>NC_135905.1:24679686-25279686 GCF_964194155.1 Cetorhinus maximus
CCAACAACACTCAAGATTGGGGGTGATTTTGATTTGGGATGATTGTGACTTGGAGTGATTGTGATTTGGGGGTGATTTTGATTTGAGATGATTGTGATTTTGTGGTGATTGTGATTTGGGGTTGATTGTGATTTGGGGATGATTGTGAGTTGGAATGATTGTGAGTTGGGGGTGATTGTGATTTGGGGTTGATTGTGATTTGGGGATGATTGTGATTTGGAGATGATTGTGAGTTGGAATGATTGTGAGTTGGGGGTGATTGTGATTTGGGATTGATTGTGATTTGCAGTGCCAGGCAATGACCATCTCCAACAAGTCAGAATCTAACCATCATCCCTTGACATTCAATGGCATCACTGAATTCCCCACTATCAACATCTTGGGGGTTACCATTGACCAGAAGCTGAACTGGACCAGGCATATAAATACTGTAGCTACAAGAGCAGGTCAGAGGCTGGGAATTCTGCGGAGAGTAACTCACCTCCTGACTCCACAAAGCCTGCCCAGCATCTACAAGGCACAAGTCAGGAGTGTGATGGAATACTCCTCACTTCCCTGGGCGAGTTCAATTCCAACAACGCTCAAGAAGCTTGACACCATCCAGGACAAAGCAGTCCACTTAGTTGGCACCCCATCCACCACCTTAAACATTCACTCCCTCCACCACCAATGCAGATTAGCAGTAGTGTGTACCATCAACAGAGTGCACTGCAGGAACTTCTTCTATAGCATATTCCAAATCAATGACCTCTACCATCTAGAAGGACAAGGGCAACAGACACATGGGAACACAACCATCTGCAAGTCCCCCTCCAAGTCACTCACCATCCTGACTTGGAAATATATCGCTGTTCCTTCACTGTTGCTGGGTCAAAATCCTAGAACTCCCTCCCTAACAGCACAGTGGGTGTACCTACACCACGTGGACTGCAGCGGTTTAAGAAGGCAGCTCACCACCACCTTCTCAAGGGCAGTTGGGGATGGGCAATAAATGCTGGCCTAGCCAGAGACACTGACAGAGAATTAATAAAAAAAGCTCACACTCCACCCAACCCCTGATATTTGAGTGTCTTTAATGTAGAAAACATGGAGCTTTGAAACCGGCTGCAGTTGGGAGCAAGCTATTTACCTGAGGTGTGGTGTGGGGGAAGAGGGTAACTGTGTGGGTAGGTCGTTGCCCTAATGCCTCTGAACAGATGAAGTCACCCGTTGGTTCCATGGATGTGGGTTTCCCTCCCACCGACCCCTCCGATCCCAGGATACTTGTCCCTTAAATGCAAAATCCCAAGGGCAACCTCTGCATTCCTTCGAGGCACCAAATGGCAGGAATATCATTTAGACACAATGTGGGAAAAGAAATCTGAACCCTCAAGACTTGTGCTAGAAAAAAAATGACCCTCGAAGTCAAAGCAAAGTCAAACGACATTACAATTTACTCTCAAAATTAATTTCGGCCCAAAGTGCTTTACACCCAATGAAACATTTGTGAAGAGTGTTAAGGGTAGGAGACACGGCAGCAAAGCTGTGCACGGCAAGCTCCCAAAAACACCAATGAGCTAATGACCCGATTGTCCGCGTCTCACTGAAGCTGCTCCAGTTCAACGAGCATTACTGAAGGAGTTTCGCAACGAGCTCCAGGCTACTAAAATAAAAACCTTTGCGCGAGGCAACCTCATTGGAGAAAGAAACTGTGGAGCTTTGTTGTTGATTTGTGGCCTCGCGCTTTATGTTGTGACGGTTGCTGGGCCCACACTGTCACTTTGCTGAAGTGACATTATCTGACTGTAACACTATATAAAAGGCTATAGCCCTCGACCTCACTGACTGAAGACCTCAGACATGCCGGAGAAGAGCAGCTCTTTTGTCTGTCCTGAAATCTGGTCACATTGTTCATCCTCTTTTTGTTTTTTTTAAACGATAAAAAATATTTTCTCCGCTTTTTGTCCACTGATGAATGATCTGGGTGGCTTTTATATGCAAACTAATTTGGAGACAAACTAAGTGAATGAGCTATTAGAAAGAAGCTTTCAGCTATAATTGAATTTCTTCACTTGTTAGTTTGCAATGAAAATGTCATATATATCGGTGCCTCTATTCAGCCCGAATTAGATCTCGTTAGAAAGAAATGGTTTCTTTGGCGAGGCATGAAACTTCTCGGAGTTGGCCCTGTAACTATGGAGGGCAGCTGGAGGCAGCTCCTCGACACACATGTGCTTCAGTTTGTCGAGCTGTATAGACTTGTGAATTCCTATTCAGTGTGGCCTCCCCCCTGTGTCACTGGGGGTTAAGTCTGGGCCTTCTCCTGGGCAGCCATGCTGAAAATTTAGAGTGACACTTGAACAGTCGGCAGTGAAGGCCCCAAGTTGTACACGAGCTTTATTGTTGCGCAGTCCCATTTTTCTGATCCGGTGTGTCGCGATGTGAGCAGGACACCTTTTCTGCAGTAAGGGTTTATTCTCCGAGCCCAGGCTGCAGGAACAATCTACAAATGCGATTAGCTTCGTATTCTGTGTGGTGAATGGAAACCGCCTGCATTGATTTCCACTCAGTGCCACAGCACATCTCTCCAAAGCATCCTCACTCAGTCAGAAAGGAGGGAACGTCTCAGAATAAAGATTAGGCAAGATCCCACAGATTCAGACCATGCATATGTGTCCCATGTTAGGCAAACTGGGACATGCAACATGTCAACGTTTATTTTTGAATTTGCTGCGCTGAACCATTTGTAACACACCAGCTGACTGCCAGAAATCAAAACTATAGCAAAGATAGAAAAGATCTTTCATCATTGAAAACATGAATTACTGTTTCAAGTGTAGGTTCTCTACCCCAACCTTATCCAATCAGACGGAGACAGACTTGCACCTTTCACAGCCATAGGACATGCCAAAGCACTTTACAGCCAAGAGAATATTTTTTTAGTGCAGCCACTGCTGTAATGTAGGAAATGTGGCAGTCAATCTGCGCACAGGAAGCTCCCACAAACAGCAATGTGATAAAGACTCAGGTCATCCGTTTCTGGTTATGTTGATTGAGGGATATATGTTGGCCGGGACACCAGGGGTATCTCCCTGCTCTTCTTGAAGTAGTGCCATGGCATCTCTTACAGCCACCTGAGGGGGCAGACGAGGCCTCAGTTTAACATCTCATCTGAAAGACAGCACCAGTGAGAATGCGGCCCTCCCTCACAGTACGACGCTGGAGTGTCGGTTTGGGCTTCTCCCTTCATTTTAATTTATAAGAATAGGCATTTCAGATTTCTGGTTAATGCAAAGGGCAGTTTGAAAATGGCTGTGGGTTTTGTAATTACTGCAAAATTCAACATGATGAAATTATAAGGAAGTGGCCTCTTTCTGCTGTGAGGTTCATTGATTCAGAAATAACAGGGAAGTGAAATTATTTCAGCATCACCCTCTTGTCTGCTGTCTGTAAGTGGTCGGTATAGGGAAGTATAATAGTGGGTAGGGGGGAGAAATGGGGGTTTAGTTGCAGTTTAAGTGATGGGACAGGCAGATGCAGGGAGCTAGGAGCTTTTATGTTGAAAATGACTGCCACCTTGTGGACACCATGTGTAGCTCGGGCCTACATTGAACTGACAGGAAGCACATGAGCGTGTCTTCATGCAGATTGAGTGTGTTCAGATATAAGGTGTAAAGGTACCTTGGGAACCATATACAGGCTTCGCTGAAAATGAACAGGTTTATTCGATGCAAAATATTGTCCCGAACACTAGCTGTAATTGGCAGATGTAGCTAAAGTTCTTAATTTTAATTCTTTTAAAATTATAAATAAAATAGCACATTGAATGATTGTAGTAATAATCCCTGGCACTTTATTCTTCTGTAATGGCTAATGGTTAAGTGTGCACACTTGCTGCCAGTGTCACCTTTATTTCCTGTAACACTTTCCCCGTTATGCCCATTGATAACACCCTGGGTTGTTGCAGGGCAGCATATCTCCCGTGACCCACTGTGTTCAACACCCCAAGGAACATGGAGGAAGTTTTGTGCCTATAGCTTCTCCCGGGCTGTGAGACACATGATCACCACACGGCCCATACATCACCCAGACTGTTCTACAGTCTGTGTGCGCTGTGGGATCATTTAGTATTCTTTATATAAAACCTTGAGTGCACTTAACTTGTACAACACAATATTTTCTCCAGTTCTGTGAGAGAATAGAATCATTCATATTAATGGTGACACAACTCAGCACTTTCACCACTGGGTCAGGAGGCTGTGGAGTCAAGTCCCACTCTACAGATTTGAGCGCACTATCCAGGCCGACAGTCCAGTGCAGTATTGAGCGAGTGCCATCTTTTGGAGAAGATGTTAAACTGATGTAAACGATCCCATGGAATTATTTTGAAGAAGAAAAGGGGAGTTCTTCCCAGTTTCCTAATCAATACTTATCAACACCACAATTGATGGTGAACACATACACACTGACAATGTATAAGGATATTACTGCTTGTAGTAGTTTAGGGGCTTAACCCCGCCCACAGCAGAAACGCTTTCAACCCTATAGGGTAATTAGCACTAATCATGTCGGATGGAATAGTTTGAAATATTAGCAATGTCATACTACAAGAGATTGTGTGTAAGTACCTACCCACTGCACTGGGGAGTAAGGAGTAGAAGGGTATGTTGATGGGGTGAGATGACGATGGGATGGTAGGAGGCTCAGTGGGGTGGAGTGGTCTGTCTCTGTGCTGTGGGTTGGACCCAAGTCATTGCAGCTTTATCCTTTCTGAGTGTAACAGTTCTCAGTGACTGTAAGATCAACGACACGCTACTGTCACCATAAAATGTCACAGTTTGAAGAGTTGTGGTTTCTTTCTACTGTTGTACATTCGAGTTTTATTACTGCGACTTTCCTCATTTTCACATAAAATTGAGTCGGATTTGTCATGAGCTTTGTAAAAATCATAGACTCTGGCATCTTTCCCAAACCCATCCCACTCTGGCATTCTCAGAATTCCAAACCATTCCTCACCAGGAGAAGGTCACAGACCAAACTAGGAAATAAACACCATTTAGATCACCCAGCCTGTGAACAGCACAGGAGCAGGCCATTCAGCCCAACTGGTCCATGCTGGTGATTGTGCTCCATGTGAACCTTGCTCCCGCCCTCTCACCCTGTCAGCATATCATCCCAGCTCAGCCCATATCTCAACCCATTCATCCCAGACCATGAATCTCAGTCCTCGTATGATTCACACCTTGGTTATAACATCTTAAATAAGACTCTTCTGTTGCATGGTGACAGTGTGAAGACCATTTCTCCCCATCCCTCCCACCTGCCCCTCCACCCAGCTCAGAACCACAAGCTTTGGTTGTTTCCACAGCTCAGACTCTGTGTTGCTGAATCAAACACTCAACTCACACCAAGTCCATTCGTCTACCCCTGTCTGTCTTCGCTGACCTACACTGGTTCCTGGTGCAACAACACCTCCAATTTAAAGTTTACATCCTCATGTTCCAATCCCTCCATTGCCTCACCCCTATTTTTGTTACTATAATAGAACAACAACTGCGTTTATATAGCAAATTTAACATGTAAAAATATCCCAAGGCGTTTCACAGAAGCGCTATCAAGCAAGATTGGAATATGAACCACAAAAGGCGAAATTAGAATAGAAAGCTTGGACAAAGATGTTGGTTTTAAGGAGCAGCTTAAAAGAGGAAAGTGAAGTAGAGAGGCAGAGAGGTTTACAGAGGGAATTCCAGAGCTTGGGGGCCAGACAGCTGAAGGTACGGCAGCCAATGTTGGAGCCATTAACTGGGGATGCTTAAGAGACCAGAATTAGAGAAATGCAGAGATCTTGGAGGACTGTAGGGCTGGAGGATGTTACAGAGAGAGGGAGGGATGAGGCCATGGAAGGATTTTAACAGCCCATACTGTTGGAATAAATTGCAGTGGCCTGGCATTGACTGTATGTCATTGCGAAACTAGTTGAAAAGCATGCCTCTATTTTGTTGTCCATTAATTTTTTATACAGTGACACTCTCATTGTATCTTGTTAAGTAATTTATCCTTCCACGCAAAACAGAAGGATGAAAAAAATGTGCTTATACTAAGGAGGAAAAACTGAAGTTTTGTTACGGAGGGTTAGATGTGAAAGGTTAACCTGTTCATCCCACCATGCAGAACTGCTCATTCCCAGCAGGTGGAGCTCACAGCTCAGTAACAAATAGCAAGTTTCCACATTTAGATCAAAAGACAGTTTGGTAAACCTGTTTTTTTAATATATACTTTGTGAAAGCAGTCGCTGATTAAAAGTATTGCAGTATCTAAGTACTTGAGAACCCTTTTCCTTTAATCTTCAACATAAAAAAACTGATTGAAGTGCTGAAGAGTGGCGGGAGCCAAGTCCTGGTGTAGATGAAATGAGGGGATTATCATATCAGTTTGAACCATTTATTTTGTAGACAGGGCCAAATGCTAGAAAGAAGATCCCTGGAAACCGTATGAAGATGAATTTTAATTTTACCCTTTCACCTTGGTTTTGGTTAATCCTGTTAACTAGTAACTAATGTTACTACTGTACTGTTAGCTAAGTATACAAGATTGAGGGAGGTTTTTGTGTGCAAATTGGGTGCAAATTAGAACAGTCAATGACACTGCAAAAGTATTGGGTGTAAAGTGCTAAGAGGCATCCTGAGGTTGTGAAAGGTGTGATATAAATGCAAGCCTTTCTTATTCTGCTTTGACAGAAGAGTTTTGAGATATGGCTAACAGAGACTGTGTAAATTGGGAAATGTTATGCAAAGGTGAAGTTAAAATAAATTATTTTAAATAAAGTTGTGAGAGGAGATGAGTGTGAATAGAGCCTGGCAAGGGGATTGAAGGGGCTGATAGGGTGATACAGAGAAACTAGTTTCTCTGGGAAACAAGGGAGCAGAGCCTCATAATGAGAGAGCTGGGTTGTTCAGGAGTTCAGGGCTTTTAGCCATAGCTTTTAGCAAAAGTTCATATCATGAAATTGTTGACACATGGAATGGATGTGAGGACAGGTGCTGGAGGAGAAATCCCTTAGAGTTATTCTGTATCCATGAGTTAAGACTGGTTAATTGGCCTTCCTCTACTGTAACGATCTTAAGGACGTGTGCAATGTATTAAAGATATAGCTAATATGTGTATTAGGCTAGGGCGTGTATTGGTTACATGACTTCCATCTTATATTCCCAATATGTCCCTCGCAATTTTCACAGTTCCCTCCCATGGTCATCAGCACAAAGCCATTCATTTAGTGCCGTGTGATCCATTCCATTGTTATTGTTTCCTGGAGAACAGAGATTGTGATTGAGAATGAAAGTTTTATGGTGTCGCTTTATATTTAGTACTTTACACTTACCTTTCAAATTGTAAATATGAGGGCAAAGCAAACTTTTTAAAATGTTCATATTCAGGATGCTGACAAGGCTGGTATTTATTGGCCGTCCCTAATTGCCTGTGAGAAATGGGTTGAGTGACTCACTGGTCCAATTTAGAGGGCAGTTAAGAGTTGGTGTCGGTCTGGAGTCACATGCAGGCTCAGACCGGGTAAGGGTGGCAGATTTCCTTCCTTAGAGACATTAGTGAACTCACTGGATTCAGACAACTTACCTTTCACCTTTAAAAACCCAATTCAAATTCTCAAACCTGCCACAGTGGGATTTGAACTAATGTTCTCCTGGATTATTAGTCTAGTAACACATTCAGTACATTACTGTAACTCTGCAACTGCTCACAGGGTGTACACAGAAGCAACATTTCACTGCCACTGCCCAGCACATGTCAGCGGTGGGTGTGAGGCAATGTCCCACAGTTCCTGAAGTTAGGCATCTCATGATGGGCGTTAGTTAGAAATTCTTCCCCATCCTTCAGCCTGAGCTTGTTTGTGGTGTGTTACTTGCTGTAAGTGTAAGATGATAATCGCTACCAATGCATCTGGGACCTCAGTGGCTGGTGGGACCAATAGTTTATCTCCTTAACCGATGAGATTGAAGGATTGTGAAAGAACCATAGGAACGTTGGTGAAGGAAATCAGGGGAATTTCAGTCAGATCGGGTACAGAAAGAGAAATAGAGAGAGTGAAAGAAAGATTGGATTAAGGAGAGAGCAGACAGAAAGGAAAAGTAACGAAAAAATAAGGAATTAAACTTCTTTGACAATCTCTGGGAGCAATTGACTACACACAGGAATGAATTTGAATTTTTTCCCTTTCTAGGCCAGTGAGGTTGGATGGCATTACAGAAGCAACTGTGGTTAAAAGGGCCCTTAAGCTCTTAAATACCAGCAGTATCATTCCATGATGAATTTAATTTGGGTTTAATGTGCAAATCCAGAGAATGATTAAGACTAATGGGAAGTTTGAGGGTGAGGTGTCATTTCTGTGAGGCTGACAGTGATTCATAGAGAGTCTCTCGCTGTCATCACAAGCCACTTGTGGAATTAACACAGGAATAATGGCAATGCACTGAACTCACTGCAATACTGTATCGGCAACAAATTCTGGGCTGATGGAGTTCCGGGGAATTCTGGTTACAGCAAATTAATTCTGAAACACTATGATTTATCTGACATTGCATTCTCAGCTTGATTGAAAATCTTCAGTTATGATGCCGTTACCATGGCACCAGCACACATGGGCTCTTGTCGTTTTCTCTGTCAATAAGATATTACTATAGAAACAGTCACCTGATTGCTAAGTAGACACCATTGTACTGCAGAATAAGGAATAATTCATGTTTATATTCGAATTAATTAAGGTACAAATGACACAATTGCCTCAGCCAATTCAGCAAATTATAATGAAATAAATGATCATTGAGTTGAGATATTTTATCTTTAGCCTTCTTGATGCTCTCTCTATTTCTCTCTCTATCTCTCGTTTGCTTTCTCTCATTCTCTCTCTTTCACTCCCTCTCCCTTTCTCTCTATTTTCCCTTTGACTTGCTGAGAACACTGATTTTGCTGTCAGTTTGGCTCTGGGTTTCATGCAGGTCTCACCATTATAATTGTCCACGAGGTAAATGCAAGTCAGTGAGGAGGATCTGATCTGATCTTGATCTGAGCTCTAGCATCAGCCTGGAAGTTCCCCTCCAAGCCACACACCAAAATGATTTGCAAATATATCGGCTGTTCCTTCACTGTCGCTGGGTCAAAATCCTGGAACTCCCTCCCTAACAGCACTGTGGATGTACCTACACCACATGGACTGCAGCGGTCCAAGAAGGCAGCTCACCACTGCCTTCTCAAGGGCAATTAGGGATGGGCAATAAATCCTGGCCCAGCAAGTGATGCCCACATCTCAAAAATGAATTTTTTAAAATTGCCATGTTCTGGGTCTGGTTCTGTGTGTAACCTGGATCTGGTTCTGCTGTAATCTAGACTTGATTCTGTGTGTAATCTGGACTTGATTCTGTTGTAATCTGGTTCTGGTCCTGTGTGTCATCTGGATCTGGTTCTGTGTGTAATATGGATATGGTTCGGTGTGTAATCCGGATCTGATTCTGTGTGTAATCCGGATCTGATTCTGTGTGTAATCCGGATCTGATTCTGTGTGTAATCTAGATATGGTACGGTGTGTAATCTGGATCTGATTCTGTGTGTAGTGCAGTATAGGTTGGGCCTGAATTTATCAGTTGTCTGTTTGACAAAAGAGGTGGCGAATTGTTATAATGTCACAAGATTAGAAATCCACAGGCCCAGAGGACACGGTCTTGGCCCCGCAGAGTCCTCCTTGCAAACATCTGGGGGCGTGAGCCAAAATTGGGAGAGCTGTCTCACAGAATTGTCAAGCATCAGCGTATGATTCAACACCGAATCATACCTTACAGACAACGTCCCAGACACCACCATCACCATCCCTGGGTATGTCCTGTACCCCCGGCAGGATAGACCCAGCAGAGGTGGCGGCACAGTGGTATACAGTCGGGAGGGAGTTGCCCTCTGAGTCCTCAACATCGACTCTGGACTCCATGAAGTCTCATGGCATCAGGTCAAACCTGGGCAAGGAAACCTCCTGCTGATTACCACATACCCCACATGATGATGAATCAGCACTGAGGGTGGCAAGGGTGCAGAATGTACTCTGGGTGGGAGACTTCAACGTCCATCACCAAGAGTGCCTCGGTAGCACCACTACTGACCGAGCTGGCCAAGTACTAAAGGACATAGCTGCCAGACTGGGTCATGAAACTACCATATTTTTCATAATATTATTGTGGGGTATTGTAAAGCAGGCTTGTGTGTGACTGATTTAACTGAATTAGAGTCGGATAAACTGCAAGGTTGAAATTATCAGAAGAGTTAGGTGCAGAAAGGGTGTTTGAAATACTGATGTGTGAGCGAGATTAAAAGTCTCAGCAGATAAGGTATGGATGAAATTTGCATTTTAAGATAATTGGAGAAATGTTTGGTTTTCAAGGGAAAATGGGGGAGGTTTTTTCCCCTTGTCGGGTGGTCTCAGTAGGGACGGTCGGGAAGCCGACTGCCGCCCACAATTGGGGCCGGACCCCGATTTCACGGGCCAATTAAGGCCGCCCAGCGTGAAACACAAGGGGCAGTGCTGCCCGTGTGGGGAGGGGAGGAGGGCGAGCATCAACTTCAGGCATGTGCGTGAGGACACACTTGAAAATCTCCCCGAGGAACAGGGAGGGGGTGGTGAACATTTTTCAAAATAAAAAATAAAGCGTTTAAAAATGTTAGAAAACTTGTCCCCTCATGTGACTCTGAGCAGGGTCATGTTATTGATTGCATTTTAAAATTTTGATTTTATTTTTATTTGCTGTTGGAAACCTCCTGCTGCCTGTGGACGATGTTTCCTAAAAAGCGTAAGGTTGGACGGGCAGCGAAAAATTCCTCTCAATTAACCTCTTAACGGCCTTAATAGGCCTTTTAATTGTTGGCTGCCGACTCTGGTGTGCACCTGTCGACCGAAATATCACGCAAGTGCGCGATGGCGTCGGGACGCTCACCCAACGTCAGTACGCGTCATTTTACGCTTGGTCAGGTCAGGCATGTGCCCACCCACCGAGCTAAATGTTCTCCCCGTGATAAACTTTTACAACTGGCGGGATAAACAGGGCAAGGTTATTATGTTTATTTTTCCCTAAAAGGAAAAGGCCATGTTGACAACGTGAAAGATTTTTACGTTATGGGGAAAGTAAATTCCAAAGACACGTGGGAACAATGGGATTTACAGATTAAAGAGGAAGGACTATATATTTAAAGACAGATGGAAGGTTGTGAGGGGTGGCCATGTAAGATTTAAAAGATACCCCATGTGAAACAGACTTCGGGAAACAGGCTCTAGCCACTTTGCAGAATTCTGCTGTTCCAGTAACCAAAGCTGTGTTGAAAGCCTTTGGAATTCCACTGTCAAGTGGGTGTTTGTGGTAACCTTGCTGGACTATTATCTTAAAGGGGGTGTGTAGTTGGGAGTCAGGTTCATTAGTAATTTTGGGATTTGTTATAATATTAAGCAATGGGGGAGGCGGTGGCACAGTGGTATTGTCACTAGACTAGTATCCCAGAAACCCAGGGTTATGTTCTGGGGACCTGGGTTCAAATCCCACCACAGCAGATGGTGAAATTAAAAGTCTGATGATGACCACCAAACCATTGCCAATTGTTGTAAAAACCCATCTGGTTCACTAATGTCCTTTAGGGAAGGAAATCTGCCATCCTTACCTGGTCTGACCTATTTGGCACTCCAGACTCACAGCAATGTGGCTGACTCTTAAAAATGCCCCCGGAACAAGGGCAATTAGGGATGGATAATAAATGTTGGCCTAGTCAGTGCCACCAATATCCCATGAACAAATATAAAAAAGGTGTAACTTTGTGTATGTGTTTTAATTCTTTTCTTTTGTAATAAATGTTTTAATTTAATTTTTAAAATCTCTAAAGGCATTAGTGGGTTCATTGCACAAACCTTGTAATAAATACAAATTGAAAAACCATTGTGATAATGTGGCCAAGTTTCTCTTGTGGATTTGGTCAGCCTGGCAAATACCACCTGCTGCATCATAACAACTGGGTCTGCGGCAGGTGGTGAGGGAACCAACAAGAGGGAAAAGCCAACATCATGTTGTGTGGCACTACCACCGTGCTACAAGGGACAGATTTCGCACAGATCTAGCAACTCAAGGCTGGACATCCATGAGGTTCTATCGGCCATCAGCAGCAGCATTGAACTCGAACGCAATCTGTAACCTCATGGCCCGACATATCCCCCACTCTACCATTACCATCAAGCCAGGGGATCAACCCTGGTTCAATGAAGAGTGCAGCAGGGCATGCCAGGAGCAGCACTCAATATATCTAAAAATGAGGTGTCAACCTGGTGAAGCTACAACACAGGACTACTTGCATGCCCAACAGCATAAGCAGCAAGTGATAGACAGAGCTAAGCGATTCCACAACCAACAGATCAGATCTAAGCTCTGCAGTCCTGCCACATCCAGCCGTGAATGGTGGTGGACAATTAAACAACTCACTGGAGGAGGAGGCTCCACAGATATCCTCAATGATGGGACAGCCCAGCATAAAATTGCAAAAGATAAGGCTGAAGCATTTGCAACCATCTTCAGCCAGAAGTGCCGAGTGGATGATCCATCTCGGCCTCCTCCAGAGGTCCACAGCATCACAGATGCCAGTCTTAAGCCAATTTGATTCACTCCACGTAATATCAAGAAACAGTTGAAAGCACTGGATATTGCAAAGGCTATGGGCCCTGAAAATATTTCAGCATTAGTACTGAAGGCTTGTGCTCCAGAACTTGCTGTGCCCCTAGTCAAGCTGTTCCAGTACAGCTACAATACTGGCATCTACCCGGCTATGTGGAAAATTGCTCAGCTATGTCCTGGACAGAAAAATCAGGACAAATCCAACAAGGCCAATTACCGCCTCATTGGTCTACTCTCGACCATCAGCAAAGCTATGGAAGGGGTCATGAACAGTGCTTTCAAGCAGCACTTGCTTAGCAATAATCTGCTCACTGATGCTCAGTTTGGGTTCCGCCAGGGCCACTTAGCTCCTGATCTCATTACAGCCTTCGTTCAAACATGAACAAAAGAGCTGAACTCCCGAGGTGAGGTGAGAGTGACTGCCCTTGACACTGAGGCAGCATTTGACCGAGTGTGGCATCAAGGGGACCTAGAAAAACTGGAGTCAATGGGAATCAGGTAGAAAACTGTCTACTGGTTGGAGTCATACCTGGCACAAAGGAAGATGGTTGTGGTTGTTGGTTAATCATCTCAGTTCCTGGACATCACTGCAGGAGTTCCTCAGGGTAGTGTCCTAGGCCCAACCATCTTCAGCTGCTTCATCAAAGGCCTTCCTTCCATCGTATGGTCAGAAGTGGGGATGTTCGCTGATGATTGCACAATGTTCCGCACCATTCACGACTCAGATACTGAAGCAGTCCATGTCCAAATACAGCAAAACCTGGACAATATCCAGGCTTGGACTGACAAGTGGCAAGAAACATTCATGTCACCCAAGTACCAGGCAATGGTCATTGTTATGGCCAGGTGAGAAGGGGTGAATGGGCTTCCATCTATTCAACCTCCTCGGTTGGTCACAACAAACATTTAACTTGCTTTTTCTCGAGAATATATCTTTTCCAAACCAGAATGTATTTTACTACTTAAGTTGTGAGTAATAAGGAGCCAATCAAACAAGGTTTTCTTGAGTTAAAGAAAGAGGAAATTTATTCATCACTAAACCTGAGAAACAAACACACACAAAAGCCCCCACACACACAACCCCATACACACAAACACAGGTATACACACACACACACACACACACACACACAAACACAGGCATGCACACACACACACACACACACAAACACAGGCATGTACACACACACACACACAAACACAGGCATGCACACACACACACACAAACACAGGCATGCACACACACACACAAACACAGGCATGTACATACACACACACACAAACACAAACACAGGCATGTACACACACACACACACACACAAACACAGGCATGTACACACACACACAAACACACACATGCATGTGCAGACACACATTTGCATGCACACACACGTACACACATGCATGCACATGTGCACAAATAGACACTCGTGCACACACACACGTGCACATGCACATGCATGCATGCATGTGCACACACACGAATGTACACGCATGTGCACACACACACGCATCAGAGATAAGGGAAGTTAGAGTCCAATTTTAAAAAAGTTACGGTTAAGTGTCCTTTGATTGTCCTTGAGGTGTAGATTTTTAAACATTGTGGCTGGCTTTGGTTAGCTGGTTTTGTGGATGCAGTCAGATGTAGAAGATGTTGCAATTATTACAAGATCTGAGTTTTCTGGCAGGTTTCTGTAACATTGACCTCTGAACTGGGTAAAATACTTGTTCCAAAAGAGAGAGGGAGAGAGCAGCAGCCCTCAGTCTATTTCCTCTGCTGCAAACGCTCTTACAATCTCTCTCTCCAGTGGCTGCAGTCTGGCCTGTTATACTTCACCCGTTGTGTATTTTCAAGGGGTTTTGGGTGTGTTTGTATGTGGCAGCCATTGTTTCAATATCCAGCACTTTGCATATTAATGTCTCTTCCTCAGGCAGTTACAAGTTTCGATGGGTGTCTGAATTATAGGAAATGTCTCTCTCTTCCTGTTCCCCTGAGGGTGATTTGTATGTTTTTCACCTTCCTCTTGGAAGGTGACCTTGCATTTTTTAGTAGCTTATTCTGAGTCATTTCAAATTGCAAAGTTTCCAGTCAGTTGAAAGTTGAAAAATCAAAAATAAAGGGGCATTGCCTCGGGACACCATCTCCAACGAGAGAATCCAACCATCACCCCTTGACATTCGCTAAATCCCCCACTATCAACAACCTGGAGGTTACTATTGACCAGAAACTGAGCTCAACTAGTCATATAAACACTGTGGCTACAAGAGTAGGTCGGAGGCTTGGAATTCTGCAGTGAGTAACTCACCTCCTGACTCCCCAAAGCCTGTCCACCATCTACAAGGCACAAGTCAGGAGTGTGATGGAATACTCCCCACTTGCCTGGATGAGTGCAGCTCCCACAACACTCAAGAAGCTTGACACCATTCAGGACAAAGCAGCCCACATGATTGGCACCCCATCTACCACCTTAAACATTCACTCCATCCACCACTGACACACAGGAGCAGCAGTGTGTGTACCATCTACAAGATGCGCTGCAGCAACTCACCAAGGCTCCTTAGACAGCACTTTCCAAACCTGCGACCTCAACTATCTAGAAGGTCAAGACACATGGGAACACCACCATCAGAAGTTCCTCTCCAAGCTGCTCACCATCCTGACTTGGAAATATATCACCATTCCTTCACTGTTGCTGGGTCAAAATCCTGGAACTCCCTCCCTAACAGCACTGTGAGTGTACCTACACCACAGGGACTGCAGCGGTTCAAGAAGGCAGCTCACCACCACCTTCTCAAGGGCAACTAGGGATGGGCAATAATTGCTGACCTAGCCAGCGAAGTCCACATCCCATGAATGAATAAAAAAGGTACAATTATTCTGCATGCTCCCAGGACCTCGGCCCAGGCTACAGGCTCCCAACCCAGGTGCCAGGCCCAGGCTGCAGGCTCCCGACCCAGGCTGCAGGCTCCCGACCCAGGCTGCAGGCTCCCGGCCCAGGCCGCAGGCTTCAGGCCCAGGCTCTTGGCCCAAGCTGCAGGCTCTTGACCCAGGCTGCAGGCTCTTGGTCCAGGCTGCAGGCCCAGGCTCTCTACCCTCGGCCCAGACCATGCCATGATGATGCACAATATTCATACACTATGAAGACTCCTTAGCACATTAACTGAATGACTCCCCACAACTTGTGGCCACACAAAACTATGAAAGGTCTTCAATTTGTTTAAATTTTATTTGTTTCTAACAATATATTAAACATTTTAACAACTTAAGTCACATAGCCATTGAATGGATGAATAAATAAAACACAGAAGCCTTGATTTGACTGCAGCCATAGGGTGTTTCCCTGATTACACACAATGTGTTATTTTTATGATCTGCAATTATACATATTCCAATGCATCTAGTAGTCAATGCCTTTTAATGAAAGATACATAAATTATCCTACGATATACAAGAATATAATCAACTTTGAGGAGGAAAATTCATCGGGAACTCTCTCTTCCTAAAGCTGTTGAGGCTGGAGGGTCAGTTGAAAATTTCAGGAGTGAGATTAATAGTCTTTAGTTGGGTAAGGATATTATAGGTTACAGAACCAAGGCGGGTAGATGGATTTAAGGTACAGATCAGCTATAATCTAAACGAATGGCAGAAGAGGGTCGAGGGGCTGAATGGTCGAATTCCTATTCCTCTGTTCTATCCCGTCAGCTCTGTCTCAATAAATTAGGTTTGTCTTTTTGACAGTAAAGTACTGAACTGTAACTCTATCTTTCAAACTTCACAATAAATACCTAAATATGTTTACTTTGTGTGCTGCTCTCTAAAGGTGGGAAATTACCTTTCTGTAAAGTGATGAATTATTGGCATTTTCAATGGGGTCACTAGCTGCTGAAGATAATTACTCGACTGTAGTGAAGTTTACCAGCATCTCCCCCATGCTCATTGGTCTCCCCTATTCTTTTCCTGTTAACAGTCTCTCTGAGGGGTGAAGTAACAGGAACCGTCCCCTCATTGTCTGGGACACTCACCCACCAAGTGAAGGTGTCCCAATTGTAATACAGAGCTGTATCTGATCAGTCCCTCACCTTGCTCCTTAAACCCATGTCCGTAGTGCACCGAGTTCCACCTTTCTCACCGCCTCACCAGGGCTGTGGAACCGGAGCTTCCAAAACTCCAGGCGCATCCGATCTGAATACAACCATCGGATTGGAAAAATGGGTTGTTTTATTTTTTTTTTAAAAAGAGAGAAAGCTTATCATAGAACATTATCTTATTCGGTCTCCTCGAAGATTCCTGAAGTCTTCCGTCTTCATCCCAGAAACATCCCAGGGTGTGGGGGGTCATTCCTCAAAAATCCTCATCCCAGCCGGAGAACTCGTCCATAGGCTCATCAGTCTCAGGAGTGAAGCTGTCAAAGTTGCTGTGATCCACTGGACCTTTTAACTTAAGGCAAGGGGTAAGGAAAAAATGATAAGGGGATGACACCAGGGCTGAAAAGGGTTAAATGCTGAGGACAGGCAGCATGGTGTACACTTACATTCCCATGAATAGGAAAAATTAAAGGGTGATCCAATCGAGCTGTTAAAGGATTAATAGGAGAGATGGTGGTGTTAACAGTTCACTCAGGGAGGCTGCAACATGCACTTTTCACAGGCATGTTGTAGTCTGGAGCTGTGGATAGTGATGGTAGAGGTTCCAACTTCCTTTCCATTTGACGGTTGACCAGGAATCTCTCCTGCTCTTACTACCCAAGGGTCTCTCCTTGTTGGAGTAAAGGAAGAGCCAGACTGATAGCTGGAAAGTTAAAAGTCAGCCTAGCCGATAGAATCGGAAGGATAGACTGTGAGAGTGGAATATGGTTCACTATGTGGCTGGGACCTTGACAGGCAACCAGACGATGGCCTCTGACTGTAACAGCCTGAGAAACAACGAGGCCATGACACAGCTCTGTGATTTTCACTCAGGTAGATATGGGGAAAGAGACAAGTGCAGGATAAACCTGGGCTTTAAATAATGCAAGTTACTGAAGGGGAGGACCGCCTGAGGTCAGGTGGTAAAGGGGCCCGGAAAAGGAGCTCGAGAGTCAAACCTGCAAAAGGAAAAGGGAGGGTATAAAAGGAGACATTTAAATGAGTACAATGTTAGAATACAGGCATGTATTTATCCGATTCTATTACTCTGCAGTTTGAAGGAAGTATTAAAGATATTCTTGGCATTGACCATATTGACAGGAAACTGTCGCCATTTCTGATCAGCCGCTCCTCCTGCGGAACTCACCGTGTTTGGGTGCGTTCGGTGGTGTGAGGTGAAAAGGCCAAAAATCGGTTTGACGACTTCGTGAAACCAGTTTGCGATCGTCCACTCAGCCCGATGATAGTGGGACGCATTTCCCGCCATCGAACGTCAGGAACCCCATTGTAATACTTCAGCATAAGGCCAGCCTGCTGGACACTGTCCCCCACCCCCTCACCCACCGTTAGACTGCCCGCCCACGTCAGTGAGATTGCACGTTGCACTTTGAAGGGAACTCGGAGGGGAGAGCTCAGTAACATTGCAGAGGGACTCCTGTTGGACTTTAAGAGTGAGGCATGTTGCGGGGGTGGAGGGGAGGCAAAGGCTGCCTTGCAGTTGAAGGTAGCGACAAGCATGCGCGGGATTGTGGGGGGTAGGGTGGGCGAGGGAAGTGGCCATACATCAAGGACACCTTGTATAAAGTAACTGTTCCTCTGCAGCTGAGACAGTTCAGGCGCAACCATTGATATGATTGGAGTCGGGCCTCTGGCTTCCCTGCCCACTCAAACAACGCAGAGGCATCAAAATGCCACCAAGTGCTCCAGAGCTTTTCACACCTCAGGCACAGACTGCAAACTAATGAGTGTTTTATTGGACTACAGAACAGTTGGACGACTGGGTACATTGTACAATCTCCTTGCTGAAGCTTGGCCTTGGAGCTGTCACTGGTGGAGGCACTCACAGCCCCTCACAATATCAGCATCCTGGTTTGGACCAGCATCCCTCATGGTTCAAGCTAACAGGGCAGCCTTGCAGCGCAGGATAGGAGAATGCCCGCGCCTGAGCTGAGAGCACAGGGTGCAGTCCAATGGGCAAAGCTGCTGCCAATCGGTCAGGTGGAGTGGGGCAGAGGAAGGTGGGTTTCAGGCAGCCATGCAGCGTACTAACCTCTGGCCATCCAAGAGGTGGTCAGCACTCTCCGAGAGGAATTAAGGGGCCTTCAGACTTAACGAAGAGAGGTTCTTAATATACCCAAGCTAACCCACATGTTTCTCTCTTTCATCCTGCAGGAGGAGTACATCAGGAGCATGGAGCCTGGTGAACCAGCTATATGCCTTGTGGCATACAGAGGGTGAAGGTAACGAAGAAGAGAGTAACTGAGGCGCCTGGCTGCGCAGAGAGAGGAGCAGCACCTTCAGGAAGAAGGGGCAGCTGGGTCTCCCGTACATGCCACCTTGGAGCCACAGAGCAGTTGCTGGTCAGCACCCAGCTAGACCCAGGGTCTATAGACGCCGCCTTTCATTCCTGCAGATGACCGAGAACCAGTGTCGCTGAAGACTGGGCACATCTGGGGAACTGGTCGATCACATCCACCACCTGCTGCAGGATTTGGCACCGCAGTGACATGGAGGGCATCCACTGCCAGTGGCCATGAAAGTGACAGCGGCGCTCGATTTCTATGCTCGTACCTCCTTTCAGGGCTCCACAGGTGCCCTCTGTGGGATATCACAAGCCTCCATCTACAAATGCATCCATGGGGTCACAGATGCCATCTTCGCGAGGGCACACAACACAATGCATTTCGCCTGGGGCAATGGTGCAAGGGCGATTGGGTTTGCCCAGGTCTCAGGTTTCCCACAGGTGGAGGGTGCACTCATATGGTGCTCAGATCCCCATCGCAACACACGGTCACCTACATCAACCACAAGGGCTTCCATTGCTGAATGTGCTACTGGAGTGCGCCCATCACAAATGCATCCTGCAGATCTGCACACGGTTTCCAGGGAGTTTTTTTATTCAATCCTGGGATGTGGGCTTCGCTGGCTGGGCCAGCATTTATTGCCCATCCCTAGTTGCCCTTGAAAAGGTGGTGGTGAGCTGCCTTCTTGAACCGCTGCAGCCCATGTGGTGTAGGTACACCCACAGTGCTGTTAGGAAGGGAGTTCCAGGATTTTGACCCAGCGACAGTGAAGGAACGGCTGATATATTTCCAAGTCAGGATGGTGAGTGACTTGGAGAAGAACTTCCAGATGGTGGTGTTCCCACCTATCTGCTGCCCTTGTCCTTCTAGATGGTAGTGGTCGTGGGTTTGGAAGGTGCTGTTGAAGGAGCCTTGGTGAATTCCTGAAGTGCATCTTGTAGATGGTACACACTCGGTGGTGGAGGGAGTGAATTTTTGTGGATGTGGTGCCAATCAAGTGGGCTGCTTTGTCCTGGATGGTGTCAAGCTTCTTGAGTGTTGTTGGAGCTGCACTCATCCAGGCAAGTGGGGAATATCCCATCACACTCCTGACTTGTGCCTTGTAGATGGTGGACAGGCTTTGGGGAGTCAGCAGGTGAGTTACTCATCATAGGATTCCTAGCCTCTGACCTGCTCTTGTAGCCACAGTATTTATATGGCTAGTCCAGTTCAGTTTCTGGTCAATGGTAACCCCCAGGATGTTGATAGTGGGGGATTCAGTGATGGTAATGCCATTGAACATCAAGGGGGGATGGTTGGGTTCTCTCTTGCTGGAGATGGTCATTGCCTGACACTTATGTGGCATGAATGTTACTTGCAACTTGTCAGCCCAAGCATAGATATTGTCCAGGTCTTGCTGCTTTTGAACATGGACTGCTTCAGGTATCTGAGGATTTGTGAATGGTGCTGAACATTGTGCAATCATCAGCGAACATTCCCACTTCTGACCTTATGATGGAGGGAAGGTCATTGATGAAGCAGCTGAAGATGGTTGGGCTGAGGACACTACCCTGAGGAACTCCTGCAGTGATATCCTGGAGCTGAGATGACTGACCTCCAACAACCACAACCATCTTCCTTTGTGCTAGGTATGACTCCAACCAGAGGAGAGTTTTCCCCCTGATTCCTGTTGATTCCAGTTTTGCTAGGGCTCCTTGATGCCACACCCGGTCAAATGCTGCCTTGATGTCAAGGGCAGTCACTCTCACCTCACCTTGGGAGCTCATCCCTTTTGTGTTCGAGTACAGTTCTGCTGCTGCTGATGGCCCACAGAACCTCATGGATGCCCAGTCTTGAGTTGCTAGATCTGTTCGAATTCTATCCCTTTTAGCATGGTGATAATGGCACACAACACGATGGAGGGTATCCTCAATATGAAGACAGGACCTCGTTTCCACAATGACTGTGCGGTGGTCACTCCTACCGATAAAGGTCAAAGATCAGGCTGACCTGCACCTAGCTCGCACACAAACTGTTGGAGGCCAACTATGGTGTCAGTGATGGACTTCAGCCCACGCAGCAGTGCAGGAGTGAAGTCCTGGACCAAGGTCTCCATGGCAGCTAGCATCCTACCAGTGTTAACCTTGGTGCGTTGGCATGTCGGCGCTATCACTTCAGCCTGAAGTCGGACAGACTCCTCCATCGTGCTTTGCAATCTGAGGCATACAGTGGACATCCCTTCCTGATGTTCCCGAGCTTGCCTTTTCAGGTCCAGGAACTGTGACATGACCGAGTCCAGAGGCTCCTCATCTGACTTGGACTCAGCAACGTTCTGGCCTCCAGCAGCTCCTCCGAGTGCCGGACACCTGGGAAGTCCCTGCCTCCACCTGCTGTGGATCAGACAGTGCGATGTGCTCACCAGATTGTGATCCCGAGGCTACTCTAAAGCTAGTCCCACTGAGGTGTGTCTTTGCACTGTGGGTGAGCACTGTGACGGGACTTCAGGGAGGATTTCAGTGGATTCCTCTTCTGAGCTTCTCTCGGGGCTCCATTGGAGGCCCGGGGCCATTGGCATTTTCCCAGATGTGCCTGTGGAAGCAAGGAGAGATAATTAGTGCATGGCAGTGGCCTGTGGAACAGGGGAACTCACTCACAGCCTGGCTGTCTGATGGATGTTGCACTGCTGGATCCTCACTTGGTGGAGCAGCGCCGACCTCACCGTCAGCACAGGACCGGTCCAGATCCTCACCGTCAGCACAGGACCGGTCCAGATCCTCATCGTCAGCACAGGAACGGTCCAGATCCTCACCGTCAGCACAGGAACGGTCCAGATCCTCACCGTCACCACAGGAACGGTCCAGATCCTCACCGTCAGCACAGGAACGGTCCAGATCCTCACCGTCACCACAGGAACGGTCCAGATCCTCGCCGGCCAGCTGGATGGCTCTGTTTTCAAAGTCCGTGAGGACCTTGTTTTCAGGCATTTCTCCACTGGTCTGCGACCTCTCCCTCTTGTTGTGTGCCAGCTTGTCCTGCATGAATAGAGATGGAGAGGGTGTAAGTTGCGTGCCTGCCTGGCCAGATGTTGTGTATCAAAAACAGAAAATGCTGGAAAAGCTCAGCAGGTCTAACACCATCTGTGGAGGGAAAGACAGAGTTAATGTTTCGAGTCCGTATGACTCTTCTACAGAGCTGATTCGTATGCCTGGCATGTCTGGGTGGCGAGTGGTTCTATGGACGGGATGAGGACAATGACGGTGTGTGTGAGAGAGAGTGAATGGTGATGTCCCTTGAACTGGCAGTGAGTGAGATCCCTGTGGACGTGTGATGGGTTTGTGAGCGTGTGAGTTGAGAGTGATGAGAAGAATGACTTACCCTGGGGGAACGGAGGAGATCATTCACCCTTTTTCAGCACTGGGTGGCTGTCCTCTTTTGCAGGGCGTTGGCGCTGACCACCACCTTCCACGCTGGATTAGTGATGTTGCTGCCTATCCTGCGGCCAGAGCGGGGTTAGAGGACAATGCAGCAAGCCTCCACTGCAAACAAAAGGCGCTCAAGGGGTGCGTCATTGAACCTGGGGCCACGTCTTCTTTGTAGCAGACATGGGCTGGAAGCACTGAGAGGTGTGCGCGCGGCTGCACTTAAATATGGTGCCTGGCGTGATGAAGCGGCGAGGTGATGGTGTCGGGGGCGAGTGAAAGCCTGGCCGCCATATAAATGGCGTGTTTCCCGGGAATGTGGCGGGTTTGGGACGATACGGCGTGAGAAGCCACCTCTGTGGCCGGCAGGTAAAACGTCGTTTCCCTCAACCGCTACCGCACTTAGTGCAAATCTGGGATGATTCCGCCCATTGATTCAGAAACCTGAAACCCAATATGAAGAGTACACCCAACTCCAAGCTATTGTAAAGCTGTAATTACCTCTCTACGAAGAATGGATTTCATCTTCCGATTCCTGAGCCCTTCCCAGTCAAAGCCTTGAAACCACCTGAAACAAAGTGAATAGAACCCACGGTGAATTTGTGCTGTGATTATCAAAGACAAAAGTAATTTATTCTGTTCATATCGGTGAAGTAGCAACTGTCAATTAGAAGTTGCTAGCTGAAGCCCTCTCTGAGAACAATGTGCTGATCAAGAAAACACGACAATGACTTGTGTTCCACTGAATATCAAAGCTCTAAGACTGATAACAGAATACCAGAAAGTGTTTGGATTTCACCTTGATCTTTCCTGTGTACCTTGTGTACATAAAACATCTCTCCCATCTAAACAATTCCAAACGCTTCACGCCAATAATTATTTCTCGACAGTGCAGTGACAGTGCGCCCAGCTTGGAGATCAGAATCACTATTTCTTGGGAAAGGGGCCAGGTTTGAATTAAAATGAGGGGAAAAGGAATTTTACATCTTTCACATTCACCCCTCCCCAACTCCATGGTCGGTGTTAGCAAATGGGTAGTTTGCTACCTGTCATTTTGCCAGTTCTCCGGCATCAATGATACTTTCCTCTCAATAGCCTCCTTTATTTTCACATTTTTCTTTCTCCTAGACATTGTGAGTGACCCAGGTGTGATACTACTGAAGGGTTTATTCATTAGACTTGGCTCATGACATGGTTGGTGGTTGATTTTGACTGAGTTTTTTTCTGCCGATGCCTCAAAATGTTCCCTTCTGTATTGGTCCAGTTGTTACACAGGTTTAAAAGCACTGCTGCCCAAGCCATTCAACCCAACTGGTCCATCATCTGCATACCCTTCTGTTCCTTTCTCATGTGTTTATCCAGATTCCCATAAATGTACCTATGCTATTCACCTCAACCACTCTGTGTGACAGTGAGTTCCACGTTCTCACCACTCTCCGGGTAAAGAAGTTTCTCCTGAATGCCCTATAGGATTTATCGATATACAGTATGACTATCCCATGTTGATGGCCACATCACAGTTGTTTTATTTCACATTTTAATCTTTTTATGGTGAATTTTCATGAACATTATCATTCCTGTGGATTTAAGGGTTTGCTCCCATTCATTCCCAACGCAGGAACACTGCGGTTGAGATAAAGGGATCATTTTATGGACGCTCTGTGTTGCTAGCATGAAGCTTGCCCTCTGGTTACCCAGAATGTAAACCTGGTCACACACTGTCCCGGGATTGCTAACCCACTGCATGGGAATGTTGTCAGCTGCATGCCTGGAATACAGAAGGGCTGAGAGTGGGTGGCGTTGAATAGCAGCACAGAATGACTCCGATTGAGAACATGATGAGCATCTTCACATGAGCTGACCAGTGGGCACCCAATGAATTCAACTCTCCATTGAGCTGCTGTGTGGCATTCAGCCTCAAATCCATTCACAGGCACAGGAGGAGGCCATTCAGCCCCTCAAGCCTCTTCCATCATTCAATTTGATCATGGCTGTACCTTAACTCCAATTATCTATCTTGGTTCTGTAATATCCCTATTCAACACTAACCTATCAATCTCAATTAACTCCCAGCCTCAACAACGTTTTGGGAGACAGAATTCCAGATTTCCACTACCTGATCTCCTCCAGTTCCCACCAACACCCTCATTACTACATTAATATCCATTCACCAGGCCCCTTTAACTATCTGGTCACTTACTTGTGCTTCCGAATATCGTTTATTCCATTTTTCTTGTTTCCTAACCTCTCTGTTGGATTAACTCTGCACAATTATCAACAGACATGTTAAAATATGGACATAATTCATAAATCAGTTTCAAAAGTATAATTCGTTCAGCAAACAAAACACAATCTGACAACATTTAAATAGCAACAGACTTCCCTTCAAAACATTAAGAATGAAACAAAAATTCCATTAAATACATAAAATGTTGGAAATATACAGCAGGTCAGACAAAACTGAAGTCACTCATTCTGATGAAGATTTACACAATCCACTGAGACTGACTCATCATTCCTGGCCAGCAGTTTCTTGGGACTGGAGAAGGTGCCAGGAATTAGGGACTGAAGTTGGGAGGTCTTGATCATTAAACCTACCCCAGGTGAGAAAATCTTTGAAAGATTTTCGGACAAACTCATTGGAAAATCATAGCAGAAAACAAATGGAATGTTTTTCCAGCTATTTTAAGAGATAAGTCACAAACCACAATCGGTATGTCATGAAGCTTGATGGAAATTAACAAAAGAAGTAGAAACATTTTCAAAAACACTAGGATTGGGATTCAATGCAAGTGTTTGAAGATAACTGAAGAAAGAATTAGAAAAAGGAAGAGAACAATTTGGTGATTAATTGAAGATAGCCATAGCAAGGAGTAAGGAGTATCAAAACAGTTGGAAAGTTAAAGATAAGGATGGCCCATTAGGGGATAGATTCAATAAATTTATCATAAATAATTAAGATATGGCAGATGGTTTAAATGGATTCTTCACCTCAGTCTTCACAAAGGGAGAATGTGGACAATCGCCCCTTGACATTCAATGGCATTACCATCGCTGAATCCCCCACTATCAACATCCTGGGGGGTTACCATTGACCAGAAACTGAACTGGACTAACTATATAAATACTGTGGCTACAAGAGTAGGTCAGAGGCTAGGAATCCTGCAGAGAGTAACTCACCTCCAGACTCCCCAAAGCCTGTCTACCATGTACAAGGCACAAGTCAGGAGTGTGATGGAATACTCTCCACTTGCCTGGATGAGTGCAGCTCCAACACACTCAAGAAACTCGACACCATCCAAGACAAAGCAGCCCGCTTGAGTGGCACCCCATCTATAAACATTCACTCCCTCCACCACTGACGCACAGTAGCAGCAGTGTGTACGATCAACAAGATGCACTACAGGAACTCACCAACGCCCCTTAGACAGCACCTTCCAAACCCACAACCACTATCATCTCGAAGGACAAGGGCAACAGGTAGATGGGAACACCCGCCGCCTGGAAGTTCCCGTCCAAGCCACTCACCCTCCTGCCTTGGAAATATATCACCGTTCCTTCACTGTCGCTGGGTCAAAATCCTGGAACTCCCTCCCTAACAGCACTGTGTGTGTACCTACACCACAGGGACTGCAGCAGTTCAAGAGGGCAGCTCACCACCACCTTCTCAAGGGCAATTAGGGATGGGAAATAAATGCTGGCCTATGAAGTTCGCATCCCATGAATAAATTTTTAAAAATCCCCAGGTTCAGTAAATGTGGCCAAGACTTGCAGAAACAAAGGTAGCATACTATATAAAAATATGAAGGATTAAAATGCTGGTGCACCAGATGGATCTCGTAAGGAAAAGCCATGCTCTGCCTGCTGTTTTTAACCATCATGTTGGAATAAAGGGTCTCGTTGGTTTACTTGCAGAGTCTCCTGATCAGGTCCTCCGGTCGCTTGGGAATTCGCTTTGGAAAATCCACTTTCTCCATTCCTCTCAAAATCATGTTGTAAATTTGAATTGGATCGGGTCCTGTAAAAGGAGGACTGGAGAGACAGAAAGACTGGGTCAGAAATCACCTTGGGCCTGTGTGTGTCGCACGCTGTAATCTGAGTTTTCCTCTCAATGTTTAAGTGACAGACCTACATAACTGGGCAAGAGGTTCAATCTCAGCAAATCTAGTAACACGTGAAATGTCAATCACGTTCATTGTAAATACAAACCAGCAAGTTACCGGCAAGGATACTTAATAAAGAAAATATGTGAACACTGGATGTATCGGAAAAACCAGAAAACACGTCAACATCTGAAGGAGAGGCTACGGCTGAGAGTTTTAGGTAAAATCATCCTCATCAGAACAGTTGAAATGTTGCCCCTTATCCTTCAAAAGGTAGTAAACCTGCATTAGTGCCATTTCCTCTCTGGTCACCATGGAAATATACGGTGGGGTCTTCCTCACCCGCCCGCCGCCGCGATTTTCCGGTCCCGCCACAAGTCAATGGACTTCAGGCTGACGCCGCCTCCCCCGGGACGGGTCCCACCTACGATGGGGCTGGAAAATCCCAGCTATAGCCTAGAATGTCACGGATCGGGATGGGGGGGATCTTTACTTGTTTGAAAACCATCAATCCAATCTTTCGCTGTGTGGATTAGGTGGAAAACTCTGTGCAACATTTCTCAATAGTTTTGATGGATGTCCAGTATTCAAATTTACACAAATCTGGAGGTCTTCAGAGAGAACACCGTGTCTGTTTTTTATTACCAGTCGCTTATTGTGCTGGGGGATCTATTCACTGATGGCACCATTGGAGTGTGTGTGTGGTCTCTTCCAGCTCAAACATTCTTCCTGCCTGTAACTTCGTGCCACCATTGGTGGCCGTGCCTCCAGCTGCCTCGGCCCTCAGCTCTGGAATTCACCTCTAAAACCCTCTCCCGCGGACTCTTTGCAAAACTTACCTCCTTCACCAAGCTTTTGGTCACCTGTCCTAATATCTCCTAATGTGGCTCAGTGTCAAATTCTGTTTGCTAATCGATCCTGTGAGGCACTTTGGGATGTTTAACTATGTCAAATATAACTAATAGAAATATAATAGCTCCGTTATTTATAAGTTGTTGACAGTGTCTCAGATGGCGAACACAGTAAATGAAACGGAATTACACAGATCTGGAAGATCCCAGCTGTTCTGAGCTGGGGATACAGCTGGTGTGACAACCAAGCTTAATATCCCCTAGGCTAAGGGCAGGAAGAGTCTGGTGGATGGGGGTGTGGGCTAGGGGGTGGGTGTTCCTCCTCGTTATTCGGAGGTTGTGCATAGGTCCAGAGCTTTTCTGCGGAAAGGATCTGACTCTCATGGTAGAATTGTAAAGAGAGGATTGGGGGATAACCTGATAGAAATCTCCAAGAGTATGAATGGGCTTGAGGGGGAAGACATGGAAAAGATATTTTCACTTATGTGCGAGACCCAAACTTGGGGCCATCAATAGAAGATTGTCACTAATAAATCCATAAGGAATTCCGGAGGAACTTCTTTACCCAGAGGGTGGTGAGAATGTGGAACTCGCTACAGTAGAGAGTGATTGAGATGAATAGTATAGATGCATTTCGGGGGAAAGCTCGATCAACACACGAGGGAGAAAGGAATAGAAGGATATAGTGGTAGAGTGAGAAGGAAAGGGGTGGCAGGATGCTCAGATGGAGCATAAGCATGTGGCCCAGATGGACCGAATGGCCTGTTTCTGTGCGAGCTCACATTGACCGTTTGGCATTACATAAGTTCAAAGCCACCTGATCAGAACTGCAGGTTTTTGGGAATTTTTGCTGTGATGTTAATGACTGTTTTCTGTTAAAGAGTAAAATCTGTATTGAGAGCAATGTTTATCCAAATCAATATAACCTTTCAAAATAAAGGTTTACCCTTTGCAGCTTGATCCCCAGTGAGTTAATCCCCAGTCCTTGCAGAGTAAAGTCCCACAGGGTTCACCTGCTTCCCAAACCGCTAACATGACACGGTTAACATCCTGCCTCAATATTTGGAATCCCAGGTTAGGGTAAGAGGGATGGGTTTCATTTCAGGAAAGGATTATGTTAATCACCCACCTCATTAAAATACAGCAAGTTGATGACCATAGGCATGACTTGTTGAAGGAGCTTTGGAAAAGGAGTTGCACAGTAAGATGGTACCTCAACACCTGAATTTATCCTGTGCACAAATTTACCAACAAAAGACTCATCTATAGCTCATTGTTAGTCAGTGATTTCCATGGGAAAGCTGTTTCTGAACAAATAGTATTTTACAAACAGAATCTGTTATTTAACTACCAGTAGGATGAAATGAACATGTTAAAGTGACTCTATCTTCACAGAATTTTTTCTGGCAATCCTTCTCACTTGCTGATGACAAACTTGTGATTCAGCGACATCAATGTTGTTGGAACAAATCACCGAACGGGAGCATCTCCTTTGGCAAGTGAAATGAGGCGAAAGTTGTAGCTTATGAATAATATTAAACCCAACGTTCATTCTACAATCCCACGTTCTCAAAACAAACAGTGAAGACCTATCAAGAACAATCACCCGGTAAGGAAAGTGTCAGTGTAAATTTGCAGTGCCTCGCAGATATCAGCCTGGGACGTGTATGTAAGATGGTACATTCTGTTCAAGGAACAGCTTGAGTTTAATGTGTTTGTGAAGAATCTGGTTGTCAGCCCCTGGGTAACAATTCCAAGATAATTAGAAGACATTTTATTTCAATTTCATATCATTCCAACATTACACAATGTAGCAAAAAGTCTTATAGTTAGCACCTACTCACCTATTATTTATAGGGCTAGGGGGAATAAATTGGGCAGCTCTTTCAAAGAGCTAGCATGGGTAGGATAGGCTGAATGGCTTCCTTCTGTGCTGTAAGGTTTTTTGATTCCACAACTGAGATGTCAATTTGCTATCACCTGTTTAAGTTATCGACAAAGTGAAGATCTGCCCCTCTGTGTTAAATCGTGTGTAACTGTATCCAGTGCTGATGCTGGGAAATAAACACTTTGCCTCAATACTCACTTTCCAGTCAGCAGCTCAAAGACCAGGATTCCCAGAGACCAATAATCTGCCCCAAAGTCATGTCCCTTGTTCATAATGATCTCTGGAGCAACATACTCAGGAGTTCCACAGAATGTCCAAGTCTTCTTGCCAAGGCCAATCCGCTTTGCAAAACCAAAATCAGCCTAAAAGGAAGAGAGAGGGATGGTGGGAGATAGAGATAGAGAGAGAGGTGTGAGGAGGGATGGAGAGAGAAAGGGGATAGGGAGGGGGAGGAGAAAGAGATGGGGCATGGGAGGAAGAGGGAGAGAAAGGAGAGTTAGAGAAAGGGGGATAGAAACAGAGGGGGAGAGAGAGAACGAGAAAACATAAGAACTTAAGAAATAGGAGCAGGAGTAAACCTTATGTCCCAGAGAGTCTGCTCCACCGTTCAATAAGATCATGGCTGATCTTCGGCTTCAACTCCACTCTCCCACCCATTCCCCATATCCCTCAATTCCCTGAGACACCAAAAATCTGTCCTTCTCAGCCTTAAATACATTCAATGATGGAGCATTAAAACATCACTCTGGGGTAGAGAAATCCAAAGATTCACAACCGTTTGAGTGGGAAGGGCAAAAGGAGAGAGAAGGATGAAAGGCAAAAGGCAGTGAGAGGGAAAGGGTTGGGGAAGAGAGAGAGGGAGGATCTGTTACAGTGATCTGGGGGAGACGGGACCTCAGTTTAACATCTCCTTAAAAAGGCAGCTTAGAGTTTTGTGCTGAAGTGGGGTTTGAACCCACAACTTTCTAACTCAAAGACCAGAGAGCAACCCAACGAGCCACTGAAACTCTCACAGCAAAACTCCCTCTGGTTATTTTACCAATTCTCTTACAGTTGTATTTTCTGGTTACTAACTGCCCTGACACTGAAACTAGTTCCTCTATATTTACACTTCATAATTTCAAAACAAAGGCTGCTTGGGGATTAGAGCAGAATTTCTGCAGCATGTGCAGTTTTAATATTCACTCGCTGTATTGTATGGGAAATGAAAGCTTCTGTGTTCTCTTTACAATGTGGGTTTTAAGGACTGTTATCTTAAAAATAAAACCCTATGGTCAGCTCACTGCCCACATAACTGGTCAACGCGGAGCTGGGAGTTGATTGTTAGAGTGGCCGGTTCTCTGAAACACTGGGGTGAAAGCAGCATAAAAATTGAAAGCTCAGCAAATATCGCGTTGCTCCTGCATGTGGTAGGGATTCTGCAGCTGGGTCCTGTCTGCTCGCGAGGGGACAGCGATGTGAACCTGCTCCAACAGGGAATCGTACATCGCTTGGGTTTGACATTGTACAGAGTAAAAACCCAACACAGAGTCGAATTGTGCTCAGCCAATGAGCAGAGGTTGCCTGGAAACTCATGGACACACTTCAGATATAGACAGCAGTGATTTTGGTGGACTGGGGAATGTCAGTGATGCTGTCTACACTGTGAATAGAAACTATGATTACATACTGAACTGAACACTGAATCTCTCACTGTTGTAAAGTAGAAGTCTTGGCCAGAGATCTGTTCACACCTGAAAATACAGGGGCTACCAACCCTCCAGCACTGTCCATTAATGTCCAGAAATGAAAGCTTAATCTCCCAGATACTGCTGTGAGAAATATTACAAGGGCAGTTCAAAAAATGGTGCATTTTTCTCATTCTCTATGAATACTTTCATTATTAAAGCACTGAAGCTGGGGAAAGTGTTGTTTGGCCGTCTGGGGACCTCCAGGAATGCAATTGATCAGCACTGCTAATTCTAACTTCAAATGACCTTTTTCCTGAAGATTGTATGAAGAAAGGAGCCCTCCAGATGTGAGAGTCTGAAGAGTGATGAAGCTGTTTGAGGGACAGATTTTGGTCCCTCAGGGGATCATGGGGAGCGGGCGGGAGGGTGGAGTTGAAGCTGAACTTCAACCATGAACGTATCCAATGGCAAAGCAGGCTTGAGGGGTCGAGTGGCCTACTCCTGCTCTGATTTCTTATGTTCTGATGTTTCAATGGGTGAATACAGAGTTCAGCTGCAGGCTGGGAGGTAGAGTCCATGGGACATACCATTTTCACGTATCCATCTAAATCCAACAGCAAGTTCTCCGGCTTGAGATCCCGGTAAATGATTCCTCGATTGTGCAAATAATCAAAGGCTTCAACGACACACCCAACGCAAAACCGGGCTGTTGGTTCATCAAAGAAGCACCTGGAAACAAACATACAATTCAGCTGTGGCAGAGGCAAAGAGAATCTAGTTTTTTTTGTTTGATAATTGCTGCTTTGAAGCACCTTGGAATGTTTTACTACGCCAAGGCGCTATATAAATGAAAGTCATTGTTGTAGCAGTTTTGTGTCTATCTGTCATTGTTATTGGACCTGTCTCTGTCCACAGAACCTGGTGTTTGAAGTCGGAGGCCTATTAACCCAGAATGGTTTTGGCAGCTCGATCCATTCACATTCGATACGTGCGGAGTAAGTGTTAACCTCAAATCCAGCTTCCCCTGTGGAGGCTTGTGTTTGTTCATGTGACAGTGCGATTGGGGCTCAACCCTCAGAAACTGCTTCAAGGATACCTCAACTTCATGGAGCTCCCAACCCAAAGCCCAAACGCGCGGAAAAGCGAACTCATATTCTCGGTTACTCAATTTTATTTTGGTTGCTGGGAAATCAGTTTATTCACCTCAAAAAAAGTGGACTCTGAAGAGATTCAGCAGGGCAGATGTGGAGTACTTCAAAGCAAATATTCCACTGGGCCCAATCTTTGTGAAGTAAACAATTCAACCCAGTTCATCCTTTGGCCAATGTTGCTAAAACATGTGTTTTGGCCACTGTCTCATTGTCATTTGTGGGGTCTTGCTATGCACAAATTGGCTGCTTTGTTTCCGACATTACAACACTTTGAAAAGTAGTTAATTGGTGGTAAAGTGCTTTTGGGACATTCTGAAGTAGGAGAGGCCCTGTAGAGATGCAAGGTCATTCATTCTTACTTTCCCTCTACAGTCTGGGCCTCGATCGCCTTATGCCTAGAGTTAGGAATTCGCAGCTAAACCCACCCAGCTTTTTAAATCTTTAATAACCTCCTTACAATCCATCCATTTGACCTCCCAAATGCTTTGCTCCCAACACTGACAGTGAGGGGTTTTGAGGTGATTTGTTTTCTGAGTGTATCCTGTTGTTATTAATGGCTTTCTGCTCCTGGGGGCTTCAGTAACTGTGAAGGTAGTAAGTTTGGAAGATGAGATCATGCTGTTGGTTCCATGCACTTACTCATCTTTGGATCCTTGAAAGTTAAAACTGATTTACAGGAAAAATAACCCTGAAATTCCTGAACACAATGAGCTGATAAATTTCTATAATGACAGAATTTAAGTGAAAGTAGGACAATAAAACAGGTTTTACGTTCTGCCCTTTATAAATGGGAGAAGGTGTGTCAGTTTGTGAACATTCGGAGTTCTATCATCATTGGACTGCTCTTATTAGTGTTTGTTATTGTATCCCCACCAACCAGACACTGATGCTCTTAGCTAATCAAAATCTATTGATCTCAGTTTTGAAAGTTTCAGCTGCAACCTGCCATCGTTCAGAGGTTTCTGTGGGGGTTGGGGGGGTGGGGGGGAAGAGTTCCAGTTTTCCACTACTCTCTCTGTGAAAAGTCCTTCCTAATTTCACACTTGAACAGTCCAGCTCTAATTTTAAACTATCCCCCTACCAGAGAAATTTGTTTCTCTTCAACCATCCTATTAAATCATTTTAAACACCTGAATTTAACCAGCCTGGAACCTTCTAAATTCTGAAAGGATTTCAACCCAAGACCTGTCTTCCTAATTTAATCACTTAAATTCTGGTATCATTCTAATGAATCTACACCCCCTCCAAGGCCAGTATATCCTTCTCGAGGTGCTGTGTCCAGAACTGAATGTCATTATTCCAAATGGACTCTGACCAAGGCAAATGGAGCACAACTTTTTCAGCCTTCTATTCCAGCTGTTGCTTGTCTAACACATCAGTGCTGCTTTGGTACACATTGTTTGTATCGATATGCAAAGCACTGAATGCATGATAAACATGTGATCACTGAAAATAACATACACTCACATGTCACGCAGGATGCTCCACAGCTCCCCTCCCAGACACGCCTCCAGGAGCATGTACACATACTTTGAGTCACGAAAAGTTCGGTACAATCTAGAAGAGAGAACAGGCTGAAGGTTAGACAATCTCCAAACTCAATTATCAATGCCTTACATCAAACCTCCATGAGTTACAATAATTGGTTTCATTTTCCAGTGACAATAGGTCAGGAATGATGCTGGATTCTAACATATCAGCCTGTTGGAGTGGAGGAGATGTGCCCAGTGCCTTCCCCCACTCCCCATTGGTCCACCTGCTCTGTCTACTCTGGGGACATTGGCTGTTTGCTGGAATTTAGGCTGCTCCTGGTGACATCCAGGCTCAAGGGGTTGAATGTGTTCCTTTGATACTCGCTACCTCATTTTCCTCTTCAAGATGCCCATTAAAATCTAATTCATTAACCAAGCTTGTTCTGCCACCTGTCCTAACATCACCACCAGTGGCTCAGTGTCCACTTGTGTCGAATTATTCTCCTGCGAAACAGCTTGGGAAGTTACCATGTCTTGGCACGATATAAATGCAAGCCGCTGATGCCCGTGTGCGTGGAAAATACAATTAATTACACTCCCAGTGCAAAAAGTCCCCAGTTCCATCAAATTGTCCAACTGATCTGCACTAACACAATCTCCAACTCTTTGCTGCTTCAAAATTTCAACAAGGTGAAAATGCAGGAAAACACAGGAGAAAGAAATGGAGCTTTCACTGATCACAAATGCAGAGTAAAACCTTTATCAAACATTGACAATGTTCAGCACAACTGATCTCAGTGACTGCTGCTTCTTCATTAATAATTAGAGACACCAGCTTCAGATAAATGTTCAAGCAAGTTGCATTCACATCATAACTTCACCTCATTAATCAATGTCCAGTGAGTTATGTAAAAAAAAAATTTGTTCATGGGATGGGGGTGTCACTGGCTTGAGAACTGAATGGCTTGCTAGACCATTTCAGAGGGCATTTAGGAGTCAACCGCATTGCTGTGGGTCTGGAGTCACATGTAGGTCAGACCAGGTAAGGGTGGTAGATTTCCTTCCCTAAAGGACATTAGTGAACCAGATGGGTTTTTACGACAAGCAACAATGGCCTCATGGTCATCATTAGACTTTTAATTCCAGATTTTTTATTGGGTTCAAATGTCACCATCTGTGATGGTGGGATTTGAATGCAGGTCCCCAGGGAATTACCCTGGGTCTCTGGAGTACTGGTCCAGTGACAATACCACTGTGCCACCGCCTCCCCATTTTTTCATGGGATGTGGGCGTCATTGGCATGGCCAGCATTTGTTGCCCATCCCAAATTACCCTTGAACTGAGTGGCTTGCTAGGCCATTTCAGAGGGCAGTTAAGAGTCAACCACATTGCTGTGGGTCTGGAGTCACATGTAGGCCAGACCCGGTAAGGACGGAAGATTTCCTTCCCTAAAGGACATTAGTGAGCCAGATGGGTTTTTACAACAATCGAATTTAAATCCCACCAGCTGCCATGGTAGAATTTGAACCTTTGTCTCCAGAGCGTTAGCCTGAGCCTTTGGGTTACTAGTACCACCTTCTCCCCATAAAATAGGAGCGTAACTAGGAGTAACTGGAGACACAGAATAACAGATGTCAGGAGAGGTCGGGACAGAAATAACTGGATCAGTTGAGTCCGTGTGTTGCTTCCTCTTGGTACGCCCACAGACTAAGGAGGTTTGAACCAGAAACTTATTTGGCAAAAGAATGGGTAGGGCAGGATGAGGCGATTGCAATGAAGGAGGAGTAGGTTTGAAGATAGCACAGAGCTCTGGGGAGCCTGTGAGTTAAGGGAAATTCCACGAACTCCGCCACCGAGAAGGACAAGGGCAGCAGGGAGTGTGGAAACACCAGCAACTGCAAATTTTCCTCTAAATCATACACCAACCATGGAAAGAAACTCATATCAAAAGGCGCCACATAAAAACAAGTCCTTTCTTCTTTGATCCGATTGAATTATCGCAATAAAGTGAAGCATCCCCTACAACACATGGTGCCAAATACATCAATAAGAAATGGTGCATCTCTTTCTATAATAATAGGTATTTGTGCCACACTTTGTAGCGACATCTTTTATTTTTCAATTATTCTAAAATATTCTGTAATAAAAGAATCCTATAAGCTCTTATACAAACAGCTGCAACAGAAGGTTGTGTCACCTATGACACAATCCATTGAAAATCAATTGATTGTCGCTCTAGCAGCAGCAAAGACAATTCATCTTCATCAGAAAGTTTTGGATTTTTTTTGTGGGTAGCATCTGAAAATGACATGCTCCCATTTTGATTTAATTGATTTAAGCAACAATAGTTTCACAACACAAGACGGCAGGTGTCCGGGTGCAAAAGTGTCATCATCAGAACCCTGCCCTCTCAAGGTGACTGTCACTATTTTAATCACTAAAAAATCAAAGCACATTAATCAGGGAGGGGGCCATTTAATGTTGAGGTGACGCCAAAGTGCGGGTTGGGAGAAGGGGGCCGGAGAAAAGCAGCTGTTTTTGGAAGTATTGCACTTAGGTGGGAAATGAAGAAATGCAATGTAAAAGGGAATTTACCGACAAGAATACTTGGTCTGGCAAATCCACAGCTGTAGTGCCCTCGGTCTAACAGAGCAAATCAAACATGTCTGGATTACCCCTTTAATTGGGTGATCACTTGGCTGAAAATCTCTGTTCATTCTACAAACCTGACCCTGAGCTTCTGATCAGCTATCACTTTAGATCCAAACTTTGTTGATTTACTTGTCTTATTTCTATCTTCTCGTGCCTTGCATCATCATCCTTTTTGTCATTTAATCTCTCTTGCCTTTTACCACATCACAGATATAGTTCCATATTCCCCTCCCCCTTCCCCTGACTCTGTACTTGGGTTTAAAACCTGTTATATCTCTAACTTTTTACCAGTTCTGATGAAAGGCCATTGACCTGAAAATTAGCTCTGCTTCTCTCTCCACAGATGCTGCCTGACCTGCTGAGCGCTTCCAGTATTTTTGGATTTTATTCCAGATTTACATTATTTTGCTTTTGGATTGCTCATTAATGTGCAATGTTTGCATTGGGCTGAAATCTCTAATTCAAATGATTATTTGGTAATGTGGTAATGCTGTGCGATTGATTCTCGCACCTCTGACCAAGTGACGAAACAATAGTCGAGCCACTGGTGCTGAACATTGTGCAATCTTTACTGAACATCTCCACTTCTGACCTTATGATGGAAGCAAGGTCATTGATGAAGCAGCTGAAAATGGTTGGGCCGAGGACACTACCCTGAGGAACTCCTGCAGTAATGTCCTGGAGCTGAGATGACTGACCTCCAACAACAACAACAACCATCTTCCTTTGCGCTAGGTATGACTCCAACTAGCGGAGAGCAATCCTCAGATTCCCATTGACTTCAGTTTTGCCAAGGCTCCTTGATGCCACACTCGGTCAAATGCGGCCTTGATGTCAAGGGCAGTCACTCTCACCTCACCTGACGAAAGGTCAGCGACCTGAAACATTATCTTTGTTTCTCTCCACAGATTCTGCAGACTTGCTGAGTATTTCCAGCATCTTCTGTTTTTATTACATACACACAATTGCGCAAACACAGGCTCTCCACACACATATGCACACACCTAATGATGCACAGTTACACACAACTCTACACACATGTGCACTTACACATGCTTACACACACCCACACACACAAACACCCTCACTTAAATTGATCAATAGTTAGCTTTGAGAACAATCAGATAGAGCATGCAGCTGATTCCTAATGATCTTGCCCAGTGAATGAAGCCGGACTTACCTCACAATGAACTGGGATTTGGTCTGAAGCAGGATGTTCTTTTCGGAGTACACATGCTCTTGTTGCCGAGTCTCTACAATGTGGTTCTTTTTGATACATTTCAAGGCAAAGGTGACGTCTTCATCCTTCAGTTTCACCTGGAGTTACCAAAGAATTTTTCGGCACAATTTAATAGCTGTTGTTGTAAGTGAGGTGGAGCAATAGCTTGTGTCTTTGTTCAATAACTGCACGATACATTATTAAACATCACCTAACTATACTCAGGCTATAAGGGCAGAACCCCAGGTGAAGCAGATTACATTTTCAACAGAGTACTAAACACAAAACTATGAATTTGAGAGTCTAACAAAATGTCATGTTGAGGATTAATTACTGAGAAACTACATTGCTGACAAAGGAACATTTTTAAATGTTCATGTAATGTTTGAACTGAGCAAAAAAAGGGGAACGATTACTTGTATTAAAACATTGCCCGAAACAACGCAAAGTGATTAATGGTTTCCTTCCACTTACAGTTACTAAAGATCTGAAAAAAAGTCTAAGAAATCCAAACACAAATCTCTCTTTAAACTAAAGAAGGATTAATCGATGTATTAGTGAATGTGAGGGTGTTGTGTCTTCTAAAGCTGAGAAGAGGGTGGGTGACTGATGTACAAGAACAAAGTGTCATTACCATTATACAATTATATTATGTCATTATTACAAACGCCATTATCCGTCGATTCCCCACATCCTCCATCACCTTCCTGCCACTTACCAGTTCCACACGCCCAAAGCCTCCCATGCCCAGAGTGGCAATGATGTCAAAGTTTTTGAAAGGGCAGGAGTTTGAAAACCTGGCAACTTTTTCCCTCAGCCGCAAGACCTCAGAGCACTCTGAAGAAGCAAACGTGAGTGGCCTTGGAGGATAAAGAGAATTCCATTTACACTCGGTGACAGTGAAGTGAGGGAAAGAAACAACAGAGGCTGTGACCTGACATACAGAGCAATCAAAGGCAATCATTACATCAAATATCAGACAATATCTGCGACAACCTGTCTGTATAAACCCGAAACCAATAGAAACTGTAAGCAGTTATTATCTCTGCAAACCTGGAAGTAAATACTTTCTGCCCAATTCTCCTTGGTTTATGAATTTCCCTTTTATCACCTTAGCTGGAGTTAGCTATCAGGAATCAATAAGCACTTTCATTGTTCAATTTGCCTCCATCGACCCATTGTTGCCTTTACAAGGAATTAACTGAGCGTTACCTCACAACTGCTTCTTGCAAAATAAAAAACATCCATCTTACAGTATTTGGATTTGATTTTCAGCTTGGTATTTAAATTAAACTACCACTTTTATTGCTTTTTGTGTGAATTTATTGGCTCGCCAAGTTGAGTTTTTTTTAAATCTAAGTCGTCCTTGATCATGTCCTGCTCTATGGTCTTTGGCTTCCACCCGTGTTTATTAATAATTAGAGGGTTGGATGGCTCTCCATTAATGTTCCGATCCAGTTAGTGGGGTTTAAGAGCAAGTCTCAAACAGCCCAGATTCATCAGCACATGCGCTAAATCACCAATCTTGGAATGGAGTGGTGCTCTGATCGGCCTTGAAGTTATCCTACAAGCAAAGCTTGCAACCTGCGTTCAGATCCTATAATATAATTGCATGCAAATTACTACAATGACTGGATAGCAGAGAGAGAGAGAGAGCGAGACATTCAGTTACTGACTTGTCGCGCAGTTACCAGCACTGTCTGAGAGGATGGTGGAGGTAGATTCAAGCGTGGCTTTCCAAAGCGAATTGGATAATTATCGGAAGAGAAAAGATTTTCAGGGCGACAAGGAAAAGGCAGGGGAGTGAGACGAGCTGAGATGCTCCGACAGAGAGCTGGCACAGGCAGGATGGGCCAAATGTCCCCCTTCGATGTTGTAACCATTTTATGATTATTAAATAAACCCTTTTTAAAAGAACTCTGGGACAACCAAAACACAGAATGACTGAAGAAAGGGTCAATGTCCTCTACACTTTGAGATATCTTTGGCAATATTAAATGACTGTTAATTACACAACAAATAAGGAGTGCAGCAGAAGAACTCTCTCAGTGTAAATACCGCTTTGATGTGAAGGTCAGTGTCACTGCTTCCTTATCCCACAGAACTTCATTTACAGTTTGCAAAGGACTATTCAGAATGAATGTAAATACCTCATTAATACTCTCTGTTATGTTACACATTAATTACCTATATATCTATACTTGCATTTATAATAAAAAATAATTTAACAAAGCAAAAATGGCTTAATTCATAGTTCTGAAACTACTCTAACATAGGAACAAAAATAATCAGTGGAGAATTTTGTGCAAATTTAAAACCTGTGGCTAGGAATGTATCATTTGCAATTCTACTCTCGTTGTGTATTAGCTGAGAGTGTTTACCAAGAGTGAGAGTGGAAATAAAAACCTAAGAACATCAGAAATCCGAGCAGGAGAAGACCATTCGGCCCATCGAGCCTGCTCAACAATTCAATACGATCATGGCTTATCTTGGGCTTCAACTCCACTTTCCCACCCATTCCCCATATTCCTTGAGACCAAAAACCTGTTCATCTCAACCTTAAATATATTAAACAATGGAACACCCATAACCCTTTGGGCTAGAGAATTCCAAAGATTCACAACCATCTGAGTGAAGAAACTCTCCTTATCTCAGTCCTAAATGATCTACCATGTTTCGGGTTCCCCAACCAGGGGAAACAATCTCTCAAGTGTTTACCCTGTAAAAATCCCTTTCAGAATCCTGAATGTTTTAACGAGGGACAATATTTTAAGAAGGTTTTCGAAGAGAGGATGGGATATCCTGATGCATTATTTTTGAGTTTTAAGGGATCAAAGCCAGTGCACTGTGGTGAACTCCCTCGTTCATCTTCAAATAGTGCACTGGGATCTTTTACTTCCACTTCCACCTGAGAGGTCCTCAGTTTAACATCTCAACTGAAAGACAGCACCTCCAACAGTGCAGCACTCCCTCAGTACTGCACTGGAGTACCAGCCGACAGCCTGTGTGCAAATCTGTGGAGTAGGACTTGAACCCACAATCTTGTGACAGAGAGGCTAGGGTGCTAACTACATACTTCTGCTGTAAATTCACAAAACTTGCATACATGGTCTTACTGAAAAACGAATACACCAAATTAGCAAAGCTCTGTCCCAACCTGGCTGCTGTGGCTGTACAATTAGAAATGATTCACACATTTGGAGAATACTGACGTTGCATTTCTTTTCTTATCGCTGCGGGACAATTGCTCCACATATTCCTTCAGGTTTGTCTGTAACTCCTCGTATGTACCAACCATCTGGTTAAAGATGCTGGGGACAGATTTTAAAACATATTTAAACGTGTGGACTCAGACATTTCAAAAAAAAATCTTTAACCTGGCCACATGAATTCTCTCATGAAATTACAACAAAACTACATAATTATCCAGTTGAAGGATACAATAATACTGTATTTGCTTGAGTGACAGGCAAACCTTGTGCAAGAGTTGACCACCGAACTTTGGCCAAAAAAATCCTTAATCCTTAATTTTTCTTGTAGCTTGCGTATAAATTGACCCTAGTTTTTAGGGGCAGTAGAAAAATGTGTTTTTTCATCTTTTTTTATGTACAACGCAACACCAAAATAGTGTAAACACAAGTTCCCACCGGTAATTATAGTTTCCTGGTGTTATTGTCATATTACCAATACTATTAGATTACTTACACCTTCATCACAATATCCTCTGGCAATAGAAGCAGATTCAATAGGAACTTTCATTGGGGAATTAAATAAATACTTGAAGGGGAAAAAATGTGCAGGGCTATGAGAAAGGGTAGGGGGAGTGGGATTAATTTGATGGAATTTTCAGAGACAGCACAGGTGTGAAGGGCCTAAAAATTGCTGTCAAAATAACAGTGTTCCTTGTTATTGATTGTTATTTGCACACAAGTGGCTCAGCAACTTCAGATGATGGGAGGATCAACGTGGAAATCCAAATCTTGCGCCACTTCACATTAGCTTCATGAAAACATCTCGCCGTCTGCCTCGTCACTGAAGGGGTGAAGTTGCTGTAATTGTGTGTTACATGCAAACTAAACTCATGGCAGAAAGTTAAGTCAAGCCATTTCACGTCTAAATACCTTTTTTAATGGCGCGATAATTATTATCTACTGATTAGCTGGTCCAGAGTTGTTTAAATTAACAGGGGAGCTCGGAAATCAGGTTTCGGGGTCCATCAGCATTGCCCTCTACCAATCTGTTCTTCTGGCATCGACAACTTGCCTTTCATCCCACCGTTGGGTTATCAATGCAGGTTTTGAATACTTTTTTATTTAATCACTGTCGTAGGTCATATGAGATTAAACATTTTGAAATAAAAGTGGGATTGTTTGCTTGAGAGCAGAGAAGGTTTAATAGAGGTGTTCAAAATTATGAGGGGTTTACATAGAGATGGAGAAGCCGTTTCCATTGGGAGGGTCATCAGTAACCAGGGGATGCAGATTTAAGGTAATTGATGAATGAACCAGCAGGTTTGATGTGGAGAAATATTTTTAGGCAGTGAGTTATTCTGATCTGCACTGCCTGAAAGGGTAATAGAAGAGGATTCAATAGGAACTTTCACGGGGGAATTAAATAAATACTTGAAGGGGAAAAAATGTGCAGGGCTGTGAGAAAGGGTAGGGGGAGTGGGATTAATTTGATGGAATTTTCAGAGCCTGCACAGGCGTGAAGGGCCAGATGTTCTGTATGATTCCATTGGCGGAGTTTTACGTTCCTCTGCTGGGCGGGTTGGGGTGGAAATTCCTCGGACGGCCTACCCACAGGGCTCCCACCCAACCTGACCTCCCGGCAAATTTATGGCAGGATGGGTGAGGCCTAGGCCGACCCACCTGCCCGCATCCCAATTCAGGCCCCCCTAGTGCCCAATTAATGACCACATAGGGTCTGTTCCCCATCCAGCCTCAATTTTCAGGCTGGTAGAAGGATTTCAGGAGCAGGAGGGAATGCCCAGAAAGAAAGCCCGCTCGGGCCTCAAATGGAAAGGGGGGTGGGGGGCAGGGGCGGGTGAGTAGTGGTGGAACACCTCCATCAACATCCTTCTTTCATCCTCAGGCGCCCACTCCCACAAGGTCTGGTCCCTGTGGGTGCTCCCATTCCCCTGGCCTCTCCACCACCACCACCACCACCACCCTTCTGCCACCCTGAGACCCCCACACTGGTCCTGAACTTCCAGGACTCAGACTCTGGGGGGCTGCTTGTAGTCCCAGTCCTTGTCCACAGCAGCTTCTGGAACCTCGGGGACTAGGGAGCTGCCAGCCAATCAGATTGAACAGCAGCTCTTGGAGGCAGAACTCGAATGAGGGGCAGAAAGCCCACCTCATTGGGGTGTTAAATGGCTGCGGGGCTGTGAGTATTGGTGGGATGTGGGTAGGGAAACCCCAGCATCGTAAAAATGCTGCCCATGAATCTCTGCAAGGTATTACATTGTTATACCCAAAGTTCAAAATAGCATCCAAAATTTCACAATACCCAAGAACTCACACTGATGGAAAGTTCACTCTACAGGCAAGACTTACTCGCGATCTATTACCAAGCACTGGGTATCATCATCGACAGCGATTATGTTTGCAGAACGAAGGTCCTCACTGTATAAAGAAAGAAGGGGCTGTGAATTCTGAAGCAAAATCAGGTCAGGGCTGAATCATCCTTTAATCTGACTGTTCAAACACTGTGTCCTCTCCTCCAGAGTTAAAATATTACTTTATTCTTCTAAACCAAACCCCTCACACTCCACAAGTTAATTGATTTTTAAAAATATAATTTCAAACGTATGCTAGTTTAGCAATCAGAAATTAGCAGCCTAAAACTGCTGAAGTGTTCATGTCACATCCAATCTGCTTGCTCAGCCCTATGTTGGACATACTCAGTACGTAGATAAAAACTATGCAAATGAGACCTTAGGAAATTTGCAATGCTGCCCCATTTAATTCAATCTGATTCAAGAATTTCCTTTCTTCTTATTCAGAAAGAACAGTTTAGATTCACATCCGTCGCTAATGAAACACTGATTCCTGGTATACTAAATAATTAGATGTTTGATTGTCTGCATTTTGGGCAGCAGAAATACAAACAGTCAGAGAGGGGGAAAATGGTCAAAGGGACAAGTTGGGGAGAGGATTTGAAGACAGGGTCAAAAAGGTCAGTCACCCACTTCACATGTTGTTGTCGTTAGCATTATGGACACTCAGTAAACTCCTTAACCTTTCTGGCTAATCACAGGCAGACTCCACAAAAATATCAGCAGTGAACAGCTCAGATCAGGAGTATTTGTTTTGTTTCTCAATGTGTTGTGGAAATCTCTGCCTGTTTGATTCATTCAGCATCTGTTGAATCCTGGTGTTTGCGGGGATTCCTCAGACCAAACTCACACCAGCGAGTGAAGAAACGCTCCCTGTACACTGTCCAAGCACTGAAACTAGTGACTGTGGCTTGGGAGAGGAACAGCTTCAATCAATGTGCTTGTTGTATGCAGTGGAGGAGGTGTCTAAATAATGGAACCGTGTGTGCAGAATTGGAGGTATCTGTGATTGCAAAGTTGCAACGAGTGGGAGAACTGGGATTAGGACAATGGAGCTACTTGTTAGGCTGCTCTTGTTGTGATCTCTCCTTTTTCTCTGGTTCTTTGACTTTTAACTGATTTCACTTTGTTTTACTTCTTCCAAGCTAAGATGATTTGTGAAATGGTGTTATCCTGATATAACCCGAAATGTTGTGTATATCAGGATACCAGATAACCTAAGACAATGACTAGCAGCATGGAAGCTCTGATTATACAACAGAACCTAAACATTCTTTTTAGATGTCGTTGTGCATTTAGTATTTTTGCACTCTGCCCGTGGTGAATGGTCTGTAGAGAAAGAAGTGGAAGGCGATGTAATGCAGAACCCTTAAGTGCATTGAAGGGCAGAGGGGTCTGGGTGTACAGGTCCACAGGTCACTGGAAGTGGCAACGCAGGTGGATAAGGTAGTCAGGAAGGCAAATGGCATGCTTGCCTTCATTGGCAGGGGTATTGAGTATAAAAGCTGGGAAGTCATGTTGCAGCTGTATGGAACCTTGGTTAGGCCACACTTGGAATATTGCGTGCAATTCTGGTCGCCACATTACCAGAAGGATATGGAGGCGTTGGAGAGGGTGCAGAGGAGGTTTACCAGGATGCTGCCTGGTCTGGAGGTTATTAGCTATGAGGAGAGGTTGGAAAAACTCGGATTGTTCTCACTAGAGCGTCGGAGATTTAGGGGTGACTTGATAGAAGTTTACAAAATTATGAGTGGCATGGACAGAGTAGATAGTCAGAAACTTTTTCCCAGGGTGGAAGAGTCAATTACTAGGGGACATAGATTTAAGGTGAGAGGAGAAAACTATAGAGGAGATGTGCAGGGCAAGTTTTTTACGCAGAGGGTAGTGAGTGTCTGGAATTCGCTGCCAGAGGAGGTGGTGGAAGCAGGTACGATAGTGGTGTTTAAGAGGCAGCTTGACAAGTACATGAATAGGATGGGAATAGAGGGATATGGACCCCGGAAGTGCAAAATGTTTTAGTTGACGGGCAATATGATTGGCGCAGGCTTGGAGGGCCGAAGGGCCTGTTCCTGTGCTGTACTTCTCTTTGTTCTTTGTAATCTTTGGTTTTGTATCTTTGCACTTTCTTCTTGAAGAATACTGCAAAGTACTGAAAGAATTTGTAGGCTGATTAATATTCTGACAGCTTGTGACACGAAAACTCCTTCCATGGCCTTAACTATCACTCCACGAGCTGATAGGGCAGTTAGTACAATGCAATGTTTGGGGGGGGAGGGGGGAGGGGGGGGGGGGGGGGGGGGAGGGTGGGGGGGGATGGGGGGAGGTTTATGGGCTCCCACAATCCATACAGTGAAGAAGAAGCCAAATGGTTGAAATATATTCCAGAATCCTTTCTTCTGGAATAGAGGCCTTTGCACTGATTAAAGTATCATTTGCAGTCTTTCCCCTTCTTGTTCAGCCCATTATAGATTGATGTCATCTTGTTTGCTTCAACAATCCTGTACCTAATTAACGCTTTCTCTCCAAAGTATTCTCCTGCTCCCAATGTCTTGATTTCTTGTGCATCTTCATCTCCATCTCTTGTCTGTGTCACACGCACCTGTACCAGATCAACAAGACTCTGTCAACGCTTCAACATTTCAAACAGAGATGGAGAGAATTTCACACATTAAGGAAAACACTGACACTTAAATAACAATTTATCACATCCCTGGGACATTACAAAGCATTTCATATCCACTGATATGATATGTTATCTTTACACACATCACAGCCAATGTAAGCACGAGATTGTTCTGAACAAAAAGCTAATCCATTTATTTTGAAGCCTTGGATCGGGAAGAATGTTAATCAAATCATGTCCTCGCTCTTATTACACCCACCTAGTCATCTGAACATCTCTCCAAAAAGAAAGAAATAATTTGCATTTCTATAGCACCTTTCACAAGCTCAAGACACCCCCAAGTGCTTTACATCTAATGAAGTACTTTCAAAGTGTAGTCACTGCTGTAATGTAAGAAACATGGCAGCCAAATTACACACAGCAAGATCCCACAAATAGCAACATGACACCAACCAGATAATCTGTTTTTGTGATGTTGATTGAGGGATAGATATTGGCCAGGACATCCTCCCCTGGCGGGAGAGCCACAACCTCCAAGGTGCAGGAATTGCCCTCGGTTCTGCAGTAAAGTGTGAGCCAGATTATGAACTCAAACCCCAAATTAGGATTTGAACCCAGGACGTTCTAGCTCAGAGGTAAGAGTGTTACCAACTAAGCCGCACTGACACTTAGGAAGAGTTAATTCATTGGCCACTAATATTGCAAAGTGTGATTTCAATTTCTAAATGTAGAGAGCAGGTCAATCCAAGGAACATCTTCACAAATCTGTCCAAAAACCCATGGAATATTATTATTAACAGTCCACACAAGAATGGAATTCTTTCGATATTCCAGAACTAGATCAACAAATGTTAATAGTCTTCCTACCTTTCCTTTTGCAATAATGAAGAAGGTGTTGCCTTGCTCTCCTTCACGAATGATATAATCTCCTTTATCATAATAATCCTATCAGATATGGTGAGATTACAAACTGGGATCAGCCAGTGAAGATAATCAAAACTAATAGCCAAATAATTAGAATAAATAAACTGAAAAGCTAGAAGCTAATTTGAAATCATTGACAGAGACTTCATTTGCACTATTTGTGTTGCTTTCTATTCCTCTGGCCTTTTCCACATCATTTCAAATCCTGACTCATTGAATAGAGCAGAGAGTGAACATTTACTGCTCTTTGCTCCTTCCATCTTGAATATCCCTGCTACATATTGCCACTTTGTCTGGCGCACTTGCTTAACGTGATTGTGGCATCCAGTTGGGAGCGAAAGGTATTATTTGAATCTCTTTACAAGTCTAGCTGTAAATAACATGTTGTTGGCTTGGCAGTGAAAGCATTTTTATAATGATGCTACTGCTGCCGGTGGGATAAATTGGCACAACAATTTGTGATGCTCGTCAGAGGTGCAAAGAAGGTACATTTTTCCTTAGCACATCATCAAGGGTAAGTGGAACGCTCGTTCAGTAAAAACAGAGGGAGGGGCATTTGGAGGACACATGTTATGCTAGACCTTTGCTCATTGGGTACCCAGCTAGCAATATGAAAATCCTAATAGTTATTAACATCACCAAAAAAACCCTCATATCAATGGTCAAAATAATAGTGCTCTCTTCCCAATATTAACTGATTGCTTACAATAAAAGCTCACTCTGCAGCTTTGAAGAGCACCTTTCTACATTCCCTGAGATTCAAACTCAGAGAATTGCGTGGGGGTTTTTTTTTGGTCACCTGAGAGTTTAATGTTTGTAGCAACCCAAGCTCCACATTCAAGAATCTTCTGGTTAAGCTGCTGAAAAACCTGGAGAGTTTCTGTTCACCTAATAGGGAGTACACACTCTCCTGCTAGGAAAATTGCTCCAATTACTCAAGTCCAAAGAGCATATCCACAGGTTTGCAGATACAAGAATTGGAGATCACTTGTGTGCACAGGTATAGTACTGGGCATTATCCAATTAAAACTATGTAGCTTATCAGAGCAGCTCCCACTGCTTGTCCAGCTACGACTATCCTAACTGTTGGGGAATTAGGCTTAGCTGGACCTGAGTGAGAGGAATTTCACTCCATTGTGTCGAGCTCCAAATTGTTGAGTTAAACTGGCCGGTCATCATCAATAATTCCCCAGATTACTTGCTTCAAGTATTAGAAGGGTTAACTTGCTTCTAAACTCAAATTCCATCAAAGGTCAATTTACTGCTCCCATACTCAGGGAAGATAATGTATGAAGTCTTAACCCACTCAAAACCCATCAACTTGCAGAGGTTAAAATCGAGCCTGAGTTTGAGTGGACGGCCAACAATGAATTTCCTATCTTTCCATTACACTTCAATTTCTCACCACTATATCCTTCTTTAAATGTACATAAATAAAAATGAAACTTCACCTATTAAAAACTCAGATCACTGACTTGCCATCACATTATCCTTTGACAGACCCAATGTTAAATAGGAGTGAAAATGAATTCTTTAGGACATATAATTGTACCAAGTTTTTCTGTAATTAAATGAGTTCCTAGAGGTTTTTTCATTTAGAGAAAGATTTTACAAAGTACTTACAACTTCCAGGCAATCTACAATCTTGAACAATTTCTCTTCGGGCAAATCCTTCAGCAGGGAAACACTGAGTAAAGAACATACAACTTTTTTTTTAAAAACTGCTTTGTCACATTGAAAACAACTCCATGCCTGCACTGCCCAACATACTGAAAACATTGAACTCCTTCACCTCTCTGCATGGACACAACACACGAAATGCAACATCTGTCAGAGACCTTGATCGTTCTGTTGATGATTACAAAAGTCAGGGGGAGGAAAGTAAGAAACAACACATATATATTTTGATTCAACCAAGTGAAAGCTGGGACTGAGTCTAAATGAGTCAGTGTTCTCTTCGTGGATTCTCTCAGTTTTGTGTCTTCAGTTTGTGACATTGAATATTCCAACGCTTATTTCTGAAGAAAAGTCTTATTGTCAATTTCAAATACCTGAAAGGAGAGTACAGCTATCGCCTGGGGAGAAACTGATACACATCACATGTGTTTTTCAGGGTCCACTATGTATATCGATGGGATGGTCAGCACCCAGCCTGGGCACTGGTCTGCTGAGGGAATATGAGCAGCTAGGGGCTAAATTAAAAAGCACAACCAAAAAGGTAATAATCTCCGGATTACTACCTGAGACACGAGCTAATTGGCACAGGGTCAATAAGATTAAAGAGGTAAATGCATGGCTGAAAGATTGGTGTGGGAGAAATGGGTTTGAATTCATGGGACATTGGCACCAGTACTGGGGAAAGAGGGAGCTATTCCATTCGGACGGGCTCCACTTGAATCAGGCTGGGACCAGTGTCCTGGTGAATCGCATAACTAGGGTCATAGATAGGGCTTTCAACTAAATAGTGGGGGGGAGGGTTCAGTTGCATGGAAATATAAAAAATCAAAGTTTAAGGAGAGGGTAAGAGTGCAGGTTAGTGACGAGGCTGATTGCTATCAAAAAGTGAAAGGCAGGGACAGAGTGCGTGAACGTCATATTGCACCAAAGAATCATATAAGAGTAGGGAAAATTGACAATAGGGCAAACTTAAAGGCTTTGTACCTGAGTGCATGTAGCATTTGGAATAAAACTAATGAGTTAACAGCGCAAATAGAGGTAAATAGGTATGATTTGGTGGCAATTACTTAGACGTGGTTACAGGGAGAACAGGTTTGGGAGTTGAATATCCAAGGGTACTCAGTGTTTTGGAAGGATAGGCAGTAAAGAAAAGGAGGTGGTGTAGCTTTGTTAGTGAAGGAAGAGATCAGTGCTATAGTGAGGAATGATATAGGCACTGGAGAGCAAGACGTAGAGTCAGTCTGGGCAGAAATAAGAAATAGCAAGGGAAAGAAGTCCCTAGTGGGAGTAACCTATGGATCCCCAAACAGTAGTTTAGCAGTAGGGTACAGTATAAACCAGGAAAAACTGGGAGCATGTAAGAAAGGCACAGCAATAATCATGGGTGATTTTAATATGCATATAGACTGGACTAATCAAACTGGCAACAGTTGCCTTGAGGGAGTGTTCATAGAGTGTATTAGAGATTGTTTCTTGGAGCGATATGTTGTGGATCCAACCAGGGAGCAGGCTATTCTGGATTTGGTTTTGTGTAATGAGATCGGATTAATTAATGATCCCATAGTAAAGGATCCTCTGGGGAAGAGTGATCATAGCACTACAGAATTTCAAGTTCAGCTTGAGAGTGAGAAACTTGAGTCCCACACTAGTGTCCTGGAGTTAAACAAAGGTAAATACATAGGCATGAGGGCAGATTTGGCCTTAGTGGACTGGGCAGGAAGACTACAAGGTAGGACAGTTGATGAACAGTGGCAGATATTTAAGGAGATATTCAATTCCTCCCAAGTAAAATATATTCCAGTGAGGAAGAAAGATGGTAAGAGGGGGAAAAAGCATCTATGACTACGCAAGGAAGTTAAAGATAACTTAAAGGCAATAACTAAGGCATACCAAATTGTAAAGGTCAGTGGCAGGCTGGAGGATTGGGAAACTTTTAAAGATCAACAAAGGGTTACTAAAAAAATAATAAAAAGAGCAAAGGTAAATTATGAAAGAAAACTAGCGCAAAATGTAAAAACTGATAGCAAAAACTTCTACAAGTATATAAAAGGAAAGAGAGTAGCTAAAGTGAATGTTGGTCCCTTGGAGGACGAGACTGGGGAGTTAATAGTGGGGAATGCAGAAATGGCAGAGACGCTTAATCAATATTTTGCCTCAGTTTTCACAGTGGAGGACACTAGTACCACCCCAATAGTAACAGGTAGAGCAGAGGGTATAGAGAAGGAGGAACTTAGAACAATCACCATCACTAGAGAAAAAGTACTGAGCAAACTATTGGGATTAAAGGGTGTCAAGTCCCCAGGACCTGATGGCCTACACCCCAGGGTCTTAAAGGAAGTGGCAGCAGAGACAGTGGATGCATTGGCTATAATATTCCAAAATTCCCTGGATTCTGGAAAGGTTCCAGTGGATTGGGAAAATGCTTATATAATGCCCTTATTCAAAAAGGGGGGAGACAGAAATTAGGAAACTATAGACCAGTTAGTTTAACATCTATCGTTGGGAAATTGTTGGAATCCATTATTAGGGAAGTAGTAATGGGGCATTTGGAAAGTCAAAATGCAATCCATCAGAGTTAGCATGGTTTTACGAAGAGTAAATCGTGTTTGACTAATTTGCTGGAGTTCTTTGAAGATGTGACAAGCAAAGTGGATAATGGGGATCCTGTAGATGTAGTATATCTGGATTTCCAGAAGGCCTTTGATATGGCGCCGCACAAAAGATTAATACACAAGATAAGATCACACGGAGTTAGGGGTAATATATTAGCTTGGATAGAGGATTGGCTAACCAACAGAAAGAGGGTGGGGATAAATGGGTCTTTTTCTGGATGGCAAGCTGTAACTAGTGGGGTGCCACTAGGTTCAGTCCTTGGGCCCCACCTATTTACAATCTATATTAATGACCTGGATTCAGGGATAGAAGGTACCATAGCTAAATTTGCAGATGACATAAGAAATTTACAAATGGATATGGACAGGTTAGGTGAATGGGCCAAAATTTGGCAGATGGAGTTTAACGTGGATAAGTGTGAGGTTATCCATTTTGGTTGGAAGAATAAAAAGGTGACTTATTTAAATGGAGAGAAACTTCAAAATGCTTCAGTGCAGAGGGATCTGAGTGCCCTCGTGCATGAAACGCTGAAAGCTAGTATGCAGGTACAGCAGGTAATAAGGAAGGCAAATGGAATTTTGGCATTTATTGCTAAAGGAATAGAGTATAAAAATAGGGAAGTGTTGTTGCAACTGTACAAGGCATTGGTGAGACCGCACCTGGAGTACGGTGCAGTTTTGGTCCCCTTACTTGAGGAAGGATGTAGTTGCACTGGAGGCGGTTCAGAGGAGGTTCACTAGGTTGATTCCAGAGATGCGGGACTTGTCATATGAGGAGAGATTGAGTAGTTTAGGCCTATACCCGCTAGAGTTTAGAAGGATGAGAGGAGATCTAATTGATGTATATAAGATGCTAAAGGGGATAGAGAAAGTAGACGTGGAGCAGATGTTTCCCCTTCTGGGGCATTCTAGAATGAGGCACCATAGTTTTAGGTTAAGGAGTAGTAGATTTAAATCAGAGATGAGGAGGAATTACTTTTCTCAAAGGGTCGTGAAATCTGTGGAATTCACTACCTCAGAGTGCAGTGGATGCCAGGACGCTGAATAAATTTAAGGAGGAGATAGACAGTTTTTTAATTAGTAACGGGTTGAAAGGTTATGGGGAGAGGACGGGAAATTGGAGCTGAGGCCGAAATGAGATCAGCCATGATCGTAATGAATGGCGGGGCAGGCTCGAGGGGCTGAATTGCCGACTCCTGCTCCTAGTTCTTATGTTCCACAGAATCTGTTTTGTGGTATCGCGGGCAGCCAGTAACTCCAAGTTCTTACCTGCTGAGAAAGTTGAAATATTTCTTGTTTCTTGCCTGTGCTGTCTCCATCATAATGCTCTGGAAAACCTGGCGATCCAGAACCCAAATCCAAGACTCCGTCACAGCTGAAAAACATAGCACGGGACCAGTTAACACTTATAACTATTAAAGACAAATTGAAAGGATTAGGGCTTCATTTTTGTACTAATAGTATCTCAAGACCACGTTCTTCAGTGATAAACCTGTGAAAAGGGATTCAGACACCTGACTATTTACCTCCCAACACCATTCCAAGACAATCTCTTCTGTCTGTCCATAGGCATAAAGACACATGCAAGATCTGGTAGCCCACTCAGTCCTTCACAGTGAGGATAGAATGATTCTCTACCACTCAATAGTCCAACCAGGATTCTGTTCAAGAACAGGGAGAATTCTCTCAATAAAGGGAACCAAGGTTAGGGTCACAATTTGTGACCTTGGCTGGGAGAATTCTGCAGCTGTAACAGCTGGGGAAGCTCAGCGGTGACAAATATGGATCACGTATCGCTAATGAAGAATTAATGCTGTCTATGTATAGGAATATTTAAATGAACATGCAGGTGTGTTTAAGAATCAGCAGCATCAATCCCCAATTACCTCCATGTGCCTTACTTTTGGAGACATTTGAGATTTTAGTGCTGTCACTGCCTAACCCAGCTATGGTCTATTAGGGCTACACATGAGCTTGAATATTTTCTGCCAACAATTCCAAACAACTGAAGAAATCATACACACGATTCACACACACTCAATCAGACACACACTCAATCACACACACACTCAATCAGACACACACTCAATCACACACACACTCAATCAGACACACACTCAATCACACACACACTCAATCACACACACACACTCAATCACACACACACACACTCAATCACACACACACTCTCACACGCTCTCACAATCACACACTCTCACACGCTGTCACAATCACACATACACACACGCTCTCACAATCACACATACACACACGCTCTCACAATCACACACTCTCACACGCTCTCACAATCACACACTCTCACACGCTCTCACAATCACACATACACACACGCTCTCACAATCACACATACACACACGCTCTCACAATCACACATACACACACGCTCTCACAATCACACATACGCTCCCACAATCACACATACACACGCTCTCACAATCACACATACACACACGCTCTCACAATCACACATACACACACGCTCTCACAATCACACATACACACACGCTCTCACAATCACAGATACACACATACTCTCACAATCACACACGCTCTCACAATCACACATACACGCGCGCTCTCACAATCACACATACACGCGCGCTCTCACAATCACGCACGCGCGCTCTCACAATCACGCACGCGCGCTCTCACAATCACGCACACGCGCTCTCACAATCACGCACACGCGCTCTCACAATCGCACACGCGCTCTCACAATCGCACACGCGCTCTCACAATCGCACACGCGCCCTCACAATCGCACACGCGCCCTCAAAATCACACACACCAGCGCGCCCTCACAATCACACACACCAGCGCGCCCTCACAATCACACACACCAGCGCGCCCTCACAATCACACACACCAGCGCGCCCTCACAATCACACACACCAGCGCGCCCTCACAATCACACACACCAGCGCGCCCTCACAATCACACATACACGCTCTCACAATCACACACACACGCTCTCACAATCACACACACACGCTCTCGCAATCACACACACCAGCGCGCTCTCACAATCACACACACCAGCGCGCTCTCGCATGCAGACGCACAAACGCATGCAGACGTGCACACACAACACTAGCTGTTGAGGCTGGTTTCAGATCTTCAGCTTCAGAAACAATTTCAGCTTCATAAGCAAGTTGAAGATCAGTCTCCCCAGTATTCAGTACATGATTACAGGCCAGTCATGAACGTACAGGTAGAGAGGCTGATGGAGTGACAGAAGGGCAGATATTCAAAGAGAGAAGTTGTTATTACCTTTGACTGTAGCTGTCCTTTTGCAGTTGTATAGGATCGCAAGCTCCCCAAATGCAGTTCCAGGATGCATCTGTCCCAGTAGTTTGCCATTCTGCATAACTTCCAAAATCCCATCTTTAAAAGGATAATGAAAACGTATTCATAACAACAGTCACCTCTACTTTACTCAGCACTGGTACACAACCCTGGATTTAAAGATGAAACTGGATGTGGGAGCTCTGTGATTGGAGGATTATTTCTATTTGGTCTTATCATAGTGTTTTGTGTCCACATTAACACAACCTGACGATATTGTATTCTTGCCATAAAATAATGATGTAACATGTAACGATACACGGTCCCACAGCACAGAAACAGGCCACTTTGTTCACCAGGGGCCCTGCTGGTGTTAATGCCCCACAGGAGCCTCCTCCCACCCCTCATCACTACACCACGTGCTTCTATTTCTCCCTCTTGTCCTTTTCGAGCTTCCCTTTAAGTCAGAGGTGGGGAACCTTCCTCTGATCACGGGCCATTCCCACACAGACAAAATCAGTCGCGGGCCACACACACGCGTATAAAAGCTAAATTAAGTTGATTTTTGAGAGAACACAGAAACATTCAACTCACCTGCTGTTTTAATGCGATGGCTGAATTTGAATAAGATATTGTTAAATATTATTATAATAATTTAGCTGACACTTTTACCCAAAGCAAATTCATAAGGATGATGATAAATGTTATTTTGAAGGCGCTGCTGTCATAGGTCTATATTTTTAGAAATCTTGCTGCAGGCCGGGTGAAATTGAGCAGAGGGCCGGATCTGGCCCACGGGCCATAGGTTCCCCAACCTGGCTTTAAATGTATCGATGCATATTCACCTCAACCATGCCCCTGTGGTAGTGTGTTCCACATTCTCGCCACTCTCTGAGTAAAGAGGTTTCTCCTGAATTCCTTATTGGATCCATTAGTGACCATTTTATATTGAAGGCCCACTAATTCTGGTTTCACGCGCAAGTGGAAGCACCTTCTCTACGTCTGCCCCATCGAACCCTTTCACAATCCTGAAGACCTCTGTCAGATCATCCCTCAGTCTTCTCTTTTCTAGAGTAAGGCCCCCAAATGTTTTTTTTCCCCCCAACAGATGGATTCCTGCTTTAATATACAGGAGTAACATTGGTATAGGAGCACTTTGGAAAGCTAAAGGACCATCACAACACCGTGTCTTCCCACATGTACGCCAAGTGTACACACAGCGTACACAAAGTGTATTCAATGAATTAAGGATCCATCAATGCAGAACAAGGGATACAACATCTTAAAATGAGAGCCAGCTGTGATGGTGGCAATCTGAAACTCTCTCCCTCAGAGAGTCAATCGGAGTTTCCAAGTCTGTGATCAATAGATTTTTATTAGGCAAGGATATCAAGGCTATGGAGAAAATGTGGGTAACTGGAGGTGACATGCAAATCAGCTATGATCTGATTGAATGGTGATGCAGGTCTGAGGGGCTGAATGGCCTCTTCCTGTTCATAATGATCCGATTTGATCCTATAATCCTTTAAGTATTTTCACAGTATGCTAACCGTTCATGACAACTGAGTTCACAAAGTTACAGCATTCTGGAAAGCATTATTAAACATTATGTTAAAGTGGACAAGGATAGCTACAGACTTGTGATGGGACTTCTTTGTTTCCATGGTCACCTTATTAAAGGTATAAAAGGCTACACAGATTGCACTTTCTGCATATTGGTCTGATTCTAATGAGGTCGCACTAGTTAAACTGATACATCTTCATCAGTTTTTAATGGATGCACAGCTGTGTTCTGACTAGAAAAGGACCCATCTCAATGTTCAGATGTCCTTTATTCACTATTAAATGAATTCATCTGTTGCTACCATTACAATAGTCTTTGCCACATAGAAATATGTTCACAAGTGGGAAGGAGCCTCAGATTTTTCCTATTTTAACTGGTGTAAAATTTGCAGTTTTCAAAAAGAGTTCAGTCCTAAATGGAACAGTAACATCCATTTGGCCACCAACTCAACGCATATTAATAGGACAGTCGATCTCTATAATTGGTTATTCAAGAGGAAGAGGTGGGGGCGGGGAAGGGGAAAATGGAGGCGGCTACCTTTTAGGGTTAGGATCTGGTACTATAATGAACAGGGTCAATGAAGCTTGACTAGGATCGAAAGAACAACAAACTTTGGGCTCCTGTAAAGGGGAATTCCCGTTCCCATTTCCCCAGTAGTTCCTCATGTCAGTTTGCTGAACCGTGAGCTGCTGTTGATGAAGGAACACAGATGGCGAGGTCCCTGGTCTCTATCACACAAACTGGAACACTCTTGCTGGTAAATCTCAGCTCTGCAGCCACTTGTGACTGGGATCACACACAAAGTTGCCAAAACATTCGAACGTACCTGCCAGAACGTAGAGGTGGTTTCCCAGTTCGCCCTCCTGAATGACGAGGTCTGTTTTCTGGTAGCTTCTCTCGTACATACACTCCACAATCTCCCGCACATGCTGAGATTCGAGCTTCTTCAGGAAGTCATTGTGCATTATTGCATCTGTGATCAGTTTCTTTAAGCTGCCAAATATATCATTATTCTGATTACCGAAAAAAAAGAAAGACTTGCATTTATATAGCATTTTTCATGACACCGGACATCTCAAAGTGCTTTACAGCCAATGAAGTGCTTTTTGAAGTGTAGTGATCTGTTATAATGCACCCAATTTGTGCACAGCAAGATCCCACAAACAGCAATGTGATAATAACCAGATAATCTGTTTTTTTGTGATGTTGGTTGAGGAATAAATACCAGAGGACCAGGGACAACTCCCCTGCTCTTTTTTGAAATAGTGTCATGGGATCTTTTACAGCCACCCGAGCAAGCAGACGGGGCTTCATTTTCACCTCTGACAGTGCAGCACTCCCTCCGTGCTGCCCTGCAATGTCAGCCCAGGTCTTTCTGCTCAAGCCCTGGAATGGGACTTGAACCCAGCACCTTGTGGCTCAGAGGAGCGAGTGCTGCCGATTGAACAACTTCAATCACTTCCGCTTCTTAATCATCACTGGAAAGATCATCCCAATACAATGCCACAACATCCTGGCTACATTATTTCGTTGGGTCAATCTTTAGCCGCCAACACTTCTCTTTTTGGCGGGGGGAATTAATCTGATTTCACCTTTTTCCATCTTCGACTCACTTTCCCAGTTTATAAAGGGAGTTGAAGACTTGTTCCCAAACCTCCAGTTGATGGCAGTGAGGCGGTGATTTACTCTCTCTCCGGTGGAGTGTCAGGTGTGGATTCCTTATCAACTCGCACTAGCGCGGCAAAGCAATTGCTGAAAAAAGAGAGACATTTTTTGTCAAAGCTTTTTGTCTTGCACTCATCAGGGCAATTCGCAAGAATAACAAATGTAAAGGGAACAACAATTTATACTGTATGAAAGGAGAGTGCTGATTGGTTGGCAAGTGGACTCTGAATAGGACCCGAGCCATTTACATATGAACAAGGAGCAGGAGTAGGCCATTCAGCCCCTCAAGCCTGCTCTGCCATTTAATAAGATCATGGCTGATCTGATAGTAATCTGAAATCTGCATCCCAGCTACCACCGATAACCCTTGCTTACCAAGAATCTATCCACCTCTGCCTTAAAAATATTTAAAGACTCTGCTTCCACCACCTTTTCAGGAAGAGAGTTCCACAGGCCCATGACCCTCAGTGAAAAAATTTCATCTCATCTCTGTTTTAAATGGGCAACCCCTTATTTTTAAACAGTGACCCCTCACCATGCAAGCTTGATGCCGAAATAGGGCACATCAAAGGCATCCTGTGGGATAATAGATACCCTGATTGGATCATTGAGCACTGTGTGTTGTGCAAACTCATGAATGGGCCTAAGGCCGTCACTTTCAGCCCTGAAAAGTGCCCAGTCTGTCTCCGATTACCCTGGAAGGGCAAGTTATCACAAAAATTTGAGCAACAGGTGAAGCTAGCTGTTGCACGCTGTAACTATGCAGTAGCAACACGAGTGGTACTCACCCCTAACAAGATGCTGCCGTCAAGCCAAAAAGACGTTCTGCCTATCACACGTGAGTAATGTGGTGTATGGATTTCACTGCCAGTATGATGCTAGGGGTATGTAGGCCGTACATCCCAAAGACTGGTGGATCATATCAAACAGCATGTCCCAGCCACTGTTTGCATCGGGCAAGGTGCAGACTGTACCCAACTAGCCCATGCTTGCAAAACTCAAAACACACAGTGTCCAATATTAGATGTGATTCCACAATTGGACAACTTTTGCTAAATAATCCTCAATGTGCTAAGAATTACACTGACAACCAATTTAAGATTGTCAATTGGGTTCACAGTGTGGCACGTGTGTGTACTGGAAGCTACATGTGTATATTAATACACAGGGCCCTCTTCTTTGCAGAAAGAAAGAACATGGACATACATTACACCTGTTTCACCTAAACAAGATAAGTGACAGCCATTCACTGATTCATTCCTCAGGGCAATGCCTAGATCAATCAGAATCAAGCTGCCTGGTTTAAATTCCAAACAATGTTTGGCAGTTAACTGTCAGTCACCATCAACCGGTGAATCCTCCATGGCAATGCCTCTACCAGAGTCCACTTGCCAACCAATTAGCACCCTCTTCTCATACAGTATAAATTGTCGTTCCCTTTACATTTGGTATTCCTGTGAATTGTGTGCAACACAAAAAGCTTCGGCCAAAATGTCTCTTTTTACAGAAATTCTCAAGTGGCAGAGGAAGTTAATCACCAGCAGAAACCCATGGTGCCCACGTGTTACGTTCCTGGAATGAATGAACCCAACATTCATCATTCACAAACATGTCGCGTGAATGTTGGCTATTCGCTATGGAGGGCATCATATTGGCTGTAAGCTCTTTGGAAAGTCCCGAGGTTGTGAAAGGCTCTATAGACATTTGAGTTCATTCCTTCTTCTTGTTTCCTACAGTGATTCATGACCTCAGGACATCCCAAAGTGCTTCACAGTCAATTAAGTGCTTTTTGAAGTATAGTCACTGCTGGAATGTAGGAAATGCAGCACTGAATTTGCACACAGCAAGATCCCATATACAGCAATGTGATAAATGACAGATAGCCTGTTTTCAAGATGCTGGCTGAGGGATGGACGTTAGCCAAACACCAGGGAGAACTCCCCTCTGTAAAATTCTACTGAGCTGACAACTGACTGGGTTTATAACTGGGTTGAGGTTATACATGGGCTAGGTTTATAAGTGAATGGAGCAGGATTTTAAAGGGTTGGGGTGGGGGGCGGGGGGCGGCGTTGTTGTGGGGTTATGTATCCTCCCCCCCCGCACTGCTATGGGCATGGGTGTCCCTCCCAGGGGCAGGGAAGCTCTGCTTTCTCACCCAGAATCCTTCCGCACTCGAACCTGCTCAATGGAGAACTTCTGAACATTGTGGCAGTAATAATTCCAAGAGGTCGGTTCCGCCGACACTCCCTCTTTCGCTTTGAAACGTCGGTGAATCTCTGTCGCCACCTGTGCAAACCGCTTTGGCCCCTCATTAATGACACTGACCAACTTCTTGTGTTGGTTGACAGTGGGGGACACAGGAGCTGTATTGTATCCGATAGCGTCCTGAAGCTTGTCTATTTGAGAAAGTTTTCCTTTCAGTTCTTTCTCCAGGGACTTTATTTTCTCTGATTTGCGCTTCAGCTGATCATCTTTCTTCTTCAATTCTTCCTCGAGGTTAAGAATCTTCCTTCTGAGCTTCTCTAAAATCTCCAATGAAGGTCCCATCAGGCTGGCCGTAGAGTTGGTTTCCTCAGGTCTTGACGCGCTTATAGAACCGTTTCCCATTGTGAAGATATAAATCATCCCAAACTCCTCTCCACACTGTCCTGGACAGACTGCTGTAGGAATAAAACCATTCACACAGTCAGAATGTCATTGAAAACACAACTTGCTGAGTGGCTGTTTGAAGCTCTTTAATGACTATTTTCTATTGCATAAACAATCATCTCCTGTTTGCATGAATTATATCTGAAAATAACACTGCATAAACAGTGATATTTAAAATCATACACAATGATTTTCCTTAAGCCTTTGCCCAATATCCCCAGGGCACAACATAGTGGGATGGTAGCATGTTGTGGGATGTGTGTCCCACTCCATTATTCACACAATCTGGGCTGATGATCTGCTGTAACACAGGAAATGCAGCAGCCAATTCGCACACAGCAAGCTCCCACAAACAGCAATATGATAATGACTGGATAATCTGTTTTAAGTGATTCGATTGAGGGATAAATATTGGCCCCAGGGTGAACTCCACTCCTCTAATTTGTATTTGGATTGTGGGATTTTTTACATCAATCTGAAAGGGCAGATAGTTTAATAGTTTATCTGAATGACAACACCTCCAATACTATGGCACTCCTTCAGTATTGCACTGGGAGTGTCAGCCTCGACTGCTGCCCTCAATGCTCGGGAGCAGGGCTTGAATCCACAACCTTTTGACAGAGAAAAGAGGACTCTCAGCAGAGCCATGGCTGACACCATTATCCCATGATTTATGGAATAGAAATGATAACTATTTATACCTGCAGGAAAAGAAATGATTAAATCACATAAACCTCCTTAAAGTGATCAATCTGTACAATTATTATCCACAAATTACTTTTCATAATATTTGGTTCAGACTTGATGTCATAAATCAGACAGATGGCCGGAATTTCAAAATGATCTGTTTGCTAAATGTTTTTCCGGTCTAAATAACCCCCTCACATTGTTTTATTTTTACAGTTTTATTACTTTATTACCAGTAGAAATATTCAGGAAATGGGATATCCAACAGCCACACCCTAAACAAATCAATTCTGTACAGTTCGTACCAAGATAATGTTCAGAACCGGAAATTCCCCCAAGAAGCAAACATGCAATAAAACTCATGTTGATTGTTAAATAACACAAATTATATTTAATTATTCACGTGTTGAGTTCATTTTGCAGTGTGTGGTATGCTTTCAGTTCTCAGAGTAGTTTATCTGAAGGTAAATTATAGGTGAGCTTAAACCAACAAGTTAACATTTATACATCCCTGCAACCTTTGAATTCTTGGAATCAAGGGTTTGATGGCTGTGAACTCTGCATTTGTGCATGTGGAGTATTTTCAGAAAAAGGAGAAATTTGAAGATGGGTGAGGGTTGGGAGCAGAAGAAAAAATGAGATTGGGTCTAGAATGAAGATTTTGTTTGACTTTGCGATGAGCGTTATTTCCAACGAATGGAAAACCAGTCCCAATGGCAAATATATCACACCTGTGTCAACTTCCACTCTCCTCTCGCCAGTTTTTTTTGGATGTGTAGGCAGAGGTTTAAACAATGGGAGATATTGCACCCAAAAATGTAGGAAATGTTTTTTCTTCCTTCAGTCCACCATTCTGAATTTTTTGCTATCCTTTTCTGAAGGCTCAGACTAATGTTCTGGTCCAATTGGACAGGCACTGAGACTGATAACTCATTCACAAAAACAGCTCCTCACAAGTGAGCCAATCGCAGGAACGTTGACCACCTGTTTGACCAAAAGGCCATTTCAGCCAAACCTGATTCATTCTGCACCATAGGCCTGACAGTAATTCACTCAAAACCCATTCAGCTCCACAGAGTTAAAACTGGCCCCAAATGCCCACAATTACTTGGCAGCAGTGGTCACTGAGTAGCAACCAGGAGCGGGTGCTATGATCTTCTCTCCAGCCTACAGGGCTAAAGTTGACTCTATCTCAGCACAGAACACAGATAGGAAGTGGTTTATTTGGACCAGTGCTCCTGTGGACTGTGCCTTCAAGACTGGACTATTAGGGGAGATAAGGAAAATCACAGTGTGAAAACCTTGGAGAAATGGGTACTAGGGTACATGGTCAAAGGGGGAATGCAATTGATATAGATATGAACTTTCTTAAAACGTAGAGTGCTATATAAGAGGCTTATGATGAAGATTAAGGCCCAAGGTGGCTTGGATGGTGGGATTGTTGAAAGACAGAAAGTAGAGAGATGGAGTGAATAGATGATTCTCAAATTGGCAAGACGTAGTCAGTGGCATCTGCCAGGGACTTTGTGCTATCCATAAACATGAATATTTTAAATGTGGGTGCGGAGGGAATATTACCATTTGCTGAGAAGGAATAGGGGAGGAGACAGAAGAAGCTCGATCGGTTAGGAGAGTGGGCAGGTAGGGGGCAAAAAAACCCAGCTTGATGTAGATAAATGGGGAAAAGAACCAATAATTAAATTATACATAATTAGTATGATTTTCAAAGGAATAGAGAGACCTCGGGATGGTGATGTAAAGTTTGTTAAAAGTTGGGTCGCAGGTAAATAAAGCCATATAACAGGAAGCAGGGAAAAATGGGATTGTGGGCTTGAAACACAGTAACAGGGTGGGAAGATAAAACTTTACCAGGTCACAGGTGCTGAATATGGTCAGGTATTTAAGGATGGAGTAGATACAAGGACCATTGAAAAGATATAACCCATATTGAAAGATTCAGAAAACATAGTATTCAAATAAACAGCGAAAGTTAAGAGTCATCAAAGAGAGGTATCCACAAAAGGGTTTTAGGAGATAAATGGTGAACGGTTGTATAGAATTAGCAACAAGGTGGGGAATAAATTAGCACTGGACACATTAAAGGGGAGGCTTGAAACCCATTTTTCAAAAGGTCATTTGAATGTTTATTACCACAAGTGACTATTGCAGCTGTAATATCACAAGATTTAAGAGGGAGATGGATAAATATTTGAAGAAGAACATTAACTAATATGGAGCAGCAGTAGGAAAATGATATTAGAGGGAGAATTAACACAGACACACATCATTAGCTGAACATTAGCTGAACACAATAAATAGACCACACTAAAACTTATCAACATATCAGTTCACCCAATAGGGTTACACTGAGCACTTCCCTCTCAGAAGATGCTGCCAGGTTTATGAAAACATTTTTACTGCAAACTCCAAAGTAACACAACCCTTTATCTGCAAAAGAGAGAGTTCCTCGTACACAGTTATATTGCACTTGGTGCAAATTCAAATTGACTTTCCACATGGGAGAACGGGGTCTCCGGAATTCTGGTGAAGCTGCTACTTCCAGAGTGATTCTGTTCTGCTCTGACGAGGGGCCAACATCTTTCTGCGTTGATGGAAGGTGGTAACATAGCAACACAATTACTGATTTTAACAAAGAAACTACACCAAACTCAAAGCCAATATTGAGGCTCATTGAGGAGGGGGGGTGGGGGGGGGCGGGTGGAGAGGGGAGTATGAGGATGAAGGGAGGAGGGAGATGGTGAAGGGGAAAAGGAAAGGAGGGGAGGGAAGAATGAAGAGAGACATTGAATATTCCTGGCCCCAGGGTCCCAGAAGTCCTGACTGGAGTCTTCTATTCTGGAGTCTAGGTTCAGTGAGTGGCGGGTGTGAAAGTGAGACTGATTTCCGCTGTGGTAGAGAGGAGAGTGGGGGATGGCTGACCATGTGCAATCTTGCTCTGTTCAGTTTACTACATATGTATCTTGCGAGGAGCTCGCCGATTCTCCACGGTCAGGCAGACAGGAGGTCGCCGTCCCCATCGTTACCTCATGGGGCTGAAGGCTCAGGTGCCACATTTAAAGGACCCCCCGGGCAGTCTGAACTGCCCCATTCCACCTTTACCGGGCCACTGCTCCGCCCCTCCCCGCTAGCCCTTCCTCGGTCATTTCCCATGCAACTTGCGCTGCCACCGCCCGGTGTCGAGCACAGGCCGGCATTTAGAGACGCTCCCTAAAGGGGACAATGCAGTGGCACAGCTCACTGTTAATCATGGAGCAAGTCTACTCGCCAGATGCAATCGTGAACGTGAACGTTCTAATTTCTCGCTGATGGGGGAACTTAATTGGGAGGAGGGGGAAACTTGATTCCGGCGAAGTGGCCTTTTGATAAACATATTGAGATGCAGAAGGGATCCCGACATTGTTCATCGGGAAGCTCCAGCCCCGAGAACTTAATTCCTACGGATCATCCCGCTGACGGGAAACTGATCTTTGGCCTCGCGCCAAATGAATTTCCCCCACCCGCCTGTTGGCAGGGCCGGGAGATTCCACCCCCAGTCTGCCTCCGAGCAGCATTGCCTCAAACCACGGAAATGTCCAGTGACTGCAGTGATTGAGAAATGGGTATTGGGAATGAGAGAGGGATGGGATGGGATGGGATGGGATCGAACAAAAATGATGAATGAAAATCTTAACCTTTGCCCTAATTTTTCAGTTAAATAAACGAGAATCACACTGAAAAAAAGCATCTCCTCCCTCTTTTTGCAGCAGAGATTAACTGCAAGGCCGGGGTTCCTGGAATGGTTTATAAAGTACAGGGTTGAAATAGTTTTGTTTAAATGTTGTTCCTTTAATGCTGGAACTCACAGCCACATTAGGAAAAAAAATGGAACACAGAGGATACAGAAAATTACTGACAAAACCTTTCCCAGGACACTCACTGGGGCAAAGGTGTCAATCTCAGTTTAGCTCACCTAAACCTTGTGGCTCTTTGGGCCAGAGAGGGACAACTAATAATATATTTTATAAATTCACTGCAACCAAATCAAATCTTCGTCTCCTTGTGGAAACTTGTAAACAAGTGGGAACATGGGGGGGAGGGGGGAGGGTGGAAGAGGGGGACCATGGGGGGGGGCGGGGGTGAGGGTGGAAGAGGGGGGACCATGGGGGGGAGGGGGGGAGGGGGGAGGGTTGGAAGAGGGGGACCATGGTGGGGGGAGGAGGGTGGAAGAGGGGGACCATGGTGGGGAGGGGAGGAGGGTGGAAGAGGGGGACCATGGTGGGGGGAGGAGGGTGGAAGAGGGGGACCATGGTGGGGAGGGGAGGAGGGTGGAAGAGGGGGACCATGGTGGGGAGGGGAGGAGGGTGGAAGAGGGGGACCATGGTGGGGAGGGGAAGAGGGTGGAAGAGGGGGACCATGGGGGGGGGGGCGCAGGGGGGAGGGTGGAAGAGGGGGACCATGGGGGGGGGCGGGGGTGAGGGTGGAAGAGGGGGGACCATGGGGGGGAGGGGGGGAGGGGGGAGGGTTGGAAGAGGGGGACCATGGTGGGGGGAGGAGGGTGGAAGAGGGGGACCATGGTGGGGAGGGGAGGAGGGTGGAAGAGGGGGACCATGGTGGGGGGAGGAGGGTGGAAGAGGGGGACCATGGTGGGGAGGGGAGGAGGGTGGAAGAGGGGGACCATGGTGGGGAGGGGAAGAGGGTGGAAGAGGGGGACCATGGGGGGGGGGGGCGCAGGGGGGAGGGTGGAAGAGGGGGACCATGGGGGTGGGGGGAGGGTTGGAAGAGGGGGACCATGGGGGGGGAGGGTGGAAGAGGGGGACCATGGGGGTGGGGGGAGGGTTGGAAGAGGGGGACCATGGGGGTGGGGGGAGGGTTGGAAGAGGGGGACCATGGGGGGGGAGGGTGGAAGAGGGGGACCATGGGGGTGGGGGGAGGGTTGGAAGAGGGGGACCATGGGGGGGGAGGGTGGAAGAGGGGGACCATGGGGGTGGGGGGAGGGTTGGAAGAGGGGGACCATGGGGGGGGAGGGTGGAAGAGGGGGACCATGGTTGGGGGAGGGGGGGGGGGAGGGTGTAAGAGGGGGACCAGGAATGAGAACAGATCACATGAGACAGGAACTCAGAGCAGCATCGATGGAGGGGGAATTGAAATGAATGACGATAAAAAGCAAAAGGCTGGTTTGCAAATTGCGATTTTAAAATGACATCAGGAAAACCTCAGGAAATTGATCCAAATCGATGCAGCGAAATGTACAACCTGCCCATCCCTTGCAAACAAATGGGCAAATGGGCATAGAATCGTTGCTCGTTGTTTAAATATTAACCTCCCCACCCCCCCATTGCGAAAGTTAACAGGTTTAATGCAGTCATTGTGAGAAGTAAGGATGAAGGAAGCAAATACATTTAGATAAAAAATAATTCAAGTGGAATCGCACTGAAGTGGAAACATTGCACTGGAAACTCACGGATATGATGCTGCTCGCTTCAGCCTGTTGCAAATTCGCCAATATTGATTCCCCAGAGCTGGTGTTTCCCGAATCCCAACAGCGACTGGGTGAAGGGATGTGGAATCCGAGTCCTCCCAGTGCAGGAACAACAAGGCTGGTGCGTTTTGCCTCAGGCTCTGGTTGTTGGGCAGCTCCAGTCGCCCAGTGATGGGAGCTCAGAGTGACACTTACTGCCTTAGGACCAACCTGGGCATCTCACCGCTTCCCTCTAGCGGAGAAGGGCAAGTCTCTGTGTCTGTGTGTGTGTGTGGAGGGGGGGAAACAGCGATAAATCGGAAATCTCATCTGCCCAATCCATGGCATTTCAGGCCCAATTTTATAATCACCAAAGGAAAGATTGTGAGGTCAGCCTGGAGCTATTGGTATAAAATAGCACCGGGTCCGGCTGGTCATATCATCTGACAATAAGCCGCCCAAGGAGGTATTAGGATCAAAAGCTTAGGCAAAAGGTAGGTTTGGAGGAGGAGGAGAGAGGTAGAGAGGCTTGACACATTTCCAAACGTTAACTCTGTTTCTCTCGCCACAGATGCTGCCAGACCTGCTGAGTTTTCCCCCCCAGCACTTTCAGGTTTTTATTTCAGGTCTCCAACATCTGCAGTATTTTGCTTTAGTTTCAGAACTGTTGGTATAACTGGGAGGACAGAGTGGCACTGGGAGTATGGTGAGTGGGAACTCAGTACCAGGGAGGAGCTTTAAACCAAGGCAGTAACCGTAAACATATAACCAGTAATTCATTACAGCTAAAAGGATTCTTTTTAAAAGAAAATGATCTGACAGCAAGGCCCCTTGTTTGGAATACAGCATTGATCCCCAGGGACCAGTGTCCTTTTTGATATAGATTTGGGACACAGGGCAGAATTTCAGAATATTTGAAACTCAGGGCAATCCACGGGGCACAGGTTTAAAGTGATGGGCCAAAGAACCAGATGCCGTGTAAATGTTTAAACAGGTCAATGAGGTAGTCAGGAAACAGAGTGAGAACACGGAATTAAGATCCCGCTCGTGTGGAGAATGAAGTGATTCTGCTAAGTGGCCAGTTTCTGTGTTGTAACTTCCAATGATTTAACTTTTATATTAAAATCCCCAGGATTTCTGGGGAGGCCCCAGCTATTTGCTTGTCCACATTCCAAACCATCTTCCACACCCTGGCCGCCCAGCAAAATGTGGGGACTAGAGAATTGTATATTTTATATATCTGTGTGTGTAACAGGTTTTGTTTACAGTGCTTTAAAATGTCTACTCCATGGAATGCTCCATCTTCCAGCTCTTTCTACACTTTTATTTACTTTTCTCTGAGTCCACACCCAGGCTTAACCAATCAAGCACAGTGAGCGCCAATAGACTCACATAATCAAACACAGAACAATTGAACACTACATAAGGGTTTACTGGACATCTTCTGGAACTGGTGGACACCACGTGGAATTTCTGTTTTAGTTTCTATTGAGTTCAAGACTTTAACTTAGTTTGTTATTTTTGTGCTAAGAAATCATTATGTAGACTAACCTTCCTAAGAAAAATTAGAGTAGTAATCCCATTAGACTTCTTTAAAGGAGAGGAACTTGTTTGTATCTCTGACCTTACATTTATTTTTGGTCCGTCATAAAATATGATCCCTTTACTGAGAAAGCTAGTGGTGGTGTCACTTTTAAGAAGAAGGATCCCTTTAATTGTTAAAGGGTTGCAGCAGCTATTAAAGGGGAAGTTGTGGTGGGGACCAAAGTTGGAGTCAAGGATCACAATGGCTCAGTGGGGATGTGTGGTTAAAACAACTTGCATTTACATAGCCTCTTTAATGTATTAAAACATGCTGAAGCACTTTATAGGAGCATTATCAAATATAAGGAGATATTAGGATCAAAAGCTTAGTTTAAAAGGTAGGTTTTGAGGAGTGAGGAGAGGCAGTTTGGGGGGAAATACCAGGTGTTTATGAGTTGGGGAATGCAGCTATGAGAGGTTGCCCAGTGGAAGCTGATTCTAAACTTGGAGCTCAGGCCACTTTGCAGTAAAAGCACAATTTTTAATGGGAGAGGCTGCTGACCAGCTCTGTCACTGGGTTGGTAAGAGCACTTCAAACCTTTAATTTTGCTGCAGGTAACCACCTTGAGGCACCCACTGATCGCTGAGGGACCAAAGTGCTTGCACCTCAGATCCTGGTACCTTCCATTCATGGATGCCTAGAATCCGTCTATAACAGAGTCAAAGCGATAGATTACAACGGTGACCATTGCTGCCGGACCTTCATAATAGCATCCGTGTAACAACTAAACTGCTGATGCTGACTCCTCCCTAACAGTCACTTAAACCTTTAAGTTTAATTTTTGTCTTGCATCGGTTATTTCAAGCGTTTAGTGGTTACAAACAAAGAACTTTGGGCGATTTCTTTCATCAGGGTTTTTGATTTTAGTTTAAGCGTAATAGGAAGTTTGTGCACTATAGTTTGAAGCCATTCTTCTGGATATTGAAATAAAAACAGAAAATGCTGGAAAAACACCCGCTGGCGTGAAACGTGCGCTGAGAGAGGCTCAGCGCTGCCGAGGGGAGGAGGAGGAGCGGCGGGTGCCGAATGAGGGTGAGGGTGGGCGTTTCTAGCGAGCTCGCTGAAGGCAGACAGGGTGCTGCGGAGCTGCCTCAGGGAGCCGCAGACCCGGACAGGTTAAATGAGAAGAAAAAAATGCAGCAAACTGTGTCGGTGCCACACATTCAAGCACCTGACAGCAGAACTCAAAAAACATCAGTCCCCAGATGTATTTTTAAATTATAATTTCACCCTGAACATTTCCTCCTGCCCTGGATCGAGGTTGTAGCAAAAACGTGAAGCCCGCCAGGCCAATTGGCCCATCCACCAGCCGTAAAAGTGGATGGGCCACATTCAATTGGCTCCTTAATGGGCTCAATTGCTGGTGGGCACGCTTCCGACTGCCGTGTGCACCTGTGGAGCGAAATATCGCGCGAGTGCACGATGACATCGGGACACACACCCAACATCTTCTTGTGTGATTTCATGCTCTGTCGGGTCAGGCGCGCGCCCGCTCCAACGATGTAACATTCTGGCCTGAAATATATGTAATATTCTGGGAAAAGGGATCAATTAATATCAGTTATTATTGGGAAGCAAGTTAATATAAGGACCAACAAATTCATGGAATATTTTGATTTCATTTTCCCAACTGGCCACTCCATGACCCGTGCTTCAGATAAAAAGGGAAAATTTGCATTTATATAGCAACTTTCACAACCACTGAACACTCCAAAGCACTTTTCAGTCAATGAAGGAGGCTTTGAAGGCTTGTCACAGTTGCAAGAAACACAGCAACCAATTTGCACACAGCAAGCTCCCACAAGGAGCAATCTGATAATGACCCGATAATCTGTTTCTGTGATGTTAGTTTATATATTGGTCAGAACACACTGAGATAACATCTCTGCTCTTTTGCATCTACGTGAGAGGGCAGATGAGAAACCCGTCTGGAAAATGAACCTCCAACTATGCAGCACTCCCTCGTTACTGCACTGGAATGTCCGCCTAAATTTTGTGCTTATGTCTCGGAGTGAGGCGTGAACCCACAACATTCTAACTCAGAGGCAAAAGTGCCACCCACTCAGTCACAAATGCTGCCGCTGCAGACTAAGACTAGGATCGAAGAAGGAATTTCTTCACTCAGAGGTTGTGAATCTTTGGAATACGCCAGGGAGCTCTGAATGCTCATTCGTTGAGTGTATTCAAGACAGAGATTGATAGTTTTCTGGTCACTAAGGAAATGGAAGGATATGACAATAAGGCATGAAAGTGAAATTGATGAAGAAGAGCAGCCATGATTTGATTGAATGGCTGAGCAAGTTCCAGGGCCAAATGGCCAATTCCAGCTCCTACTTAGATTATTAAGAATAATCTCAGTCCCACAATAAAGCGAAATTTACTTTTTCTCCTCCAGGGGGCAGCAACAATATATCAGTCCGGCCACTGTATCTGAAGTGCATTTTCAGTGAAAATCTGGTGAGTGGTTTCAAAGCTTGTTCAAAACAATCAAAATGTCCCATGTGAAGAGTTTTAAAATTAATTGGGTCATATTCAATGCAGGTTATTTGAAAAATGTGTTTATGAAAATGTTGACTATTTGCAGAATGAACATTTCTCATCAGCTGAAAATGTTGGCCTTATCTGTCTGACACAGAGAAAACAGCTTTTTACTTTAAAGTTTGTTCTCAATAAACAGGAGTTCTATTTTGGTTTTAGCTGACTTGGGTTCAAAGCATTAAATTGTTATGCATTTGGCAACCAATCATTGTCATGGTACAGTGCTAATAGCTTAACTTTGAAAATTTTTATTCCATATATCTACAATTTAAAAAATTACCCAGTTCAATGTTTTTATTTTCTACCTTAAGCCAATTCTAAATCCTTAACAGCTTATGATTCAGTAACGATTCAATTATTGCAGACCAATTCAACTGCAGTTAAAAGCACATAAAAGCACTGCAAGTTCTATTGGAGCCAAATCACATGGGACCAGGAGGGGGCCATTCAGCCCCTTTAGCTCTGCTCTGCCATTCAGTTAGATCAAGGCAGATCTGCACCTTAGTTCCATATATTCGCCTTACCTCCATATTCCATGATACCCATCCCTAAGAAAAATCTAACTCAGTCTTGGGGAAAACTCTCATTGCACCAGCTTCCACAGCCTTTTGATGGAGGAAGTTCCAAATTTCTACTAATCCTTTTGTCAAAGAAGTGTTTCTGAATCTTGCTCTTGAATGGACTGGCTCAGTTCCAAAGATGATGTCCCCTTGATTCCCCCCCAACAGAGGAAATAGTTTCTCCTTAGCTACCTTATCAACATCTGCAGTCTACACTGCACCCCCTCTAAGGCCAGTACATTATACCCTTTCTGAAGTTCATTGCCCAAAACTGAACACAGTGGGCAAAATTTTCACCTCGGCAGGTGGGCGCGCACTCGACCCGCTCGAGCGCGAAATGATGTCGGGCGAGTGTCCCTGGTCGCGTGATAGTTCCGTTAGCGGGCGCGCGTGGGAATTGGCAGCGCTCCCACCAACAATTAAAAGGCCTATTAAGGCCATTAAAGTATCAATTAACTTAAACTTTTCGCTGGCCGTCCAACCTTACAGTTGACAGGCATGCGACAAGGTCGTGTGGCCTTTGCATTTTTTTGGAAACCTCATCCATGGGCGGGATGAGGTTTCCAAAAGCAAATCAAAATAAAATAATTTTTGAAAAATTTCACGTATGATATGTCCCTAACTTGTATGACAGGGTCACATGAGGGGACATGTTTTATAACATTTTTCAAATTTTTATTATTATTTTTGAAAACTATTCATCTCCCTGAGGCAGCTCTGTGCCTCAGGAAGATTTTCAGGTGCGCACTTGCACGCATGCGTGAAGTTTGTGCTTTCCCCACCCCCTGCACAGGCTGCGCTGCCGCTTGTGTTTTATGCTGGGCAGGTCTTAATTGGCCCATCAGTGTGAAATCGCCTTCCGGCCACGATCGTGGGCAGCGGTCGGCTTCCCGACTTATTATTACTATTATTATTATTCTTAGAGAGGGTCTGATTAAGGCTTTGTATAAGTGAGGCATAACTTCCTTTCCTGTGTATCCCAATCCTCTTTGAGATAAAGGACAACATTCCACCGGCCTTTTTGTTTGCTTTGTGTACCTGTCCACTGGTTTTAATGATTTGAGTACTTGGACCCCAAGTCTCTTTGTTCCTCTACAGTCCCTACTTATTCAAAATTTAGGGAATACCTGTGGATATCTACATGAAATACATATCCTGAAAATCTGCAGATATTTTCTGTTGTCTGCAAAGTTTGTCATGAGGACTATGAGGAGAGGATGGTGACAAAACATTGTTCTCAAGCAGCTAAGCCTGCTGAAGAATTCAAAGATTGTGGTTCCTTGAATGTCACTTTTACTAGATTGTTTGTAAACTGAAATGTGTCCAATTTGCTTCAGAACCAACATTAACAGAAATATGGCCTTGTGCCATCACAAGCAAATTATGGGAAATTTTGACAAGAAGCAATGACGGTGATATCAGGTAGGACAATATTGAGCTCCTCACTGTAGAATTAGTGTTCTTTCTGACTGCACTCAGCCACAGTCATACTACAAGTCACAGCAGAGGACGTGCAGTGAACCACTTAGTCCCAAGCCCCTGCTCTTTCCCACAATCCAACAATTGTTTCTCCTTCATATATATATTTATCCAATTCCCTTTTGTAAGTTATTATTGAATCTGCTTCCACCATCCTTTCAGGCAGCATGTTCCAGATTATAACTACTTTGTGTAAAAATAAACTTTCCTGTCAGTGAAGCTTTGTGCACACTTACCAGTAACAATTACAGAAAGCTTGCTGGAACAAAGTTTCAAATGATTAATTAGAAGGAACAGCTTTCAAAATTGCCTCAACAAGCCCTTCTTATTTAGAGAGAACAATCTTTGGAAGTTAAAATACTTCAACCTATGACAGTATCCTGTACCTGTAAACACGCATCATCATTATATAGTCTGGTCCCTATTTCAACTCCTAGGAAATGTATCCATTGTTTTTCAGTATTCATCTTTTGAAGATCAACTTGACAAAATTCAGCAGTTTAATTCCTTTCCCGAGTTAACATGAATGTTTACATCCCTCTCACCAAACATAAAACATTGAGCAATTCACTGCAAGGACAGTCAGTGTCATATTAAATACCCATTATGGGACTTGCAAGTTTTTTCAGACTCTTTTAAGTCTGAGCACATCAGTTTCTTTTTTACATTTATCTCAATTTTTCTGACAAGTCTACAGCTTCCTTCCTCCACACCAAGAGACAGAGACAGTCTCAAAGGGATTACTTGTCAATGTGGATCGAGGGAGTATCTGACATACGTTGAAATGAATTGGAGCTTTAGATTTTCTGATAAAACAGATTATGTAAGTGAATTGTGAGCTATGTACCAGCAATGGTGGGATGTTATTCCCATATTGTAATCATTACTGGCTTTGAAATTTTGCAAGAAAATTTGACCTTTTCTCAGAGAGAGCCTTGAAATTGGCCGTAAAGATTTCTAGTTGTCATAAAACTTGGTTTCTCTGTGGGGTGTTGCATCCCCCACCCCTCTCCCAGAGTTAACTATCTAAACTGAATCAGCGCAGTCAGCAAAGTTTAAAAGAGAAACTCAGTTGACACAAAGCTAGGGGATTAAACATGGTAATTGGTAAAAGGAGGAAAGGCAGAGAGGAAAAAGTTTTCACACCCTTGAGGTCCTGGGAGGTAATGATATAGAAGAGGGGACAATATTAGGTTGCGTATTCCATGATTCAGGGATCTTGATTTTGAGACAGTGAGAAGTGTAGAGAGAAGATATACTGCACTAAGCTTAATATTAAATTGATGCACTGTAGCCCACAGCACTATTTCAAAGAAGAGCAGGGGGAGCTATCCATGGGGACCTGGCAAATATTTATTTCTCAATCAACGTCACGCACACACACACACACCTGGTCATTATCACATTGTTGTTTGTGGGAGCTTGCTGTGCGCAAATTGGCTGCCCCATTTCCTACAACAGTGACTGCACTTTTAAAGTATTGCGTTGGCTGCAAAGCGCTTTGGGGAGGCCTGAGGTTGTGGAAGGTGCTATAGGAATGCAAGTCTTTCTTTTTCTAAGACCATTCGGTTAAATGTCTCGTGTTTGATCAATGCCTACAATGCTGCCAATGATGGTGCAAAATAAATTTAGCAATTTGTCACTTTCTTTCAGATTCATATGATCCTCATAAGGTCAGAAATTCCAATTGTAAATTTCCATTGAGAGGACACTGGTCATTTCTTCCTCAATTTGAAGATTTCAGTGCCAGTTTTCTCTTCCTGACAAACAGCACAGACACGGGCAAATTTTGAGGGTAAACACCTAGGTCAGAATTTTGCCCTTGGCGTGGGGGATCAGCATTGGCAGTCGGGAAGCTGACCGCTGCCTGCGGACGGGCCGATTAAGACCCGCCCAGCGTGATACGCGAGCGGCAGTGCTGAGCGCTGCCCGCGCAGGCAGGGAGGGGAATGCGAGCCGGGTGAACGCACACATCGCACATGCACACCAAAAGGGTGCTTCAATCTCCTTGAGGGACGGAGCTGCCTCAGGGAGATGAAGAATATATTGAAAAAATTGTTAACGAGCAGAAAGAATTAATGAAACATGCCCCCTCACGTAAGCAGGTACATGTTTTTCATTAAATATTGAAGTTTTTATTTCATTTGTATTTGATTTTAGAAACCTCATCCTGCCCTTAATTCTAGCAGAGGCAGGAAAGCAGCAGGATTCTGGTATGCCACCATCCTGCCCGATTACATGCCCTTCCCACCTCCAAGCTCGCCACCAAGAGCACAAGATTCTGCCCATTGAGTCTCCCTCCCAGGGAATGAAAGGCAGTAGGTCTGCACACTGTGCTCCTGCAATGCCAACAAAGGACCTACACCTATCTCTGTTTATCTTCGTCAATAAACAAACTACAAAGCAGAATTTCACTTTGAAAATTTTATGTTCTGTACAGCAGATATAACAGAGACAAAACAGAGAAGCCAAATGCTGTCTTAAGCCACAGATTATCCACTGTAGAAGCAAAAAATCCTTTACAGTTTTGCAGGGGAAAATAAATGATGCTTTCAGATCAGCTGTGGAATCCCACACAAAGCAGGAAAGTTACCTGCACTAAAGGCACAGGCACAGCAAGTTACATCAGACAAAATGATATCAGTGTTTTTGAAAAAAACGGGTTTCTTAAAAAGGTGATACATACAGTCAAAGATATTACATGCCATTAGTAAATGTGAACATTCTGCAAATAGAATGCGTCAGCAAACAATGTTAACATTCAGAAAATAAACTGGAAATTGGAGTCATACTCACTGATCTCCCTCACATAATAAACTCAAAAAATATAATACAAGTTCATTTACAAGTATTTTATAGTATCATACATCTTATGCTACAAAAACGAATCTCAATATAAAATTTTTGTAATTTTTTTGAAATTGTTAATGCTGATGGATACGCTTCAACAAATATTTTTAATTAAAATCAAAAGCTTTAAAATAAGTTAAGCATCATAAATGCAAAATTATATGTTGCAATTTAAACTGGTCATTAAAAATGATGGCATAGCTCAGATAATTTCTGCAGCCATGGTGAAGATTCTATCCCCAATTCTAAATAATGACTCCTGTAACAATAAAGTTGTTGTTTGGGAACTCCCAAATGATATTTGGAGCAATAGAAGAAGGTTAAAAAAAAATCTTTTTCAGAATGTGAAAGCATTCTACAAAGTAATGAAAATGTGTTGGATAAAGAGACGGTACATTATCAGAAGTCACTGCTTCTTGAGATTCATTTATTACAAAAACTGAAATAGTAATTTTTACAACAATTTAAACTTTTTTTTAGTTTTCAAGTGCAGTAAAATTATATATATATATATATATATATATATCCTTGCAAGTGTAAAATTCAACCAACCGACTTGCTAGAACAGGTTCATGGAGAGAGCTCAGACTACAGCGCTAGTTGTTAAAGTGTTTGGTTGGTGGAAGTTATGCTGATTAGCTCTATCAAAGAGCCAGTACAGGCACATGGGCTGAATGGCCTCCTTCTGTGCTGTATCACTCTATGATTATGGTTTTACATGGAATTACTGCAAAATGGAATTTAATGACTATATTTTATATAACACTGCAATGACTTAGAAAAACTAAAATTGTCAATTAAATAGGAATGACTGGATGCCTCACACAGCTATAATCAAAAAGGCATGTGCCAGATAGATCTTGCCTGTTAAAAATAACTAATTTTCATAATTATTAAGCATGCAGTAGTGGATTCAAAATATGTTCTTCATAGGCCATTAAAAATTAAAACTTTTGTTCTGTAGACCAGTTGTACTTTGTTTAAAGTTCGGGGCTATGCAGCAACAAACATTGATTGCTTCCATTGTAAGGTTGGTATGAACAGCATCATTTGTCCTATAGCCCCTTAGAAAAAGGATTTTTGCATTGATTACTGTGCCCTGGATATATATAAAATCAAACACTGGTGTCAGCCTGATAGATGAAGGTCTTGATTTGTAAATAAAGTTAAAAAAAAAACCTGACCTTTTTTAAACTTAAATGCAATTATTTGAAAAACAGGTTATGGGGTCTTTTACAGAACTAAAACCTGGGGTGGATAATAAATTATTCTCTCCCTCCCCCCAAAAAACTCATTCAAAAATGCAGGGAAAGCGACAAATCATGTTTTTATTCAAAGAAAGGTGATGATGCTAATTATTTACTCAGATGAACTAACTGATACATCACCATTCAAAAATTAATGATGAAAACTGCCAGCAGTTCTGGTCAGTTCTCTAAATTACATCTGTTAAAAGGAATCATTTCGTTTGTGGCAGTGTGTTTATTTGTTACTCTTACAGAAGGAAGAGAAAAGAAAAATACACAGTGATGGTAGCCTTTAGTTAGTGATCCACCAAATGTATAAAAATATATAAAACTGCTCAACAGATCGATCCTGCTCGTACTGAAAGAACGAGGCCCACGTCCGGATTAAAAAAGACCCCTCAGTTCCGCAGTCAAAATGCGCGCGCGCACATTTTGCTGCTTTTCACGCACCACCTGGAAGTGTGATGAAGAATGTGGCTCAATCCAGAGATCTCAGCGACCACAGCACACAGGCTGCTGCTCTAGAGTAGAAGTGACCTTCTGAAACTAGAAAACTCTCAGCGCTCCGTTCCTCCAATATTTTTTTGTGTCAAACATTTTTTGACGAGGAGTCATGGAAGGTTTCTCTGCAGCCATTTCAAATCATTCCCAGTGTTGGCCAGCTTCGTTACTTTTTAGCATTAAGCCATGGTGTCTGGCCCTGGCAGTGGTAAATACATCGATTCAGAACTCATTGCTTCAGGTGGCACTCATGAGCAAAGCCTGCACACACATAGCACATGCGGTACCAGGTCTAGAAACATGCACACAAGTTTAGAAACTGCCCGGTGACAAATCCTGACTCGTGCACTTTGTTGAATTGTGTACTTTATGTAGAAAAAATCTACAAAGTTTCAGCTTTCTGCTGATCCAATTGTGTGGTCTGTCCTGTCAGGTCTTTACTGTATTTACAGGATAACAACTAGAATTAAACTTACAGGCCATGTTATTTTGCAGAGGGCACTGAAGGGACCTGGGATCAGATAATGCGGCAAAGCAAATATGAGTTTCAGAAGGAAGTACTCCAAAACTAACCATTAGCCTGGAAATAGCTTTAGTGCACATTAACAGATTAACATTCCAATGTCTGCAGTTTACCATAGGCATAACCTGCATTGAAATAAATTAAAATGAACTTGCTAATGTTTGTGATAAAATTGTAAAGAAATGCAATACAAATACATTTATTTTATGCTAATATCGCCAATGGTAAGTTTTGGAGAAAATGTAGTTACAAGGAAAAGCATACAGGATCCTTGGCTTTATTAATAGAGGCATTGGGTACAAGAACAAGGAAATTATGCTGAACCTTTATAAAACATGACTAAGGGCCCAGCTTGAGTATTGTGCCCGATTCTGGGCATCACATTTTAGGAAAGATGTCAAGGCATTGGAGAGGCTGCAGATGAGATTTATTAGAACGGTACAAGGGATGTGGGGATTCATTTATGTGGAGAGTGGCGTATTATGATTCTATGGAAGCTGAAGTAAAATACCTTTGGTAACACAGGCTTTGCAGCCCAAAAATTGGTTTTATATATATATATAGAAAAAAGTTTAGATTTAGTATATTAAATCTAAAAAGCTGTAAACAGTGTTAATGAAATTTCTCTGTATCATTATAGTTCAAAACAAACAGAAAGCCTTAATTTTATTGAACCTGTCAGAGGGTAAAAGTCTTCGTTGACACCTTTCACTATCCAAACTATTAAAAATCGACTTCAGTGAGAGGAGATTGGTGTCTGTCAGGAGCCATATCGCCCGCAGTTTCATCAGCTAAAACCTCACCACGCAACTCTTACCGAGAGTTGCCATAGTTATGGATTTAGAGTAGCTCTCGGGTTTGTGTAACTTTGTTTTTCTTGGTCGTTAACCATACCTAGTGTGAAAATGCTAAGGCCACAGTGTGGCATTTTTATTGTTGTTCCTGGGCACAATCTGTGATTATCTGATACAAGTTCAGATATTTGGCATCAACACATATTCAAGAATTTAACAAGTTAAACGTTCTTTGTAGTTTTTTGGTGCTTACTGAATGCAGATGTCCCTTCTCAATTTCCATTAGCAGCAACTTGTGGTAAACTAGTTGGATTGTTTTGCTGGCACTTAAGGCACGAGGGTTTATGCACACTTGTGCAACAAGTATTATATAAGCAAGGAGAGACAATAAAGCCATGGCAGGGCTACATACATTTTGCAACTGGTGGCCTGGGGAATTGACTTAAAATAACCAAGTCTGCAATGAAGTATTGCCCAATCCATATAATACAATAAGTTACAATGCAACAGTGGCTTTTTATATTCTGCACAAATATCATGCAAATAATACTGCTGTATTATGCAACAAAATTAGTAGATGAATACACACAGGTGCAAGGACAGTGGCAGACAACACGGAATTTAATACAATCTATACAAAATGTGAACTTATTAAAATATGCAATCATTTTTTAAAAAAGATAACTTTTATAATTGCAAAAAACTGTATAAAAATAAATATTCTATGTACACACTCCATTCTGAGGTTAGATCATCATCACTGCAAAAAGAACAAAGTAAAGTTATGTTAGTTCAAACTTTAGCACTTTTACCAAGCCATTATGGAACAGGTCAGTAACCAATTAGAGAGGGATTTGAATTTGATCAGTATTATATTCCCTAATGTTGGGGAGTAAGGAGGCCAGTCTCACACATTAATCACTTTTATATTTTGCTATTAAAGTTGATTCAATTTGATCCTTTTTTAAATTTATGTGCTCCTTCCTCATGCCCTGTACATTATCTCTTCACATCAGTCAAACACACTGTTGTCTCCTCTTTCTTTACCAAAACAATGTTCTCTGCCCTCCAGACTCATTCCAAGTATTATTTTCAGATTATACTGCCTGGGCACCTCAGCTAGAGAGAATAAAAGTCAAAATTTATGAATTATATTAGGCTATATAATTTTATTGTATTTAAATGACATCCAGCTTCCCTTTGAAATGAACACGGTGCCCTACTTAAAATAAGTGGGTTAATAGCCCATTATCATGATAATTTCATAGGTGTGTATTGAATATTGGCATTGTAATATCATGTAGCATAATTTTTAGGCTGATAACTTAAGTTTATATGAAATAGATTATTCTCATTCTGGAAATAAAGCTGATAAGAAGCAAATTCTGCGCTAAACCATTATTTACAAGCATTATTTTGTTTTTAAAATCTAGTGGCTCAGTTTTAATGATCAAGGTATATTAACACTTTACAACTGCCATTGATAAGGTTGTATGATGATCTGATGACATTTTGGAGTAGTTACTTCAACTTGTGTAATCCTAATTAAAGCCCAATTTGCAAACAAATGTATTTTGTCCTGGAGTGTGTTGACCCAGATTCTACCATCTCACATTGTACATGTATGTTATAAGGTTAACTGCACGTATTTTGAAGCTTGAGGTTGTTCATGTTTTTCAGTTACTGCCATAGGTTCTTTCAGATACAATGCTGGGTGACTTCTGGTTCAATGTGCATTTAATAATTCATTCGCGTTTTTACAAGTGTGTAAACTTAATTTTAATTGAGAGGAATTTTACAGCCTAATCTCAGGATTAAATGGTAGAGTCATTTATACAGGTCCCTGGTGAAAAATGCTCGGGGTGGGGGTTGTAACAATCAAAGTAGCACTGTTAAAGCCAGCACAGTATTTATGATTAGTAATGAATAAATTGGTAACGAAAGAACCATTGCAGAAATCAAACTTCTAAAGCAATACTGCAGTAATGCCTTCCAATAATGGGCTTATCCTGCAGCATTTGGTTACACTAGGAACAGGCTTAGTAATTACCACACTAGTGGCTTCCAGTCAATCTGAAGACACATTACATGCTACACATCAGCGTACTTAAACTGTTCAGAATTTCAAATCATTTCAATTTTACTTACTTTATTCCAACAACCCTGCACAGGTAAACCATCTTCACCCTACAATTTGAAGCACAGAGGTTATATATATATATATTTCCACTTTTTTTTAATCCAATTCTATCCCCTCATTCACATGACCTTTTATGCCTCCTGTTCCCTCCCATGTTTCTCATTCCCTCTTGATAAATATCTTATGTGCAATGAAAACTGACTGTAGTAACAGCAAGAAAAAAAGAGGCTGTTTCAATGAGGCCTGAAAGCCTGTGGAGTTGTAGCTACTCAACTGCCACATATTTTTTTTTGTATTTTAAACAATGCTGGGAATTAAACCCCAAAGGACTTTTCTGATCCAGTGTTCACTGCAATGTCATCAGTCTAATAGTTGACAGGGATGGAATTAACGTCACATTTTTTGGAAAAATTAAATGTAAAAAAAAAGATGCATTTGGTGTTGGGGGAGAAATGCTGTTGCATAAATTTAGTTCCACATTTGGAATTTTGTGCTGGAACACATGTCAATATCTAAATGCCTTTGATGAAATCTCACTCTTCTATTGCTGAGAAACTTACCATCTTCTCGGGCAAGGCAAAACTTGAATAAGAAGCCCTGAAAATTCACCTTGATTTGTGAAGACAATAGATTGAAAATTCCATCAGGGTAAATCTAATATTATGAACTGCACTAATCCTGACTGGTTGATATTCATAGATTAAACTCCATTGGTGCCAACATGGAACCATAGTGCTTTTTGTAACTTGTTTCTCAGTGTCAATGCTTACCTCTCAATCTTTGATCCCTTGCATGACAATATATTTTGTCCAATTTTTAAAACAAAGGAGTAATAAATATGGCATCAGGTTGTTTTTTATGGCCATCTATCCTATGATTCTGCAATGAGAACTAAAATCTCTAGCCTTAGTTAAAGCTTGCCAATATTGTACTCAAGCCCTCTAATTAATAATGTGATTACATCCACAATCTCCAAGCTCCTCGACATTTTAAAGACATGGATTATGTTGCATCTCTATCTTTTTCCTTCCAACGAAAACAAGCTTTATTATCTCAGCTTTTCCTCAAAGCTTTCTTTGCATTTTAAATCTCTGAATCACCTGTCACCTTCCTTCAATCAAACTGGCAGTGTCTACTCCTCTAGCCCTCAACTTCAGAGACTTAAAAAGAATCTGCTAGTATTTGAGATCCTCATTAATTTGATTCATTTTGAACGGATTTGTGCCTTCATGAAATTTTTTTAAAAGAAAAGTCAAGTGGACCTCAAGGGCTGTTAATGGGAAATTCTAGAAATCTGAAGTCAGTGCAAGGAATTCAATCTTTAACACAAAGTTGACTGTAGACACGGGCCGGCGTATTCAACTTCATGGGGAGAATTTTTCCCATGGCGGGTAGGCTGGGGCAGGCGCAGAGCCAATCGCCGCCCGCGATTGGCTGTGCGCTGCCATTTTACATGGGCGGGCCAATTAAAGCCCGCCCAGCGTAACATGTGGCCAGTAGCACTCAGCGCCACCTGTGCGGGCGGGAGAGGAGGGAGAGTCCGGGCCTGTGCTCTTTCGCGCATGCACGCGAGACAGCGCAGAAATCACAGGTGCCTCAGGGAGACTGCATGGATTACACAACTTTTTAATAAATAAAGTAAAAATTTATTTAAACATGTCCCCTCATGTGACAGTGTCACATGAGCTGGGACATGTTTGTGAAATTAGGAAATTTTATTTATTTATTTTATAAAAGCGTAAGGAAACCACATCCCGCCCGTGGATGAGGTTTCCTGAAAAACGCGAAGGCCGCCTGGGCTCTTCTCCTGCCCGCCAACCTTAAGTTTGGACGGGCAGCGTTCTTAACAGGTTTAATCACTTTTTTAATGGCCTTAATAGGCCTTTGGCAGTGCGGCCAGTGCGCGCCCGCCGAACGAAATATTGAAATGATGCGCGATGACGTTGGGACGCATGCCTGATGTCACTGCGTTTCATTTTATGCGTCAGCGTGTCGGGTCTGCCCCTGCACACCAACCGGAAGATTCAGCCCCCTAAATTTGAATGTGACATTTGATTTGGTAAACATACTATCACTGTAGATAATGCTAAATAACAATCTGTAGTTGCTAATCTTCATGCATTACTCTATTGAAGCTGAATAGAAGATGGCCTTAGACTCACAGACGTTTACAGTACAGGAGGCCATTTGGCCCATCATGTCCGCGCCTTCTCCATGCCATGAACAGGACTGCTGCTCTTGAAGCTATTAAGCAGGGAGCAGGCAGACTCAACAGCAGGTAAGGGTATGCTGACCTCCCAGTGTCCTCTCTGCTTTTCCCTTGATGTTTACCCATATTAATGCTATAAATCCCAAACTCCACCCTGTTAAAATAACAAAACCAGCTTTATTCCTGCTGTATGGTTTTCATTTAAAACTTCAGCCTAAAACTTTTTATTGGAATGGAGAATAGTCTTGAAATTGGATGGTGGCATGAGTGGATGAATGTTTAGCACTTTGTTTTAACATTCCTCTATCTGCTATTGTTCAAAATGGGTTAACATTATGGCTGGAAACTAGAGGGAGGAGGTCATTGAGTGTTCAAATGCTAACATTACTAACATTATGCAGCTACTGACATTCATAGAACAAAGTAATTATTGTGGCAAAAGTTGGTTCAAGCTTCAACTCCATACAATAACCAAGCAAAAATCAACGGCATCAGCCCTTTCAGACAGCACACAAGATACTGTGAAAACTGTTGCAACATTGAAAAGCGAGACTTTCCCTCTAACGCTCAGGGAGCTCTGCCAGGTGTCTTGAACCCACTCACTGCTTTGCCAGTTTCCTGAGACTAAACAAGTAGATCACCTACCCCTGGTTGATGGCATTTCTTTAATCATGCAAAGAAAGATTATTGTACCCCATTGACACCAATTAAAAAGTACATTTATTTATAACTGGACACAAACTGTATGCAACATGCTTTTTTTTAAAATAAAGTTTCCAAACACAAGAACTATAAGCAAGCTTTAAAACTAATGCTCATGCTCAGTATAAATGTTTTGGTAAAACCTTTTTGCAATGATATAGTAATATTAAAAGAACAGGACCTGTACACTTCACATATGTACTAAATGAAATGTTATACATTTCAAATAGGATTCTTAGGTCACGCTTCGTATTAAAAATAATTTGATTTCTCAAAGACACACTAAAAAAAGATGAATTTATTTAGGCATAGATCTAATTTGAATATTAACCCATTGGTACTCTGTTGTAGTGCATTCAGGGCAGGGTTTAGGAAATTGGCAGAGAAGGCAGGGTAGGAAGGCAGGGTAGGAAGGAAGTGATGTTAATTCTGATTCAGTTTTGAAAAGGAAAAAAAGGAGCATCAATATAATAAATAAAGGAGGATTCTGCAAGGACATTTACTGCAGCAGCATTAAATAAGTACAGGAGGTTTGATGGGAGAGTCTGGTTTTTGATATAGCAAGGAAGGAGAAAGCCACTAAAACGAAAATAGTGAACTCTTGTGTAGGATTTGGTTAGCATTGTTTAACTCTGGTAGGATGGAAATAAATTGCATTTATGTAGAGCCTGTCACAATCTCAGGATGGTCAATAGCAACTTACATTCAAAGAAGTTCTTTTGAAGTGTAGTCATTGTTGTACTGCAGGAAATTCTAGCAACTAATTTGTGCACAGCAAGCTCCCACAAACAGCAATGAGCTAAGTGAGCAGTTTTTAGATGTTGGTCGAGGATTAAGTGTAGCCCAGGGTGTATCCGTGCGTGACTGATAAAGATCTCATGGAAAGCCAACCATTCAAATTCACTGATTTTCTTAAGTTATGAATTTAACTTGCCCCGTGACAACATTTTGAAGCCAAAATATTTGTGGGTTTTTTTTGTTGTTGCAGAAATGCCAAAGTTTGGCTGGCAAAAAATGGGGAAGTAGAGTTTTTAAAAATGTATTCTTTCATGTGATGCGGGTGTCACCAGCAAGGCCAGCATTTGTTGTCCGTACCTAATTACCCTTGAACTGAGGACACTTAAAAGTCAACCACATTGCTGTGGATCTGCAGTCACATGTAGGCCAATCCAGGTAAGGATGGCTGATTTCCTTCCCTAAAGGACATTTTTTAAAAATTAGTTCATGGGTTGTGGGTGTCATTGGCTAGGCCAGCATTTTTTACTCATCTTCCGACTAGGCACTTTACAGCCTTCCGGACTGAATATTGAGTTCAACAATTTTAGATCATGAACTCTCTCCTCCATCCCCACCCCCTTTCCGATTCCCCCCCCTTTTTCCAATAATTTATATAGATTTTTCTTTTCCCACCTACTTCCATTATTTTTAAATGTATTTCCATCCATTGTTTTATCTCTACCTTTTAGCCTTTTTTGATTCCTTCACCCAACCCCACCCCCACTAGGGCTATCTGTACCTTGCTTGTCCTGTTTTCTACCCTTAATTAGCACATTCCTTTAGATAATATCACCACCTTCAACACCTCTTTGTCCTTTTGTCTATGACATCTTTTGGTTATCTCCACCTATCACTGGCCCTCTATCCAGCTCTACTTGTCCCACCCCCCCTTAAACCAGCTTATATTTCACCTCTCTTCTATATTTACTTAGTTCTGTTGAAGGGTCATTTGGACTCGAAACGTTAACTGTGCTCCTCTCCGCAGATGCTGAGTTTTTTCAGGTATTTTTGCTTTTGTTTCCCACAGAGCATTGGCCTGGCTCTCTGGATTATTAGCCCAGTGACATTACCATTACACCACTGTCACCCCCTATAAAGTACATACTATCACCTATAGAAAGATTAATCTTCGCCATCATACAGCAATGCAGAAGCCTCTCGCAAAAGATATCCTATAATATTGCACATCTTATATTACAAACTGCCCATTGCAGCTATCCAACAGGAGTTTTATAATAGATGTTTTCAACCATAACCACTTCTCAGACATTGATCAGAAATGTGTCTTTTCAAGTGTGAAATGCAGGAATCTCACAACCAGTGAGTATAATTACTGGCAGGTCTAATTTGTGGAAGGCAACTTTATATTAGTTTCTTCTTATGTAAGTTAGTTTTAATTGGTATATATTTTGTCTACAATTTGTGCTCCCTGAGCTATTCTTGTTTTGTGTTATATGGTAAAGGAGATATGATTGATTTATGTTGCTCTGTAAAAACTTCTAAATTGCCATTGCCAACGTGAGCAATATTTTATATAAAGTGTGTCTGAACATGTAGAAAAATTCATAATTGCAACAAATAACTACATCAAGAATATCAGATTACATTAGTAAGCATATTTGTTACTGGTTGTGAAGGAGTTTGGATGACTATGTGGGAATAGCGCTTTTCCTTATCCAGATTGCACTTGGAGTTGTTAGTTCACTAGCATGCATGAAGCTGGATTACAATGATTAACATGCAGGAAGGGAAGGGTGATAACACCATACCAATGGGCAAGGGGCGTCAAGCCCATCCAGGCCGGGTAAGCCCGGTTCACCTTTCTCTCCTTTAAAGCCTCGGAATCCCTGTTTACAAAACGAACTGACTTGGTTAATACAAATGCATCTTGAATTGACTTTCACATAGATGGAGAAAGGAGGGAGGACTTCGGAACAAACAAAGTTAACGTGCAACAAAGTGGCGCATCACTAGAAAGTGACCCGGTCCAGCATGGCTTATTTTCTTTGACGCTCACTGAGAATCACAAATGAAACTCTCAGCCTCACTGTCAGACTCTCAGTGGGAAATGCAAAAGTTAGAAATGCTCTTTGACTGTTGGGAATGAAGATGCAAGCAATGAAATTCCAACTGATTTCTGTCACTGGATAATGAGCAAACCTTGGTAAGTGAAGCCTACATCATCAGATGTGGCTCTGAACTCCTCCAGAACCACACTTTGCATTTGTCTGTTTAGCTCCTGTAGTAATGTGGAATTACAGAGCATTACTTCATTGGTGGTGGACAGATGCTGGATCCAAGTGAGGGTGAGGTGATTCCACATCTCTTGTGTAAAAGTAGTCTTCAGGTCTGCTGTGATGGAGTCCATTTTAGTGGAACTTTTGGGCTGATATTCTTGTTCCTCCCTTATTTTTCCATTACAATATCCGACATTTTCAATTACATCATGAGAACATACCAATGGACAAGGTGCATCTAATCCGGGCACTCCTTGGTCTCCCTTATCCCCTTTAGGCCCTTTAGAGCCTCTCTTTCCCTTCTCCCCCTGCAAACAATATCTTTATTAGTCAAGAAACTTTAGCAAAAAGGGGGGAAAAAGTTGAAGTAACATTTACCATTTATTATACTGAACTTCATATAAAACGTTTTTGGACTGGACTGAATAAATTGTTAGGAAATTTAAGCCTTACTGTAAACTCCAGTATCAACTAAGTTTTTTCATAGGAATGCCAATGAAGCTATGCCAGCACTTGCACTGGAGATGGTGTCTGGTAACAGACTGACTGCTTAAACATGCAGTGTCTACAAAAGATTTATACAGTGCATCAGTGCTTCAAAAGGCTAGCCTGATTTTTTCTGTCTTTAAGATTCAATTGTACTTCTTTTTTCACAAAATATATTTTAAACAAAAATAATTTCCTTAAAAAAGTTTAAGGATCTGAGTGCACAATTAAAAAACAGAATCAATTCCCTGTTCTCAATTATTTTGGCATTAAAAAAAATTTACAGCAGCGAATTCACTAACGCTTACGATCTCATCACAAACATTAAACTGAATCGCATAATGAATTAAAGTCCAGGGTCGCAATAAATATTACGGGAGGCTGGGAGGCTTGCAGATTGAGTAGAAAAGGAATGGCTCACACATTAGGATCATTGTCAGGAAGAGAAGGTGATGCTGTTTGAGTAAGGAGCGAGAAGGATAATCTGGGATTAATGCAGAACAGGAGGAGGGGATGAAGGGGGTAAGGCAGACCTGTCGGAAGGAATAAGAACACAGGAGAAAATGCAAAGCAAAAAGGAAACAGCGCAGCATCATTTAAACAGCGACAAAAATGATACACACATCAAAAGCAGCAATATTTTCATCTGCATTTCTGTAGCAATTCACTGGCCGGGATTCTCTGCCCCCGATGCGGGTGAGGCGGTGCCCCCCCACGGACGAGGCGGTGCCCCCCCCACGGACGAGGCGGTGCCCCCCTACGGACGAGGCGGTGCCCCCCCCACGGACGAGGCGGTGCTCCAGCTAGAAGAACATTGACTTGTGGTGGGACTGGATGATCCCAGCGGTTGGCGGGTGCTGAAAATCTCGCCCAGTGAGTTTACACTTTTAGCAAAGATCAATGTATTCAACTTTACAATTTGAGTAAAAGAATATTTTTGTTTAAATCAACCAGCTATTTTACAAAGTTAAATCTACCTTTTTAATAAGTGCAAGTTGTACCTCCAAGGTTAGGAACATTACTTATCATCAATTATTATATTAAACTCTATCATGAAACTAATTGAAATCATCACCAATTTACTGCTGGATGATTTATTCACAACACACTGAGGGCTATATTTTCCTCCTTTTCAAATATAAAGTGTCAAGAGCCTTTTTCCAAAGATATTAATACCCTGCAATCTAAGCAGCACTGCATGTAATCCTGGTTCTGACAATTTTGTGCCACTATTTCATTAGTTGAAATGGCAAAAGTTGGCCAATCATGATTCCTTTAACTCTCCTAAAATAACCAATGATCTCTGCTTGTGTGAATGGTCCAAAATCTGTTTATGTACATAATCCAATATAAAGCACTACCCAGCGGTCTAGACTCAGGACAGAATCTGGCTAGATATCGGTGCAAGTCAAAGAACCCAGCCTGGCCTTCCCCTGACTTAACTCCCATTTAACAAGGCTCCGGTCTCGGAGTTCAGCCCCTCCAAGTTTGCCTTTAAATGTTAGGACAGTGTGAGTGAATACACCTGCTGTGTACACAGGTTTATTCGTTCATAATTCAGCATTTAGATGGAGAAGTATGATTATCAACTGATCGTGCCTCATCTTGAAGTGGCTGTATTTAAATAAGGCCCGAGAGTTGAATTACCCTTTGGTCTGGAATGTAGGCCAGTGAGTGAATTTTACACCCACCTGGCCTCCTTGCTCACCTAAAACCCACACAGGGTCAAAACCAATTCCATTGCTTTAGATTCCAAAACATCAGCCGAATGAGTGCCCTGGTTCATCCACCTTCTGTAGTTGCTGTCTATTGGGGTTTGTGGCTTTGCTGACATGTTATCAGCAATATTTGCACCTTGCAATCCATTTCTCCAAGATGGCAAGACATCTATCCTTCCTTTATTTTTAAAGGACAGTGTCACATTTGTAAACCCCAGAATAAAAGTATACAAAAAATAAAATTAAAAATAAAAGTAAAGAAAGTGTGCAGTATTTTCTGGCAGTGGTCACATACTATTTATATGTGAATGGAGTTACAGCCCTATCTATGCAGATTTACCAGTGAATTGTTAGTAGGTTCATGACTGATTGGGCATGGACGACCGCTTTGGTAAACTTCAGATGTCACTCCTGCAGCTACAGGCAGTTATTGTTGGAGTGTGCATTGATTGGGCGGTGAATGAAAGCTTCATTTATCTCCTTAATGATACAGTGACCTCTGTGATATCCCCTCTGGCTGCTTTGAAGTCCCCTTGGGTAAAAGTTGAGGGCAATGGTGACTTTCACTGTGCTATACAGATGGTAACCTGCCCTCCAGGTCTTTGTGAACCAAGAACCCCACCTTAGTCATTGTCTCCCTGCAAACCCTAACCTCAACATGCACTGTCACTGTCGTATCCATGTAGCAGAGTTGGCTCCGATACACACACCATCTGAGTAATGTGTCCTGTAAATTATGGCCACTTCATTCTGAAACCTCTCTCTTCTCCTGTCACACTGACATACTCAGCAATGGCCACTGCACACATTCTGTATTATTCACAAGTGTTAGTAATACTTCAGAATCTTACAGAGTTCAGGACTCTCTATTCAGCCCATTATCTCAGTGCAATTCTGTTGAGCTCTTTGTTGATTGGCCTTTAACCTGCCCTTGATAAAATCAAGCAAGTAAATCGTTTCTTCCCTAATTATTGCCACAGAGGATATTTCACACAAAGCAGATGTAATGCCTCTATGGCTTACTTGACACCCTGCTCCTCTTTTACTGAAATCTGCTTTCTGTCAAAAGTAATACCGAGAGGAAAATATGGCCCCTAGATTTAACCTTTTCTTGAAGATACCATGCAAATTAAAATGAATGTAGAATTAAAGGAGGCATGCAGACAGCCAAACATCCTTACCCGGCTTCCCTTTTCACCCTTTGGTCCTAGTGAACCCTGCAAAAGACAACATTGCATGGTTTTCTGGTTTGGTTACTATGATCAAAGTGCTTAGTCTTCAGAGAAAAAAACTGCAGGATAAATTCACTGATAGCCGGTGGACAACTGTACTTAAAGGGACTGGTTACAGCCCCAATTCCTCAACTCCTGTCCCTTCCAGTGCAGATCCTTGCTGGGAATGAGATACTGGTTATCTTATCCTTGCAACAATAACAAGAGCCCATTTATGTGAACCTGCAGATTTATAAAGGAATTGTCAGTACATATTGGGGAGAGTTGGATGGGAGGTATGATTAGCATCGAAGTTAATGTTTTAGGTCATGATCTTTCATTAGAACTGATCTGATGAAGGGTCACAACTTAAAATGTTGGCTCTATTTCTCTCTACACAGATGTTGCCAGATCTGTTGAGTATTTCTAGCATTTTCCGTTTGCATTTCAGATTTCCAGTGTCTGCAGTATTTTGCTTTTGTGATTGGCATCACCTTGGCTGAGGGGGGCTAAGAGGATATTTGGGGCGGAATTTTCCTTTCTGAAGTCTAAGTTCGGTGGGGGGAGTGATTCCTACTGGGTGGGTGGGCCGGCTGAACACATGTGACCTTGGACTGTTCAGCTCATTAAACATGCATCTGCGAGGTGCTCGCTGATTCTTGCACTGGGCCAGGCAGGAGGTTGCCACCCCCGCTGTTGGCTCGTGGGGTTGAAGTTCAGGGTGCTGTACTGAAAGGTCACCCAGACAGCCTGCACTATCCCATCCACTCCTCGCAGCCTTCACCTGCCTCCCGTTTCCATCCTTGACGCAGCTTTTGCTACCAGCACCCGATATGAGCGAAGTTATGAGCCATCCCCAAGAAGGTGAAAGCAATGTCTACGGACCTCAAAGCTGTGCAAGAAGTGAAGCTTGCCCGGTGCATGCCACTAACATGCAGTTGTAAATGTGAACATTCTCCTTTCTGACTGCCGGGGAACTTAATTTGGAGGGGGATCTTAATTCCGGTGAGGTGGCCTTTTAATGAGCATGTGTGACGTGATAATGGAAGCAAATGGGCTTCCTGACATTAAAATCCCGAGAACTTAATTCCTAAAGTTCATCCTGCCGGCGGGAAACTGATTTTAGGCCTCATGTCAAAAGTTCCCCCGCCCGCCAGGCTTCCCACTGCTGGTGGGAGCGGAAGATTCTGCCCTTGGTAGTGATGAACCCAGGGTGCTGTACAGATGAAGTACTACATATAACCTCATGTGTATATATGTGTATTGTTGCTGAGACAAAGTCATGTTCTATGTTGTGGTTTTGCCAATGTGATATTGGCTATTCAGCAACACATGGTGAAAGATACCAGCCAATCAGAACTCTACAGGGTGTGAGGTACCAGCCAATTAGAACATCACAGGATGGGACACCAGCCAATCAAAACACCACAGATCAGAGATCACTTTTTCACTGTCTGCATTGCTACAAAAGTTCCCCATTGAATGTTAAAAACAAAAAGCTAAAAGCTACTGCGGATGCTGGAAATCCAAAACAAAAACAGAATTACCTGGAAACTAGGCACTTTACAGCCTTCCGGGCTGAATATTGAATTCAACAACTTTAGATCTTAAACTCCCCCTCCCCCCATCCCCACCCCGTTTCTTCCCCCCCACCTTTTTTTTTTCAATAATTTATATAGATTCTTCTTTTCCCACCTATTTCCATTATTTTTAAATCTAAAACTAAAACTTTGTTAGTCTTTCCACCCCACCCCCACTAGAGCTGTACCTTGAGTATCCTGCCATCCATTCTTAATTAGCACTTTTCTTAGATAATATCACCACCTTCAACACCTCTTTGATCCTTTTGTCTGTGACATCTTCTGATTCTCTGCTCCTATCACTGCTTGCTTATCCCTAAACCACCCCACCCTCAACTTCTCTCTCCCCCCACCCCCCCACCTGAAACCAGCTTATATTTCACCTCTCTCCTAACTATACTCAGTTCTGCCGAAGGGTCATGAGGACTCGAAATGTCAACTGATTTCTTCTCCACCGATGCTGCCAGACCTGCTGAGTTTTTCCAGGTAATTCTGTTTTTGTTCCCCATTGAATGTTTCCTGTTGGTCCAATACCACGTTGGAACTAACATGTAAGCACTATGCTTGGTTTGCAACAATTTGAACAAAATGGCTCATAACTTCCAAGCTGTAGGGCAGTGTATCTAGGGGGTATCCAAAAATGCACTGGGGAATCCCCCATTGGAGGTTCTTAGGTAAGGATTGCACGGGAAGTTCAAACTTCCGATGGGCAACTGCCCTGCACTGGGAACCATCTGAAAATGCAATTTAAATCCTAAACTTCGGATGGTTCTGACTGTCTTACAGCAATAGTTACCCAGAAAAAGTTAGAAGTAAAACCACTTACAGCTTCTGGGTAGCTATTGTTCTGACCTCCCCCATCCCCCACATCAAATCCTACCCACTTAACTGACAAAACTACCTTCTCCCTGGCTTGAAAATGGCTGGACCTGTAAACGTACCTGATTTACGGCAGCTAGTGCCATTTAAAAGAGGGCGTGACCATCTTGTGTCTGACTCTGCAGTGCATGACCGTAGGCCTCAGGAGCTGGCTGCACTACACATTCTCACCTGGCCTGAGCCGGAAGGTTGGTCGAGAAAGGATTTTGAGGTAAGGAACTAGGAGCGAGGTGGCAATCTGCCTCTGATTGCCACTCTACGGAAGTTCAGGTCCAATGTGTTCCAATCCCAGTGGGGCGGGCTGGGAAAGGTGCTAAAAAGAGGCAAGAGAGTTCTTCAGGGAGCCCATACTGGAGGTGTTCCTCCTAATGGCACATCAAGTAGCACAGATAGTGAGAGAATTGGGCATGTCCTATACTCTTTGGTATTAGTATAATACGGCAGGGAACATGAAGAAGGGAAGAAAATAACTTACAGACTGGGATAAAATAATACAATATAAAATAAAATAATGAATTTTAGTACTGGGGCGGGGAGCTGGGAATTGTCTTCAACTCTCTGAATAAGGTAAACACAGACCCTGGGCACCAAACAGCTTTCAGTGTGCTTCCACATGTCTGGGACTGAGTTGTCCACCTTTCTGAAATCCACAGCTATTTCCCCACTGATTACATTATCATGAGGTAGAATATACAGCACTTCCAACACATGGCAAGAGCCAAATGTAATTTTAATCTAACACACCCGGTGAGAATGAGTTGTGCTTGGGTCAGGATCCTGATTTACAACCAGCACAATTTTACGCTCAACTCAGTGCCCTCAATGGCCCTGAACACACCCCAATCTCACCGTCTATGTTAGTCTCAAAAAACAAAATATTAACTAGCTTCCTTACAGGTAATCCCCGTGGTCCAATTGGTCCTGCATATCCAGGATCTCCTTTATCGCCCTAAAACAAATACCAAAGTTATATAAATATTCAAAGTAAATGATGCCTCTACTCAATACATTATTGGTGCTAAACTCTTCCATTAAAGTCACAATGACTATAAAAATGCCAATGGCACTGCTGCCTCATTTGGAAGAATATTGGATGCATTCAGTTTTGCAGCAGCACAGATGGAGAGTAAACACACTGAAGGTTATGCCATGTAGTGAATAAGTACAGATAGCTAACACTGCATTCCTAATCACAAGATGCATGTATTTCATTAACGAATAAACATTTTAGCTCCTCAATGGTTCAGTTGATAAGTGACCTAATGTAAGTGGAACTGAGACAGATTGATCAAAACCACTTGGCCTTTATCCTCTCTCTTTGCCTAATTATGTGACGTCAGCGGTTTAGGTACCAGGGTCAGGTAAAGGAAAAAGTATGCCAGAGTTTCCATTCCACATCATAAGGACATAAGAACTAGGAGCAGGAATAGGAAATTCAGCCCCTCGAGCCTGCCCCGCTATTCAATACGATCATGGCTGATCTCATTTCGGCCTCAACTCCAATTTCCTGCCCTCTCCCCATAACCTTTCAACCCGTTACTGATTAAAAATCTGTCTATAAGAACATAATTATTCATAACATAAGATCATTATTCAATGCCTCTTGCTAGAAAATAAGTAAACGAATGAGTGTGTGCGTGTTTGAATGTCTGTATGTTTGTGTTTGAGTGTGTCTATGTCCACATTTGTGTGTATGATGGTCTCCACAAAGGGATGCCACATTGGCACATTGGGGTTAGTTTTATTGTAATCCACTCATTGGGGGTCCCACAGGATTGGGTGCAACTCTGGTTTTACACTCCTGCCTGATTTCACTCTCTACTGAAGCAAATAATGGATAGAGTGTAAACATCCAATGCTGCAGGTTTATTGCCCAGCGTAGGTGTTTACAATGACCCCCTCCACTGTCTCAGCTCATGTCAAGGACAGTCAGTTAGGCTAGGGTTAGGGGAATTCCCAGATATGTGAAATTATATCCTAGCCTGAGTCTGCATCTTCAGAAAGGCAGGAAGCTTGGGAAGGGGAGTACAAAGCAGTAATTACACAAAACCAGTTGTTTAGAAAAAATACACATGATAGCACCTGGAAAATATGAAAATCACTTTTAACCAGTTGCATCCAAATGTATTCACTTTCAGCAAAAATTCAAAACTTTTAAACTGCAATTATATCTTTCTTAACTATCACAATGGTGCTTTAAAAATAAGAACAGTGGGAAATGAACGGTGAATATTAAACAAAATGCTGATCAGATTTAAATCCCCACAGATCTTTGTAACAAAAATTCCCTTGGCATGTTTTAGGAGTCTGGTTGGTTGATGATTCTGTGTCTGCTGAATCTGACTACAGTGAGCCTGCAACTTTCCTCTGTGCCCTCAGTTAAGTATTCCCGATCGTGAAATTACAAATGGGAAACTTCCTTCTTTCCAAACTCCACACTTTCAATGCTCAGCTCCTCAATGAAACCTGCCACTGGATTCCTTCACCCGCTCTATTGACTCACCTCCTGATTCAACTCCGGACCCAGCGTTCAGCTTCTTTCTGGTACAGTACTGTTACCCCATTTACCAAAAATCCTGGGGTCACCTCATTACTTAAAAACAACTGTTGACAGGTGGCCTCCCCAATTGCTCCTCCCATCTATAATCTCCCAATCTCTGCAAGGTTCTGAAATGTGTCACCCTCACACAACACTATGACCATCTCTCTCACCCCTCGAAGCTCAGATTCCTTCAGTTTAGTTTCCACCCTGTCCACAGCATTGAGACTTCTGTGGTCATCAAGACTAGAATGAGTTGCTCCTCTTCTCCTCTTCATTTTCTCTTTGAGTTTTGGTACAGTTGACTTTATCATGCATATCCACTGATTCTCCTCTCTGCTTCACCCACATACCACTGACCTCCATTCCCAGTGGTGCCAGAACAGCTTCTCTTATGCTGCATTGTTATCTTCAGTGTAGTTGTCTCCTATTTTCCATGCATACTTTCACTTGGCAACATTGTACAAAGCCATGTGTGTGCCAATGTTAATCAGCTTTACACCTCCCCACCACCACCCATTGTTCAGGATTGTGATTGTGTTGTCTGAGTTCTTATCTGAGATCAAATCATGAATAAGTCAGTGATTTCTGATACTCAATGTTGGCAAGACTGAAGCCACGTTGTTTACCTAAGAGACCCTGCACCTGAAATTCAACCAGATTCAACCAGAGTATATAAACCCTCGTCTTGTTCTACCCAAGGATGTGCTTCAAACCCCAAATTTAGTCTGTTACCAAGCCTGCCTACTTCTACCACTGAAATATTCTTGCACGCATCACCCACTCTCAATGCTGTTTAACAGTTTAGTGCAATCGCCATCATAACAAGCAGACCCACACAGTACAGAAAAAAAGTTTAAGGGCTTCACAAAGATGGCCCAGGTTAAGTTAAATATCTGGTACCGATATAGATCCACTACCACCCACACAGCTCATGTCTCTTCCTTGCCCATTATACACTCTCTCATGGCTGGGTGCAGGTAACATCTCCAGACACTCAAGCATCTTTTTTACTCAGAACCATTCTCAACTCATAAATGTTTCTGCCAGTCTTCAAGAATACATCGACCTAGAGTTTCTACTGATCTTTCCAGAGCAATTCATCTGATTGGCCAAAGCACCAAAATAGATTGAGGAAACTTATGCACAAATTAAATAAGTCAAGTTTTTGTGATTTTTTTGCTGCTTTAAAAACAACACACCGAAAGTGATCCTGCCCACATATTGGGCAGGATTTTACCGTCGGTGAGCAGGGGGCGGGGTTGGTGAGCAGGGGGCAGGGTCGGCGATCAGGGGGCGGGGGCAGCGAGCAAGGGGCAGGGTCCACTCGCCGATGTGTAAAATGATGCGGGATGACATCGGGTGGAACTCCCAACGTCATCCCGCCACATTAAAATTTTCAGGAAGGAGGGGGTGCAGCAAAATCAGCTGCGCGCCCGCCGACCTGTTAATGGCCAATTGAGGCCATTGACAGGATCATTTAAACAATTAACGGACCTGCCCGTCCAACCTTAAGGTTGGCAGGCAGGCCAGGAGTCCCGGTGGCAAATAGAAAAAACATGAAACCTCATCCACCAGTGGGATGAGGTTTCATGTAAGGTTTTTAAAAATTTAATAAAGTTGTTATGGAAATTATGAACATGTCCCAACTCATGTGACATTGTCACATGAGGGGACATGTAAGGGAATTTTTTTTTTTTCTATTTTTAATATTGTTGAAAGTATTGCCGATCTCCCTGAGGCTGCACTTAGCCTCAGGAAGATGAGTGCGCTCTTTCATGCGCATGCACAAAACAGCGCACTCTCAATTTTAGGGATTCCCCCCACCCCGCCCACACAGGGAGTGCATAACACTTCCCTGCGGACGTCACGCTGGGTGGTCCTTAATTGGCCCGCCCACGTAAAATGGCGCCGCGCCTCCGATTGGGAGCGCCGATCGGAAGCGCGCCCACACGCGCCAGCCCACCAATTTCCCCCCCGACGAGGGGAAAATTCTGCCCTTTGAATTAATTAGCCTGGTGAGTTTCTGTCTGTGGCCATTCGAGGAGGCTCTTCAAATTAAGCTAATCTTTTCTTAAGCGCAAAGGCACTAATCGAAACATATTAAAAGTTTTTAAATATTAAAAAATACTTTACTAATCAAACTAATAAATGGTTCAGTATACTTCATTCCTCGTCTTTTTCAGGGATTTAAAATTCACAGGCGAAGGACTAAAGATTCTCATCAGCAATGCTTTTTTTTTTCGTAAACCAACTTTCAGCTGTATTAATTAAACTGCACCAAGTTACGACTCTTAAATATCTCAATGAAACTTTTAATGAAACAATTACATTCTATTACGCTGTCTGATTGTGCTGCTTCATAGAAGACTTTACATTTGTATTATGTAAATGAGCTTGAGCAGAAACTTCAACAATAAACTTCACTTTGGGAAAACCAATGCAATTTCAGTTGCAGTGTACACTCAGATTGCCGATTACGCCCAAAGCAAAAACTCTACACCCATTATTTATGGGAACAAGACACCTTCATCTCTCCATTCATGGAGAGACAGAGTGTGGAGAAAGTGAGGAGGAGAGCAAGGAGAAAGAGGGGGAGGGAGGAGATGGAGAGTGGAGAGAGTAGAAAAAGCAAGGAGAGGAGAGAGTGAAGAGGGAGAGAAAGAGAGAGAGGGCGCGCAATGAGAGAGGGGGACAGACCCATCATGTTTGTCTGTGCATGGAGTTCACTTGTTCTCTCCCCCTCTCTCTCTTTATCGTTTTGATGGACTAAGGGCTGTAGTGAAATCAACAACATCATTGAACTTAACCAGTCTGGTCAGAACTAAGCCAGAAAATGGCCACAAAGTCTCAAGTGAACAATGGAAGGCCTTGGGCTCCAGTCTAGCAGAGTTGCCAGTAATGGCTGTGTCCACAGGAGGCTGCACAAGAACCTCTGTGAATTTGGCTTGATGCTTGTATCAGTAGTTGTGTCAAAACAGAAGAAGGTTGCATTATATTGAAGTTCTGATTGCTTCACTGGAACAAATGTAGTGGTTTTGTGGACATTATTAAAGAAGTATTTGTACAGGATTAATCTGGTATCAGACCTGCAATGTAGTGTTATTCATGGGGCAAATGGTCACTACATTCATTATTTCCAACTTAATTCATTAACTTCCCATCTGTTGCAGAGCGGCTCATCAAATCGTAAGGCTTGATGTTCCGTCTGTCACGGTACAACCCCAAAATATTTGTACATAAAGTCATTTGGAAATAAAATATTGCTTGTAGGCATTTTCATTAGACTATTACTGCTATCTGTTTCCAAGTAGCATTCATATAAGCTTGAAATTAAAACCATTTTCGTCCATCGCCCCACATTTTGTCTCACTCTTACCCTTTCTCCTTTTGGTCCCGCTGGCCCTGGTACACCCTACATAGAAATGAATATATTTAAGAACATCACACTATCTACTCCCATTATCTAGCAAGAATACCATATACAATACTGTACGCAACAATACCATATACAACACAGTATACAACAATACTGTATACAACAATACCATATACAACAATACCGTATACAACAATACCGTATACAAAGAAGGCCCAGTGTTAGAGCAGGAGAACACTTTGCTCATTCAGAGAACAGTACATGGACCAGTTGCTCAGCCTAAAGAAAAGTAAGTAGCACTCTCTTAGTAGGACTGGGGCATTTCAGTTGGTGACATAATCCTGGGTTTAATCCAATGGAGTGAATAGGACTCAGTGATATTCACTCTGTAGGCCAATTATCAGTTTGTTGTACAAATGGAAGCATGAGGCAATGGCTTAAGGTATTATGCCCTCCAATTTCCTTCTCTCTTTCTTGGATTTTCACTCTATTCCCACCCCCACTGCCCCCAGTGATGGCACAGCTGAATTCAGCAAAGCTGTATCAGGGGAGACTCCATCCTACCATTCCATGACATGACACTTCTTTTGTATCATGAGGCAAAAATAAATCTTATAATCTGATGTATGTTTTCTCTGAAAGGTCTATGTTTTAGGTGAATGAATGAAAGGAAAGTGATCAACATCAGCAAAGAGGTGATGGCAGCTTAAATGAGCTTTACATGGGTGGGAATATTGTTTTTTATTGTGGCCCTCTTTTCTATATTAACTACCTGCATGAAAATTAGATTAGCTCTTTAGGTACCACAGGTGAATTTAAACAGTCACAGTGCAGCAATAAAAGAGGGTTTTGTCAGAGTTGTGTGCAGGTACAAATGACAGGAGGTTCTGAAATTTTGACAACATAGGCATAGGAAAGTCAATGAATTGTCTCAGTTTTATCTTTTCGCTATCTTAGCAAATATATTAAAGACTTACTGTATAACTTCATGGGGAAATGAGTATCGAATTTACAGCTCTGTGGCCATCCCTAGGTATATTTTGCTTAATTGAATAATGTATAATGTGAAGATTGTCAACTGAGAAAGCGAAATCTACTGTTAAAATCTAGTAAACCTCAGAAAGGGACATACTAACTACATTACAGGAAGTATCTGTATCTTTGGGTTAACGACACTTACTTCTAAGGCTACGATCTAAAGTTATTAATGCACAATTACTCTGTGTCAATGTACTACAAAGCTTTCACAACCAGCTTCATTAATTGCCAATTGTTCGATTCAGGACTTAGATTAAGTGTGATTGGATGTGAATGTCTGGATCCAAGCACCTGGCACAGTGGAAACTGTCTTGTTAGGTGCCTCTGCCCCGCTGAAGGCAAGTTTTTGCCCTAATGTGATGAGAAAGCTTAGAATTTATCCAACAGCTGCTGACAGATGTTCCTGGAGGCTGGCTGTGAGGAGGGAGACAGACAGACATGCACACACACACACACAAAGATGTTCCATGACTGGCATTCAGACAGGAAATTAGCTACTACTGAAGTTCTGCATCTCCAACTGTTGGAACTACAAGTCTATGGGATATGGTGGGTATATCCATTATGTGGTCACTTGGTGAGCACCTGGCGAGGGCTCAAAACCACAGTTGTCTATTGAGCTAGTGGCTATCCTCTTTAGATGGAGACTAGGGAAGAAGGTGGGGTCTTTTTGGAATTGAGGTAGCTCCCAGATGATGCAGTTGGTGATGGAAGTCTGAATCCAAGGCAGCACTCAGAGTAGATAATGACCTATAACCTTAGTACTCCAGGACAACATTGATGATCAACCAGCTAGCCCTGCTCCTGAGGGATAGACCATTCACTGGAAGCTGGGACTTTCCTTGCTCTCATCTAAGGAATCTTGTACCTACTGGATAGACTAGTCCTGGTCGGACAAGCTCAAGTGACCTGTTCTGATAAGTTCCACAGTTTTAGCTGGTTTGCCTCCTGGAGTGCATCTCTACACACTTGGGGGCCCCTAATAATTTGGCTCTGCCAACCATCAGCTATGCTACCTTATGTAAATGGAATGTGTCCCCACAGGGAGAGAATATGCACTCTATAATTTAGCAAACAGAGACTGTACAAACAGGTGTCAATATCTCTATGTCCTCAGCTGGAGACTATTAAACAAGGTGATGGGCTTCCAGAGATGAGACATGTCAAGCAATCTAAAAAAATCTTAACAGAGGTGACATTCATCTCAGGCAGTGATGCAAAACAAGTGATAGAGAATCAGCTGCCCAATTTTATTTCCACTGAATTGGAATTTCACTCCAATGATTCGATAATCATTGTACCAAATTATTCAGTGAGGAGACATGTTCCCCTGTAATTTTAAGGGTCTGCTTTGGTCAGTATAACTCTAAGGTCATGGGCCCAAGTTACGCATCAACATTAAATGCTTCAGACCTACTAAGACAGAATAGATTTACTATGAACCACAGATTGCTTTGGTATATGAAAATGTAGGACATTTGAAAATATCAAACATAGAACCAAGATTGGGTACTGTTCAGTATAACACCTTGTTTTGAAAAATAATAAGGGACTAAATTTTGACCTCCTACATTTGTTAATTTACCAGAATTACAACACTGTGGCTAAAATATTTGTACCCATTGAACAGTCACATTACTTAAGCAGTTCCTAATACAAATGTTTGACCAAAAGGTTAAATAAGCAGTCGCATGCATTGGCATATTTCTCATGCTTCGTTTATAATGGAAACAGTCCACTGTGCAGGCATGTAATCCAGCAATATTAAATTCATAATGCAGTCCAACAGCAGTGTAGCAGGCATGAACGATCGAGGAGAATGGATGTACAGAACTCACCAGTGGTCCAGGCTGTCCGTCAAAGCCAGAAGCACCCTGGACGGTGTATGAAGTGTTAGAAGTGGAAAGAACAGTGGGGAAGAGATGAGTGTAGCAGTGAAAAGGGACATGTGTTGGCATAACTCAATGAAAGGTGATGACATAACGTTGAGAGAGATGAGGACTTGACATATCTGTCAGCACACAAGAACGTTCTTAGAAAAACAAACCATACGGTTGAGTATTTCAAGCTCGTTGGCTATGGAGAATTTTAATTCTACGTAGCATAAGTGGTAATGAAACCACTGTCACAGTTGTAGAGTTACCTGTTTTACATTTCTATCTGGCAGCAGGAAAGTTCTGAAACTAACACAAGTACTAGTTGGAAAAATCTGATGGCAAATCTTTACAATTAGTAGGGAGTGAGTCTGACCAGCATGGCACGTGATTGAAAGTGAATTATGATACATGTAAATTTGATTAACAATGAATTATGCCAATGTTGATGACATGGCAATGTTTTCTGTCCATTATATAATTCCTTTAATGGACAGTAAAATATCTAATGTAGGAGGAAAATGGTTACCATAACACTTGGGTCTTATACTACAACATTTCAGCATTGAATATTTAGTCCATTCTTGTGAACTTCCCTGCTTTTTTAATACTGTCTTAAATATTCAAAAGTTTAAGTTGTGCTTGTATTTCCACCCACCTATTCCATAGCTCCAATGACAGTCTTTTAATGAGGAGAGATCTTTCTCCACGGTTATTGAGATTAATATTACAAATAGGTTGAGTAGAATGGGTCTATAGTCCATGGAATTTAGAAGAATGAGAGGTGATCTCATTAAAATGTACAAAATTCTTGACAGGTTTCACGGGGTAATTGCTGTTTCCCTTAGCTGGAGAGTCTCGAATAAGGGGTTATGGACTCAAGATAGGGGCTCAAGCATTTAGGATTGAGTTAAGGAGAAATTGCTTCTTTCAGAGGGTTGTCCACCTTTGCAATTCTGTATGCCAGAGAGCTGTGGATGCTCAGTCATTAACTATATTCAAGACTGGGCTCAACAGATTTTTGAACACTAAGGATATTCTGTATAGGGACAGTATGGGATGGTGGAGTTGAGGTGAATAGCAGGATCAAGGGGCTGAATGGCCTCCTCCTGTACTTATCTCTGGTGGTGTTCTTATTTAATTGAAATGACAGCTTTACAGATAGCCACAAGTGATAGGAGGAAAAGTTAGTCATTTTAAATTTTGATAGCTCTCTCCACCAACAGAAATCTGGTCATTGGGAATTAAAGAAACTATTCCCCTCTCATTAATTCCAGGATTCAGTGCCATGTTCTTTTTTTGAGATTTTCAATTTATCTAACTTTTTAAGAAGATAAGTGTTCTAAAAATAATATTGGGAATGCACAAGTAGCTGGATTATATTTGGCCAAGTGAATTCATAGCAGTTCTTGTAGATCCAAACATTGAAGCCTCTGCAGCTGAGCATGTGGACAGTGCAAAGGTTAAAACATTGTCACACTTTGTCCCGGACCATCATTTTTTTTTTCTTTCTGTCCCAAATCTGACACGTGCCATATTTACGCTTATTTATGTTGGGGACACTAATTCACAAAGTTTCAGCTTACGTTTGTACTTTAAACACAATAGTTCTGTTAGAAAAGCCTGGAAACATTCCCTGGGGGTGGGACTTGGAACTGGCTGCTTGGCTTTTCTTGTCCATCTGCTCATGTTTTTCCAGTTTCCTCTCATCTGCAAGGCTCTTGTCTTTGCCCTCCCACCTCTTTTCTCTGCAACCCCACTGCCTTCCATTCTCTCTGTGAAAAGTGCATGTTTTATTTTTCCTACTTTAGTTTTGTTAAAAGGGTAGGTGTGAGCCTTGCTAAGTTATTCATGGTTTGCACCACTTAAATAACTCACAGGTTGAAGGACGGGGCCCACATTTCTACAGAATAAAAAGGACCGTTCCAGTTTTCCCTACAGGGCATTGAATTCAAATATGGGTTGGTAACCTGAGTGGGCAGATGTTCACCTCTGGATCTGGTCACCTTGCTGTACATGATTTTTATTTACAGAATTTTAGAAACTTGAGCCTGACGTGCATTCACACACATATTATCGTTGGATGCTTTCAACATTACTAGCTCTTTGAGGGTTAATCTAATTTGAAGTATATGTTATATACACTCTCATGCCCTGAAATCCCAAATGCAAGAACATGCCAGAAATGAGATCCGACACTTGCAGCAGAAGATGTAACTTACAGGCAGTCCCAGGGGACCTCGGTCACCTCGATCACCTTTTACACCATCTGATCCAGGATCGCCCTGCACCAATGACAAAATAATAGCATATTACTTTCCACAATGTCATCCGTATCATATATACATTAAGGTATATTGTTTATCAATTCCATTAGTAAGTAATATGTTATTGTATATAACCCTTTTGATCCAGTCACCTATCTTAGTGGCTGCAAATTTGATAGCATCAATTTTTGACAGATTTTATTTTAAAACCAGCCTGATTAACATCAATAAGTTAATGCCAGGGTCAAGGTAACACCTTAAACTAAGTTCAAATGCCTTTGAAAGTTGCCTCAGTTGAAAAGGAAAACTTGAAGAAGGTGTAATGGCAAGAACATGGCAGCTGGCAGTAAACCAATTTGTGAGGCATAAGCCTCTCGGCTGGCTCAGCCCATGTGTTCCAGACTCTGGAACAATGCACCAGATGTGGATACAGCATCTGAGTGGAAACCAGGGAGACTGAAAATGACCTGGTTATGTGGAAAAGTTGACAGTTAACTGAAACCAGGGTGGAGTGAGTGGGAGAAGCTGTTATTGGCCAGATACATCTGGCACAGGACTGGACAGACAGATTAAGTCAGCACTCTGCTTTTCCTATTGAAATTTGTTGGGTTGGGTAGACACTGATAAAGTAAAGACGAAAACAATTCCTAATGTTTAAGGATATTACAACCTTAGCCTGTCAAAAATGTTTCAGGGCCATCATATTCAGTGTTTAATAACTAGCCTTCCAGGATCAAGAACTTAAAACAACGATGAAGCAAAACAAATTGGAACAAAGACTGAGGACAGCACATATTACAAGTGCAAACATGGTGAAGGGCTTTACTAAAATCTTGTTAAACAAGGTTATAAGAGTCTCTAACATTGATCACTACTGACATGTTGAAACAGCTGGTCCATGGATTCACATAAACTGGGGATGGGAATAAAAGCTGAGTGTTGAAGCCATGGGGAAGATGAAAGCTTATGGACTTCTAGCCAAAGATCTCCCCATTTACAGGGAACAAAACCACTCCAAGGCGATGGACAGAACAGCTTGTTTCTTATTTGAGGTCAGTGAGAAATTGTTCTCATTTCAGATTTTGTAAAGCATGAATGCACGATATTGAAGGACATATTACAAATCACAGCAGTCTACAAATTTTAACCAACATAGGTGTAGGGAAAAGATTAGAGTGAAGAAAGGCACCAAACAAATCTCCATCCCCTGCGTAATGTGTAATTTAAAGGTAGTTTGAGTGTAGTTAAGGTTACCTTTGTTCCTGGAAGGCCATGCGGTCCCTGGGCAAAACAGATCAGAAACCCAACTTTAAATATAAAATGACATTTCATGCAGATAATACCTCTGCTTACTTGCATATTCTGATAGGATAACTTGAGACATTTTGGGTTTTAAAAATAATACTATTTGCAATATTTTATAAACAGTTTATTTTTGTGATCACTTAGATTCAATATATGATTCACTTAAAGCAACCTGGCATATTCATTAAGAGAGATCTAATACGTGTGATTCATTCATGTGTTCTATATGTAAGTGATCTATGTGCATGTGAACTAGACGTTTTCATTATAAAATAGCGACTGTTTCAAAATTATTGCTTTGGAACAGCCTGTGTTGAAAAGTGTTATAAAAGTGCAAGTTATTTCTTTCCACTAGGCAGCAAACTGCAGGAGTTCCTAGAGCACCATCAGAGGATGCAGGTTAAATCTAAGTTTACATCTTTTGTCGGAAAAGTCCAGCTACATGAAGAATCAACCCCTAACAATTTTAAAATTAAACTTTTTATGAGCTCAACACTAACCCCCTGCACCTTTCCCCGCTTAGCTGTAAGACTGTATATTAACTTCCTCTTGGTTGGAGTCTTTCATACAATACTGGTTTCCTGGTAATGTGAAGAGATTGAAACCTTACCATTGGACCTGGAGGCCCCTCTGGCCCTGGTGGTCCGGGAGGACCACTAACCTATAAAAATAACCAACATCCCTCAGTACATACACAAGACAACCTTTGCAAATAATTAATGGAACAATGTAGACAGTGTTGTACAATCAGACTGATTTAAGAAATGGCAGTTGAGATACTTCAACTCCAAAAGATTTATGATAATCGGGTGCAAATTCCTTAGAGTGCGGTGCGTAAACTACAGTAAGACATTTAAAACTACTAAAGTGCATATTATTCAGCAATGCTTGGAATTATCCAGTCGTATACATGCTTGCTCATTTTTTTTCAAAGCTTTCAAGTAATATATTTGATATCTCGTTTATGACAAGTTTAATCTGAGTCTGCATTTCATGGCTCATTGAGATCTTGAGTGCATTGCCTGCAGATTCAATTATAACTTTCGAAAGGGAATTAGATAAATGTTTTAAGGAGAAAAAGACGTAGGGCTGTGGGAGTGGAACTAATTGGATGGGGGATCTTTCAAAAGGTGTTTAAATGCGAATATTCACACTGCTCAAGTTCACAGCCATTCAGTATTCTCTCATTTTACCCATTAATTGTGCTGTGATTTTGCGGCAATAATTTGAACTTCTTAAGAACGTACACTGGCTGCTGCTTTGGACAATATATTGCAGCTCTCTGACAGTGGAAATGTTTAAGTACTTTGAATCAGCGAAATATAGAAATTTAAAACACTTAAAGCATTTCTAACATGTCATCCTGGTAATAGAATGCAAGCCTAGAATTCACTGCTGCAGCGATAACTTCTGAACACTAAATGATTCCTTTTAATTCATTCATTCACAACATATGGGCTTCGCTGGCTATGCCAGCGTTTATTGCCCATCCCTAGTTGCCCTTGAGAGGATGGTGGTGAGCTGCCTTCTTGAACCACTGTAGTCCATGTGGTGTAGGTACACCCACAGTGCTATTAGGGAGGGAGTTCCAGGATTTTGACCCAGTGACAGTGAAGGAACAGCGATATATTTCCAAGTCAGGACGGTGAATGACCTGGAGGGGAACTTCCAGGTGGTGCTGTTCCCATCTATCTACTGCCCTTGTCCTTCTAGATGGTAGTGTTCGTGGGTTTGGAAGGTGCTGTAGAAGGGGCTTTGGTGAATTCCTGCAATGCATCTTGTCGATGTTACACACTGCTGCTACTGTGCGTCAGTGGTGGAGGGAGTGAATGTTTGTGGATGTGGTGCCAATCAAGCGGGCTGCTTTGTCCTGGATAGTGTCAAGCTTCTTGAGTGTTGTGCTAACCTGTAATTTTAAATTCATAAAGGAAGGGCCTGAAGCCACATTCAGCACTTACTAAAATCACATGGCAACCTGTAACTAGTGGAGTGCCACAGGGATCAGTGCTGGGGCCACAATTATTTACAATATATATTAATGACTTGGATGAGGGAAATGAATGTACTATCGGCAAGTTTGTGGATGACACAAAAATAGGTGGGAAGGCAAGTGGTGAGGATGACGCAAAGAGTCTACAGAGGGATATAGACAGGTTCAGTAAGTGGACAAAAACTTGATAGATGGAATATAATGTGGGAAAGTGTGAGGTTACTCACCTTGGCAGGAAGAACAGAAGAGCTGAATGTTATTTAAATGGAGAAAGACTGCAGAAAGCTGCAGCACAGAGGGATTTGGGGGTCCCTGTGCATGAATCCCAAAAAGCTAACATACAAGTTGAACAGGTAATAGGGAAGGCAAATGGAATGTTGGCCTTTATTTCAAAGGGATTGGAGTATAAAAATGGGGAAGTCTTGCTAAAACTCTACAAGGCACTAGTTAGACCACACCTAGAATACTGTGAACAGTTTTGGTCCCCTTATCTAAGGAAATATATACTGGCATTGGAGGCAGTCCAGAGAAGGTTCACTAGGTTGATCCCAGGTATGGAGGGATGTTCTTATGAGGAGAGGTTGAGTCGGTTGGGCCTGTACTCATTGAAGTATAGAAGAATGAGAGGCGACCTTATTGAAACGTATAAGGTTCTTGGGGGGCTTGACAGGGTAGATGCAGAGAGGTTGTTTCCCCTTGTGGGAGAGTCTAGGACCAGAGGGCATAATCTCAGAGTAAGGGGGTGCCCATTTAAAACAGATATGAGGAGGAATTTCTTCTCTCAGAGGGTAGTGAATCTGTGGAATTCTTTACCACAGAGGGCTGTAGAGGCTGGGTCGTTAAGTATATTCAAGGCTGAGATGGACATTTTTAATCAGTAAGGTGATCAAAGGTGATGGGGAAAAGGCAGGAAAATGGAGTTGAAGATTATCAGATCAGCCATGATTTCATTGAATGGCAGAGCAGACTCAGTGGGCCGAATAGCCTACTTCTGCACTTACCTCTTATGGTCTAAGGATTGCACTGTTCAATATTTGACTTGTACATAGAAAATAAATGCAAATGTTCCTTACCGCATCACCCTTCTCTCCTTTATCTGCCTGAAATTAAAGACAAAAATAAATTCCAATCAGTCTATATGGAAATTGTTTTGCCCATTGGAGTAATCCATTTGCATCAATAGTTACCAGCAGGAGGGAAGCCAACCTTCCATTGTGAGTTTCAGAATAAGGAGAGTACATACAAAACAGAAATTGCCCACTTCATTTTTTTTTATTCTTCCACAGGAGGTGGGCATTGCTAGCAAGGCCAGATTTATTGCCCATTCCTAATTGCCCTCGAGAAGATTTTGGTGAGCCACCTTCTTGAATCATGACAGTCTATCTGGTCTAGATACACCCACAGTGCTATTAGGGAGAGAGTTCCAGGATTCTGAACCAGCAACAATGAAGGAACAGTGATATAGTTCCAATCGGGATGGTGTGTGGTTTGGAGGGATGTTGCAGGCGGTGGTGTTCCCAGGCATCTGCTGCCTTCATTCTTCCATTTTTATCTGCAAGGAAGCCACAATAACCACGTTGTAAATATGAGCTGCTGGGATTATTGAGAGTCTGGTCTGTGGGATACTCCATTAATACTTTATTAGTTTTGTAAAATTTATTTTTATGGGATGTGGGCATTGCTGGCTAGGCCCATTTATTGCCCATCCCTAATTACCCTTGACAAGGTGGTGGGCTTGAACCACCACATCCACATGTTGCAGGAATACAGTGCTGTTAGGAAGGGAGTTCCAGTGTTTTGACCCAGTGACAGTGAAGGAATGGTGATGTAGTTCCAAGTCAGGATGGTGAATGGCTTGGAGAGGAACTTCCAGGTGATGGTGTTCCCCTGCATCTGCTGCCCTTGTCCTTCTAGGGGGTAGAGATCGTGGGTTTGGAAGGTGCTGTTGAGCAAGCTTCGGTGAGTAGCTGCAGTGTATCCTGTAGATAGTACACACTGCTGCCACTGTGTGTTGGTGGTGGAGGGAGTGAATGTTGAAGGTGGTGGATGGGGTGCCAATCAAACAGGTTGCTTTGCCCTGGATGCAATGGTTGGCCTCTGGGATTGATTCCATTCCTTCCTTAGCTATGAAAGGCCTTAAAGTCCACTTCTCTTTAAACTTTACTTAAAGATTTCACATCCCACATCTAGTCTTAAGATAGATCTAAACCCTTCATCTCAAATTACATGAATGGGATAGATGAATATATGAATGAGAGAGGAACATTTGGTGTAAAGAAGATACTCACATTTCAGTCTAAGACCCATCAACACCAAACATGGCATAAAATATCTTAAAAGAGGAAAATCTAACCCTCTGCTGAAGCAACGTAGCAGAAAAAATATTCTTTTGATTAATAGAGAACATTACTCTCATTGTGCTTCAGTGTGATCTGGAAGGACACACAGCTGGCTGGCCTTCTGTACAGTATTAATATGGATTTGTCACTGGGGGGTGAAGGTGGTCTTGGGAGGAAGCACAAAGTGGGAAATGGCGAATAGGGAGTCTGTTCTACACCAGCCTGATTATTGTTCTATTGACTTCAATGATAAAGAAAACAGGTGGATGTGAAACGGGCCTGGGTGTGAAACAGGGTGGAGTGTAAAGTGGGAGGGGTGTAAAATCGGCAGCTAATTCATCATCCATCTACCGTTTGTTAACACCGAAACCAATTCCACTCCCATTGTGTCAAACAAAAGGAACTGGGCGTCCCTTCAAATACTTACAGTTGAGCCAGGAAGACCTACGGGACCTGGCAGTCCGGGTGGGCCTTGCAATCCTGGTTCCCCCCTTTCTCCTTTTTCACCCGTGGGCCCATCTAGACCCTAAATGTTCATTAAATACAAAATAAAATTACAGCATAACATTGATGGATACTTCAAATACTTATTTAAGCTTTTGAGATTTGGATTGTTTCTAAATGGAGCAAAAATGATCAAAAGCAATTTGGAATAATTTTGGATGAAGTAATTTTAAGTTTTATTGTGTCTGTTGCACAATGGCAGCTGGTTACACATAGGCCTGAATTTTACCCTCGGGGTGCGGCCGAGGTCAGGGTGGCCGGCAGCGGATGTAAAACCCTCTCCCGGCCAAGATTGCGCTGCGAAAGCGATCTCACACTGGGTGGCCAATTAAGGCCCGACCAGCAGGAAACGCGGCCGCCGCACGTGTACTCTGTGCGCGGGGGTGGGAATGCATCGGACGCCAAGTCAAATGGGGACCCGGAGGGGTGTTCAAAATGGAAGAGGCAGCTCCCTAAAGGGTGCCAGGGGTTGTGGGGGAGGCTGAGGGAGCTGTCTGGAAGATGCTCAAGATAGAATCATAGAACCATAGAACCATTGAAAACTTACAGCACAGAAGGAGGCCATTCAGCCCATCTTGTCCATGCCAGCCTGAGGACACCCAGGTGCCCTTTCTAATCCCACCTTCCTGCACCCGGCCCATAGCCCTGCAGCTTACAGCACTTTAGGTGCCGATCCAGGTACTTTTTAAAAGAGTTTAGAGTTTCTGCCTCTACCACCAACTTGGGCAGCGAATTCCAGACACCCACTACCCTCTGCGTAAACATGTTCTTCCTCATGTCCCCCCTACACCTTCTGCCACTTATCTTGAATCTATGTATCCTGGTTTGCAGTCAAGGTGTCAGCACCTGGAGGTCACGGAAGGCAGGAGGGCAAGTTGGGTGGGCACTCTGCCCCCCTGTTTCTCAGATGAGTGCCTGGGAGTGCTGGAGGAGGAGGTCAGTGCTGGGTGGCATATCCTAATGCCCAGAGACGCCCCACCTGACTAAGGCCTGGACAGAGGCCACTGCCCAGGTCAGTGGACACGTGGATTCAGTGTCGCAAAAGATTCCACGATCTGCTACGGTCAGCAAGGGTAAGTGCAGAAATGGCATGAACCTGCATGGAGAACTTTAGTCGGGTGCCTGTTTCTCAGAACGTTCAGGGGTCTAAGAATGTGTATGCCAACTGGCACTGAAGCCCTGCCCTGCCAAGGCTGGGATGTCAGCACGACTGGCCTCAGTGCATTGCAGGGTGAGATGTGTCACAGTGACACGGCCTGCCTAATGCCCGGGTGGGAGGGCGGGCAGGAACCAGGAAAGGACCTTCAGGGAGACGGAGCAATAAGGAGGATATTTTCCCTGTCGGGAGAAGAGCAGTCATAACACCGCGAAGCGCCGCAGAACAGGTGGAGGAGCCAAATCTGTGCTTCCTCACTAAGCACGAGAGTGATGCACTGGAGCTGGAATGCCACCGGCCAGCTCACTCCCCCGGTCGTGGTGAGGCAGGGGTCTCGGGTGTAGGTAAGTGTGCAGGTGACCGATGTGTGTGTGGTGGGTACTGGAAACACAACGGGCTCCTCTCATCAGAAACTGAACTGTCATAGCCAGAGAGCCCAATGCAGTTTGCACCGTGCAGCAGGTCACCACTGTCTCCTCAGCCCGCCCAGCACGCATAGTGACCTTGATGATTGAATGTACTGATCTTTTGCCTTCCTCCCGCAGGTGCACCATCCACAGGAGCTGCTGGTGACCCTGAGAACCTCCCATTGAGCTCTGGGGAAAACATCACACCTGCACCAGCTTCACACTGTCTCTCTGAACCAGGCACCAGCGCAGATACTCACACGTCAGTGGGCATTAGGTATTCAGCTCCACGGGTAATGCACAGCAGTGCGGGCACATCACACTTGCTTGAGGAGCTGGCAGAGGCAGAGAGGGCCCAGGGAGTCGACAGTGAGAACATAGCTGGAGACCAGGACCGTGCTGTGTCCGAGGCAGATGATGAGCCTCTGGAGTTACCCGTCAGGCGGCAGATGCTGGATGTCCAGCGGGATGTGCGGGGAGAACTGGCGGAGATCCATAAGGGTCTGCATGCCATGGTCTCCGTCATGAAGGAGTCAATGCAGAGCCTGAGTTCTGCGTTGATCCTTAACACCGAGCACACAGCCTCCTCCATTGAGAGAGTGGTGACTCTCATGGAGAGGCAGCTTCAGGAGCAGACTCAGGGGTTCCTGGGGTTGTGCTCGGACCTGCAAGCCCTCACACGGGCAGTGACATAGAGATGGATGAGGCACCTAGTCTGCCTGCTAGGTCTCCGTCCATCAATGGTGAGCAGAGAGGTACAAACGTACCTCATGCTGGTGGACAAGCTGCCTGTCATCTCTCTTGGCTTCTCTCAGGGGGCTCTGGATGAGGGCACCAGCTCCTCTGCCCCTCTGTCAGTGGCCGCTGCATTTGATGATGCCACGATAACTGAGAAGTGACCAGCTATGGGGCTGGATGCACCCTCCCAGGCGGAGCCTACTCAGGCTCTGGTGGCCAGAGGACAATCGCCAAGGTCATCAGGGCCACCAGGACAGCAGAGTCAGCAGCTGCCTCCAACACCACTGTCAGTGAGGGGCGGGCACCAAGACGCAGCACCCGCAGACATAAACTGAAGCCACCTTAAGCCCAGCAGGGATGTGTCATGGGTGACATTTTTTGCATTTTTTTTTACTCTTGTGTTAGGGACGGACACTTTGTTTGTTCTTTGTTTGTCCAAGTTAAGAACCATAAACATTTATTTGACTTGAATGAGCTGAGTTGGCTGGATGGTTTGAGTAGGTGCTGATGCAGCACAGGCTTATAAAAGTCTGGGGTTGTGTGGTGCTGGCGTACTGGGCTGGGTTCTCAGTTACTGATTGTTAGCAAAGGAGACAGTGCCATTGGCTTGATGAGACATCGATGTCTTAGATGCCTAGCAGAAGGTTCACTGGATCAAAGCATCCATGGTGTCCCTGCCTCCATGAGGGCTCCAGCCCTCTGCCTCGAGGTCCTCACCCTGCATCACTTGAGTCATCTTCTGTGGCCTGTGGAGCTGCCTCGCTTTCCTCAGCCTCCAGTGGGTCCCCTCTCGCCTGAGTCAGGTTGTGCAGGGTGCAGCATACGATAACTATGAGGGAGACACGCTCTGGAGGATACTGCAACGCTCCCCCTGACCGCTCCAGGCATCTGAAGCGATGCGCAGTCTGATGGTCCTCTTTGCCACCGCCCTTGTGGAGACCTGACTCCTGTTGTACCTCTCCTCGGCCTCAGTACTTGGGTGATGGAGTGAGGTCATCAGCCATCTCTTCAAGGGACAGCCCTTGTCACCCAGGAGCCATCCATCCACTCGGGCAGGAGCCATGAACAGCCTTGGTACCTGTGAATGCTACAAGATGTAAGCATTGTGTGAGCTCCCAGGGTAATGGGCACAAGCTTGGAGAATCTGTGTCCTGTGGTCACAGACGGTCTGAACACTCATTGAGTGGAACCCCTTTCTGTACAAAAGCTCCCGGCTCACCTGTGGCGCCTTGGTGACCACGTCAGTGCATCTATTATACCTTGGACGTAGGGGATCCCAGCCATCGTAGTGAAGCCGCGTGCTCTCTCAGCCTGGCTCACCTCGTCCGTCTGGAAGTGGATGAACATGCGGACGTGTCTAAAGATAGCATCGGTCACAATTGTGTACAGCTGATTGAGAAATGCCCCACAGATCCCCCACTGAGCCCTGAAAAGAACAGAAGCTGAGAGTCACTGTGACCTTCAAAGCAACCAGCATGGGGTGTCTGCCAATGCAGTTGGAGGCGATTTCCGGACCTATCGTATGACATATTGCTGTCAATGTGTTCCTGGAGAGCCGGGGCACTGGACCTTGGACATCTGGAGGTAGTTGGAGCGCTGCCTGAACACTCTAGACACTGGGTAGTGGCGTCTTTGGCATGCCCTCCTGCCTTGGCCTCCCTGTTGGCCCTGCACCAACTGAGCCCCTGCCTCTCCTCTTAAAGGTCTGTCCCTGGGATGCTGCCCATGCCCACTTGTCCTCCTCTTCTCCCCGCTCCTCTCTTCCTCTTCAGAGGAGGGTCCACTGGCAGAATACACTGTCCCCATTAGATGAGATGCAGAGGACCAGTGCCTTGAAAATGAAGGAGCTCCGTGCTGCAATGCTCAGGGGAACCTTCCAGGCAAGATGAGGACCTGAGATGCTGAAAGGCAGGCTGGACAATCAAACGAGTTGCCAAGAAACTGGCATCACACAGCAAAGGACTGGCAATGACAGAGAAAGTGCTGCTGCTCCCAGGGCCTTTTATCCCACCCGTGGATGAGGAAATGATAAAAATGTGAAATCCGCCCACCCGTTTTGCCCGTGTGATGAGCTAAAAATCACACAGGCAACGTAAAATCACTGACAATTGGCTTTTTAATGGCCTTAATTGGCCCTTTAATTGTTGGCGGGCGCTGCTCTGAATCCCGCGCATGCCCGCTAACCTCAATATTGCACGTGTGCGCAATGATGTTGGGACGTAAGTCTGACATCTTTTCGCGCTATTTTACGCACCTTCAGGTCGGGCACACGCCCGAACTTGGAACGTAAAATTCAGGCCATAATCAGTCCAATATTGACATACGATCGTCTTGATACAGTCTTATGTAAGACAGATTTCCAATACAGTTGTTAGGTAAATAGATCAAGCCAGTAAGTAAATTAATCTATATTGTGCAGGCAAAGGTTTGCATGAGCGATGACATAATTGTCAGGGAAACATCTTAGTTTATGGATACAACAAGAAAAAATTAAATGGAAAGGACAGATGGCTAAAGTGTGTAACAAGGTACACATATTTATAAAATGGGTTTATTAATCCAGTGTCTTCTGTCAGAAATAACACATTAAACATACGGGAGGTCCTGTCAGTCCAATATCTCCTTTATCTCCTTTGGGTCCTGGGAATCCCATAATTCCTGTCTCTCCTTTGGGTCCTGGTGGTCCTTCTGGGCTGGGAGGTCCAACATCACCATTTTTACCACGAGAGCCCTGGAATAACAAAGCACAGCACCCAGGAAAGTTATTATGTCCAAAACCAGACACTCCGGTCTGATAATAGGAACTTTACCACATAACGCAACTGCATTCATTCTTTAAGAGAAATAAGAACTAATTACCTTCTCCCCATCAAGTCCAGGTACCCCTGGCAAGCCGATTTCACCCTACAAATAGATAATCCTGTGTCAAGATGTACATTCCACTTGGGCAATGCTAACAATACGATAATTCTACTCAAATTTCCATTTTACAACATTTCAGCAATTTCATATTGTAAATGTCCACACTCGAGTGTTAACATGCAACAAACCCAACAATGGGCAGGAGGAAGGGCATTTTTATTTGCTGTTATAAATACCTTCTCCCCACCTGGAAAGCTAAGGAATAAGTTTCAAGACCTTGTGGGCGAACTCTTTCTTGGGGTACAATAGAACAAAGTGGATGGAAGCGATTTGGGAGTCATGATTTCAAATTCTCATCCTTATCCTCAAATCTCCCATGGCCTTGCCCCTCTCTATCTCTTTAATCTCCTCCAGCGCTGCAACCCTCCGGCATATCTGTGTTCCTCCAATTCTGGCCTCTTAAGCATTTGCAATTTTCACTATTAGTAGCCATGCCTTCAGCTGCCTCAGCCCTGAAGATCCCTTCCTAAACTTCTCCGTCTATCTTGTTTTGCTCCTTTGGATGCTTTGTAAAATTAAGCTAAACTTCAACTGCCCTAATATCACTTTATGTAGTTTGGTGTCAGCTTTTGTCTGATATCACTCCTGTCTTGAGATACTTTACTACATTAAAGACACACAAATGCAAATTTATTGTTGGCACTTCGTCAATCCAGATTAACGGACTGACAATTTGCTATATCCCATGATGGATTTCATTCCCTCTGAGTCATCCAAATAGGCAAAGACCTTACCTTCTGGCCTGGAAGTCCTGGCATTCCTGGAACCCCCGGTGGACCCTAAATATAAATGATACAGGACAATGTGAAACTGCACAGAAAAGGACAATAAGCGTCACTTATAAGATAAACAAAAACTGGCAAAAAGATATCTAAAGGAAAGTAGGTCAGGTGCTGTGTTCTGAGATCATAAAGTGTGTTTTGGACTGAACCCTAATTATAGCCCATGTGCATTATTAGTTCCTTTAAATACCCAAACCCAAATGTTATGGGATTATTGTCTGGTGCCACTGAGGGTGAAATCTAATACTGGAATCCTGTTTTCAGCTGTTGTCAGGCTCTTGGCTGCTACTGAAATGCTTGGTTAGAACAGATAAGGAGGATTCGACAGAGAGATGGACAGCTGTTTCAATAAATGATTGAGAGGCAGGAGATTGGGTTGGATTCTGACTATTGGGAGGCCAATCAGAGCTCACTGAATGAAACCCAAACTTGTCAGCAGCAGACCCAGTCCATTCCGAGGGCCAGTGCTGGTAGAGGATCCTGATGCAGCCGCCTTTACTGTTCAATTACAGTAAACGTGCACCATGGGCACAAGACACCAGGAAAGTCATAGAGACTGTTTTGGTGCAATGACATCAGGAGAAGAATGGGAGGAAAGTATGTTAGTGTCTGTTCTTCCTATCCATTGCACCCATTTCTCAGGTGCAATTTGGGAATAGGGTAGAGGACAATCAAGCTATACCCCACCCCCACACCCGGTACAATTTACAAGAGGAAAGCAGCTTCTGATATCATTTAATTTATACCAAATTGAAATAACACATTTACGCACAGAGATTTACGATGTACTATGTGCTGCCAAAAAGGGCAGTAGAAGCAGATTCAACAATAACTTTTAAAAGGGAATTGGATAAATACTTGAAAAGGAAGAATTTTCTGGGCTAAGAGAAAAGAGCAGGGGGGGGTGGGTCTAATTAAATAGCTCTTTCAAAGAGTCAGCACAGATGGGCCCAAGGAAGATTTTAACATTTGTCCTTTAATGCACAGTTGCGTTTACTGCCAATGCTGCAGTCAATGCCAGGCGTGCGCAGTGGATTCCATTACTCCCTTATGTCACAGCGAGCGATGGTGTCAGCAACGGCCAGGACCAGAAATGGGGCCAGCTGTGTTTTCACCCCTGTTTAGGCAACAGTCAAAGGCACACCCTTTTTAAAGATGTTACAATTCTCAGTTCAGAACTTGAATTAATTACCTTTGTGAATAATGACTACACCGATATCTTTTAAGAAGAAAGGCAGAAATCTTAAATCACCTCCTCTTTATTTTAAACCTGGCGCCAATGTTAAATGTGCTGCACAAACACGTCCAATGTATCATGCTTTGTACAGACAACTTAAAATTTTAACGAAAACATTAATGTTTTATAATGCCAGCCTGTGGAGCTAAATTTGGGCGACTATCAGGTGTGTGCAAACACAAACTTAAAGATAAAAGCAAAAAACTGCGGATGCTGGAAATCCAAAACAAAAACAAACATATCTGGAAAATATGCAGGTCTGATAGCAGGTCTGACAGCATCTGCGGACAGGAATACAGTTAACGTTTCGAGTCCGAACGGGCGGGATGAGGTTTCCAAAAGCAAATAAAAACAAAATAAAAGTTTTACAATTGAATTAATAACACGTCCCTGTTCGTCTGACAGAGTTACACGAGCGGGGACAAGTTTTCTAACATTTTTATTTTCGTTATTTTCTTTTTTTAAACAATGCTTCATCTCCCTCAGGCAGCTCTGAGCCTCAGGGAGATTATGAAGCGCTCGCTCGGACGCATGCGCCCGCTCGCCCTCCCCCCGACCCCCCGCACAGGCAGCGCCGTGCTCTGCCCCTTGCGTTTCACGCTGGGTGGGCCTTAATTGGCCCGTCACTGTGAAATCGCGGCCTGGTGCCATCGTGAGCGGCAGTCGGCTTCCCGACCGCCCCACGCTGAGCCCACCCACAAGGGCAGAATTCTGCCCGATGTGTTTTCAATATTTTGGCTTTATTTCAGATTTCTTGTATTTGAAATTTTTATTATTTGAGTTAGCAGCAGGCCAGTAAAGTGGTCAGAAAGAACACTGGCTACCTTTGTTTCAGTACTTTATTTTTAAATGGAGCATATAACTTCATGGGAGTGTAATTTAAACACAAAACCTAATAGCAGGCTTGAAATCCTGTCATGAAATAAAGGGTCTTTCACACACAGTATTTTAATGGTTCTTGATCAACTAAATAATCTTCAAAGTCCTCTGTGTGCCATTGATGCTTGATTTGGGTTCTTTAGATTTCACGCAACTTCTAAGGGTCTCCTTAGGGGTGAGTTTTAACCATGGGAGATTGGGATTCATCTTATCCTCTCTGGCAGACTCAACAACTTCATACATGAGCCAGAGCTGTGCCCAGTTTGCCAGCGCATTCTATTGTTACTGAGTTTGACTGGCTCAACTTTGGAATTTGGAAGGATATTTGTCCCTGTCCCTAATTAATTAATAGATAGCTTTATTGTTCTTCAGGCTAAACCTAAACCTCCAACCATACTCACTGCAGGCAGTGTGTCCACACAGATATAGAAGCTTCTCACGCACGCGCAGAGGCTGTGGAATGATGTCATTGGCGTTAGGCGCATGCGTGGGCCACTGCTCATGTGCAGATTGGCCATCTTGTGTTCGCAGGAGTTACAGTGTTAATGCACAACATCTCCTACACTTACAACATTTGGGCTATTTCTTTAACAGAATTCTAATATGTTTGGTAGAAAAGCCTCAGTGAGTGATGTAGCTCTTTGATTAATGTGTACCTGGAGTGCGTCGTTGATGTTACCATTGTAGTCAATTATCTCAGTTTTTCCTGGTTCACCTTTGGGACCTGGTGGACCCTACAGATCAGACACAATCGATTAAACAACCTGTTACTAGAACCAGCAAGCCAGGTACAAGAATGTGTTCATGCACAGTGCAGAACTGAAGCTCATTATGTTCATCATCTGTGTAAACTAAAGGATAATTTATATCGTAACAACGATGCATAAGCACAACAAAGCAGCAGCTTGTATTACCACTACAGAATTAATTATTAAAGCAAACTAACGTTTCCAAAAAGAGCATCAAACCAAAATTCAACTTACCCGTGGTCCTAACACTCCAGCTTCACCCTGCAAGAAATTCCAGAACATACCTTTTCTGAGATCCTGGTTATTAATCTATTTACACAAAATTTAGAGTTGGCACAAAAATTAATGTCCTTAACAACAACCCCCCCCCCCTATATTCTTTTCACAAATACAGTATTGTGGACCCTGGTTCAACTGAAAGCGCTGTCTGAATGGGTAAACTGAAGCAGGTAGGAACCTGGTGGGAAGGATAAGGAGGACCCTCAGGCAAGCCAAATAAATTTCATTATGAGGCCAGGATGAGCAAGACTGTTCCTCTGGTACTCCACGCCAAAAGTTGTGTTTTTCCCTACTCCAGAAACCATCCTCCATTTCTCGAGACCCTCCTGAAATCCCACCTCCCTCCCAGAGACCCTCCAGAAACATCCTCCTCCTGGAAACTCCCTTGAAAACCACGCTCGTCTGACTCTGCTGAAACCCCCTCCACTCCCAGAGACTCCCCTGAAATTCCTTCTTCCCCCGGAAACCCTCTCAAAGTCAGAGGGCATCCAAAGGCACCCCCGATCCTCACCATCCAACAGCTCTGTACCCTCTTCCTGCATCTTCTGGGTGGGGAATGGAGCTGTGGCAATGGAGGTCAATTTTATGAGTTGTCAGAATTAAGTGTTCCCCTCCATGCCCCCACCACCCAGCCTGACCCCATCAATAGCAGCGATGTCCTGAGCATAGCTCAGTGGGCACCATTCCTACCTCTAAGTCAGTCAGTTGCAGGATTGAGTCCCCTCCATCGATTTGAGCACAACATTTAGGTCAACACTCCAGTGTAATTCTGAGGGAGTGCTGCACTGTCGCAGGGGCTGTACTGAATGAGTGCTGCACTGTCGAAGGGGCTGTACTGAATGAGTGCTGCACTGTCGAAGGGGCTGTACAGAATGAGTGCTGCATTGTTGAAGGGGCTGTACTGAATGAGTGCTGCATTATTGAAGGGGCTGTACTGAATGAGTGCTGCATTGTCACAGAGGCAGTACTGAACGAACGCTGCACTGTCGCAGGTGCAGTACTGAATGAGTGCTGCATTGTCAGAGGTGTCGTTCTTCAGATAAAACGTTAAACACAGGGCTGATCTGCTCTCTCAGTTATACATAAAAGATCACCTGGCAGTATTTCTGAAGAAGAACAGGGGAGTTTTTCCCAGTATCCTGGCTAATATTTATCCCTCAACCAACATCAATAAAGAAGAGATGATTTGGTCATTATCTCATTACTGTTTGTGGGAGCTTACTGTAAGCAATTTAGCTACTGCTTTTCCAAATTACAAGAGTGACTACATTTCAAAAGTATGATGTTGTTTGTAAAGCACTTTGGGGTGTCCTTAGGTTGTGAAAGGTGCTATATAAATTCAAGTCTTTCTTGCTTTCTAAAATTGTCACAAGTGACAGAAATCTGAAGTGTTTGATTGCACCATTTTAAATCGCCAAATCTCGACAACAAGAATTCACCAGAATTATATGGATTAATAAACAAATAAAGAGACACCAACCTTTGGTCCTGGAGGTCCAGGTAAACCTGGGAGACCTGGTTCACCCTTAATTCCACCAGCATTTGATCCTGAGTCTCCTGTTTCACCCTATTTAACAAGACCATATTGTCACATGAAACAGCAATAGACTGACATAGGTTTCTTCATGGTCAGATACAGGTTATTAAACTCACAGTCATTAATCTTCTATTTAAGAGTTAAGAAGATGTTTGCACAAATTACAGATTATAGATATCAATGCTAAATACTCTCAAAATAATTAATATGCTGGGTTGTACAGTTACCAAATCAGTGATGCATTTAATTATCTGACCCAAAGAAATTATAGGCAACAAAAACTTGCATTTATGTAGTGCCTTAAACAAAGGAAAATTCTCCAAGTCCCTTCACAGAACATTATCAAACAAAAATTGAGCCAAAAGTGTTGATATTAGGATGGGTAACTAAAAACTTGGCAAAAGAATCAGGTTTTAAGGATGGTCTTAAAAGATGCAAGAGGCAGACACGTTTAGAGAGGGACTTCTGGCTCTTAGGGCCTAGACAGCTGAAGGTACAGCTGCTAATAGTGGGGCGAAGGGTGGAGCACGGACAATAGCTCAGGGTTGGAGGAATGGAGATACCTCGGAGGATGGTAGGGCTAGAGGAGGTTACAGAGATAGGGAGGGGGTAGGCCACTTTGGGACTTGAACAGAGGGATGAGAATCTCAAAATTGAGGCATTGATGGACCAGGAATCAATGTAGGTCAAAGTGCACAGGGATGATGGGTGAACGGGACTTTGTGCAAGTTGGGATTTGGGGGGAGTAGAGTTTTGGAACAGCTGAAGTTTTTGGAGGATGGAAGATAGGAGGTTACCATGAGAACATTGGAACAGTCGAGTCCAGAACTAATAACAACATGGTTGAGGGTTTCAGCGGCAGAAAAGCTGAGACTGGGATAAAAACAGGCCATGTTATAGAGGTGAAAATAGGTGCTCCTTGCCTTGGAGAGGATGTGGGGTGGGAAACTTAGCTCAGGGTCAGAAAGGATGTTGAGGTTGTGAACAGATTGTTGCAACCCGAATCAGGGGCTAGGGATGAATTGGTGGCAAGGGAATGGAGCTTGTGCTGGGGGCTGAAGACAATTACTTTAGTGTTTCCAATCTTTAAATGAAAGGTAAAAGAGGCTCAGCCAGGACTGGATTATCGACAGTCTGCCAACGGAGGCAGGGTGAGAGAGCTGGTGGTCGTAACACCACCCTGTCTTTGGATGTTACTGAGGGGCAGAATGGAAATGAAAAAGAGGTGGGGAAAGGGGCAAACCCAGAGCACAGGGAGATTCCAGACATAACAGTCCAGAGGCTATACCTCATGAAGTGTAGAAATGGCTTGACATATCCTGCTCCACAAATACAGGTTTGTCAGAGAAGTGTGAATGAATAATTTATATCAATATTTGAATATTTAAAAATTTCAAGTGGACTCCATACCCCAAACTAGAGCAGTTTATCTCATCTATTCGATACAAGACCATGGGCAGGATCTTCCAATCGGCGAGCGGGGGGCGGGGCCGGGGCCCGCTCGCTGACACATAAAATGATGTGGGATGACGTCGGGTAGAACTCCAGACGTCAGCCCGCGTCATTTCCATTTTCAGGTTGTCGAGGGCCCAGCTGAGTCAGCTGCGCACCCGCCGACCTGTCAACGGCCTATTGAGGCCATTGAAAAACTAATTGTCATTAATGGACCTGCCCGTTCAACCCTATGGCTGGCAGGCCGGGAGCCCTGGCGGGCTTCAGAAAAAGCATGAAACCTCATCCATGGGCGGGATGAGGTTTCATGAGGGTATTTAAATTTTTAAGAAAGGTTTAAATAAAACTTATGGACATGTCCCAACTCATGTGACAGTGTCACGTAAGGGGACATGTCAGGGAAAATTTTTAAACATGTTTATTAAAAGTTTTAAATTGGAGCTGATCTCCCTGAGGTAGCACTTAACCTCAGGGAAATCTGTGCGCTCTTTCGCGCGCATGCATGAAAGAGTGCACTCCCGGCTGAGGGAATCCCCCCCGCCCGCACAGGGAGCGCATAGGCGGACATCACGCTGGGTGGGCCTTAATTGGCCCACCCACGTAAAATGGCGGCGCGCCCGCTCCCGCACTTCCCCCCAATGGGGGGAAAATTTTTCCCCATGTCAGAGAGTAGACTTACTTTCTGTCCAACTGTACCATCTTTCCCTGGCATACCACTTTCACCCTGCACAATATAAAATACACACATGGTAGCAATTGAGTCATTTTCTATTTTTGTATGTCTGATTAGCAACTTTTCAATTCATGAGAAAATTAGAGACTTATTCTAAATGAGAAAAATCTTGAACCTTTTGCAAAAACAAAAAATAAGGAGCCACAGGAAACACAGTAAGAACGAATTGTAATATTTCTAGTCATTATATTGAGACATACAGGGTATGGTAGTATAGTGGTTATGTTATTTGACCGGCAATCAAGAAGCCTATACCAATAATCTTAGAGACACAAGTTCAAACCCCACTGTGGTTGTTGGGGAATTCAAATTTCGTTAATTAACTAAATATGGAATTAAAGAGCTAATATCAGTAATAGTGACCATTGTCATAAAAATGTATCTGGTTTACTCATTTTCTTTACAGAAGAATCTAGAAAGCCACTCAGTTAAGGGCAATCAGGGATGGGTAATAAATGTTAGCCCAGTGATACCCAAATCCTGTGAATGAATAAAAAAAAACTTATCCTCCTTAAAGTTAGAAGCCCTCTCCAATTGATGAGCTGTAACACAAGCCAGTGCCTTTACCCACCTGTTGTGTCTCATCAGTTTGCCATTGATGATCTAGCATCAGAAATAGTTGATCGAGCAGCTACTAGTTACTCACAATGATATTACATAGCGGTAAAATGACAGGCTGTAACTTTTGGTGGAGTGGCAATTGAGTCGGATTGCCACTTCCCTCATAGTTCCTTTCCCTGAAATCCAGCCACTGCTCCCTCGCCCGACCTTCCGATTCAGGCTGAGCAAGATCTGTGTAGCGCAGGTGAGTTCCCGTGGCCTTCTGTCCAGGGCTGCAGAGTCAGAGATGAGGACACGCCCCATTTTTTTATGGCACTAGCTGCCGTAAAGCAGGTAAGCTTATAGGTACAGCCAATGAGAAGCCAGGGAGAAGGTAAGTTTGTAAGGTAAGTGGGCACATCTGGGGGATGTGGTGGGTAGGATGGGTTAGGGTGGGGTTGGATGGCCAGTGGGGAGCAAGGCGGCCAATGGGTGGTGGGGGGGAAGCAGGTGGACCATTGTGGGAGGTTGCAGGTTGACAGTGGGAGGGGAGGTGGGGTGGGTAGACAATGTGGGGGAGTGTGATCAGTGGGAGGGGGGTGAGGTGTGGGGAGGGCAGTCGAGGGGTTGGGAGCACAGTCGGGGAGTGGCGAGTGCAGTCAGAGGAGTTGTGGGGGTGGGGGTGGGGGAGCGGCTGGGGCTGTAGTTGGGCAGTTCCATGGAGGATTGGGGGATCCCATGGATATTTGGGATGTGGGGCGTATTCAGGGAGGGTGGGGTGTCAGGGGAATACTCAAGGAGGGATGGGGGTGGTGGTACATCGCGCATACTCATGAATGGGCTGGTGCCCAGTCTGCCTCAGATTACCCTGCAAGGGTAAGGTATCACCAAAATTTGAGCAACAGGTGAAGCTAGCTGTTTCATGCTGCTAGGATGCAGCAGCAAATGAGTGGTATTGGCCACTAACAGGATGCTGCTATCAAGCCAAAAAGAATGAGTAATGTGTGTATGAATTTCAGTGCCAGTGTAATGCTAGGTATGTAGGCCATATGTCCCAAAGACTGGCAGATCATATCAAATAACAAGTCCATTCCGCTGTTCACAGCAGGCAAGGTACAGATTGTACTCAACCAGCCCGTGCTTGCAAAACTCAGAACACAGTGTCCAACATTAGATGTGATTCTGCAGTTGGACAACATTTGCTAAATAATCTTCAGTGTGATAAGAATTATACTGACAATTAATTTAAGATTGTCAGTTGGGTTCACAGTGTGCCGCATTTGACTGTACTGTAAGCTACATATATTAATACACAGGGCCCTGTTCTTTGCAGACAGAAAGATGTGCACACATTGCGTCTGTTTCAGCTAAACAAAATAAGTGACAGCCATTCGCTGATTCATTCCTCAGGGCAATGCCCTGACCAATCAGGGTCAAGCTGCCTGGTTTAAATTTCAAACAATGCTCAGCAGTTAACTGTCAGTCACCATCACTGATGCATTCTCCATGGCAACACCTCCACCAATCAGAGTCCACTTGCCAACCAATCAGCAATCTCTTCTCATACAGTGTACATTGCTGGTTTCCCCTTATATTGGTATTCTTGCAAAGTGTCCTGATGAGTTCAAGACAAAAAGCTTTGACATGTCTCTTTTTCAGCAATACTAAAATTCATCTACTATTTCTTACTCACTTCTACTTGCACCTGGTTACATGGTTTGGAATTGTGAAATTTTCCATTATTAATAACATTATATTATAAATAATAACCTATTCAATTATTAGTGGGAGCAACAGGACCTGCACAACTCTTCATCGGATTAGCTTGTTTTCCATTAGTTCCACAAGTCCTCACTTCATGATAAGACACTTATGGGGAGCTTTATCAAATGCCTACTGAAGGTCAGAATTTGATATATATATTTAAAGCAGTTGATTCCCATTGGTCATATAAAAATAAAGTTCTCTCTGATTGAGGTTTAAACATTTCAAGTTTAAAAGACTAATTGCAATTTTTCACTACTGCGCTGAAAGTGGTATTTTTGAGCCTGATGGAACTCCAGTGTGGGAAGCAATGCTCTGTGCAAATAAATCTCCTGCAATACTTTAGATCTATAGAAGCTGATCCATACTTGCCACAGCTAAGTTAGCCTCAGGTGACAGCAGCATGTGAGCCAAAGGATGTGTACAGAGTGGAAATTTGTCAAGTGCAGATGTGAATCCTGCTTTAGAGCTCAACACTACAACAATATTATTTTATACCAATCATATTATACTATTATGTATTAATACATTGTTATAATATAAAGTTATCGGCAAGAAACACAATGCCAGCAACAACAATTCTAAACATGATAATATCCATAGCATTTTTCCACTCCAGGGCCATTTCTTACAGGGAAAGAGTACACACATTACACTGAAAGTAGAATTCTTTTCTCGAAATGAACCTGATCAGCTAATGAGTCCAGGACACGTGTCAAATACTATTTGTTGTGACTATGATATCAGAATGTGATAAATTACACCTGCATGCACTTAAAAAACACACGGTGTGCAGGGACTAACTGTGATGTTTAAAACTTGAGCAATAATTTCATGCATTCTAAAGCTTCCAAATTGCAAAGTCCATTACCAGAATTCAAACTACAACACAACAAACACACAGAATAGTTTCTTTGCTACAGATTCACCTGACTCTAGAATACATTCAACTCTCAATCTATATTCAAAGTGGAAATTATAATTATAGTAAGTCTTTATGCTAAAATCTATGAAGCAAAATGCATACATATGAGAATTCATATGAAATTGCATACATAGTATTACATAGTATTTACAGCACAGAAACACGGCATTCAGCCAAACTGATCCATGTTGGTGTGTATGCTCCACACAAGCATCTACATACCTTACTTAATTTCACCCAATCAACATATCCTTCTATTTTGCTTCTGCTTAAATGCATCTGTTTGGTGTTTCAACCAATCAATGTGATAGCAGGTTCCACATTCTAACCAATCTGTTTTTTTATACCATCTCCAGTGCCCCTATGCCCTTCCTGTAATATGGAGGCCAGGCTGAGAACAGCACCCTATATCTAACTCACCAAGTGCAGCCTTAATCAGACCATGAGTGATCAGGTGATGCTGGCCTGAATCTTTTCAGAGGAGAGGCAATCACCGGCGGGTTGACACTCTGCTCCTACTTTTCTGCACCAGGCCGCAGCTCTGCATTTTTGGCCAGGGTTTCCAAGACTGGCTTCTTCAAAAATGCGGAGCTAACCTTCAATCCAACCGCTTTCTCGTTGCGCTGGATCATCAGGTGTAGACGAGCCACGCCCCTTTTTAACAGCACCAGTTACTGTTATTCTGGTTCCGTGTTCACTGGAAAGCACTGGGGTGTTTAAACAGCTTTTCAGTGTGTTAGGGTTTGAGTGTCGGAGTGAATGGGTGAATGTGAATGTGGGTGAGGGATAGGGCGGGTGAGGTAAGTGGGTAAGGTGGCAGGTGGGTGAGGTGATAGGTGGGTAGGGTGGCAGGTAGATAGAGTGGCAGGCGGGTAGAGTGGCAGGCAGGTAGGTGGTAGGCAGGTAGGGTGTTAGATGGGTAGAGTGGTAGGTGGGTAGGGTGTTAGGTGGGTAGGGTGGCATGCAGGTAGGATGGCAGGTAGATAGAGTGGCAGGCCAGTAGGTGGGTAGAGTGGCAGGTGGGTAGGTGGTAGGCAGGTAAGGTGTTAGGTGGGTAGAGTGGTAGGCAGGTAGGATGGCAGGTAGATAGAGTGGCAGGTGGGTAGAGTGGCAGGTGGGTATGGAGGTAGGTGGGAAGGTTGGGTCAGGTCAGGGTGAGTCAGGTGGTGAGGTCGGGTCATTGTGATGCGGGGAGTTGGGTCTATTTTCTCCTACAAGCTCCAAGAGTTCACATTGTTATATGATGAAGCTGTCAGTTCTGACACTTACTGGATTATCTCATTATATCCATCTGTTTTTAATTTTTCATGATTTATCAGGGATTCTGCAAAAAAACTCTTACAGGTCATTATGTAGAGCAGTGCTGACTATAAAACATATTAAATTATGAATGTTAAACAACAAGAAAGGCTTTCAAATTCAAATATCATCAGCTGTTCAAATACCATTGCCATAAATGTCGAATCGAGTGGTTTGATTGCTTCTCTCCGAGTTCTCAATATCATACCTAGACTAGAATCATAGATTATGGAATGGTTATAGCATAGCATGAGGCCCTTTGGCCCACTGGGTCCGTGCTGACTCTCTGTAAGAGCTACCCAGCTAAGTCCACTCCGCTGACTTTTCCCCGTAGCCTTGCATTTTTAACAATCTTTTCAGATAATCATCCAATTCCCTTTTGAAAGTCACAATTGAATCTGTCTCCATGACACTCTCAGACAACGCATTCCAGATCCTAACCACTTGCTGTGTAAAAAAAAGAGCTTTTCCTCATGTCATCCCTGCAGTTAAAGACTTGCATCCTAGCCTAGGCTAACACTTCAATCTCCATTGCTGAATTTTGAGTAACAGACTTAGGCCAGCTCTCAGCCATAACAAGAATGATCAAATTTGGGACTGAACAAAGGCTTGCATGCACAATTGTAAAGAAGTAAAAGCATTCCAAACTGTTGAAGGTAGACATTACACAAGTGAGTGATTTGGAGAGGTAGGGTGAGTAGGTGGTTGGGGAGAAGACAGTGGTGGAGGGGAAGTGAAGGAAAGAGTGGAATTTTTAAAATAAAAGAGTAAGCTTCAACTGACCTAATAAAAAAACATTCAGTAAATGCTGGTTAAAACTGGTCAGTTATGATACAATACAATCACTCTGCTGTTACTGCATTGTTAGGCGATGAGCTCAGTGCACAAAGAACAGTCCAATCGGAAAAGGCATCACAAGGAAATAAATAAATTAACACCACGTGAAAAAATATGGAGATCTACCTTTTGTCCAGTTGGTCCAGTCTGTCCTGGCTCTCCCTGTGTCCAGCAGAAAGCATGAGGGGAAAATAGGTGAGAAATGAATAGAGGCAAAGATGGAAGCAAATTAAAAGAGAAGAATAATGTGGTTTAATGAATGTGCTGCAATGTGACTAACCTTTAACCCAGGAACAGTTGAAGTAAGTGACCCCTAATGATTGAACATTGGAAATAGCATGAGTCAGAAATCAGCACAAAGTAAATGGAAGGACATAAGAGATGAAGCTGAGTTATTGAAACATTAGTAAATAATTCTGTGACACTGGTTAATATTTTAGTCAGAAACTGATCTTAAGTGGCAACCCTGTACATTTGTTGTAAAGTGAGCTACCAGAAAGAGGTATTAAATTGGATAGTACAGATTATGCCTTATTGTTAACATGCTCCCTCAGAATCAATCAGTAATGCTGGTTATACCTCATAAATTCCTGGAGAAAAGGGGTCCAAAAAACAATACGCATCCTTAGATTCTATGAGTTTTGGGCTAATTCGTTGGAAACAGTCCAAGGATTTTGGCTAGCTAGTTGGGATTTGGAGGATGGGAAGTAAAGCAGAAGAGGTGGAACTTGTAACAGCAATGTCATTGTAATATTCAGGGCAATAATGAAAGTGGGAGATGGAAACATCAGTTTGTATTCTGCTGCCCTGTTATTCTCCACAAAAATGAAGTCTCTTGTTTAGCACTTGTAATCAGCTTTATTGACCAATTTCATTTTTAAACATATTTCATCATCTATCTGCATAAGTCAGATCTTAAGTGTTTGAAATGTAGTGCTTTTAAAGAAGATAATTTTAATAGGATGCCACAAGAATGATTTTCAATAATCACTTCAAACACCAAACTTCATGGGAATTCAGGAGTGGCAGTAAATTGGTTGCCTGTAACTAGAGCCATTATAGGATCGATTAGCTAGGATCATGCTTCAGTTAGTCTGGCAAGATCTTGGCAAACTCTCTCCAACATTCCAACATCTTAAACACTCTATAATTTTTTAATGTCGCCTTACAACTACTCCAAACTTTTAAGAAAAGATTGAAACAATAAAGTAGTAGTCTGCTTGTAACTGCTTCAAAATATTAATAGACCTTACACTGGATTAACACAAGTGAAAAGTGCTTTAACTTTGAAGAGTTTTGAGTTTTCATCACTTCATTAGTGTGTGAACAAGTTATGGCGGGAAATCTGAGAGTGAGGGATACCTTTGCTCCTGATTTTCCTGGCATACCAGGTCTTCCTATCTCCCCCTATGGAAAACAGGAAAGCAGAGAAATGTACAAAGTAACTGGAATATATCATAAAGAAATACTGAAAGGAAGGATGGGAATGAGGAGAGACAATGATAGGGAACAGGGAAGGAAGATGATAGGAATGAAAGAGAAGGGATAAGACCATCTTAGTTGGAAACATGTGCTGCAAATACATGTTTAATTTCCATATTAATCACTAATAATGAATCACTTCAGTAACTGATGATGTTATTGGCTTAGACAGTTTCCGACCATATATGTAAACTACATTAAATGGCAACTTTTCTCTTGAAGGTTAAATTTTGTGTGTATGATCATTGGTTTTTCAGAATCAAGTCTGAAGGTCAAGTTCATTCAAAATTAACCAGTTCCATGACAGATGTCATGAAACCAGCCAATTCAGTACTGGGATAGAAGATTAAGGCTCCACTGTTAGGTTAGAATTCTGCATGAGTTCCACCTCGACTTTATTTAACCGATTACAATGTCAATGTTTTGGACATAAGGTAGACTCAAAGGACTAAAATCAGTTCAGGTCACAATGACACAAAGACTACTTTGGTCCTCTCTATTGTCTGTAAAACTGTTTAGAGGCAAAATAGCTGCCCTGTGCCTGAACTTCAAAAAGGAAATCGTCAGCTGTGAAGCAACTTGTGCCGATGCCCTGAGGATGTGTCAAGGTGCAATAAATTTAAACGCAAGTTCTTTCTTTCCTCTTTCTCTCCTGATTAATGGCTGCTTGCTGTTGACACTTGAATTGAATTTTGATTTGATCCCTGATTTCTAAGAGTAGTAATACAATGGGTGCATTCATCCATGTTGCTGAAGTGATGTCGATCAGTGAATCTTGCTGGACCTTGGTGTCTCCACCAAATCCCCTACCTAGCCAGTCTCACCATGGGTTACTTTTGGAATTATTTCCACTTGCTCCACACCGACCAGCCCTGCAGCCATAAAGCGCTGCGGGGCGGACCAGTGAGGGCAGAGTGGAACTTCTGCCCAAGATCAGCCCTTTGGAGCTGCCGGCCAATATCAGAACCAGCAATACCAGGAAGGCATCAGTGGCCACTGAAGGGGTTGGATCCCCAGAACAGCTAAGTCTGGGGTCTTGGACCAGGAGGGTTTGGGTAGGTTAGGTAGAGGGGAGCGGGGGCAGAATGAGGTGGGTTTTAGGGAGTAGATAGCAAGGAAGAGGGGGTTCAGCCTAAGGGGGGCTCCAGCCCATGATCAGCCAAGGGCAGCTCCTGAAGAGTGATACCCCTCTTCTTCCCACCCTTTAAACATTAAAGTTGTTTTAAAAATTGGGCTTCCTGTTCCCACCCAGCTGCCCACACCAAATGTTTTCTGGTGTGGGCAGCGTGTTATCAGGGTCAACTGGCTTGATAACAGGCCTAATTGACTCTTAAATATTCAGCGGGCTGCTGAATTCAACGCCTGCCTACCCCCACCTTATTATGGGGGAGAGCTCAGGGATGTGTGGGAAGGTGGAGGGATGGGCGCCCACTCCATTTTACGTGACCCCCACCAGAAACGCGCCCACCCAGGGCTTGTAACTTCAGCCCATTGTTTCCAGTGTTGCCCTTCCAGTAGGATCTCTTTAGTGTTATTTCAGTGAGAAGAACAATCAATTAGTCTTTTAGGAAGCAGTGGCCAACGGTTTACAACATGATTTTGCTCCTCACTGCCCCCATTTCTTTCTCTTAGCTTCCCTCTGTCCAGAAAGCAATTATTCATCATTGACACAGAGAAATGTCCTGAACATCATCTGCTGCCACTATCTTTGTGTGTGCCTGGACAATGAGCGCTGGCAGAGTTATTCCATGCAGCGGGTACCCCAGACAAGCTCAGTCTTTGTCATCTAAAGTTCACAAGGGGCACCTTTCAACGGGCTAATTGGGCAGCAAATGGGACTGGGAATCTGCGCCGAGTTCCCACTCCTGATGTTGGGAACACCAAGTCAAACTGCTACTGCTGCTCTCAAGTTCAGTTAATGGCACAGACTATGGATTGAACCCACGAACTTCACGGGCTGTACGGTTCAACTGATGACCACCAACGGCCAGCAGAATAAATACGATACCTCGACAGCTTGAGTTTTGATTTCCCAAAATGTCCACCTATGTGTGGAATAGCATCCATTTCATAGGCAAATGGGAAAGCTTACATTTAATAAACCATTAAATATGAAACTGCAAACACACATTCACTCTTGAAAGTACAGTCATTCTTGCTAAAAATCATTTTGATTACAAACATCCATCTCACTGGCACTGGAAAGCTGGAACTTTAATCTCCAGCTTACTGTCACTCATCATTTATCAAGATTAAAATGCTACTTCAAACAAACTATTCCAAGTTCCGGTTCTTAAAATAGAAAAATGATGACTTAATCATTGCATGTATAAATATGTTATAGACCACTATTGAGTTGGACCATGAGGATCTAACAGCAGATTACTAACGCCAGGATGTTTAGCTTTAAATAGTTATTTTGCTGATGATAAAACCGTTTGAGGCAGAGTTGTAACCTTTTGATTACTAGACTGTGTTATAGTCAACCTGTTAATTAACATCATCTATCTATAGTTAGATACTTCTAGAGATAATAGCTAACAGATTTGTTTGGAATATTACCTACTTAAGAACATGTTCAAAATACATCAGCTTAAAATTTCTTCACCAAGATTTAAAGTGGAAAAAGAAATAAATCTTAGTTTTTCTAAGTAACAACATGCTCAAAGGGTGTTAATGATTAATCTTATTTTGTAATGTTCAGAGGTTAAAGAAAAGCTTTTTTTGTGAATGCTAAGAATATTGGAAAAAGTGCAAACAGCAGAGCTGCGACTGCACAAAAGTTGAGGTCAATGCATTCTGTAAACTTGCACCATTTAGTCAGGAGTGGCGAGTGATGGTGCTTATTTTCCCAAAAGGATTCTCTGGGCTTGGTTTTAAATCAGCGGTTGGGAAGTGGAAATGGGGGATAGTTCCAGGTCCTGATCCTGTACGGTGTCCTTAAAGCATGCTCACTGAATTTTTAAAGCTGCAGCCAAATGATTATCAGATCAGCCATGATCTCATTGAATGGCGAAGCAGACATGATGGGCCGAATGGCATACTTCTGCTCCTACGTCTTATGGTCTAAAGGTCAGGGAGAGGGCTGGCTGTCCAATCAGCAGCTGAAGGGGGAGCATAACAACATAAGAAATGAGAGCAGGAATAGACTACATGGTCTATCGAGCCTACTCCACCATTCAATACGATTACAGCTGATCTTTGGCTTCAACTCTACTTTTTCGCCCATTCTCCATATCCCTTGATTCCCTGATGGACCAATAACCCTGTCCATCCCAGCCTTAAATGTATTCAATTGTACAGCATTCACAACCCTGTGGGGTAGAGAATTCTAAAGAATAACAACCCTTTGAGTGAAGAAATTTCTCCTCATCTCAATCCTAAATGATCCATCACTTATCCTGAGACTGTGCCCCCGTGTTCTAGATTCCCCAGCCTGAGGAAGCAACTTTGCAGTGTCTAGTCTGTCAAGCCCCTTCAGAACCTTGTATATTTCAATGAGGTCACCTCTCATTCTTCCAAATTCCTGGGACTATAGGTCCAATTTACTCAGCCTCTCATCATAGGACAACCCTCTCATCCCAGGGTCCAATCTAGTGAACATTTGCTGTACCGCCTCCAGTGCAAGTATGTCCTTTCTTAAATGTGGAGACCAAAACTACACACGGTATTCCAGGTGTGGTCTCACCAAAGTCCTGTGCAATTGTAGCAAGACTTCTTTATCCTTGTACTCCAATCCCCTTGCAATAAAGTACAATGTGGCACTTCTTTTTTGCTTGTTGCATCAGCATGCTAACTTTTTGTTTTCTTGTTTGAGTACACCCAAGTCTCCCTGAACATCAACATTTACAAGCTTCACACTTTTTAAAAAATATTTTGCTTTTCTATTCTTATGACCAAAGTGAATAACCTTACAGTTACTCACATTATACTCTATCAGCCACCTTGTTGCCCATTCACTTATCTTGTCTGTATCTCTTTGCAGCCTCTTTTGTGTGGTGCTTAATTGAATGCCTTTTGGAAATTCAAGAATATTACATCTACTTTTTTCTCTGGTCTGGTGAAAGGTCACAGACTTGAGACGTTAACTTTTCTCCCTCTACAGATGTTGCCAGACCTGCTGAGTGTTTCCAGCCTATTCTGTTTTGATTCCAGATTTCCAGCATCCACAACACTTTGTTCTTGCATTAGCAATGCCCTGCAGCTGTTTAATGTGGAACAATGCCTAGATACAATGGTTAGAATGAATGTGAAGAGTTTTCTCTCACCATATGCATATCCATTTAAGCTGCTTAGGGGGACAATGCTTCAGCTGGTTGATTCATGGGGAAGAGTTTTTACAGTGCATGTTCATATTTGGATCTTTGGTGTGGTTTTTAAACACGGTTACATATGATACATACATCTGGAGGTTTTGTATATTTTTGGTCATTTTGTTTGTATAGCTACAAGAACAACAAAAAATATTTAAATACATCAAGATTTGAACAACCCATTGTGTGGTGCTAAAGGGTTGTGAGGGTTTATGTATTTTGGAAGTTCAACCTTTTCACTCCTGTTGGCATAATTTTATCCCATAAATGGGGAACGAGACCGCACTTATAATTCACCCTGCCATTTTTCAATACCATTAACCTACACCTATAAATCCCGGCCTGGAGAAAAGTTTACAAAAACTTTCCAAGCTGAAGGCAACCAGAAGGATAATTCTGGGACTTGACATTCCAAGATTCTGGCTGGGAGTCATAGTGAATTATCAGACCACCAGCATTGAAGTGCTTGACTATAATATTGGTGCCAATGTAATTAGTCTGAGATATTTTGACTGAAGGTTTGGGATTTGCGTTGTTCTCTGCGTCAACTATTTTGCATGGTTGAACAGCGACAGATTTTAAGCTGTGTTATAACTGAGGCTCAGAGAAGTGAAACGGGCAACCATTCAACATGCCATAACAAGACGTTCCCAAAGGTGATATTATTATTTAAATTGGTACAATTCTATGTTATGTCAGATTATTTTCTTGATCATGGAATTTTGGCATAGATTATCAGAAATTGGTCAGATTGAATCTCGATGAAAAACAGGTTTCTAACAGATTTAACTTTTGTGTAATTTGTTGGACATATTTCGTTCTGAAGATGCAAAGCAACTCATTGGTAACAATTATTTCTCATACAGAAAGGTACAATTACAGTAGTTACCAATTATTATATTAATAATGTCAAGTTTCTGAACAGTTCCTCCATGGAAGTGCTTAGAATTACATTATTTAATGACAAAAAAACTATAAATAGAGAAATATGCATAAAATCACTTGAAAGATCTTGATGAGGAATTTAAAAAAAAAATCACCAACTAGAGCACATTTAAGAAAAACATGCCAAGACACTTCACGGAGGAACAGGCACTGAGCCAAAGGAGAGATTAGATGGGGTGACCAAAAGTTTGGCTAAAGATTCTGGTTTTAAAGGAGATCGTAATGTAGGCGGAGAGGCAGAGGCATTTGGGATGGAAATTGAAGAGTGTTGGGCCGAGACAGCTGAAGGCCAAGTTGCCGATAGATGTTTGGTTTTTAAAAATTGCATCAACGAACCAACCCAAACTCAAGAGGGACCAGCAGATGGCACTCTTAGAACATACGCATAAAAGGGCCAAACTTCAAAAACGCAACATTACTGAAATTTATTAAAATGCACGTCAACACCAGACAGGTTATAATTCAGGTGCCAAGTCCTATTGTTTTGTAAGGAGCTGAATTTCAGCTTACAAATTCTAATCATAATTCAAAATAATTACACATGGGGCAAGATTTCCCATTCGATGTGCGGGGGGTAAAATGATGTGGGATGACGTCGGGCGGAATTCTCGATGTCACCTCGTGTCATTCCAATTTTCAGGTCGGCGGGGGTGCAGCCGAACCAGTTATGCGCCCGTCGACCTGTCAATGGCCAATTGAGGCCATTTAAAAAGTAATTGCAGTAGTTAAAGGACCTGCCAACCCAACCTTAAGGTTAGCGAGCAGGCCGGGAGCCCTGGCGGCCTCAGAGAAAGCATGAAACCTCATCCACTGGCGGGATGAGGTTTCATGTAGGTTTTCAAAAATTTAATAGAAGTTTAACTAAAAGTGATGGACATGTCCCAACTGTGACAGTGTCACATGAGGGGACATGTCAGGGAAATTTTATTTTTCTATTTTTAACATTTTTGAATTTGGCACCGATCTCCCTGAGACTGCACTTAGCCTCAGGGAGATGAATGCACTCTTTCGTGTGCATGCGTCAAAGAGCGCATTCTCGGCTTAGGGAATCCCAGCCCCCCCCATCCGCACAGGGAGCACAAAGCGCTTCCTGGCGGACGTCATGCTGGGCGGGCCTTAATTGGCCTGCCCACGTAAAATGGCGGCGCGCCCCCGATCGGGGGTGCCAATCAGAGATGCGCCTGCATGCGTCTGCTCCTGAACTTCCCCCACCCTTCCCAACGCAGGGAAAATTCTGCCCATGGTGTTTCCTTAGGGTTCCACTTGTCCATTGTGCAGCAAGGGTAAAATATTTCAGACGAATGTCCAGTCAAGTTTCTCTGTTGCTGTGTATGGGTCTATTCAATCACCTGAACATATAGAGGGAAATCTAGGGTGGAAGAACAGGAGAATCTATTCCAAATTAAATTAAACCTTTTGTCACACAATGCACTTAAGTTTCCAAATCTGTGCTTTCTCTTTTAAAAAATTTTTGGTAAGAATCCTGGATGTACTTGCTCACATTTGAACCTCTTTTCAATAAGTTAGATTTGTGCTGCACAAGTGCCAGGCAATGACCAACAAGAGAGAATCTAACCCTCTCCCTTGACATTCAACAGCATTTCCATCATTGAATCCACCACCATCAACATCCTGGTGGTGGCGGGGGGGGTGGTCACCATTGACCAAATACTTTACTGGACCAGCCTTTATATACTGTTGCTGTAAAAGCAGGTCAGAGGTTGGGAATTCTGCAGCGAGTAATTCACCTCCTGACTCCTCAAAGCCTGTCCATCATTTACAAGACAGAAGTCAGGAGAGTGTTGGAATACTCTCCATTTTGCCTGGATGAGTGCAGATCTAACAATACTCAAGAAGGTCGACACCATCCAGGACAATGCAGCTTGTTTGATTGGCACCACATCCACCACCTTAAACATTCACTCCTTCCACCATTGGCCCACGGTGGTAGCAGTGTGTACCATATACAAGATGCACTGCAACAACTCGCCAAACCTCAATCAGCAGAAATTTTCAAACCCCAAATCTCCTGACTTGGACCATGTCGCCATTCCTTCAGTGTTGCTGGAACTCCCTCCCTAATAGCACTGTACCTGCACTTGATGGACTCCAGCAGTTCAAGAAGGCGGTTCACCAGCACCTTCTCAAAGGCAATTAGGATGGACAAAAAATGCTGTTCTTGCCAGTGATACTCAGTCCATAAATGAAGGGAAAAAAATACACTTTACTATTGCTAAATGAACAAATTATCTATAGACAAGAATGGGCTTCCAATTGAATCAGAACTTAATTTCATACATGAAGTAAATGGGATTGTATGCTGTGGGGCCAACTATTCACACTAGGCATAGTATAGGATACCAATGTTTACTGGTGACCTCTCATAAGATATCGCACTGAGATCAAACAGCTCAGGATGAAATTACTAAATAAATCTAGATAAAACTAGCGTTAATTTTCATAGATATTTTAAATCCATTTTTGAGACAAATAATTTCACTTAGGAACACATCAAACTCCAGCTCACCAGAGTGATTCAGGCATTTAGCTTCACGTGGTCAATTAGGTAGCTGAAACAAGACCGAAAATTGGCCATATTTACTCTGAGCCCAGGTTGGAAAGAAAGAATTTGCATTTCTATAGCACCGTTTATAACCTCCAGACATCCCAGAGCACTTTACAGCCAATTCACTTTCACAGCGTAGTCACTGTTGTAAAGCAATAAATGTAACATCTCTGGATCTAAATTGTTAACTCAAATTTCAAGCTATTCCCCGAGTTCTCATATCTCCATATGAGAGTAAAGTCCCTACAATAGACAAGGGTCTTGCTAATAGGACATTCTGAAATCGGATAACCATTATTGATTATGATGTAGATAGTAGATGCCATTGTAGGACAATAAGACCATCTGCATTTAGAATTTCAAAGACCTGGAATAATGGCAAATGCAATTCACTCAAACTATCGGCAATTGAGAGCTAGTGATCAACCTCAATAACAGCTGGGTTGGTTATACATCTTCTATAATAAGAGTAGTTCCAGGTGACCATATGATTCTGAGGAATTAATCAAACACCGTTGACTAAATGAAAGAGAGGACTTGCATTCATGTAGAACCTTTCATGATCTTAGAATGCCCCAAAGTGCTTCACGGCCAATGAAGCATTTTTGAAGTGTATTATAATGTAGGGAAACATGGGGAAAAATTTTCCGGTCGGTGAGCGGGGGCTGGGGCCCACTCGCTGACGTGTAAAGTGACGCGGGTGTCCCGACATCACCGTGGGTTATTTAGATTTTAGCCGACTCAGCTGCGCACCCGCTGAACTGTCAAAGGCCTATTAAAGCCTGTTAACAACTAATTAAAATAGTTAAATGAGCTGCCCGTCCAACCTTAAGGTTGACAGGCAGGCAAAGCACCCAGGTGGCCTTCGCATTTTTCATGAAACCTCATCCACGGGCGGGATGAGGTTTCATGAAGTGTTTATAAATTAAATAAAGTTTTCCATTAATGTTCCTTGACATGTCACATGAGGGGATATGTCTTATAATATTTTCTCTTCTGTATTTAGCTTTTAAAAACTTTAACTAATCTCCCTGAGGCACAGAGGTGCCTCAGGGAGATTTTCCGCGTTTTTTCGCATGCATGCACGAAAGAGCGCAGGTCCCAATTCAGGGAACCCCCCCTGCCTGCACAGGGAGCGCACAGCGCTTCTGGGCATGCCTTAATTGGCCCACCCATGAAAAATGGCGGCGCGGACCCAGTTGGGGGCGCCGATTGGGTTCGCGCCCGCTCCCGCCCGCCCCCGCACAACCCCCCCAATGGGTGAAAATTCTGTCCATGCCACCAATTTACGTCCAGCAAGCTTCCATAAACAACTGAGAAAATTGAGCAGATAGTCTGCTTTAGTGACGCACTAAGGGAGAAATGTTAACCAGGACAAGTTCTTCTTTATGCAGAGAATATGGAGTTGAGTTTACAATAAGATCAGCCATGATCTTATTGAATGGCAGAACAGACTCAAGGGGCCGAGTGGCCTACTCCTGCTCCTAATTCGTATGTTCTGAGAGGGCAGATAGTGCTTTGCTTTAAGGTTTCATTCAAAAGATGGCATCTCCAACAGTGCAGCACTCCCATAGTCCTGCACTGGAAGTGTCAGCCTTGGTTATAGGGTTAAGTCTCTGCAGTGGGGCTTGAACCCAGGGCCTGCCGATTCAGGGATAAGAGTGCTACCCACTGAGCCAAGGCTGACACCTGAAATCATAAGCAGTGGCTGGACATTCTCTTTGAAAATCAACGACTGGATTATGTTACCTTCACGCTCATGTGTCAAGGCAAAAGAATCCTTAACCAACACAGGAAAGGCCATGGTTTTCAGTTTAAAAAAATCCCAACTCCAAGTTCTTATAAAAATGCATAATATAAAATTTTTAGCACTTAAAACTCTACAATTAATATCAGCGAAGTTTCACCATTTCCACTTTACATCAAGTGATAATTGCCACCTTCTCAAGGGCAATTATGGAAGGACAGTAAATGTTGGCCCAGCCAGCGAAGCCCACACCCCGTGAATGAATAAAAAGATGAACACCAATTGTTTGTAAGGACTTCCTTTGTCCGTTGTATAAATGGAAGAATGAATCAATTAAAAATTAATTAATGTTTAAATAGTTGACAAAGGAATTTCATAAGAAAGCTTTGTTGTTTAAAGACTAGCAATGGTCCGGTATAAATCAGTGTCATACTAAAAGGTTACATGAAATCTCATATCGTTCTCAACATGTTCAATCTGGTATAATTCTTCTAGTAAATGAGTCTTGCTACAAAACATCTGTTTCCAGTTGATTAACAGGAATGGTGAAAATGACAGATTTGCTGTCCTACTTCTTAAAGCAGTATTTGCAGTGACTCTGGAGGCCATTTATAAACCTGCACACTTGCAATAAAACAAAAGTATCCGAAATAATCATAAAACTACCTTTTCTCCTTTATCACCTGCACGACCCGCTTCACCTGGTTCTCCCTGTGGGGGGGCGGAAGCGATGAAAGTTTAAGTGAAGGAGGAGTGAAAAGCAGCCACATCCTTCCATTTGGGGACATGAGAGACAATTATTCTTCAATCGTCACATCTGTACTTGGAACACCCGATTGCTGCAATGAAAATACATTGTTGCAAAAGGAAGCCCCTAGAAAACGCACAGCAGGTCAGTCAACGTCTGAAGGAGGAAAGATGAATCTTTGACATGGCGACCTAGAACAATAGAGTCTCCATTCGCTGCCCAGTTCTGAAGCTGCCATCATAGATTGCCGGCCTGCTGCAGAAGGGCCAAGTTTTGGGGTCGATATTAACTGGAAACGGGGTGGGCTGGTACTCAAAAAACAAACGGATTCTTTGCCCCTCCAATTTTTTTCTCTTTATTCTTTCATGGGATGTGGGCATCGCTGGCAAGGCCAGCATTTATTGCCCATCCCTAATTGTCCTTGAACCGAGTGGCTTGCTAGGCCACTTCAGAGGACAGTTGAGAGTCAATCACGTTGCTGAGGCTCTGGAGCCACATGTAGGCTGGATAAGGACAGCAGATTTCCTCCCCTAAAAGGACAAAAGTGAATCAGATGGGTTTTTACAACAATCAACTATATTTTCATGGGCACCCATTACTGAGACTACTTTTCAATTCCAGATTTTATGAATTGAATTTAAATTCTACCAGCTGCCATGGTGGGATTTGAACCCATGTCACCAGACCATTAGCCCGGGCCTCTGCAATACTATTCTACTGACATTACTACTACCCCATTGTCTACCCTTTCAACCCATTCCCCATTTTTACCCATGTTGTTTTGCAAGTGGATGAGTTGCCCTCCCAAAGCTGGTAGAGGGGGCCTCGTGAGTTTATGTTATTGATGGTCCATGTCAAAGGGTCAGGGTTGGATTTTATCAGTGTCTGAGCGGTGAATCCATCCTGGCCATTCCATCAGGTCTGCTAGCCGTTCCATAGAAACAAGTGCCTCTCCTAGCTAAGGGGAAAGCTTTTCTGTGAAAAGGCAGGAGGAGCAGGAGAATTCTCTAGGCCTGGACTTTTCCCATTCCCCACCCCACCCCATCCCCCCCACCCCCACCCATAACCTTGCCCCTTTCCCCTACCACCTCGCATGACTCTAAAGCATCTCCCCAGGAGGTAATGAGCTTTCTCTCAGTATCACTGGAAATCAAAATCTGGCGACAATGATTTTACATCCAGGCAACATGATGAAATCTGACAAAGGAAATGATGCAATTTGTTCCTAAAATGTTGATCTCCCTGCTTCTGTTAATTACTGACTGACATGCTGTGTATCTTCATCCTTCAAGTCTTTGCACCTCGAGGAATACTGCAACTTTTTGATTAGATGACTTGAGTTTCAAAATCAGTGCTCCAAAACAGATTATTTTCATTAAAGAAATTGCTTCAAAGCAAAATATAGCCAACTCCTCTTGGTTCTAAGGTTTCTTAATTTGAATTATCTGTTAACTTGAATTGAAACTGTGCAATATAAGCCTGCGATGTATTAAATTTGCTTATTACTGAATAAATTATTCCATTTTTAAAGTTAGGAAAAGACTGAATTAATGGAGTAGACTCTATCACATGAGCAGCGGCATTGCAAAGGCATGGACGAAGGGGATGTCATGGAACTATCATATTTTTTCCATAATATTATCGTAGGCTTATGGGTGTGAGTGTGGATAGTTCTGTCTGTGTGACTGATTTAATTGAATTAGAGTCAGATAGACTGCAAGATTGAAATTATCAAAGGAATTAGGTGTAAAGCAGACTTTTGAAATGGAGATGGATAAGCTAGGATGAGGGTTCCACAGATAAGGTGTGAATGGAATTTGCATTTTTAGATAAGTGAAGGGGTTATTTGATTTTCAAAGGGATGGTGTAATGTTTACAACTGACAAGGTAAATGAAGCAAAGGAATACATTTATATTCCCTAAAAGAAAGAGGGCCATATTGACAACATGGAAGATATTATGGGAAAAGTAAATTTCCAAAGACATAGAACAATGGGATTTTACACATTAAAGAGAAAGAAACATATATAAAGAAGGATGGAAGGCTGTGTAAAATCTTGAAAGGTACACCATGTGACACAGACTTGGAAGGAGCTCTCGCCACTCTCTGAAGAAGTACTGCTCCAGCAATTAAAGTTGTATTAAAAGCCTTTGGAATTCCACTGTCGAGTGGGTGCTGCAGTAACCTTGCTGGATTGCCTATTTAAATTTAAAATCTATTTTGAACCGTTGCCTTAAAGGGGTGTGCAGTTGGCAGTCAGGTTAATTAGGAATTTTGGGATTTGTTATATCAAGTAACTGTAATCTTACATATATGTTCGAATTCTTTTCTTTTGTTAATAAATATTTTAATTTAATTTTTAAAAATCACTAAAGGTGTTAGTGGACTCACTACTTCTGAATTCAGTACACAAATCTTCTCGTAATAAATACAAATTGTAAAACTGCTGTGATAGCGTGGCCAAATTTGGTCAGCCTGGCACATATCACCTCCCGTATCATAGCAGGGAAGAGATAGTGCTAAGCTTCAGACAATGTACATGTTGCATTCTCTCAACTGAAATCCGGCAGAAAAAAAACAGCACTTGCAAAAACAATGTACAGATTGCAATTTTAGCACAATAATGTATAGAAAAATTATTTGGGGAGAGTACTTGTGAATTTTATTATGCATCTCATGGGTGCACATGCATAAATCCCAATTATACTGAAACATGAAAAGTTAACACTTACAGCACAATAAATGCTCTCTTTTTAATGGGTCTACTTGCATACGAAATTGATTAATTTGGTTCAGATTGGTAGAAAGGTTAATTGATTAAACAAGGCAGATTAAGCAAAACGGGACAAAACAGATTAAGGCAGGCAAAACAGATTAAGGGTGAAATGAGAGACATGGCTCTATTTGATTACCTTCTGTCCAATGTCTCCTCGGTCTCCCTGTTAACAGAAATAGGAAAGCCAGAAGGAAAGCAGAGGTAAGTCACCATATAGAATGCAGACAGAAGCAGGAAAGAGAATGAGGACAGCTAATGTATCATGTACAATTTAGAGTTCAGCATCTTTCAAACTGCAGAGATAACAATCACACACACAAGTTGACAACTGACACTTTAGCTTAACCAGCCTAAAAACTTTAAGGATCTGAATTCAACATCTTTAAAATAAAAACCTAAAGACTATTACTGCTTCATTCAATGAAAATTGAAACCTTTTAACGATGATGTGGCTACTCAAACTTGACAATGATACCACTCTTTGTTAGGAGATTTTATTTTCTATTAAAAAAAGATGGTTTAGCGCTTCCCAATAATAATGAGTAATTAATTGTTAATAATTTGGTATATCGAACGAGCAGACCATTCCTCCACTTTTACCTTACGCCCTACAGATCCAGGCAGGCCAGCTGGACCAGGAAGTCCAAGTTCACCAACCTCTCCCTGAGAGAAAGGAGAGAAAAGTAAAAAGAGAGAAGATTGAGGAACACATCTAGAGAGCACACAGCAGTGAGGGGAAAAATAGACAGAATTTATACCTTGAGAGAAAAGGCATAAAGAATTCTAGAAAGGAGAAGACTGAGGGGTGATTTAATAGAGATCCTTATAATTCTGAAGGGTTTCAATAGGGTTGACATAGAGAAAGCATTTTCACTCAGAACTAGGGATCATCAATATAAGATAGTCATGAATAAATACAATAGGGAATTCGGCAGAAGCCTCTTTACTCAGAGAGTGGCAAGAATTGCCACCACAGGGAGTGACTGACATAAATATCACAGGCAAATTTAAAGGGAAGCTATATAAGCACGAGGGAAAAAGGAATTAAATGATATAGGGGAGAATTTTCAGATCGGCGTGTGGGGGCAGGCCATAAAATGATGCGTGGTGACATTGGGCGTGCATCCCGACATCACTGCGTCATTCAGATCTTTCGCTCGTCGGGTGTGCACCAGAGGTAGCTGCACGCCCGTCGAACTGTCAGAGGCCTGTTAAGGCCATTAAAAACCCAATTAAACTAATTATCAACACTGCCCGTCCAACCTTAAGGCTGGGGGCGGCAGGCGAAAAGCCCAAGCGGCCTTCGCATTTTTCAGGAAACCTCATCCACGGGCAGGATGAGGTTTCCTGAAGGTTCAGTAAAATCTATAAATAACTTATTCACATTTCATAAACAGGTCCCAGCTCATGTGACACTGTCACATGAGGGGACATGTCTAAATAATTTTTATCTTTCTTTATTCAAATATTTCAACGTGAACTTCATCTCCCTGAGGCAGCTCCGTGCCTCAGGGAGATTTCTGCACTCTATCGCACGCACAGGCTCCAACTCGCTTTCCTTCCCCCTTGCCCGCACAGGTAGCACTGAGCACTACCAGCTGTGCGTCACGCTGGGCAGGCCTTAATTGGCCTGCCTAAGTAAAGTGGCAGGGTGGAGCTCCGTGCCCGCCGCCAACCAGCCTGCCTGACAGGGAGAAAATTCTCCCCATAGGATTAGATAAGGAATGGTGGGAGGAGCAAAGACTAGTTGGGCTGAATGGCCTGTTTCTGTGCTGTAAATTCTATGTAGTTCTATCCAATCCCAATAGTTCTGTGCTGTGTGTAAAAGAAAAGCTGATATTTCTGTAAATATGTCTAATCCTTCACACTATTTATGATCCAACTGTAACCATTTCTGCTGAAGTCATAATTCTTGAAAGAATTAACAAACACTTGGAAACTATTATAATGTCGCTTTCTAGAAACAAAGTAAAATTATACATAATTTAATTCCAAAAAGCCAAACTGCCTCTGGGTATGAACAAGTCAATGCAAATGAACTTGTTCTTTGGTTTGATTTGGTTCTACAATATAAGCCCCAGATAAAAATGCTGTTTTTTTTAAATAATAGGATTAGAGAGTTGGAGAGAATTTTCCAAAGAACATGACACTCTTGTGATTACAGAGCGGAAAGTAAAAAGGTAAAAGGGCACTTGTATTCAGTGATAATCCCACTACAAATTAAACAAATTAGCTCCACACTGACTAGGTTTCATGTTTGGCACGCTAAGGCTACTGACTAATTTCGTTGTAACTAACAACAGACTATCACAGAGCTCTGACAGATTGCAGATACACCACAGGTCCATATAAAAAAAAAATAAAAAGTACATAGTGGTGTTACTCTCAAAGTGGTAATGTTAAGTATTATATCACATAGTACTTACAGCACAGAAATGGGCCAATTGGCCCGAGGAGTCCAGTCTGGAGTTAATGTTTCACATGAGCCTTCTCCCAGCTTACTTCATCTCGCCTCTCACCATATCCTGCCATTCATTCCCTTCTCCCTCATGTGTTTATCCAGCTCCCACTTAAATGCATTCATACTACATGTGTTACTGTGGGGAAAGAGTTTCCCAGCTATGGCAGTCACACTAACGTCAACCATTCCATTTAAGTGGCACTTGAAGATATCCTTACAAATATCAAATTTGCATTGTAATTACTGCATGAAGCTTAAGAATTTATGTGCAGTGGATTTCTTGGATAGCACCACTTGTTAGAAGAATCTCATTTTTTAAACCAGGTATGTTATTCCCCTTGCGACAAGCAATGAAATGAAATTTAAAACGACTTCACTTGGAAATGCACAATATAGACTTTGGATATATAAGAGAATAGGTTTTCCAGCTGGATACTTTACAGGGAAAAGATGGATGCTCAAATTTATTGACTGTAGTAGGACATGTATAAACATTTCTTTTTCCGATTGTGAGGTCTGATATTCATCACCTCAGGTTTACTCTCCAATGCATTAAGCCTTGGTTTACAGGCTATTTATTTAGGAGAACTTAAATAGTCATTTGCACCAGCTAAGTGCCCAATAACACTGCATACGTTCATTAATGGCTGTAATTTTACAGGTTCAACTTCAACAACCCAAATGTTTCCAGTTAAACAAATATTTGCTGAAATTCCTGGGACTGGAGGGGCTGGGAGATCGATTTCCATCCTGTAATAAGGATGGAACCCAAGATCTGTCAAGATTCTGCTTCATTTAGACTGGATGTTTAAATTCTTGTGGGAATTTAATGAGCAATAAGAGGGGATATCCCATCTAAATGGGTAAATACGTGGGTGGGGAGGGGAAGAGGGGTCATGGGCTTCACTTCCTTTAAGCCCTTAAAAGGCTTCAGCAGAACTTGAACTTTGAGATCTTCTGAAAGATTGATACTTTCATTAGAATGAGCTATCAATCCCAGAGGGCATCTATTACCTCTGCTTAGTGTAGAATGGTTCCAAAGGGCAAAATTTTACAATGCCCTGCGGGTGGGCATGCAGGCAGGGAGGCCCATAAAATTGGGTGTGTGCCTTTCCCGCCAGCTACCTGCCCACCCCCAACCTGGCCATGATTTAACATGCGGTGGGTGAGGCCTTAGGCACTCCCCTCCCTCCCCCCACCGCAACCCTGCACTAACTAAAATCCTTAAGTAGCCAATTAATGCACCCTCCCCAACTGGCCTTTGCACCCTGACCCCTCTCCTGGCTCCACCGAGAAACCCCTAACTTACCTGTCATTCTGCTCCTGCGTCTTCTTCAGGAATTGGATGCAGTCCCAGCAGTGACCATCATTCCTGGTGGTGCTAGTGGGATCAGAGAGCTTCCGGCCAATCAGATTGTCCGGCACCTCTCGGAGGAGGATCCTCGCATCCCAGGTCGGGGTGCACGTCTCGCCCTGAGCCAATTAATGCTCCTCCATGCATTAACTGGTTGCAGGGAAGCCCTCGAAGCGAGGCCCAGTTTCACAGCGAATTCTTCGGCAGTGGGATGCTCAACCCTGCCACCCCAGAAATCTCGTCCATGGGATATTTATTTTTTCAGAGCCTCAGCTGCTCCTCGGTGGCCCCCACTCCACTTTATAAGGCTGGATCAGACCGGGCAGGAACTACTGACAGACCCCTACCAGCACCAGTGGGGTTGGGGGGGTGGCAGGGGGGTGGGGGGGGGGGGGGGTGGTCACCCCATCTATACACATGACTCCATCGCTACATGGATGGCATCCCTGACCAAGGGCTCGGATGAAGGGGCCCCCAGGAATTTCAGGTGAACGTAGAAACAGGAGGAGGACATTCATCTTCCCCACCCCGAGCCTGTTATGCCATTCAATGAGATCATAGACGATCTGTAAACTATCTCCATCTACCCACCTTGGCTTCACATCTTTAATATGCTTGTTTAGCAAAAATCTGTCGATTGGAGATTTAAATTTATTAATTGAGCTACCATCTACTGCTTTTTGTGGGAGGGAGTTGCACACTTCTCCCACCCTTTGTGTGAAGGAGTGTTTCCTAACTTCTCTCCTGAATGGCCTGGCTCTTAGTTTAAGGTTATGTCCCCTTGTCCTAGACTCCCCAACCAGTGAAGAAAGTTTCTACCTAACCTATCAATTCCTTTCAAAATCCTAAAAAACCTCAGTCAAATCATCCCTTAACCTTCGATAATCGTTTATGTAATCTCTCCTCATAATCTAATGCTTCAAGCCCTGGTAACACTCAGGAGGTTCTGCACTCCTTTCAAAGCCAATATATCATTAAAATCGAGTTTAATGATAAAGTTAGAGCAAAAACAAGCTTACAAAGAAGGTTTGTTATTGGTTATCATCCTATGGACAATAAACTTTTCTGTAAAGCAGTGTCAAGTGTTCAGTATTGTTGATGGCATTGTGATGTTGGAATCTCTTATCCAATCAGTGGACAAATCTTAGTTGTCTTAGTTGAGCTGACAAGACAAGAGCTCAGTCCTGAATACACATACATGGCTGATACAGATCACACTAGAAGCCAGGTGAGATGGGGAGATAGCTGCCTTGTCTGCCAGATACTTGGCAACTAGACCTGCAATCTTGTAGTCTCAAATTACTTAGAATGTACAGCACTGAAACAGGCCATTTGGTCCTGCCAGTCTATGCTGCTGCATATGTTCCATACCAACCTCCACCCACCTAACTTCATCTCACCAAATTCATTCCAATCGAGCTAGCAGACAAGTTATTGTGGTTGTAACATAATCACAACATACTAGTGCAACTCTCCATGGATCACACTGGCGTTTACTCAAACTCTGTCTGGAAAAGTCTCAACTTTATTTTCCTCACAAGTGGAAAAGCTGTATGCTTATTATCTTTGTTTCTGTAATGCTTCTGCTATATCTGAAGCAAGTTGCTTTTGTAATCCCTGTACAATGGGACATCATTGTACATTTTAATGCCTGTTTACCTCAAGTAAATTATTTAAGATTTAACGATGGACTTTCTCTAGGCAAGGCTACTAATACTAAAACTCAAGTGAATTAACATCAGGTTTTTTGAGAGATTAAACATGTTCCAGCTGACCTTTAATCCACCCCTGGGGACTTCATCTAATAAATTATAAAATACAGACTTGTTGCCCAAAGGAAAATAGGTTATATTTATCACACAGCAACAGGAATCAAGTGTTAACAAGTTGACAAAACACAAAAAAACTTAGAAATCTGACTTGACACATTGAAACCAATACCCAGAGGGACCTACAATCCTCTCTCCCTTTCTCTCCCTCCTCCAGCCTCTCTCTCCCCCTCTCTCCTTGTGGGCTTCATAAGATCTATATACTTTACATTTTCAAATGCCAACTTCTTTATAAGGCATGTTCCAAAAGTTGGCAACACTCTGGGAAGTTCATACTCTTTTACAATAAACAGTTCTATTATGCAATAAATAATAATATGTTTCCAAGTACTTCTGATTTTATTCAGCTTTTGCCCTGTGCAGAAGATCCACCTCTCCCCACCCTCCCCATCAACACCCACCAACTCAACAACACCCCTGTTGTTAGCTAAGTCACTTAATATTGTTATGGTCCATTTAAAGAGCAGTTCACAAATATGAGAACATGTCTGGTTCATAAATTTCTGAACCTATCAAAGGATTAAATGTTAAAAACCCAGATCCTCAATGTAGCTTATCCTCAATATCAAAATTTACACAAATTCCAAGAGGAAATTATTCTAACGCCTCAAGTGAAAGAATGAGCAATAAAAGTCAACTGAGTCGCAGCTTTAGTCAGCAACATAATGGATGGAAGCAATACTGAGCATTCAGCTTAAAGCATTATTAATAGCCCCACTACAGTTGGATTGCTTTACAGTTCTGTTTACAATAAACCATAATAAAATAATTCTGCAATTAAATGTGAAAGAGCCAACGCATTTTAAGTGGTTTGCTTACAGTCTGGGAATAGCACAGGCTGATATAATCAGCAACATTCCCAGACAAACTGTGTTCTTGGGCTAAGTCTCTGCAGGAATAGCTAGATATTGTACAAACTCTGAACTTTCTCCATTTTAAAAATATGCAATTCCTTTAAGGAGACCAAATGTACATTATAATTAAATAGATTTCACCCTTATAAAAGAATCTCAGAAAACCAATGTGACTATAGTGAGTGGTCAATAACCTAACCCACTTATTTACTAGCAAACCATTGGCATGTTAGCAGTACTGTGGGTGTACCCACACCATTGATTGCAGCGGTTCAAGAAGCTCACCACCACCACCTTCTCAAGGGTAATTAGGAATGGGCAATAAATACTGGCCTTGCCAGCGACGCCCACATCCCGTGAAAGAATTTTTAAAAAGCTAGTTACCAAGTTATTTTTACAAGGTTGCAATTTAACACTGAAGCATTTTGACTATGTGCCCTGTGCTGTAGCTTTCTCTGTTTCTTTTATATACCAACCACTTCAACATCATGAACATCACAAATAAAAAACCTGGAAATGTCTGCAATATCTGGGCCAGAATTTTCGGCTCGGCTGGGGTGGGGTCCGCTCGCCGAGGTATAAAATGACGCGGGGTGACGTCAGGCGTGCATCCCGACGTCAGCGAATGTCATTTAGATTTTCAGTTCGGCGGGCTGGGTCTATTAAGGCTATTTAAAAACTAATTAAACCAATAAACTGAGCTGCCCGTCCAACCTTAAGGTTGGGGGGAGGGAAAATTCTCTCCCTGGTATCCATTCTGCCAGTCACATTTTATTGTGCGTGGTGTGCAGGCAGCATAAGCCTATGGAGCTGCCTCGATCCCCAGTCTCAAGGTGATAGATTCATTCAATCATTCCCTGTACCGGAGACTCTGTAAAAGGGATCACCCACAGCTGCAAGAGAGTTTATCTAACCTTTCTTCCTGGGAGCCCTGGCATTCCTGGTTTTCCCTGCAGTCCTGTTATTCCTGGTTCTCCCTGAAACAATAAAAGGAGTGTGTTTGTTTTCATTATTTAGGAGAAACATTACTAGAAACATTATTTAAGAGAAACACCGCTGATGTAACTTTTCACGGAGTATTAAACTAGGTCAGCGGTTCCCTCTGTTACATAAACAAGTTCTCCCGTTAAAGTCAACTGTCGCACAGCTTCCTGGCAAGGCCTTTAAAAGTTCATGCTGTTCCATTTCCTGAACTGATTTGTTTTGTGCTGCCCCAATCTCAGTCGGTTTATTGGAGTTGTCTGTTTAAAATTACAGCTCAGAGACCCTAAGGGAGGCTCTGCTATGGGCACCAACAAAAGAAATGCATCTCAACGGCTTGGCATCATGTGGTCACTTCCCTCCCAAGGGTATAACATTTAAAATTACTGAAGATGTCTCATGATTTGCTTCACTCCATCATTAGCGGTGGCCCCAATTTTTGGAGTTTATTCCATATGCCTCTCTCCTTCTTCAAGTTGCCGCTTAAAAAGTACTTGTTTGATCAAACTTTAGGTTGCCTGTCCCCATATCTCTTTAGGTGGGCTGGTGTCAAATTTTTCTGGTTACGCTCTTGCGTAGCACCTCGGGTTGTTTTGCTATGTTTTGTTCTATAAGTGCAAGTTGTTGTTGTAAAACTATGCTCATCTTTCCACCTGGATTGTCAGAAACTCATGGAAAAAATAATTTGAAATATTTGGAATGGCATTCTGATCTTTCAAAAATAAAACATGGATCACATTATTTACCAGTACACCTCACGCCGACGTCAGCGAAGTATTTTGAATCAAATGGTATTTCCTGAGTTTTGTTCACTTTCTAAAGTTTATTGAAGTTATACACATTTAAGGAAAAAGGCTTAAACAAGAAAAAGATCCCCGCATACTTCAAAAAGCTACAACTTTGCCTTTGCAAAATATACATCTTGTTCATAAAAGTATTTACCTCATATGTTCTTTACTGTTAATAAGAATGATGTATTTTACACATAGGGCTACATATTGTGATTGTATACAAAGTCCAAAGAAAACCTTCACTTCATGCTCAACTGAACTTAGTCTTTTTAGATTGTTTTCTCTAATTGGAGAATAACTGCTTCCATTCAACCTGACCAAAGGGGCGAGACACAGTTGAGGATGTAGCTTTATGAAATGAGCTACATCTCAGACAATTCACGCGAACAGTGGTAGCAATAAAGCTATTTCCATATCAAGCTAAGGGCATTCATTCTTTAACATGGCATTAACATGCTTAACATTTGTGATTGCGATGATCTGGAGTTGGAGCTGGCTAGGTCAGTTCATGAACTCTTCTCTGCGTTCACATCTTTTAACATTTTCTTATATTATTGTTTCCAATTTAATAAGTGTTTGTAATTTGCATTATAATAAGTACTTGTAAATTGCTGTTTACTCATTTATCCCACAACCAACACTTAAAACAGCTGATCCAGTCATCTATTTCATTGCTGTTGTGCGTGAATTGGCTGCTGTGCTCCCTACATTACAACAGTGACTACACTTCCAAATTACTCCACTGGCTGTGAAGCACTTTGTGATGTCTTTAAAACCAATAAAAGAGCAGACCCTGCTTGACTTGTGAGAACTGAGGGAGTCTACTGTGGTAATGCTTAGCATCTCACACTGCCATATTGTGTTCAAAAATTTTATTTTTAATTAATTAGAAAAGGGTGTGTTTAAGCAATTTAAACAAAAGGAGTTAGGCTGATGATTACTCTACAGCAATTTGAACACTATGTGGTTTTCTTGTAAATACCTCCAAGCTTGGCAGGCTGTAAGATCTGTCATCGAATAGAGGGGATGTTGCTATTTGGCACATTTTCCTTTGCTGCTCATGGAACTTCCTTTTAAGCATCCTCTTTAGCTTGTGTTTGGGTTGGTGAGAGCATTGTCCTCCTGAAAAAGCGCTCATTTGGTTTTCTGAAGAGGAATTAATTTTTCTGAAACGTACGAACTATTTTCACCTTCTACCTTTATTGTCCAGAAAAACTTGAATCATTTGACAGGTTCAGAAAGGAAAAATAACACGGGGCAGAATTTTCCAATTCCACCAGCGGCGGGAATCATGGCTTAATGGAAAAAGTCAGTTTCCCGCCCTTGGGAAATTAGTTTGAACTTTGTTCTCCCTACTTTGATGGGGGGTTAAAGGTAGGCCAAGTTTCCTGCTGATCCATGTCAGGAACCACATCTGCATTCATTTGCATCTCATGAATGCTCATTAAAAGGCCAACTCGCCAAAATTACGTTCCCCTCTGGATTAAGTTCCCTGCCAGCGGATAATTAGAAGTCTGTTTCCTGACTGTATATAAGTGGCTCTGCAGCTGGCAAGCTCCAGTTCATCAATGGTTTCAAGGTCAGTAGAGGCTGCTTTCACCTACCATAAAGAGTGTTGCTGCGAGATTTCGGGTGTCCGTATCACAAGCTGCACCAAGACAGGACACGGCAGACAATACCAGTGGGGAGACAGAGACAGGACTGGTGAGGGGTAGGGGGCGGGATTGTACAACATGGGAGGAGAGGAGGAAGACTGAGGCAGGGCTGAGGGGGGTGGTGATGGGAAACAAGGGAAGGGAGGGTGAAACAGAGGCAGGACTAGAGGGTGGTCAAGGAACAGAGTGGAGTAGTGAAATACTGTACTGGGACAAGGGCCATGCTGTCGGGGGCACACTGAAGAGACAGTGCTGGGACTGTGTTGGCCATGTTAGAGGGCTCTGCATGGCAGACATGTCTTGTCCTGATCCTGGGCAGGGGAAGGCCTCCCTGGGCAGTGACGGTCATGCACAGTATGGTGCACAGGCCATGGACAGTCACATAAGAAATTTGGTCCAAGAGGTTGTCATGAAAGTATAATAATTTTTCTGGTTTATTGTGAAGTAGGTTTATGGGGGTAAGTATAGTTAGGTCTTTGTGTGATTTAATTACATTTGGAGTCAAACACAGGTTTAAATCATCAAAAGAAGCTGGGTGCTTTACATGCTAACGAGTAAACATGGATGCTGGCTTAGCATGTAAGGTGTGAAGGGGATTTGCATTTTTAGATAAATGAAGGGATATTTGGATTTCAAAGGGAATCCCAGTATGTTTACAATTAGCCAGATAAGCAAGACTAAGGAATGTATTTAACTTTCCGAAAGGTTACTGGCAATATTGGCAAACCATGAAAGTTTTGATATTGTGAGGAAGATACAATTTCAAAGACATATGAAACAATAGAATTTACATATTAAAAAGAGAGAAACATTTATAAAGAAGAATGAAAGTTTGTGTGTCAGAAAGCCATGTGAGATCTAACAGGAGCGTGTGAAATAGCCTTAATGAAGCCTCCAGCATTTGTTTGTAAGTCTGCTGTTTAATGAAGTTAGGGAAATGCCATTTGGAATTGCTTAAAGAGGGTTGTAACTTGGAGTCAGGTTAATTAGGAATTTTAGGTGTTATTATGGTAGTAATTGTAGCCTTATGGCCAGGAGTTCTCCCTCGACACGGTCACATGAGGGGACCTGTTTTATGACATTTTTATTTTGTTCATTACTTTTTTGAAACAGAGCTTCATCTCCCTGTTGCAGCTCCGTGCCTCAGGGATTTTGAGGCGCTCTTTCCCACGCATGCGGGAAGTTTGCGTTGGCCCGGCTCACCCTCCTCCCCCTGCCTGCACAGGCAGCGCTGAGCGCTGAGCCCTGCCACTCACGTTCCACGCTGGGCGGGCCTTAATTGGCCCACCTGCTTAAAATTGTGGTGCAGTGCCGATCGCAGGCAGCGGTCAGCTTCTCAACAGCCCCTGCCGAGCATCCCCGCCAAGGGCAAAATTCTGCCCTATGTATGCGCTTGACATCTTTTATTGTGTTAATAAATATTTTAATTTTAATTTTTTTAAATCTCTAAAGGTCTCGGTGGACTTATTACTTCTGAATTCAGTGCATGCACCTTGCAATAAATACAAATTGCAAAATCGTTGTGATAGCGCGTCCAAGTTTCCCTCGTGAATTTGGTCTGCCTGGCACACATCATCTGCCGCGTCTTAACAGGGTTCGAGTCATGGTATCGTGAGGCAGTGGGCACAGTCACGGTCAGCGTAGGCATCTGTATCCAAGAAGTCGGTAGCTGAAAAGTCATGGGCGGTATTGGATGGTGTCATGGCGAGGGTTATCCTGGAAAGTCAGGGCGCATGTGGCCTTGAGAAGGGACGGGGTCAGGTCAACAAAAGCACGGGGACATCAATATTAAAGGGTTTGGGTGGAGAACAGGAATATCCACATGGATAATGATGTGGTCAAGGGTAACAGGGATAGGCTCAATAGTGATAGGAGGAAGGGGAACTAGAATGCGATGAGTATGGAGGAGGATGAGAGGAACCTGGCGGGTGATGGGGGAGGTTGGAAGATGTTCTCCCAGACGAAAGTCAGCAGCACAATTTTCAAGCTCATCTTATAATGACACAGTTTGAAAAACAAGCTAGAAAAAAATCCATCTGAGACGGCTCTCAGGGTGTGTGCGAGGAGTTCAGCACAGCAATTCTTGGCTGATTGAAGGGGCATCCTAGAACTGTCCTGCTCAAACCATGGATCAGGCATGGCTCAGCTGAGTGCTGGACTCAAGGGTCTCATGCACAATGAATGAGCTTGTCTCCTTTATAATAGTGCACATTCAGGCGAGAGTCCGTTATGTTTAGGTGATGCGGTACATATGGTCTTAATTGGGATCTGATCCTTACAGAGGCATATCAGAATGGATGTTGGATCAAAACATCAATGTCCACGTTTGCTGAGCACAGGCAGCATGGGCTCTACAAGCTGGCATGTTCCCAGTGCCCTGGTCATGGCACTCAAGGCACCATGCTTGCCTTCAGGACTAAGTGGAAGGATTGAGTATCAATAGTTATTGTCAAGGCCACTGGAGGACAACCAACACAAGGCTGACTGTGGATCCTAGGACTTGGGTCTTTTGACCCTAATTAAGACCCTCATTGTGAATGCACAGTCACATGTGAGAGGAAAGCTCAACCATGTGTCATCCTCCAGGACGATACCAGCCTGCAAGGGGTGGTCTTGGTATGTGATGTGCAGACTGAGAGAAAGCAGAGGGCTAGAGACTGCATTCCTGCCTTCTATATGGAGCGAGACCATTCCACAGGAACTACCATTGATTGCTCAATGGTATCCGTTCACAGATACAAGAAGTGGAGAATGCAGGCTGCAGGCAATGCAGCCTTCTTGATAGCTTTGTTTAGAATGAGGAGAAAAAGGGCCTGTCACTGATTGGCACATCCCAGGGAAGACCGTTGTCCTGAGGAACAAGAGCCAGCGGTACCCGAGGAAGGCACAGATGCTGACAAGGAAGGGCCAGTTCCATAAAGTCGTTTGGCGCGACCAAGAGTCCACAGTAGATGCAGCTCATGCATGGAGATGAGTGAAAGATGGTGCCACAAGCACCTTTGCATATCTAGACATGTGTTAGCTCATATTTGCCACATTCTCTGTGAGGAACTCATGCCACAAGGACTTGGAGGTATCCAACGCTGGTTACTTTGATGGTTACCGCCACGCTGAACTTTTTTGCCCATGGGTCCTTCCAGGGCTCCACTGAGGACCTTGGCAGAATCTCACAATCGACGACACACAAATGTATAAGGAAGGTGGAGATGACCTTTTCAATAAAGCTCACCGTTATGCGTAGTTCTGTACGGATGAAGCAAGCCAGGCTGCCAGAGCTGTGGGATCCGCTGTGACCACAAGTGCCGGGTGCCAAGATTTGACTCTCGGAACGTTGAGCTAATTTGTGATCAAATCATGTTTGTACTAGGTACCCAGGGAGCTCACACGACTCGTATATTTTGAGCCAGAGATATTTGAGGGACCTCGATGATCAGAGGACTGGTTCCTTGGTGACAAGAAGTCAATGACTCCTGTTCATTGTCTACAGAGTACATCGAGAAGAGATACAATGCTGCACATTCAGCCACAAGGTCCTTAATAGAGTAAAGTATTGGCCTCTTAAAGATGCGTTTCAGATGTTTTAACCAATCAGGTGGGGCTCTCCAATATTCAGTGCAGAGAGTGTCCCGTATCATCATTGTTTGCTGTGCCCTGCACAGCCTAGCACTGCAAAGGGAGTGGTGTGTTGCCACCGGGAGACATGGAAGAGCCAGCTGACTCCTCAGATGAGGAGGATGTTGAAGGGGATAAATCTGAAGAGGGCGCGGATTCAGACGAGCCACATGAGGATGCCATTGCATGGGCACGGTGTGGCAGGTGCGCTCGTAACAACCTCATAGCTACAAGATTCCAGGTGGAATAAGATGAAGAGGAGTTATGATTGCAGTTCTCTTCATGCTTCAATACAGGCAACACAACACTTTCATTGTCATCCTCAACATATCACGAAAGGTCATCAATCTCACAATGATCAGCATAAATCACCTTCAACCCTAATGATGGGGTCATCGTTGGAAGGCACAGTAGCCTAGGGACCATGTGGCCACTGTGGAATGTGCTTAGCACTACACAAGCACACATCCTTAAACAACTGCACAGTGCAGTCCTTTCAACCATGGAGTCAACAAGTCAGTGGCCATGGCATCTTTCAAGAGGCTGAAACGCAATTGCACACATTGATTCACTCATGCCAATCTGACAGCAGCTTAGCACGGCGGCTCTAAGATGAAAAACATTTGTCAATGGTTAGTGCTTGACCGTGTCAAGAGTTAGCTACATCCACACCATCCCTTCAAACACCAGCATGATCAATGCAGAGGCTGCATCTTGATACTGAGCCTCCAGATGTCACTGGACATCAGGACACAGTGATCAGTAGCACAACAGCTTGTACCCAAAGCTGTGAGTTATGTTATCATTGTCCTCACAGAAAGTGGTTCAGCAGGACCATCATGTGATTTTTGACAAACACTCAACACCCCGCATGCGACGGAAGCCTGCCAAGTTTATGTCCTGCATTGCCTTGGCATCTGGGAGAGACGTAGCCCAGTCAGGTTTGACACAGCAGTCAATGTCAACTTCTTCCCTTCATAGGTCCTGATGAGCACACAAGAGACATGCTGGAGCATCGTTTTCATAACATTACAGTCCTCGACATAGAAACGATTGGCCTTTGTCAGATGGACTATGAGCCCTAAGTCAGCCTTAAATGCGGAAATAAAATAACGCTGCAGGGAGGCATGAAAGGCTATGGTGCTCAATGATGAATATTATTTTCCCAAAAACTTGCAGTCATAAAATAAACATCATTGCAAAGTGCCCTTGGCTGAAGAGGCTCCATGTTGGTTGAGACAAATACTTATAACATACACAAACTACAGACTTCGGTGCGACAGCACCAGGATAATCACTAACATTGATGAACAATTCTCATGAGGTCACATAATGACTGCCTGAGATGCAAGGGTTACAATGTGTCTCGTCCAGGCATCATTTTCAGACAGGAAATGCCTTTGTTCATGTCTCTTATGCAGAACTAAAGGTGATTCACTGTCATGAGGTTGAGTCAGACTGAATGGAACTGAGGGACAAGATGGGAGATAATTGTGAGGGGGGGGGTTCATTTTGTACCCTTGAATGAACATGGGACCTTGCATCACATTGATTAGTCATTCAATAGCTGAGACTTGGAGAGGGATAAATGTGAAATATATTTACAATAATGCAGATTGTGTACAGTGAACAAACACCCATACCACCATTGTGCATTCAAAACTTCTTAGTTGTCATAACCTTACCACTGCGTCTAGGTGCAGCCCTGCCACCCACAGCAGAGGTGGAGGCAGCTTGCTGACTGCTACACCCTCTTGTCTGAGATGACTTTGGAGGCCCGAGGCCTGGATGGCCCTGGTCTGTAAGAGTCTCCTGCTCTGGGGTAGGTGCTCCCTACTTGGCCTGATGTGCTGGAATTTATGGGGTCACGGGGCAGAGGGGATTTGGAGCAGCAAGACAGCCTTGGAGTATCCTGGGTGGATACCCAGGGGTGTCTGGCTGGCACTCCTCCTCCCTTTGGGTGCCCGAGGGCTCCTCCCTGACTCCCTAAGGAGAAGGGGACCTGGAGGGAGGTCGAGGTGCCCCATACCCCCCTCGCCTAGCCACTGCTGGAATACACCCATGGCTGGAGCGATGGTGTAAACATCCAAGTACAAATCCAGCAGGAACTGCTGGCCCTGGGTCTCCAAGGCAGCTGCCAACCTTCTCATGGAGAGTGATGCGATCGCACGCCAGAGCCATGACATCAGGCAGAACGTGGATGGTCTCCTCCAACCTTCAGTCCAGTCTGCTGATGGCCGCTGACAACTCTGCCTGATGTCCCCCTGCCTGTCTCTGCGCCTCCAAGGCCGATTGCAGGGGTTCGTCATTGGAATTGGACTCAGCAGGTGCCTGGTCTTCGGCAGTCCTCCGAGTGTCAGAGACCTCGGCTGTCACTGCCTCTGCCTGCCATGGACATCTGTCTGCGATGTGGTGACACCGAGCCTACTCTAGGTGAGTGTATCTGCGCTGGTGGAGGTTGCAAGTGAACACAATGACGGGTTTTCCTCGGATGCTTCCTCTGCTCCTTATCTGAGGTCCTCTGCGGACTGGAGCTGAGGACCTCAGCTTCTTCCTCCGCCTTTTCTTGCTGGTGGCTGGAGTAAAGAGAAGAGCTAATTAGTGATTGACTAGGCAGGCTCTTACATTATAGGTCACTCACAGTCATTGTCCCCATGTGGTCAATGTATACTGGATGGATCTTCACTGGCTTGTTGAGGAAGGCCAATCTCGCCTTCTGCGTAGGAGTGATCTCGGTCCTCGCCAGTGAGCTCTGCTGCTTGCTCCTCGTGGGAGGAGACTATCCTCAACTCTGGGGCCCCCCACTCCAGTCTTCGTTCTCTCCCATCAGTTGCAGGCAACCTTGTCCTGTATAAAGACAGATGGATTGACTGGGCACTAGGGATGAAAGAACATTTCAGAAACCATGCACGCCTGTTGTGTGTGCTGAGCCCTCCCCAGTAAGGGATTAAGATGCAGTTTGTGCAGGATCTTACATGAGATGGTGATCTTGAAGTGGTTGGCAGACGCAGAGTGCTGACGTCCCGTCTGCTGGTAGTGTGTGACATCCCTGTCGACTCTAACCTGTAAATTGCCTGATGCTCTTATGAGAGCGTGAGTTTGGAGTGAGTAGAAGTTTCACTTACCCCGCAGAGTGCATCAGATCATTCATTCATTTCCTGCAATGCAGAGCAGTCCTTTTTTGTGTGCCATGGGCGCCAACCACCCTGGCAACCTCCTCTTGGGCTGGCGTGGTCAGTTGAGAGGATCTCCTGTTCTCAGCCCTCGGACAGAGGACCTCATGCCTTTCCTGGACGGCCTGGAGGTGAATCCCCAGGGAGGCCTCACTGAACCGTGGAGCCAAGGGTTTGTCTCGTTTGGTCGCCACGGTAATGCAGAAGTTCACAACACACCTGGCCTGCAGTGAGTGAATGTCTGTGGCGAGTGCCATTTAAAGATGGCACCAGGACCTTCAACCCCATGAGGTAACAATGGGGCAGGCGAATCCCTGCTGGCCCTGAGACAGGATTCAACGAGCTCCTCATTGATGCATAATTAATGAGCTGAAAAGTGGAAAATTCAGCACGAAAATCCATCCTGCCGCCAAGCCGGAATCGCACCGACTTTCCCACCCAGCACCTCACTTGGATTCCAAAATGGAAAGTTCCGCCCCATGGTTTTCAACTTATGCGAGTAACTCTTTGAAAATACTTTCTGTGTATATTCTCCTGCAAAGTGCCTTACATAGAAGTACAGAGATTGTACAGCACAGAAACAGGCCATTCTGCCCAGGCGATTCAATGATTGCACTTAAAGTTCAGAAACCATTCCCTGTAAGTCTGGACACGTTTACACGGCTGCACCAGGAAATCTTCCCATTTTCTCCATTCACATTACTGAGCTCCAGCAACTCTAAGAGCAGAACTAAGTTAAGAGCTAAGCTAGCTTTGTGAGTTATAGTAAAACCCTACTGCATAGACACCAGGTCAAGGCAAGAAGCTGTTATCCTAATGGTGAGCAGATGCCTTTCACTCTGCTTTTGAACTAAAGCCACATGTCAAAGGAAGTGCTAAAAATAGTTCTTAATTTTACAGATCTACCTAGACCTCATAAATTAAAATTATTTATGTAGTTACAGATATTATAACAGGCGTTGTTAATTACCTTTGGTCCAGGCATTCCAGATGGACCCTGAGAAATTAAAAAGACAATGATAAGATTCTGGTCCTTCTGCTTAGATCCTATTCAAACCTGTCTTTTGAAGTTTTGAATTGGCTCAGAGAAAGGATACTTAGGTACTGGTTTGAAATAAATTTTACAACCGTATGTCCTGTGATAGCACTTTTGTCTGAGTTGGAAGGTTGTGGGTTCAAGTCCCATAACCTCCAATCTAAGACCTGGGTAGTTAATCCAGGTGACATTTCAGCAGAGCACTGAGTCAATGATGCATTGTCAGAGGAGACGTCTGTCAGATGTTTTAAATTAAGGTTTTTATCAGCTTTACTAGAACCAGGGGACATAGTTTAAAAATAAGGGGTCTCCCATTTAAGATGGAGATGAGAGAAAGAAAAATCCTCTTAGAGGGTTGTGAACCTTTGGAACTCTCTTCCCCAGAGAATGGCAGAGACAGGGTCAATGAATATTTTTAAGGCAGAGGTAGATAGATTCTTGACTAACAAGGGAGTCAAAGGTTATTGTGGGTAGGTGGAATGCGGGGTTGAGGCGACAATCAGGTCAGCCATGATCTTATTGAATGGCGGAGCAGGCTCGAGGGGCCGAATAGCCTACTCCTAATTCGTATGTACATATGTTTTTCACGCGGACTGTATGAGATGTCATGCCACTATTTTTTTGAAGCCAATGACCATGGAAACCTTCCTGGTGTCCCGGTCAGCATTCGGCCTGCAATCAACATAACCCAAATAGAATAATGGGCCAGTCAGCTCACTGTTGTTTGTGGGACCTTGCTGTGCGCAAATGGGCTGCCAATCCACTTATAAAACACGTGCTATCCCACTCTGCTCTCCCAGCAGGATCACATATAGGTAAAAGATACCCCTTTGTGAAGAGTTAGAGCTAGTTTAAGATTAACTGTGCTGCATTAAACTCCTTTTTTTAATAATGTGATTGCCTGTTATCTCTCAGGGTCAGATTCCTACCATCTTTCCCATGCACCTGATCAAGTCAAAGTATCAATGCTAAATTGCCAATGTTGGTAAATAATGCTTAAGATTTAAAATCAGCAAAGGTGACAGGCAGAAGGCAGATTTTACTTTAAAAGGGTTTATGTTTTTAACACAAAACTGGTACATGGCTGTTGACAGTCTGTGAATGGAGTTTCATTCGCATTTTCACAGTGCGTTTGGTAACACTGGTGCTTTATGGATTTCTACAATTCAGGTTTTACTGTATAAAGGGTAATAAAGCATCAAAAGCTTTTTGTGGATTTCTGTTTTTCTTTAGTAGCGTGAGAATGCAATCTGCATAATGATTCATTCCACTTTACAGAAAGATTTTTAATTGTGGTGAAATACCTGAGCTGCTTGTGACGCCGATTGGAAACTTGTGGGCAATGTGCTTGAAGATTTAACCTTAGTTGTTACCCTAAAGGGACTCTATGGTGCAGTCCAGGTTATTGCATCCACACCAGTCAGCTTTCAGGCCAGTAGGCGCCTGGTGTGCTGCACCATGGTCCCTCCACCATCTGCAATCCAACATGTGGCACATTGCCAGTCTCAGCTGAGCTGAGAAAAGACACCCAGAGAAAAAGCAGTAAACCTCTTGCTGTCCAAACTGACTGTACTCCAGTGTCCAATGCGCCAGGGCTAAACCGACAGAACTGCTGCAACGCCTGGTAATTTGCATAATGGATATGGGGAGGGGAGGATCCAGAAAAAAGCCTATTGCATAAACAATGTGCTTTTGACCAGGTAATTTATGTAGAAAAGTCATTTTAATTACCTACCCTGATTCCATCTCTTCCAGGTTTCCCCGGATCTCCAGGTTTCCCCTAGAAATAAGAACTCAGTTGTTATGTGTCCAGAGTTACAGATTTATCACTATGTGGCCATGAGGTTGAAATGAACTGACTAAATTCAGCATTTAGACATTTATTATTTTCCACTTTGATTATTGCTCCCTTCCACAATGTCCCTTTGTAATCTCTCAACTGCTGCAAAAAAAATCACTATAAAACGCAAGCTTTCATAGTTTATCAGGCACACAGACTGAGTTCATGGAAAATAAACTTTATCAAGCAGTGGGCCATTCTGCTAGTGCTCAAGATAAACACTTTTCAGCAGTTGTACAGTTTTGCACAGTGATTTCTTCACCAAGAAACAACAGTTATTCAGCAATCCCCACTCCGGAACCACTTCACAGCTGCCTATTGGTTGATCGCTGGTCTCTTTCTCAGCCGTGCCTGGCTCACATTGAGCAGGTCCTCCCACTGTGACTGTAGTGGATGATAATGGAGTTCATCCTGTACATGAATCCTTCTCTCATCATCGACCTCCCTCTCTCCTTTCTCTATCTCTCTCTGGTTCCCTTTCCGGCATGACCAATTGTATTTATCTATAATAGCTTGCATTTATATAGCACCTTTAATGTAGTGAGACGTCCCAAGGCGCTTCACAGGAACATTAACAAAATTTGACACTGAGCCACATAAGGAGACATTAGTAGAGATGACCAAAAACTTGGTCCAGGAGGTAGATTTTAAGGACCATTTTAAAGGAGGAGAGAGATAGAGAGGTGGAAAAGTTTAGGGAGGGAATTCATGAGTTTAGGGCCTAGGCAGCTGAAGGAACATCTGCCATCAGGGGAGTGATTAAATGCCCCATGGAACATAATTACTATTTGGAAACAGTTTTGAAGTCATTTTGTCTGCAGTTGTGATCAACACTGCCAGCACTTTTTGACATCACTGAAGTAATTGTGGCACTGCTTACAGGGGTTCTTAAACATCTTAGATTAAGATATTGAGGCAATAAGTAGGTCAACAGGAGAAAGCCTAAAGATGGTTAGTTCCTCAAACCCATTGTGGTGATGAATCTGCCAGGCTAATGTTGACATTTTTCACATACAGAACAGAGAAATGGACACAGCTGAAACTTACCGGTAACCCATCAGTGCCTGCTTTTCCCGAATAGCCAGGGGGTCCTTTAGGCCCTGGAGGTCCAGGTGGCCCTGGAGAGCAGTTGCTATTGGCTTGTCCTTGTTCACCCTGGGATTGAATCAGAAGCCACCAAGTTCCGTAAAGACAATATTTAGAACAATTGGTTCGCAATTTGTTCACCAGTTAAAGGAGCAAGTAATTGATATTAAGTAGAGCAGCCAAAAAGCATATTTCATAACCAAAGAATAGGTTATTAGATTGGGAGGGGAGAGGAATAGGTATACAGGAAAGAACAAAGTGGTGCTGGCAGCAGAAAAGGCATTTACCTTGAGGTAGAGGCGTCTGATGAACTGGTCAGCAGGTGGCAGTATTTTCAGTCGAGGTGGAGTAAACTGAACAGGTAGGTGAGCCAGAGGTCACAGGTCAATACAAAGCCAAAGATCATGAGATGATGTTTGGTGTGGTTTTTTTTGGAAGGGAGGGGGACGGATAGAGGAGGGAGGGGAAAAAAGACAAGAATATTGAGAAAAGCAGCAGAGCTCGATGCCAGAGTGAAAGCCAGCAACAGAAATAATCTTACAGGGGTGTGTAGTTGGTGAAAGGAAAATATAAAGTCTTCCATCGTGTGTCAAATGTTATAGGAAAATAAAACAAAAATTAAAGTCAAACTGTTTTTTTCACCAAAGGACTACCCTCAGAATTTGTTGCTGGCTTTAAATAGAGAGAAATAAGACCCAGTCTTATAACAAAGTGAACTGTGATTTCAGAATAAGTTTTGTGTTTAGAAAATATGTGGACTTTCCCAGCTGAAACTGAGCAATACTGATTAATAAGGTTTCCAACCTTTAATTCCTGAAGACTCCAGGATGATATTGAAGGTTAATCTCCAGGACACCGCTGTGAGTGATAACCCAGGAGAAAAATGATTGGGGCGTTAAATATTGTCATTTTAACAAAAATGTCTTTGAACACTTTTGTTTATTAGCTATAAAAATATTGGACATGGGGAATGTTTATCTAACAGTTAAGAAACATCCAATTAAGTAATGAACATCAGTTTGCTTGGCGATTGGCTGCAGCAAAATGGACATGTTGGGCGTCCAATGGCAGGAGTGTGGGGAATGATAGTTGGCAGCACAAAATCCCGTGATGAAATTTCCAGGAATAGGTCCAATGAGAATTGGCAAACCTACTAATTAGATCAAACTTCAGTTCAGAATGCAACTAATCAAGTCAAATAAACTATATGAATATTACAGGCAAATATCCAAATTGGGTAGGGAACAGGAATTTTTCTGGGCTCGTTCAGGAGCCAGCCAGTAACAAAAGACAATTTTGAGCTACTTTGAAAGGACACAAGACACTCTGTTGTAAGACTGACCATAACGACAGTGAAAGCACCCACAAACCTTCACAGTCAGGATCTGATTTAGCCGCAGTGCTGCTAGTGAAGTCCCAGGGAACTCCTACAGAATGCAACATAGAAACTAAGTGATTCTATCCACAGGCAGACAGAATCATACCCCTTCATCTGCTCCCTCCAAAAAAATATACACTACATCCTTAAAATAGGTACTTTAAAAAAAAAATGGGTACTCACCGTCAATCTAATTGTAGATTTTTATGTAACCTTTTTACAAACGATTTGTTTTAAGGTCATGCACTGTAGATCTGCACGGTCCTGCAGGTCTTTGTGACAGAGATAGAGGGTACAGTCCCTCACAGACCCAAGTACCGCAGGGCAGCAGGAATGCAAGACTGTCAAGACACACTGGAAAGTGATAAGGTAAGAGCTTGACACAGGATTTTTACTCCCAGCCAGAGGCCTTGCCTATCAGGAGGACAGATTGGGAATTAGAACATGTACTTGATATGATTTTTCCATCCATTGGAATGGACAGAAAATAATGAGAAGTGTGAATTCATACTCCCCATTGCTACATAACAAAATAATTTCAGAGCTTTTAGATGTGAACTGTAAAATCTCCTGCAGCTGTGAACTTGGGAGGTTATCCTGAAAGAACGTACAATCTCTTGTGAACCCTACTCATACAGAAAGCTGCATCTACAAAGTGACCCCAACCAAAATGTTTCAACTGAAGCATAGAGAAAATCTTAAACAAAGAAAACATGCAGAAAAAAATAGGAGATACATAGAATTTTATACTGATTTTCCCAGGAGAATCTTTTAAATTTCAACCTAGATAGGAAAGAAATGGATATACAGTTTCTTTGAATTTAGATGAGTTTATGGTCATATCTTTACTGTTGATGTGAAGCTGAGATGGAATTTAAACAATGGTCTGTCTCTCCAGCAGATATTCCAGGTGCATCATTCAGACTTTTTACTTGACTCTCATCAGTATTCCCAATAAGTTAAAAAATGTTTGGTCGCTCAATTCCTTGAACTTGGGTTGTTTTCACTTTGATATACTGAAGAAGGCCTGGGTAGATTAAGACTATTTAGATTGATGCTGACTCTATTTACAGTAAATGATACTAAATATTGGAATTTGAATCATGAAGATCATTTATTTATGCAACAGCACTTTTAAACATGGTTTCTTTTGATAAATATCAAAAATACAAGCCTTGAAGGCAGCTTTTCCACTGCAAATGCTTCATGCAATTGGAGTCAAAATTAAGACTGTTTCAATTGACACCATCCTAATGCACTACAGGCAAAAAGCAAGGCTCTAAATCATCCCACAAGAACTATGCAACAAACAAATCGACTTGTAAGTGCTTTTAGAACTGCTTTGATGCATAAAAGGGCAATAAAGTAGCACTGTGAGCAGAAGTTCAGCTATTCCTGTTAACAAAGCAACCAGACATGCCACAGACTAAGATTTCCAAATGGTTTGCTTAGCAGTCTGGTGTCAGTTTAGACTATTAGTGTCTTAGTAATGAGTCTGTGCAGAGTCATGAGATGTGATTTAATTCTTCTGTGCTATCAACATATCCTTGATGTTGCTTTCCACAGAGAATGGCATTTTAGGTTAGCCTGTTGGATAGGAGATTAACTTTAAATAACTTATATTTGCATAATAGAAGCTATGTTCTGACAGACAAATTACACAACTGGACTCAGTCATTTATATAACAAACACAATTGAGAAATTTCGATCATATTTTCACCTCCGGAGCTTCTGTAGGAAACCCCGAGGTAGTTTAATTTCATTTTCCTTAAAACAAAGCTATTAGGAGATAGTATAAGTAAATGGAAGGATTCCCAATCATCGCAATTTGTGAAAAAACAACCGATGTCCAAGTTTTATTTGAAACAAGAAAAGTAAATAAAAAACAAAGATAGAAACAGGATAGAGAAAGAATGTAAAACTCAACATTCCCGTGCTGTTGCATGCCACACATTTAGGTGCAAACTCTGTTTGTCAATCTTATTAAGAAATCGCTAAGGCTTACTGTATATACTTGAGTAATAGTCAATCTCATGTTTACATCAACCCCTGAATTTTGGCCAAAAAATCCTTAATTTGTCGTATATCTCGCATACAAGTTGACCCCAGACCTTTGGCCAAAAATTCCTAATTCTTAGTGCTGATGGGGAGGATTTCAACTAACTCGGCAGGGGTGTGGGAATCAGGAGAAAATATCAGAGAGGAACACCAAGGTGCACAAAATACTGGGGTAGATTGCACTAGGATAGAGAATAGTAAGTTGATTGGTGGGGTCAGGGTAAGGGAGAAAGTAATAAAGTCTAAATCAGGGTTATTGTGCATGTATGTGAATGCACGGAGTGTGGTAAATTAGACTGGTGAGTTCCAGGCGCAGATTGCCATGTGGAATTATGATGTTGTGCTACAATAGATACTTGGCTCAAGGAAGAGCAGGACTGGGTGTTAAATACTCCTGGATATAAGGTGGTCAGGAAAGATGGGAAAGGAAGAAAAGGGGGAGGAGTGGCGGTATTTATTAAGGAGAGCATTGCAGTGCTGGAGAAGGAAGATGTCCCAGAGGGGTCAAGGACAGAATCTGTTTGGCTAGAGCTAAGGAACAAAAAATGTGCAATTACATTGCTTGGTGTAGTTGAGACATCACCAAATAGTAGGAAGGAAGCAGAGGAACAAATTGCAAGGCGATTATAGAGAGGTGTAAGAATTATAAAGTAGTTATAATGGGGCCAATGATGGGGCAATGCCTTTGATGTGGTGTACATGGACTTCCAAAAGGCATTCGATACAGTGCCACACAACAGACCTGTGAAAAATGTTATAGCTTATGGAATAAAGGGGACAGTAGCAACTTGGATATAAAATTGGCTGAGTGACAGGAAATAGAGAATAATGGTTAATGGATGTTTTTCAGGCTGGAGGAAGGTTTGTAGTGGAGTCTCCCAGGGGTCAGTATTGGGACCCTTGCTTTTCCTGATATATAATGATCTAAACCTTGGTGTACAGGGAACATTTTGAAAATTTGTGGATGATACAAAACTTGGAAGCATTGTAAACTGAGAGGAGGACAGTGTCAAACTTTAAAAGATCATAGACAAGTTGGTGGAGTGGGCAGGCAGGTGGCAGTTAAAGTTCAGTGTGGAGAAATGTGAGGTGATACATTTTGTGAAGAAGAACATGGAGAGACAATATAAAATAAAGGTTACAACTCTAAAGGGGGTGCAGGAGCAGAGGGACCTGGGTGTATATGTGCATAAGTCATCGCGGGTGGCAGGACAGGCTGAGAGTGTGGTTAATAAAGTATACAATATCCTTGGCATTATTAATAGGGGCATAGAGTACAAGAGCAAGGGAGTTATGTTGATCTTGTATAAGACCTTTGTTCGACCTCAGCTGGAGTATTGCGACCAGTTTTGGATGCCGCACTTTAGGAAGGATGTGAAGGCATTGGACAGTGTGCAGAATAGGTTTACAAGAATGGTTCCAGGAATGAGAAACTTCAGATATGAAGATAGATTGGAGAGGTTGGGACTGTTCTCCTTGGAGAAGAGAAGGCTGAGGGGAGATTTGATGGAGGTATTCAAAATTATGAGGGGTCTGGACAAAGTAGATAAGGAGAAACTGTTCCCACTCATGAAAGGATCAAGAATGAGAGGGCACAGGTTTAAAGTAATTAGCAAAAGAAGCAAAAGCGACATGAGGGGAAACTTTTTCAGGCAGCAAGTGGTCAGGGTCTGGAATGCACTGCCTCAGTGTGATGGAGGCAGGTTCAACTAAAACATTCAAAAGGGAATTAGATTGTTACCTGAAAAGAATGTGCAGAGTTACAGGAAGAAGGGAAGAGAATGGCATTAGGGGAATTGTTCATTTGGAGAGCCGGTGCAGACTTGATGGGCTGAATGGCCTCCTTCTGCACTGTAACAATTCTGTGATTCTTTCTGCTTACCACCTGTTCACCGCCTCTCCCGCTAGCCGACTCTCTTTCTCTCATTGACTGACTGCCTCTCACTCGCCACTTCCCTGACCAACTCTTTCACTCGCAACTTCTCTCCTGAAACCTCGCAATGAGTAAGGGCTCAGGAGAGGGCTGGTGAGAGGGAGGAAGCAATTAAAAAAGGCTGCAGGCAGGAGAGTCAGGCAAGGAAGGGGCAAGAAAGAGAGTCGGGCAAGGAAGGGGCAAGAAAGAGAGTCGGGCAGGGAAGTGAACAGACAGAGAGAGGCAGGGACGTGGAGAGAAAGAAAGTCAAGGAGGAAAGTGGAGAGGGAGAGAGAGTCAGATAGGAAAGTGGAGAGAGGGGGAGAGAGAGTAGGTGAGGAAAGCAGAGAGAGAGAGAGAGTTTGTAGGGGAGGGAAGCGGAGCAAGAGAGTCAGATAGGGAAGCGGAGAGAGAGAGTGAGAGAGAGGGGGTCGGGTAGGAAAGTAGGGAGAGAGAGAGAGAGAGTTGGGGAGGGAAGTGGAGAGGGAGAGTGAGAGAGAGGGGGTCGGGTAGGGAAGTAGGGAGAGAGAGTGAGAGAGAGAGTTGGGGAGGGAAGTGGAAAGCGAGTCAGGCAGGGAAGCGGAGAGAGAGAGAATCGGGGAGGAAAGTGGAGAGAGAGAGAGTCTGGCAGGGAAGTGGAGAGAGAGTGAGGGAATCAGCAGGGAAGCAGAGAGAGAGAGAGGGTCAGGGAGGGAAGTGGGGAAAGAAAGAGTCAGGGAAGAAAGTGGAAAGAGAGAGTCTGGCAGGGAACTTGAGAGAGTCAGGGAGGGAAGTGGGAAGAGACAGAGAGAGAGAGACAGACAGATAGACAGTCAGGGAGGGAAGCAGAGATAGAGAGAGAACTGGAGAGGGAAGCAGAGAGAAAGAGAGATAGAGAGAGAGAGTTGAGGAGGTAAGCAGAAAGAAAGAGAGAGTTGGGCAGGAAGGCAGAGATAGAGAGGGAGACAAAGAGAGTGGGAGAGGAAAGAGTCAAGTGAGAGAGAGAGTCAGGGGAGGAAGCAAAGAGAAAGAGAGAACCGGTGAGGGACACGGAGAGGGAGACAGAGAGAGAGAGAGAGAGTTGGTTGGGTAGGGACACAGAGAGAGAAACATAGTTGGGAAGGGAAGCAGGGAGACAGAGAGAGTCGGGGAGAGAAACGGAGAGAGAGAGGGAGAGGGAGTCGAGGAGGCAAGTGGAAAGAGAGAGAGACTTGGGCAGAAGGGCGGAGAGAGAGAGGGAGACAGAGAGAGTGGGGGTGGTAAGAGTCAAGTGAGAGAAAGAGTCAGGGAGGGAATCGGAGAGGGAGGGAGGGAGGGATAGAGTCGGGGAGGGAAGCGGAGAGAGAGGGAGGGATAGAGTCGAGGAGGGAGGGAGGGATAGAGTCGAGGAGGGAGGGAGGGATAGAGTCGGGGAGGGAGGGAGGGATAGAGTCAGGGAGGGAAGAGGCAAGTGAGAAAGAATTTTGGGCCAGAATTTTTCCTTTGTCGGGCGGGCTCGGCAGGAGCTGCCCGCAATCGGCTCCTCTCCGCGACTTCACGCGGCCAATTAAGGCCCACCCTGGGTGAGATGTGAGCGGTAGCGCTGAGCGTTACCTATGTGGGTTGAGGGGGGGGAGCGGGCCTGGCGCACAGTTCACACATGCACGTGAAAGAGCTCTTCAATCCCCCAGGCATGGAGCTACCTCAGGGAGACTGAAACGCTTTTTAAAAAAATTAAAGAAGACAATAAAAACTTTTAAAAAACATGTCCCCTCATGTGACTCTGTGTCATGTTTTTAATTCAAAAATGAAGTTTTCAGTTAATGTTTATTTTGCTTTGGGAAACCTCGTCCCGCTGGTGGATGAGGTTTCCTAAAAAATGTAAAGGCCGCTTGGCGTTTTCACCTGCCCGCCAGCTGTAAGGTTGGACGGGCAGCATAAATTTGATTCTAATGAGCTTGTTAACGGTCTTAATAGGCCTTTCAATTATCAGTGGGTACACAGCCGACTCTGGCGCGCACCCGCTGAACAAAATATCGCACGCCCGACATCATCTTGTGTCATATTACGCTCGGGCGCGTCGGGTGCGCACCCACATGCTGAAAGTAAACTTCTGCCCATGGAGAGGTAAGAGTTGAGTGAGAGGGAGAGTGAGGGAGGGAAGTAGGGAGAGAGAGAGAGAGAGAGAGAGAATCAGGCAGGGAAGTGGAGAGGGAGGGAGGGAGAGAGTTGGGGAGGGAAGAGGTGAGTGAGATGGAGCCTTGGGGAGCAGAAGAGGTCGCTCCAAAATGGTGCCAATCGGGTCACGCATGCTCCGTTAGCCCTAGTGCGAAATGATTTCAACCCCTTGACAACATTACTCGCTTATAAGTTGACGCCCTACATTTTGCCTAAAAATGTGGTCTCAAAAACTTGACTTTTACACAAGTATGTACGGTAACATTTATACTCAAGAGACTGGTAACTAGGAGTTGCTCCTGCTTCCTGAACACAAATCTATGTGATTAAGACCACTCAGTTTACTAAGTTATTCCAGGTTGTAGCCTAATGGAGGGTGAAATTGAATTCTCATCAGCCAGCAATGAGATGCAAAGCAGATTATATAAAGCTGCAGGTTAATAATAAACTGAACCTTCCTCCTCAATGTTTCTGCCAGCATGGGGAATGGGAACTAGTAGAAGAAATGAGAGGAAAGTTGCAGCTAAACATGGCTGCCTGACACTCAAAGTTAGTTGGGATAATCAGTCTTTTCAGTCCCCATCAGGGTGATTTTGCAAGTTAAATCTGATTGTTGTGTAGCTACCAGGCAGTGCCCCTATCTGTCTCCCTGTACAAAGTTATCTCTATTCTGGTTTGAGAAGCTGCAGGCACAGCATTGGCAATGAAGACAACTTCACATATCTTTAGCTCCAGTTAATCAAATTCTTTATTGACAAATCTGCCCCAAGAGGAGCTACTGCCTTTTAAAAAAAATCAGCTAGATTTTATTGATGGGCTGTAGGTGTCCACAAGATAGCAATGGACGTTGTAGGTACTAAGACTGGGGAAACGGCAAAAATAGCGGGCATGGTGAGATGATCATGTGGCCAATCATTAACAGGGAGAGGGAATAGCGAGACAGTGAAACAGAGCCCTGCATCAGGTTATAGGAAGCACTGAGGAAGCCAAATCAGTATTTTTCTTCTGTCCTGAATTGTAAATATAACACTGTTAAGCTATGACTGTGCAAAAAAGAGTCATTTCCCATTGCGCAGAGTATTAAAAAAGCGTCTTATGTGTTGATAAGTTGGGAGTGACCAAGTTTCCCACAGTAAACATTTGACCTGAAATCTGCCCCAGAAATATGCGGATTAATTGAGCCCTTGTAGAGTGATTCCACAGAAACCTTGCCAATCATGGATATTATTTTAGTGGATGATTGCCTGGGGAATATGTTTTTCTCTATTTACTTATGATAGAGAAAATGAAAATCAGCAGGTGCATAAGCAGGATTTTTAAAATCATGGTGAATTGTCTAAAAGCGCTCAGCACTAGAACCCATTTGCAAATCAATGACAAATCAAATGCTAAAGTGTGGAAGAGCTGAGGTCTCAGGATTCATATTATAGACAACATCGCTACTGCAGCCAATATCAAAAACTGACCAGCAGTCATGGATTATGCCTGAATTTCCAAACTATTGGATAATTTGTAACTTAGCCAGTAGTTTTAGAAGGTTGAAAGAGAAAGATGGGTTAATTTTCTAACTAAAATTAACATTTGAAAACTAATAGCGAGCACACATGAATTATTGAAAACTTTAAGCATTTATGACAGAAAAGCTAAAGCGGAATGAGGTGGACGGATGGAAACATCTTTATCATGTCCTTGAATTGTTAATAAAATAAAATGAAATGTAGGGATAAATATTTTTCGGACCTTGAATTTTCAGTAAATCTCAGAATGTAAAAAAAATCACATTAGAAGGCGGGATATAAACACTGTTCGTTATATCCACTAGGTCTGTAAGTAAATATAGTTTAAGAGACAGATTACTTACTGTGAGTGCAGAATCTCCACGTTGACCCTAGAAAATGGAAGTTTAATCAGATTCACAGTGTAAATACATCATTTATGTTTTACCTCTAAAGTTCTGGGAAGAAGATTAACATATTACAATGAGGTTTCAAAATCATCTAATCCTGAACTGAGATAGATTTTTTTTAACTGCCTATAAATATTATCCAACAAGTACCACTTGATATTGTAGATTTTATAAATAAGGATAAAACATTTCTACAATTATTTGACTAAAAGCAAAATACTGCAGATGCTGGAGATCTGAAATAAAAACATTTAGTGCTGGACAAACTCAGCAGGTCTGACAGCTTCTCTGGAGGGGATGTGTCAGACCTGCTGAGTTTTTCCAATACTTTCTGTTTTTATTCTCCAGCCGGCTTGTCCAACATGGGTCAAATGTAGACCACAAAACTCCCCAGTGTGGCCCCCAGAGGTAGTTTTCGAAATGCTGGTAAGTGGAGTGGAAGGTTCTGAAAGAAACTGCTCCTCCAATCACAGGCTGTTCCTCTGTGTGGTTGCTGCTGATAGGCTCACAAGTTGGGGGAGGGATGGGGGGAAAGAGAGAGATAGATAGGCTGGCTGCCGGATTGGTAGGGAGGGGGGGGAGGCTGTCGTGCAGTGCCGGATGGGGAGGGGAGGCTGCTGTGCCGGGCCAGAAGAGGCTGGATGTGATGGTGTGGGCAAGCGGGGGCTGCGTGGCGAGGGTGAATAGGCTCGCTGCCCGGGGGCTGGGAGAGAGAGAGTGAGTGAGTGAGTGTAGGGGGGAGAGAGAGAGAGAGGGAGAGAGAGAGTGGGTGGAATTTTACACCAGTGGGAAGTCAATGGTCTTTTGAATGGCTCACCGCATTTTACAGCCCCGCCCCCAATGTGACCGGGCTGGGAAATTCTGCACAGTGAGTGTGGGGTTTAGAGAGGGAGAGCGAATGTGGGAGAGAGAGAGTGTGTGTGTGGGGGGGAGAGAGAGCGAGAGAGAGATTGTGTGCGAGAGAGAGAGAGAAAGAGAGAACGTGGGAGAGGGAGAGAGCGTGTGGGGAAGAGAGAGAGGGAGAGTGTGACAGAGTGAGAGAGAGAGAGAGAGAATGTGGGGGTGTGTCTGGCTCACTCACAGTCTCAGGATTCCCACTCACAATTATCGCCACACACCAATACACAATCACACCCACTCACACAGTGGGTGAGGGAGTGAGCATCAAGAGATCGGGAGTGAGCCAGACAAACAGACTCTGCCCCTCACACTCTAATGGTGTATAATTATTAATTACTCTTTTTAATTATCAACTTATTGCTTTGACATTGCTTTAATTTTGCTCAGCAAGTTTTCTCTTTTCTTTATATCTCAGTTTATTTTGAATTTCATGTTTAAAGTGGTGCCAAACCTCATCGTTCTGAAATTCGCCCCTCGGTCCCTTTGTGAGAAAAAATGGAAATGTGCCCCCTCCCCCCACCATTCTACAATTATTTGATTGATTCGTGTGAAGTGAAAGTAATCTATTTGGTTGATGTTGAGGCCAGCAACACTGGGACGTTTTATTAATGGTAAAAGCTTGGCTTCTCTGGGGTGATCGTGTCTGAGTCAGATTTTGTCTGGCTACACTAACACTACAGGGAATTTTGAAAAATGTGCAGTGTCAAGGTGTGAAAAGAATTCAAGCAGATTGTTTATCACATGCAAATCAGAGAAAAGTTTGAATAATCATTGAATGGAACAGGAAATTAAGAAATGTCATGGACTGATTAGTTGTGTATTGGAAGAAAATATGGGACAGCATCCTTTTATGACCTAAACTGCAATTTAAATCCAATGAAAACTAAACTTACTAAACAAACACTGGGATATAATTAGCCACCTAATGTTTAACCCTTTGAAGTACATAAAACAATTTTCACTTCTGGACAGTAAGCCAATTTAAGTGTCTGTGCATCTAAATCACTCCCATCACACAGTTACAACAGATCCTGAACATTACGGCCAATGTTAAATATAGTACTTACTTTTTTTAAAAAAAAGCCATTTAACATCTATTTAATTAAAGATCAGAAGCCTGATTTGGCACTATTCCTTTTTAATCATAATACCAGGAACTAAGCAGATGGCATCACGGTTGCTGGGTATTGATTGTGGATAAGTGCAAGTGGTGTCACAAGGTTAACTCAAATGTTCAATCTTGCAACATTTTTGAAGGAGGAATTCAAGATCCATGTGTGGAAAATGTGTTTGGTGACAAACATGAAAGATCAGTGTGAAAAATATTCAGATTCTGAGCTAGTTATCAAATTATTTGTGATTCCCACTAGTAGAAGAAAATGAAACCTATAATATTTTAGTTTAGCCCACAGGTCCCACAGACCAGACTTCCAAGGTCTTCTCTCCACAAAAAAACTTTTGGATCTCAAGACCCTGAAATTGTCTGGCTCTTTAATTAAACTTAAGGTTTATGAATCAGTTTTACAGAGGTTATGTTTCCTAGTGAAAGACTGATCTAATGTTATTTAGCATACTTTCAAAGTAGGAGAGTGTATAAAATGACAGATTGCAGATCAGCTGCATGTTATACACCGTTTTCATTATTCACGTCAAGTTTCTCGCCTGATTTTCCTTTCCACCAAAGTCATTTTAGTGCCAGCCAATTCTTTATCCCTGCTGAAGTTGAAAGTTCCGCTTTATATCTTCCCTCAAATTTGCAAACTAATAGGTACAAAGGTGGCATGTTGGAACATTTATAAGATCTATATACGCTCAATAATACTGACAACAATAACCCATGCTCACCTTATCACCCTTTGGACCATTCAGACCCTGTGCAAACACAATGAATCATGTTGAAATGTCATTGTGGTATGGCAAAGTAAAGGAGATATTCTCTTTAAAAGTTAAGACACACTGTCATTGTGAAAACAATCGAATGGCTATTAAGATTAATAAATAAGAATTTAGACCAGAAACAAACCTTTGGTATCATTTCCGTATTTGGAATGAAATGAAATATCGAGAGCAACCAGGAATATGTATATTAGCAACACATGATAACCAAAGATAGGTAGTATAACATTAAATCGAGTTCAAGGCAGTGACAATTTTCAAGCAATAGAATCAGGTCAGGTAAATGCATAAGCTTTAACAACAGCGCAGAGTTCCACTGTACAAAATCTCTTCACATTCAATCTTTTGTCATTTTTTATGAATTCATAACAGTCAAGGAACAGTGGAGTTCTCCTTGCAGCAGAGTAGATTAAGGGGAAGTTTGATAAAGTTGTTAAAATCATAAAAGGTTTTTAATAGAGTAAATAAAGAGAAGCTATTTTCAGTGGCAGAAGGGTCAGTAACCAGAGGACACAGATTTAAGGTGATTGGCAAAAGAAGCAGAGACAACATGATGAAACTTTGTTTTCCACAGTGAGTTGCTGTGATCTGGAATGTACTGTATGTAGGAAAGGTGGAAGCAAATTCACTAATGTCGTTCAAAAGAGAATTGGATAAATGCTTGAAGGGAAAACATTTACAGAGCTATTGGGAAAGAGCAGGAGAGAGGAATTAATTGGATAGATCTACCAAAGAAATGTCACAGGCATGATGATGAACTGAAAGGCCTTCTTAGGCTGGGCTGTCTCATTCTATGATTCTGTGTTTCTATAGGTATTGGTGAAGAGGATCAGGTCCTTTGTCTATGAATCTTTGGGCTGATTTCTGAGAGTTAGCACACACAGATACAAAAACACTATTTGCATATTTAATTGAACTCAGTGTCTATTGGCTCTTTTCATTCATTTGTATTATGGTCAGAAGGCATTTTGGACCTGCGATTGAAACAAAAGTTAAAAATTCCAAACCAGGCACAACTGATTCAATTTTTACATGGAAAATCAATCCTGGTATAACTAAAACATGTTGTCAAACATGGCCAGACTCTTGTCTAAATCTCCTCCACAAATGCTAAACTCCTTCCGCTTAAATGTCAGCCTTGTCTCAGTGGGTAGCACTCTCACCTCTGAGTCTGAAGGGCATGGGTTCTTGCCTCACTCCAGCATTTGAGCACATAATCTAGGCTGGCACGTCAGGGACTGCTATTTGTTGAAGGTTCTATCCTTCATGTAAGAGGTTAAACCCAAGTCCTATTCCAACTTCTCAAGTGGCTGTAAAAAGAATCCATGGAACTATCTGAAATCACACAGGAGAGTTTCACTGGTGTTCTGGCTAATGTTTACCCCCCATCAACATCCCCAAAGGTACATTAACTGCTCATTTATTTCATTGATGTTTATGAAACTTTGTTGTGTATGCCTTAGTTTGCCTAAAAAACAAATACATTCAAATGCAATTCATTCAAAGGAGCTATATAAATACTTCTCTCTACCATCCCCTTCCCCATCCTGCTCACCACATTCTTCCAAGGACTGTACAGTTGCCAAATTACTCCCATGAGTTGCCAGTGCATTTTAAAAGGTACAATTTGTTTTCAAATCGAGTTATAATAGAAAAAATCGTTTAAAAAAACCACAGGTTTTTCCTGGTGAGCAGGTTTAGTAATCGGAGAACCTGCAGTGATGCAAGGGCATGTTCAATACACCACTGCTCGAGTCCCTAGGTATCAACACAGCTGTGGCTTAAATTAAGGAATAAGGGGCGGAATTTTACAGTCCATCCCGCAGGTGGGATCTTCCGGTCCCACCGAAGTCAATGGACTTTTGAACGACTCGGCGCATTCCTTCTGGCCTCGCCCCTGCTGCAACAGGGCCGTACAATTCCGCCCAAGGGTCTAGTTCTTGAATTCCCAGACTTCTGCAAGGAATTCCTTTCAGATATTCAGCCTAATTCTAAAGGCTGCCTGTGACGTTGCTTCACTGAAGCGGAGGTCTTGTGTGACGAGCAAGTACCAAAATCGAAAGTTTGAACAAACATGAAGGTACAAAAATAATTCTGCCTCTTTAAAGAACAAGTGCAGTGAATGACAGCTTCCTCCAAGTTGATTTTACTTTACAAGTAATATATGGAATTTTGCAATTTCTGGTTGGTAAAGGTAACAGTCACTGACAAAATAACAGATGAAGTGCTGAATGTAAAAAGACCAAAGTTAATTTTGCTCCGGAGGTAAAGCTGCCACTTAGAGCCATAAACTGGAACTTTAAACAACAAGAGAATAACTTGACTGTTTCTCTGGCTGATGTAGAGAATGCCCTGGAGAATCTCATTTCTCTTATATCCCCTTTCATTTATTATCGAGTCTGAATTACTGTTACATACAGTTACACTAGCCAGTGGGGGAACATCATATGTTTCTATGCTCACACAATGTCCTTTACCACTCAAGTTATCATCTGTGAATATTTTATAATACCAACCTGTATTAATCAATGGCTTCCAACTATAGCCTTGCAGAACTTTAAATCTCATTGTTTAAAATGTGTTTAATTCAGAATCACAACTTACCTTTTCTCCTTTTTGCCCGGAGTCTCCCTTTTGGAAATCAATACAAAAAGTTAGAAAACATTAGGAAATTTGCTCACATTCTGAATAGTCTTAAAACTTATCAGATTGCATAGATTTCATCCTGGAAGGCTCACTTACCTTTTCACCTTTTGGGCCAGGTAAACCCTGTGTGAGAAGGAAAAGAATAAAACAACTGTCAGGGCTTTTTTTTTTGTGGATTGTGAATTTTACTCCCTTTAAAATATATAAGAGCATTTTTACAATCTTGCATAGAATGGCCACAAAGATGTGCAAGAACTGAAGACAGTGCAGGAAGGATCTAGGGAATGTTATTTATAACCAAATTCAAGCATTTGGAAGGAACTGGTAAAAGTGAAATTTGGCTTTGAAAAAATGAGTCACATATATAGTTACAACACAGAGGCCATTCAACCCATATACTCTATGCTGACTCAAGGTGATCTTCTCAAAAACTTCAAAATACCTTTCAAAGGCTCTGATAATAGTTTCCGTCATCAACAGCTGTTTCAAAATTTTAGCTAATAGGATGAAATATTATTATTTAATGCTGCTAATGCCAAGTTTCACTTGATGGGAGCTAATATTAGGGATTTTGGTGGAGTAGTAACATTTCTGAATTATTTACTGTCTATTATATAAAGGAATGAACAGAAAATGGTGCTGGCCACGTACCAAATGCTGAATACCCATTTTATATTTCCACCACATGAAGCACTAGTTAGAAAAATGTAGCCCACATAATTTCATATCTTACACCTGCAATAAAATGTTCCCATATTTACTTACATGCCATGCAAGTTTATTTAAAGCAAAACTGTTATGCCTAGATATCTGAAATAGGAAGTGTTGGACATACACTGAATAGGCCTGACAAAGTCTGCATCAGATATGTTAACCTGTTTTATCTGTCAGGTGCTAATAGTCCTGATGTCTATTCCCAGCACTTTGCGATTTTGTTTAAATACGCATTTTTGCTTCCAATCTTACCATGTCACCTTTAGGACCAGCTTTTCCCTGCAATGACAGAAATAAATGTATAAGCTACAGTGGATTGATAATAGTAATTAATTTGTAAATTTATTAACTTCTTCCCCTTGCCCAACCCCAAACTCCTTGTGAAAATTGGATAAAAATGTTATTGATGCAAGTATTGCTTTGTTCTATTTAAATCTAGAACATGCAAGCAACGAGCACAGATAGACAGATTTTGCATTATTACATTTGTGATAACACCCACAATCACATATTTAATGGTTTCCTAATTTCAATAACCTTTTGTTAACTAGTACACTTAATAAAAACCCCAACGACGATGCCTGTCCTCCAAATAAAAATTGAAAAGGGAGAAAAACCCATTTAACCACCAAACAATTCTAAACTCAATCAGATCAGACCTCTGTGGAATTTTCACCTTCAGTGATACCAGATCAGCTGCTCATCTAATTTTCTTTGGTGTCAATAATGGCCATATAACAGCTACTGTTCTGATCTCATCAGTTATATTCACCCAAAGATAAGGGTTCAGACATTTACAGGACTCAGTATTTACACTAAAGTACCATTAAGGCCACAAATCACAACACTGATAATCTGAGAACTGCAAGCAGAGGGCATTTTGACCATATCAAGGCATGTCAGTGGACTAGTAACACAGAGACTGAGAGTTCAAATATGACCACAGCAAGTTGTGGGATTGAGCAAAGAAACATGCAGAAACCCAACTGGTTTTACTATTATGCCACACTACCTGATCTGGCCTACATGTAACTCCCATCCCACATTATGTGGTTGGCTCTTAGGGGCGGAAATTGATCTGGTGCTGTAGTGCAAAATGGAACTTGACATGAGGCTGGATGTAAAACAGGCTCCTCATTCACTCTCGTCCATTTAGCACAATGTTCAAAGACCAATTTCACTTCCCTAATGCCCTCTGAAGTGGCCTCGCAAGCTACTCCATTATGAAAACAAATGATAGACAGATAAGGTATTTGAGGTAAAATACTGGGAAAGATGATATGTGTTATTATTAAATTATCTTATAGCAATAAATTTTAAAATTACATAAAATACTCACGGATTTACCATCCAACCCTATCGGTCCCTTCAAAATAAATTAAATATTAGTGAATATAAAAATATGAATGAACTGTTTCAGAACACAGAAATCACTTGAATAGGAAATGAAGCCAACATAGAAAGGATTTAAACATCAACATGACAGTGAGTTCATTAAATGAGAAGTTAAATGAAAATTCAGCAATGGTATAGTTAGTAGCACAAACACCAAAGCAAAGGATAACAATGCTCCTTTAAAGACTTGTTTAACAATCAGCAGTTTTGTTAAGGTGCAGTTTTAAATGGCTCCCATCAGCTGGTAGTGAAGTGTGTAAAGCACGGTCAAACCTGGTCAGTTTTATTGTTTCAATATGTTCACCATAAAAGAAAAACAAACGGAAGCAGCTTGGCAAATTGAGCAAAACACAGCTGGCAAGAAATCAATATGTTAAATGGTAAATCAGTTTTGACATCATGAACTGTTAAAATGTATTTTTTCCAGTTTGACACAAACTCAGGTACTTAGCTCACACTCAACTTCTTCTCATTTAAAACCTTCCTGAAGGTGTGAGTAAATGAAATGCACAGGAGCAGATATTTGAAATGCTGTTGCATTTCAGATGGGGTAAATATAAAATCAGTGCCATTCACAACATTTTGTAATAAATACAGGCTTTCCTTCAAGAAATGGATTATGCTCCAACCACAAACCCCAAGGTGTACACAGGATTCTTGTATTCAATTGTGCAATCCACAGTCTTTGCTACTATATGCCTACAATATTCTTTTCCAAACCACATTACTTACTCACTAATCCCCATGCTTACGCTCTCATTAGCCATTTGTTGGATGCATATATATATATATATATTATATATATATATATATATATATATAGATGCACGTAGATATATCTATATACATGTGTGCTGCAGAGTCTGGACTGCAGCTGAATCATAAGTCAAAAGCTGGCTCCATGTTTCATTGATATCTCCAGCTCAAGTGGCTAAGATTTACAAGCTGTACAGAGTCGTCTCTATGGCAGACCATTCATTATTATGGCAGCATTACAATCCAATCAAGTGCGGTAACAGCTCTGTGATAAAGGTACGCTCCCAACGGTTTATCCCAACACAGAGTTCAAATCTTTCATAAATTCACAAATTCGGAGTGTTATTTGCCTGAACATCGCTAAAGAATAAGTAAAACAGGAACAGAGAGACCATTCAGCTCAGTAACCTCATCCTCTTTTGATTGATTTCAGGTCTACTTTTCCACCATTCACTTTCTTTCTTAAATGTAGGATGAGCTTCACATTCAACTCTTAGCTCTTTTTATGCTGATCTTAAGGCCCTCAAATATTAGTCTATTTACTTTGAATACTTTACTCTGTCGCTTCCAGTTCTTACGCTTACAATAAATTGCGGTATCTTTTATAATCCATATATTTTGTTGTTTCTCACATTGCTCTGTAGCATTGATAATATAGGTCAAAGATGTTTGCCAAAAGAATGTCCTGACTCACATTAGTAAGCTTTCATTTAAGAGTTGGTGCACTTTAGGGCAATCCAAGTTAAGTATTATTAGATATGTCCACAGCCAGCTTTCACATATCAATTTAGATTGCAGGTTTAGTTTTCAGCCATTAAGGTTGAGTTTAGAAATCTGAAACAGATTTTTCATTCCATTCCTCAAACTAGCTTCACAAAGCAAAAACTAGTCATTAAACTCATTGGTGTCTGCCAAGCACAAAATGGTAAATGCTAGAAAGACTAAGCATCTAACAGCATCTGTGGAGACAGAAACAGAGTTAACGTTTTGAATCCGTTTGATCCTTCTTCAGAGCTTTCAGTCATTCGGACTCAAAATGTTAACTGTGTTTCTCTCTCCACAGATGCTGTTCGACCTGCTGAGTTTTTCCAGCATTTTCTGTTTTTGTTTCAGATTTCCAGCAAGCACAGCATTTTGCTTCTATCTTTTAAGCACAAAATGGTTGCTGCTTTTGATGGCATAACAAGAATCACGGTGCATCAAATTAACTCATCGCATGCAAAGTGGTTTGGGACATTTCTGAGGGGTAAAAAGGCACTGTATATGTGCACACCTCTTTACGCCTACCACTAAGATAGACAAGTTAAAATCAATAGCCTCCATTCCCTTGTGCTATTGAAAAAACAAATTGACTGTTTAAAATCGTAAATGCAAACATACTGGAAAATATCAGTGCTTTTATCTGTTGTGTTGTTGAAGTGTGGTGTATTATAGGAATGGTACTACACATCTACATTCTTAATGGAAGCCATGGTGGGCAGCAGTGTGGGGTGGACTATGGTGTATCAGCCCCGTCTCTGATCTACAGTCCCTTCCAGCCCCTGCTCTGCCAGCAGTGCAGAATCATAATCATCCTTCATTTCGTACAACCTGCACAATGTTGCAATAAACTTTCTATTAATAAAGGGATAATTTTAACTTGCATTCATATAATGCCTTTATTGTAGAAAAATGTCCCAAGGCACTTCACAGGAGTGTTAAATAAGGATGATTGTTGCAAAGTCTTTAGTATAGATGCTCAATGAAGTTGATTAGAATAGAACCCCAAAACATTAGAAAATAGCTTTAAGTGCAGTGAGCTAGCTTCTTAGTTTACAGCGACACAAATGAAATGATCAAACAGTATGAATACATGACGAGCAGCTTGTACCACTTAGGTACTTGTAACTCAAAAGCACCAGCAGCGGCATAAATATACAATTAATTCCTCTCAGCATGGTCATTCATTCATGAAAGCTGGTCGATCTTATAAAAATAAACCAAGAAGTGATTTGATTATCCAAGCAAGCTATTAAAATATTACTGAATGATTAACAAAAGAAATTCCAAGGAAAAAGTCTCTCAAACATCAACACACCGGATATCCTGGGAACCCTCTTGCTCCTGGCTGACCCTAGATTAAAGATAAAAAAACACAAGTGGGAAGAAAAATTAATCCAATTCCTCACCTTGTACTTGGTGATATATTATAGTACAAAGCAAGGCATTATTTTTTACTAGTTACGATTTTTCTTCTCAAGTAAGGTTTGCTAAACGATTAGTGAATTCGCACAACTTACTTGTATCAAAGCGCAGGCAAAAACAATTTCTTTGAGGCAGACCTAATGTATTCTATATATAGTAGCAGAAAGGTGAAAAAGTGAGTAATTGGAGTAGTTGTGTCAGTGATTTTACAATGTAAAATAGTTCCACCATCGTACACACTGAAAAAAGAGACATGTCGAAGCTTTTCCTCTTGCACTCATCAGGACACTTCGCAAGAATACGGATATAAGGGGAAAACAACAACTCATACTGTGTGTGAAGAGAATGCTGGCTGGTTGGCAAGTGAACTCTGATTGGTAGAGGCATTCCCATGAAGGATGCAACAGTGATTGTAACTGACAGTTAACTGCCAAACATTTCTTTTGAAATTTAAGCCAGGCAGCTTGGCCCTGATTGGTCAAGGCATTACCCTGAGGAATGAGTCAGCGAATGGCTGTCACTTATTTTGTGGCTCATTCTTCAGGGCAATGCATTGACCAATCAGGGTCAATTTGCCTGGTTTAAATTTCAAACAATGCTTGGCAGTTAACTGTCTGTTATGATCACTGGTGCATTCTTCATGGCAACGCCTCTACCAATCAGAGTCCACTTGCTAACCAATCAGCATTCTCTTCACATACAGTATAAGTTACTGTTTTCCCCTTATATTGGTATTCTTGGAAGTGTCCTGATGAGTGCAAGAGGAAAAGCTTCAACCTGCCTCTATTTTCAGCAATACTCGAGTTTTGTACTATCAAATGACTAATTGTACACACTGTGGTCAGCACATGTCATCAAAGGCCCTCCTCACTATCATTGTATTCATTACAGGTTTCTGTACTTCAGCAGCTCAATGTAAACTCATTTATTCATATTTCTCCAATGGTCACTCCTAGACCAATACAGGAAACAGTTCATATAAGTGAACATTCAGTATACTGGCAATAGAGTTGAAGCTTCACTCTGAAATAAAAACAGAAAGTGCTAGAAAAACTCAGCAGCACTTTCTATTTTTATTTCAGGTTTCCAGCACCTGCAGTGTTTTGCTTTTATTGAAGCTTCACTGTTGTTGATTGCTGGAGTTTTAGTGACCAGATGAAGCATTTAACTGAAGATGGAAAAAGAACAAGGAAAAACAGAAGCTATGAATCACTTGGAATCATAAATGCCACCGGCTCACCATGGAATGAAATCATTGCCTGTCCTTCACTTGCTGTCTCCCCAGTCTGCTGACATGACTCAACTGAAGCTTCACTCTTTCAGACACTTAAGCCTGGAGTAACTGCACTAACATCATTCACATAAAACTTTATAAATAACGGGAGTCACTACACATCACTTAACTCAGAATCTCTACTTATTTCGACAACAACTTGTATTTATATAGCTCCTTTATTGTAGTAAAAGATCCCTAGCCATTTCACAGGGGCATAATCAAGCAAAATTTGACACAGAGCCACATAAGGAGATATTAGAGCAAATTACCATAAGTTTGGTCAAAGAGGTTGGTTTGAAGGAGCATCTTAAAGGAGGAAAGACAGGCCAAGAGTCAGAGAGGTTTTGGAAGGGAATTCAAGCGCTTAGAGCTTAGGCAGCTGGAGGTGCGACTGCCAATGGTGGAGCAATTAAAATCCAGGCTCTGTGTGGAGTCCGGAATTGATGGAGTGCAGAGATCTCAGAGGATTGTTGGGTGGAGAACGTTACAGGGAGGAAGGGACTGTTAATTCAATGAACATCCATCTGGCAAAGAAAGAAGCCGGAGCCAGTCTGTTTTCAACATAGATTTATTCACAAAACTCAGCATAACAGAAGTGCAGACTACTTTTCCCTTCCACATAACTCCTCCCACACAGTTTTACTAGGGCTCCTTGATGCCACACTCGGTCAAATGCGGCCTTGATGTCAAGGGCAGCCACTCTCACCTCTCCTAATTAGTATCAGCTGCTCTTACTCACAACTAGAGCATGCACTCAATTGTCACAGCATCTGCAATATTAACAAGGGCAAGGTTATGGAAGGATTTGAAAACAAGGATGAGAATTTTAAAATTGAGGCATTGCCGGACCATTGTGGGTTAGTGAGCAAAGGGGGTGATGGGTGAATGAGGCTTAGTGTAAGTTAGGATATGGGGAGCTGAGTTTTGGAAAAGCTCAAGTTTACTGAGGGTATTTTAAAGCATTAAAGGGTCATTTAATGGATGGAAAATCATGGGCTTTCACACAAATGTTTTACTTGCACCCCTACCATGCAAGGATCTACACAGGTAACGTGGAGTGCAACATCTCAACCCGTGCCATGACACATGTTATAGGTCCTTCATTAGTTCAAAAGAAACTCAAGTACATTCTTGAAGCATACAGAAGATCTGCTATTCTCAAAAGTTTTTAAAAATTAAACAACAAGGTATCACACCTAGAACTCTCATCCAAGCAATCATAAATCCATAAGCTTAGACAGGCCACATTGGCAAACTATTCAGTGCAGGGAGGCATCACACCTAAGCCATGCTTGATATGTGCATTCCGGCCAGTAGCACTGAACTCAGTAATAGAAGCACCAGCTCATTTTGCCCACCTAACGCAGGGTGCGAAGGCCAATTGTACCGTCCTGTCATCACTGCAACTGAGCTCACACTAACTCCGCATCACAGAGAAATCAAGCCTCAAGCTTTGCTGGTCTGAACCAGCTGAACTATTAGGGAAGACTTGTCACTCTTTATTGTGCAAAAGATATCCATGTGAAATCAGTCGTAGGCATTAGTGTGACAGCATAGTTAAGTTATAATTCCACTATCCTTGCTCAGTGTTATATTACAGTATTGTAATCTCAACATGGGGCAGAATCTTCCAGCCCCCTCCCCCCCCAGCGGGGCCAGCGAGCCACTGAAATCTCCGTTCACATCGGCGGACCGGAAGATCCCGCTGGCGTGAGGGGCTGGAAAATTCTGGCATCGTGACAGAATTCTGTGAAATCTAATCTTTCTAAAAGTATCAAGTTTGCCTCAACTTTACAAATTACTAACAAGAGATTGCATGAAAATTAAGTGAATTTTGGCTTTTGAAGGATTTGAGTGGATTGATAAATCAGTCCCATTTCAATTGCTCTTTGCAGAGACTTTAAATAATCACGTAAGATTAAATAATTAAAATGGCTTTTCAAAATGCTCTTAAAGATGGGATATTGTGTGAAAGACACATTCTTCAAGCAATACTTTCTACAAATGACTGGCTCACTGTGTAACCATCTCCCTCCAACTACACCATGATAACTGAAGGCAGCTTAAATTCATTGTAATTAAGGCTACCGAAGAAAGGCAACTTCCTTTGAAGACAGTAGGGCCTGTTACTTGTTTGTTATTTGTCAAATGCAAAATGCAAGAACAAGTAACTGGGTTTCAAGCTGTTCCTCATTAGCAATGGTTTATCACGCTGCTTCTGGTGGCTAACTGCAAAACCAGATGGTCAAACTATGTTGTCACATTTCTGCAGCCCTGACTTAACTCAATGAGAGTGAAAAACGCCACAAATAAATCAATTCTTTATGGTATTTTCAAACCGGAAATAACATATCAAAGAAATGAAATCCTTTCCTCTCATCTGTAAAAGGATGATGCCTTTTCTGGCACGTTGACATGTCCACTCTTAGCAACTCCTTTAGAGGCTTGGCAACATTCACCACGCTCTTTGGATTTAAGGAAACCCAAGTACAGATTGAATATAGGCAGACTTTTAATTGTCTGCTGCACCATTAAGGTGGCGATGCATTTAGCCACAAATCATTTGTTCATCATAAAATGTTCTGAATCACGTTGGCAATTTACACATTACAATGGGCCTGGTTAGCTGAATTGATCCAAATTTGATTAATCTGGAAAATCTAACATTTTAAACAAGAAAAAAGCTTTGGAATAAAAATTATATGGTATAAACGCCATTCACAAATTTTGTAAATATATTTTTTGACCTTTTTTATTTGACCCTCAAGCAGTCCTTTTTTCAGTTAAGCTTCTGATCTATTGCCCCTTTAAAAAGGACTTACAAATGCACTTATTAAAAATCCTTAAAAAGCATTAACTCATTCACTTTCCACTGCACATTTCTCATTCTTTGTGTGTCTTGTGATTTGATGCACAAGTAAAGGAGGTTAAAGGATGGGCTACAATTGGTCGGTGCATGCAGGGGTAGTTCAAGCCCCATTCTGAAGCAATGCATCTGGTTCTCATTTTTTGTATAATACTTTGACAAAACCTGAGGTAAGGGTGGGTTTCAGTGCAGGGGTTACTCTGTCATACAGACTGCGGGGGGGGGTGGGCTGAGATTTCACAGTGCCATTACCGGCAGAAAGGCATAATCACAGTGTGACAAGTTTACACGAACAACGCGGATATAGGGATATCTAATGAAAAGGTTGAAAGGAGTGTGTATAAGATATATACACAATATGCATACACGTTTACATATGTATCCAAGAAAAAGGAACAAAATCTCGGGCAGAATTTTGAGTTTGGCAGGCGGGCGCAGTTGGTGGGCCTGGGAGCGGCTGGGAAACAGGCTGCTGCCCGCGATCAGCCCCTGACCGTGATTTCACACTGGTGCCAATTAAGGCCACCCAGCATGAAACACAGCTCCTCACTGGTTGGGAAGAGCTGAGTGGGAGCAGAGGCCTGTCAGCCACCAGGTCCAATGGCGATCCGGCAGCAGGTTTAAAAATGGCCCAGGCAGCCGCTGGAAGGCTGCCATGGAAGAAGGTTTGTTCTGTGTTAGCAAAGTGATGGAGTCGAGTGCAGCTGGAGACGCCAAGCGGGAGGGCAGGTTGGGCAAGCACTCAGCCCCCTGCTTTTTGGACGAGTGCCTCACGGTCCTCCTGCAGGAGGTGGCTGCCGGGAGGGACACCCTTGTCCCCAGAGGTGGGAGAAGGAGGCCACCGCACCTCACAAAGAGGGCATGGGAGGTGGTTGCAGCGCTGGTTAGCAGCCATGACGTGGGGCAGTGCACACGGGTGCAGTTCCAGAAGAGGTTCAATGACCTGCTGTGCTCAGGAAGGGTGAGTACCGTGTTGGCATGGGTCAATGTGCAGGAGTGTTAAGGTGTGGCCGTTCCCCTCCGTGGACCCCAGGGGTGCTACAGTCTGAGTGCCAACTGTCAATGACGTCTGAACTGGCCAAGGAGGTGAGCCCTGACTGCTTGGACTGAGTGCCTTGCAGCTCGAGGGCCACAACTCAGATGTTCCCTGCGAGGTGTTCCTCAGGTGGGGTTGGCCAGGCTGCAATGGTGCTGCAGGTAGAGAGTGGACTAATCAATGCTCCTCTGTCATTTCAGGAGAAGACAAGCCTTAACTAAGCAGAGAGGTAACGTACGGCCGGAGGTCCACCCAATCTGCTGCTGCTCATCAGGTTCGAGCAGAAAGCCCTTGAGCTGGAGAGCCAGCACGCTCCATGTGCAACCAGGTGTGGAGAGGTGGGGGTGCCAGACGAAGGTCAGAGTGCAGTGCACAGAGGTGAGAGTTTCGGATTGTGCAAACATTCTAGTGCAGTCTCTTCATTGATGGGAGCCTCAAACCTGGAGAACCCCATTGATCATTGAAAGACGATGGCACCATGATGCAGATCTCCATTGTCTCACCAGGGTGCCTGACATGCACAGTGACAGCGTGATGACTTTAACTAATGACATGTCCTTGTTCTCCCTTTTAGATTCCTCGCACACACTCGCTGTCTGGACACCGAAGGACCACCCCTGACGCTGGAGGATCACCCGGCTTCATTTGCACTTGCGTCAAATTCTCTCTCGGCACCTGATCAGATACCAGCACCTTGGTGGGCATTAGATCAGTGGCTAGAATGTCGGTGCACATTGGCGAGGGCACATCACACTTGTTTGTGGTGCAGGCAGAGGCAGAGAGTGCCCAGGACGCTGGCAGTCGGAGGACTGCTGGGGACCAGGATGATGCTCAGTCGATGGCAGATGATGAGCCTCTGGAGTCATCTATTAGGCGGCAGATGCTGGATGTCCAGCGAGATGTGTGGGAGGATCTGGCAGCTCCTGCGCCCCTCTGCCAGTGACCGTGGCATCTGATGAGGCTGTGGTGACTGGGGAAATGCCAGGCGTGGCACTGGCCGTTCCCTCCCTGGTGGGGCCAGCACAGGTTCCACTGGCCAGAGGACAACTGCCAATATCATCAAAGCCAACAAGATAGCAGAGTCAGCAGGCTGTCTCCAATGCTGGTGCCAGTAGAGGGGCAGGGGACACCAAGCCATAGCACTCGCAAACTTAAGTTAAAGGCATCATGAGCACAAGAGGGGCAATTCACGGGTGACTTTCTGTTCATTTATGTTTGGTTTATATGTCTGCTGGTGTGGACATCAACACCAGTAACGGTAATGTCATTATGCATTCAATGTGACAATAACATTAAATTTGCCTTGGTTCTTCTGATGGCCTAAGTATGCGTCACCATTTTTCTTTCTGGTGCAGGGTACGCCTGTATGTAATGCTGGACGTGAGTGGCTAGATACTTTGTTGCACAGACATCAAGTGGACTTTGGGTGCAAATGAAAGGGTCATTTCAGACATCCCGGGATGGAGGGGGCAGCCCTGGCGTGAGGTGGAAGCTGATCTTTGGTAGCCTAGTTGAAGGAGCGTTGGATCAATGCATCCCAGGTGTCCCTGCCTCCCTAGAGGTTTCCGAGGTCTGCCTCCATGTCCTCAGTGTTCTCCTCACCGTGCTCCTCTTCTGATTCACTAATAGACTCATCATCTGTGGCCTGTGCAGCTATGTCAAGATCCTCTTTCTCCAGTGGCTCCCCCTTTACCAGTGCCAGATTGTGGAGAGCGCAGCATGCAACCACTATCAGTGACACCCGCTCTGGGGGGTATTGTAATGCTCCCCCTGAACGGTCCAGGCATCAGAAGTGCATCTTGAAAAGAAATATGGTCCTTTCTATAACCCCCATGTGGAGGCATGTCTCCTATTGTAACGCTGTTCTGCCTCTGCTCTTGGGTGGCGGAGAGGTGTCATGAGCCACCTCTTCAATGGGATAGCCCTCGTCACCCAGCAGCCATCCATCCAGTCGGGCTGGTGCACTGCAGAGCCTTGGCACCTGGGAGAGTCTCAGGATGTAAGCGTCATGGGAGCTGCCTGGGTACCTTGCACAGACTTGCAGAATCTGCATCCTGTGGTCACGCACTATCTGCACATTCATGGAGTGGAATCCCTTCCTGTTGGCGAAGGCACTGGGCTGACCCGCTGGCGCCTTGATGGCCACATGTGTGCAGGCGATTGCACCCTGGACACGGGGGAACCCAGCAATGGCCACGAAGCCTCTGGCTCACTCAGCCTGGCTGGCCTCGTCCGTATGATAAAGAATAAAGGTCAGTACCCACCTGAACAGAGCTTCTGTCACCAGCTTCACACAACCGTGGACAGCTGATTGGGAGACTCCACACAGATCCCCCACTGACCCCTGGAAAGAGCTGGAGGTGTAGAAGTTGAGGGCTGCTGTGACCTTCAGAGCCACTGGCATGGGGGGTCCACCCGCACAGTTGGAGCTGATCTCAGGCCCAATCACCTGACAAATGGAGGTCACAGTTTCCCTCGAGAGGCGGAGCCTCCTTCAGCATTGCACCTTGGACATATTGAGGTAGCTGCATCTCGCCTGTAAACCCTGGTAGTAGGATAGTGGCATCTTCTGCGGCCCCTTCCGCCTTGGACTTCCTGCTGACCCTGCGTCCCTTGTGCCTGCGCCTCTCCTCCCACAGGTCCCTCCCCTGGAAGCTGCATTGGGACACCTGGCCTGCTCTCTCTTCTGTCCCTCTCTTCCTCCTCAGAGAGGATGGCACCAGTGGAGACCACAATCCCCATTTCCAGGGTAACAGAAGGCTGTCTGATACCTGGAAGGGTCCACATGGTCTGAATCCTACGGGGACCTTGGCGACACCAATAAGTCCTGAGACGAAGCTTGGAAATGCTAACAATGAAGCCCCGAACAGAGATGAAGCTGCCAAGTATCAATAATCAACCAGCAGCAAACTATCTCTAAAACTCCTCACTGCTCACACTTTTTATCCTGCCCTTTAGCAAATTGTCAGCTGCCCACCTGCCTGTGCGACTAGAACAAAATCGCAGGGGCCAACGTAAAATACAGCTTAATTGCCTTTTTAGTGGCCTTATCTGTCCTTGTAATTGATGGCGGGCGTGGCTCCGACTTATGTGTGCGCCCGCCGACCAAAATATTGCGCGAGTGCGCGATGACGCCAGGATGCTCACCTGATACCATCACACGTTATTTTACGCTCGAGTGAATCGGGCATGCGCCCGCCCACTCAGTGAAAAATTCTGCCCCTAGAGCTTTGAAAGTTGTGTCGGTTTTCCAGTTGTTTACTTACAATAAAATTCACTAAGATGTTTGGCGACATTGTTTTGTATAATGCAAATATCATTAGCTGGAAACTTCAAGGAACATGTAAATATACGGCCAACTGTGAGACAGATGGTAACTGTATTATCAAATGTAAATTAATTATGACCGTAAAGCACTTATATTATCAACAGATTGCTCAAAAACTCACTTTATTTAATTTAAATTCTTCTTTGAAGGTTTTCCAGTAAGTTTGGTTTCGTTTAATGCGGTGCAAGTTATAGGTCTGAAAACTAGGAACTATGATTTCCTACGTCCACTAATTTTAGCAAAGTAAGTATAGGTGGGGATAAAGCAGCAATGAACACTTCATACTTTAACCTACTTGTTTGCTACAGCTAATTATCAGAAGGAAGTGCATTCCCAAATTTTGTTCCATTTTTGATCCAATTTTTATTGTTCTACTCAATAAGGTTAGAAAGTTAAAAATTCGCTGGCCCCTAAAATTACACTTTCCCACAAAAGACAAACATAACTTTAGGAATCGATGGCAGAAAACACTGGGTGGAAGCGGGGGCGGGGCCAGAAGACACAGCAAACCGTTCAAAAGCCTGGTGACTTCAGCAAGACTGGAAAATCCCACTGGCGAGAGGGGCAGTAAAATTCTGCCCACTGTTTTTTTTCCATCCTGAACCTTTCCAACAATAGTTAAAATTTTCATCAGAAAACATTTGACAGGACATACTAAGAATGAATATTTTCTCCTTCTCCCCATCAACAACTTGCATTTATACAGCACTATTAATATAGTAAAACATCCCAAAGCACTTTGTGAGCATTACCAAACTAAATTTGACACTGAGCAACGTAAAGAGTATTTAGGACAGTGATCAAAGTGGCAGGTTTTAATGAGCATCTTAGGGGAGAGAGGGTAGATTGGAGGAGAGGTTTAAGGCCTACGCAATTGAAGGCATGGCTGCCAACAATGGAGTGATTAAAATCAGAGATATGCAAGTGGTCATAACTGGAAGAGACCAGAGACCTCAGGCAGCTATAGGGATGGAGGAGGTTACGGAGATAGGGAATAGGGAACCATAGAGGGATTTGCAGCACAGAAATGGATCATTTGGCCCAACTGGTCCATGCTGGTGTTAATGCTCCACATGAGCTTCTTCTCACCCTTTTTCATTTAACCCTATCAGTCTATCCTTCTATTCATTTTTCCCTTATATATTCATCTAGCTTCACCTTAAATGCATTTATATCATTTGCCTCAACTACTTTTTGTGGTGGCGAGTTCCCCATTCTCACCACTCTCTGGGCTTTTTTTATTCATTCATGGGATGTGGGCGTCACTGGCTAGGCCAGCATTTATTGCTCATCCCTAATTGCCCTTGTTCAGAGGGCATTGAAGAGTCAAGAAAAGAAGTAAAGAAGTTTTTCCTGAATTCCCTATTGGATTTATTGGTGACTATCTTATATTTATGGCCCATAATTCTGGTCTCCCCCGCAAGTGGAAACATCTTCTCTATGTCTTCCCTATCAAACCCTTGGGAGTCGTTGACTAGGCCAGTATTTTTTGTCCATCATTAATTGCCCTTGAGAAGGTGGTGGTGAGCTACCTTCTATAACCCCTGTAGTCCATGTGGCATAGGTACAATCACAGTGCTGTTAGGGAAGGAGTTCCAGGATTTTGACCCAGTTCCTTTAAGGAATTCATAGCAAAAAATAATTTAGGATGATATAAAAGGCTGTTAGAGTCAATTATATCTTGACGTCCTTGGCATGCCAATAAACATCTGGATTTTATTAAAATCTTTCATACTGCACAGATTACCAAGATAAATTACTCCTCCTCAAATAAACTATGTTACAGCCATTGAATAAGTAAAAGAAAACAAAATTTATGACAACAGCATGCAATGAGACTCTTACACCTAGAAAGCAATGGCTATGTTTACATTTCTGCTACATAACAGTCAACAGCTGCACTGGTAGATATTCCACTATTTCCTGTCCAAACACATCACAACCAAGCACAATGTGGAACAAGGAATCAATAATAGATGATGGGACTCACAGGAGGGCCACGGGGTCCAATGATTGAGATGCCAGGATCTCCTGGAGCTCCCTGTGGTAGAAGGGGAAAAGGCAATCAGAAAAAGCACCCATTACAATCCACACAAATAGATTACGTCTTATTGTGAATCTCCTTTTGCATGTACTGTCTCCTGATAGTTGTTTCCACCTGATGCTTAGATTTATTAGTGATTTATCTTAGCCAAGATTCCAATTAAATTGACTACATGCCCTAAAAGGGTATGGTTTGTGGTCTCTCAACAGAGGTTAGAATTTCAATACTGGTAAACTCCAAACTCCATGTAAGCATCTCCATGAAGCATTAACTTAGCTCCAAGCTCCTCTGGTCTGCATTAGGTATGACATATGACATTCACTATAGTGGGCAACTCATCATACCCCTCACCCTCCATGACCGGCTCTCAAGGAACACAATGGTGTCTTTTCCTGAAAATAGATACAGCTCAAGTACTTTTTGACTGTTTACAAACCAGAATGCATTTGACTGTTTTTTTACAATCTTTTAAAAGTTTTCAATCCCTTCTTTTGCTTGCCTTCCCCATGGTCAATGTATAGCATTTACTACCTATTACCCATGAAGATAGTTGTCTAGTAATTTACAGTTGGGCATGTGGCTATGTTGTTCTAGGACTGCTTGTAAAACACATGTTAGAGCTTGTTTCAGTAACCCTTTGTCACCTTGCTCCTTTCTCTGTTTTCCTTTCTTGCGAAGGCAAATCACCAATTTTATACTCAGTACCTTCCCATGACTCTACTTAGAATTTTACAGCGTAGAAGTGAGCCATTTGGCCTGTTACGCCTGTAATGGCTCTTTGAAAGAGCATTTGAATCATCAGGAACCATGGAACCCATCAAAGCCTCCTGCTGTTTTTACCTGGCCCCGATTACATGGATATGTCCAGCAGCTTGTTAGCAACTAGAGGTTCAAACCCAATTTCCTCCCCCTTTCCAGCCCGGAGATACCAAGGAGAATGTTATCACTTGTACTTCTATCATCTTCCTATGTAACTAAGTGAATCTGACTCAGCAAGGGCCAGGAGTTAGGCCTGGCAACATCCTGATGTGTACTGTTGTGTGTCATACTACATAATGCATTCCCATCTCAACTACTGGAAGATCTTGTAAACTAAGATTTATATTATGGATGAAATCTCAAGAGCATCAAAAATCCACCAAATCAAATGCCTAATTACAGGACTATGTACATGGTGCAAATGAATGTGAATTGTGAACTGAAATTCTATAACTGGTTCACCTATTGATTCTGAAATGCAATCTAATTGCAGCATCGCAAAAGCAAAATGGACATTTTACCTAATTTTATTTCTAGATATGGAAAAAATATTAATTGCACTTTAGCACCTTATTACCACTGGATGGCCAAGAAATGAGTTTGTATCTGGTAGTAGGTTATATAAGTTGCCACACCTGCTGATGCTTCATTTATATTTTATGATTGTAATAGATTTATGTTTTAAACAAAGTAGATTTTGTTTTCAACTGGTCAGTAGACAGTATGGCAAGAACACGTGACAAAAGGAGATTTTATTCCCAATTTCTAAGTCACAAATCTGAAATTGCGTGCATATATGTTAAAATAAGGCTGCAATCACACGACAACATAATGTCTGTACAAAATGATCTGGCTTTCCACCAAGGCTGAGTTGTTGTGTAAATCCAGAGTCAAGGCCTAAGCTGGCTCTAGAAAGAGGTAACAATTTATGGTTTTTAAAGGTAAACTGTGCATATTTTGCTTGATGAAGACTTATTTCTCATACCTTTGCCAGCTGAGAAGCTGACAGTGAACAAATGCTGAATTAAATGGTTAGTAGTTCAATTGGAAAGACACCAGTCCGTACTTAGCTATTTTTATTTGTAATGATAAGTGAAACTCTTTTGCACTGATTACTTTTTAATATTATTTAATATTTTAATATTAAATACCATCCTAGTTTGGTAACTATCAAAACTTCTCCTTGGTGATTCTTTAAGGTTTCCACTGTAAGCACACAACTTGGTACCGTGGTGTCAGATGCCCAGGGTATTTCAATAGCTAAATCTTGAGGTAGATTAGATTTGGATCATCCAATTTGGACTAAAAAATTAGTAATGTGGACTCTCATGAAGAGGGGAATCCTGCTCTGCATTGGGCTGTGACTCCAGATTCACACTACAGAGCAAAGTGAAGTGCAAATATGGTCTAAGTTAACTTGCTTTAGAACACAATCCTCACCTAAAAGTTCCTTAAGGAAAGCAACAGAACAAAATTATCTATTGTTAGATTATGTTGCACAATGGTTGGAATCTTGTTCTCATCCCAAAACCAGGTTAAACAACTTCTAAAATGGTGTTATAAGTCAGTGTTAACTTGCAGTTATCGGTTTGCACTATAAGATGTTTTACTCAGTAATATGAATCTGAAGACCAGGACAGCCATGACCCATCATGATCTACTCTTTATTTAATTTGAGCAAACCAGGACATGGTGTCACAATTTCCAGCTTCCAACATCATTTATATAAACAACCAGATCATGGGTTATATGTCTGGAATATTTCAAGTCTGGTGAAATTGCTCAGATCTGATAATCATTTGTTAAGTTCTACATAGTAAATAAAGAAGTGAATCATTTAAAACATGGAGCTCAAATAGCTTCATAAAGGTTGAGAATTAAGCTTCATCAGTTCACAACAGAATCGATCCCTGAAGCACAGCTGAAATACCATTTACATGTAGTGTATGTTTTTATTCTTCTTCAGCCAGTTTTAAAGCAGCCCGTAACAGTCGGTCAATCATGGCAATACTTTTGAAAGGATTCTATGTCCCTTATTTCTGAGGCTGTTTAAAATAACTGACATTACATAAATCTAGGAATAATCCAGAGTCAATTATCAGGAAACATTGTGCCAAGTATATATTATAACTCTTGGTACAAATCCTGGATAACATCCTGCAGCAATTTCAACATGGGCAAACAAGCCTGCTCTCAGTTGCAGCACAAGTACTTGCTGGCGCTCACGCTATTTTAAAAAAAAAAAATTTCTTTCACTATGTAGTTTTTGGGAGAGAATGGGGCATTATGGGTTCAAGCATCATCAGTATGGCGGCTGGAGCTGTGAGAGATTGAATGCATTACCACCAGTTATTGTACAAAACTACAGGTTGAAGTAATAGAAGAAACTACCAACATCAAAAATCTTATCTTTGCAAGCTTGGAATTGTGCAACCCATGAAACATCGATAGACACATATTTCTTCTGTTTCATCATTTCCCAGTTTTATTATGGCTGTGGTTTCAGGGATAGTATTGTTTAGGTCCTGAATTTACATCAAGTAGTTACAAGTTAGTGTGACATCCTGCATTATGAAAAGTCTGCACAATAGGTTAAGTTAATTAACAACCACTAATTAGTGAACGGAAATATTTCAAAGGTCAGTTTTTGAATGAATTGACCATGAGGTACTATTTTTGACCAACATTTTTGGATTTTCAGCGCATAAATAATCATTCGTCATACAACTAATAATCTTTTTGCCAGGTGTGCTTCAAAAAAAGAAAACTTTCTGGATGCACTGTATTTCCGGACAACGATGATCTCATTTTCAAGCATGGTGCTTGAAGGGATTTGCTTTTCGCCAGTCTATTTGCTCAAGTACAAATCAAACTAGCCACAAAAAAAACAAGTCTGCAGCATGTTATAATTCAGGCTTGAACTGATGCCAATGTGGTTTACTTCAAACTCATGGTTTGATCCAAACCCTTCAATGCATTAACCATTGCTTACAGACAGCTTTTGCGTAATCTTCACTTAATTATCATTGGGCCAGGTGGGTTGTCTTATATCCTGAACACACTTCCACTTGGGTGGAATTAATCAAAGCTGAAAGACTAGACTTGACTTGATCAAACTTAGAATTGGGCTCATGCCAAGATTCGGTGAAGTTTGGAAGACCAAAATAATATGCACAGTCTTTGAGATTACCTATTCTCCAAGTTTTTCTAAATCAGACTGGTATTCATCTTGTGAAGGGACATGTCACACTTTCCTCTACCCACTCTACACAATTACCAAGACAAGTCAGACAGAATGGTCAAATATAATTCTTGTCATTCCCAGCCAACAATTAAAATATTTATTGATTCTTTGGGTGGAATTGTCCATGCCCGCTGGTGTTGGGCATGCTTGGCAGTGTGAGTGGACAATATGGCGAGAAGGCCAGAAATCAGTTTCACGGCATTGTGAAACCTGTTTGCGATCGGCCGCTCAGCTTGTCAATGGTGGGCCACATTTCCAGCCATCGGGTGTCAAGAAACTCATTATGATACATCTGCACATCATTGTAAAGTCAACCCGCCGGACTCATCCCCTCGCAATGGATTGTCCGCCCAACACGACGACGTGTTTCACAACTGCACATAAGTGAAGTGCACCTGGCGAGCTGCACTTTGCTCAGGACCTGCAGGTTTGATTGCCTATCTAGCTTCGGGCAGCACTCGCGGTCATCAGCACCAGGCTTTGCAGATAGCACTTTTAGGGGAGCTTACGGGCAGGTCTCTACCATCAGGTCAGCCATAAGGTGGGCGTGGCTCTGTATGGCTGCAGGGCTAGGGCTTGCCTGGGGAAGGGGGAGAAGTGGCCTCAGGCACGAGAAGAGGCTGCAGGCTGAGGGCTGTACTGGGGAAGGGGGGTATCCCAGCATGTGAGAGGGGCACATGTTGATCTGTACAAGTAGCCTCAAGATGGTGAGGGCTGAGGTGGCAGTCTCCAGATCAGATAAGGTCAGATGCAGATGTGAGGGTGCGTGTGAAAGAGTGAGTGGTGATGTCCCTTGAGCTGGAAGTGAGTGAGATGCCAGTGAATGTGTGATGGTCTTGTGACTGTGTGGGTTGAGAGTGACGAGATGGTTGCTTTACCCTGGTTGCACGGATGAGATCATTCATCCTCTTTCTGCACTGGATGGCCAACCTCTTCTGCGCAGCGTTGGCACTGACCACCACTGCCACCGCCTCCCAAGCTGGAGTGGTAACATTGCTGCCCCTCCTGCAGCCAGAGCGGAGGTAGAGGACATCACAGCAGGCCTCCACAGCATCCAAAAGGTGCTTGAGGGACGTGTCACTAAACCTGGGGGCTGCAGTCTTCTTGCCTTTCAAGGCCATGTCTTACTTACAGCAGTCCTGGGCAAGGAGCGCTGAGAGGTGTGGGTGCGGCTGTACTTTAACTGTGGCACCCGGTGTGATGAAGCAGCGAGGTGACAGCCTGGTGGATGAATTGGAGCCTGCCCGCCATGAAATCGCTAGGCTTTCCGGGAATGCATAATTAATGCGGCAACTTTGGGATGCCGGCCAGCAGATAAAATGTCGTTTTACCTTCGCTTAGTGCAAAGCTGGGACAATGCCGCTCTTTATATTCAATTGACAAATATTCCAAGGCTCTGCTGTTGGCATGAGAGATCTCATGGACAGTAGGAATTGGTTGGGAAATTGGGATTGTCTTAACCAACAAAACACATCTTTTCCACATAAACTGAGCTCATTGTGGATCTTGAGATCAAACCTGCTCAAATTATCTTCTTAAAGGCAAGTTATTTTATTTTGTTCAAGTTTGCTTCTTGTTTTAATTGCTGCTGCCAAGATACACATTTTCATGTTTTTTCCTACTGATATTTTCTTTCATTACTCTTTTTATGGTGCTATTTAAAGTATCTTAGCAGTACTGATGGGGGTTGGGAGACAGTTAGTATGGTAATGAGACTTGTGGTGGCCAACAAATGGAGCATGGACACCATTTTTCCTTCACCTTTCACTACCACAGGAACTCTGTTATGGAATTTATTACACCTCCCGGGACAGGTCTTGTTCATCTCTCCTTCCGGCTGCCACAGAATTGCTCCAAATGTTGGACAATGACCTGTGGGTAACATTTGGGTTAGAGCAGATCTTCCCATGGAGAGGCAAGTTACCGCAGTACTAACGTTGATGTCATGGTGACCTTCCAATCTAACAATAACATCATCTGCCAAGTCACTCAGCCTGCACTGCACTCACATATAAAGTTAGTGACAAACCTTTTGCTCAAAAGGTGAGGTAGTTCTTAAAGTTTTCAGCTGAATTGAAGTATCGTGCCATGAAAGTGCCAGGCAATGACCATCTCAAACAAGAGAGGAGATTGCCTCGAGAGAAGAATGCCTCTTGACATTCAATAACATTACCATTGCTGAATCCCCTACTAACAACATCCTGGGGGTTTCCATTGACCAGAAACTGAACTGGACTAGCCACATAAATACTGTGACTACAAGAGCAGGTCAGAGGCTGGGAATTCTGTGGCTAGTAATTCACCTTCTGACTCCCCAAAGCCTGTCCAGCATCTACAAGGCACAAGTCAGAAGTGTGATGGAATACTCTCCACCTGCCTGGATGAGTGCAGCTCCAACAACACTCAAGCAGCTTGACACCATCCAGGACAAAGCAGCCTGTTTGGTTGGCACCCCATCCACAAACATTCACTCCCTCCACCACTGATGCACAGTAGCAGCAGTGTGTACCATCTACAAGATGCACTGCAGCAACGCACCAAGGCTCCTTCCACAGCACCTTCCAAACCTGCGACCTCTACCCCCTGGAAGGACAAGGGCAGCAGATGCATGGGAACACCACCACCTGGAAGTTCCCCTCCAAGCCACTCACCATCCTGTCTAGGAAATATATCGCTGTTCCTTCACTGTCGCTGGGTCAAAATACTGGAACTCCCTTCCTAACAGCTCTATGGATGTACCTACAGCACATGGACTGCAGCGGTTCAAGAAGGCAGCTCACCACCACCTTCTCAAGGTCAATTAGGGATGGGCAATAAATGCTGGCCTAACCAGCAACGCCTACATCGTGAGAAAGAATAAAAAATAGTTGAACAGAGTGTATAGATTGCTATATTCAAGAGAGCCCTTCCTTACAGCATGTTATGGGTGGCATCCATGTAAGAGGCAGGGATCTTAATTCCAACCTCAGGCTTGCACGAATGGAAAGGTTTTGAACTTAAATTACTGTTCAGGCGGTAAATAACCAGATAAATATTAATATGTGTTTTGGCGCTCATTTCTCAGGAAACAGCCATAGTGCCTTCATAAGGCTGTAGGCCAACATGCATGCATTACTTGAAAGGTAAGAAAAATTGGAGGAATGGCTCATAGGACCTCTCTCCTTGCAACTTATACCTATGCCTTTAATGGAGGTGGGATGGGCCATGTGGCCTTCAGACCTCTTGTGGTGCATCTCCTGTAGCGAGACTGCCAGTCAAAAAGACAGTATTGTCCACAAGTCATTACTGTACCATCCTCATAAAATTTTTTTTGCTCCTCAACCAAATATGCCATACCACAGGCACTCTGGGCCACTTGCCAAAAGTTTCTTGTCAAATGACAGGATGAGTTTCCCATCAAAAACCTCAGAATTGCTTTGATTTCATCATGACTTGAATTCAAGGAGAATGATCAGAACATAGGATGGTGTATTTGCTGGTGGTGGCAATAAGTACAGAGAGCTCAGAAATGCATTTTTATATTCTGAGAGGGAGTCAGGTGTTAAATTAGCCTTTCAACCTATTGGCGAAATAGTTCCATCTTGAATACTTGTGGATATTTTAAAAAAGAATTAAAGAGTTGTTTGGCAAAAGAAGAAAGCTAGTTTTGGGGGAGCAGGTTCAGTAAATTTCCTTTCAGGTTGAAGGAAAATATCAAGAAACAAAAAATGAGTAACAGTGAAGCCATAGGTGATAGGACCTGTGAAAGACATGAAGGAACAGCCTTCAAAGAATTCAAAGGAGAAAAGTACATTGTCCCATTGGAGGACACAAAGGATATCAGGATGTAGTGTTGTACTAATTCCCTGCAAGAGGAACCCAGGTTTTGGGCACTGAAAGAAGGTGATAAAGTGAAATCATTCAAAAAGGGTATAAATAGAGGAGGAAGGAAAGCAGCGGGATTCAGAACAGAGCATCTAGGAACTCTTGGTTGATGGAAAAATAAAAGCCAATAGATGAGCCATCAAGTACACCTATAAGACACACTGCAACAATTCACCAAGACTCCATCGACAGCACCTTCCAAACCCATGACTTCAACCATCTAGAAGGACAAGGGCAGCAGACACATGGGAACACCACCACCTGGACGTTCCCCTCTAAGTCACAAACTATCCTGACTTGGAAATATATCACCGTTCCTTCACTGGCGCTGGGTCAAAATCCTGGAACTCCCTCCCTAACAGCACTGTGGGTGACTGTAGTGGTTCAAGAAGGCAGCTCACCATCACCTTCTCAAGGGCAATTAGGGATGGGTAATAAAAACTGGTCTTGCCAGCAATGCCCACATGTCATGAACAAATAATTAAAACGATAGACCCATAAGGGAAGAAATGAGATAGCATTGAGTACAACTTTGGTGGAATAGCATTGGTTGCAAAATCCTGTTTAAAAGTCGACTGTGCTGGAGCCTACATTACATTTATCCACTGGGCCTTGGGGAAAACCCACATAATGGCCAAAACAAAAACTTATTTCCTTTCATGTTTGTTTATTTAATTTCAATATTAAAAAGAATGACATGTAATAATTGCATTATGAAAGAATAAGAATTACAAAGATTTGTTGCTTGAGGGGATACATAATTTAGTTTGATATTGACTCCAGAACTATATCCCAATTGAAACATTTCTCATTTTTTTTCATAACCACTGGAGTTAAGCCGCAGCTTGAAATTGCAATTTTAAGATTGGCTGGAATGAAATGTCTGTTCTACACTGATAGACAGTCACTCAGACAAGGAAGAGTTTAGAAGTCCTATTAACATTCTGCCAGAAATATAAATTAATGACATGCTTCCCTTTTTCTTCTATGACTCACCTCTTCACCAGGTTCCCCCTTTAGACCCTGGGCAGTCACAGCAGACACAGCATGCAGAAGTAAAGGAGAGACATAAATAGAGGATTAGTATTAGACCAAATAAAAGACAATGTACTTATCAGCACCTCTCTAAAGCAATCTACATAAAGATGTCTGCAGCCAAAATCTGTGTTTATGCATTAGATCATCCTGCAACAAACATCAAGCAAGCAGCACAGCAATAGGTTATACCCATCATAATCATTAATTCTGGACAAAGATAAAACAACCTGTATTAATACAGCTCCTTTAAGGTAGGAAAAAACATCCCAAGGCACTTCACAGAGGCAGGACTAAGTAATGGGTGTCCCTGTGAAACAACGAGCTCATGTTTGCTCCCATAGGGCCAATTTTTTGGTTATGTTATCGAACAGGAGGCACCAAAAGTACTTCAACAGGCATCCTAATCCTGGTTCCTCAGTCCCTAGTGCATTGCGCAGGAGCTGGTCATTGGTGAGGGCCCAGGGAGCAGGGGATGGTAATGCTAAGCATGCTTGGGTGGAGGGAGGGAGGATGGGAGAGAGGGACTCACAATGGACCTGCAAAATACAGTAGTGGGAGAGTCGGAAAAAGATCCAACAAACAGCAATCAGCTGAAGGGTCTACTTGTTTATTTTGGTGGTGTTATTTGAGAGAGGGAGGTCGACCACAACACTGGGAAGAATTCCCTGGTCTTCTCAAATATCACCGTGGAATTTTTAACATTCACCAGAGTAGATAGACAAGATTTTGGTTTTGCAAGTCATCCAAAGGGCAGAACCTGCAACGGTGCAGCATTCCCTCAGTATTGTACTGAAGTATCAGCCTAGATTATGTGTCCAAATTCTGGAGTGGGACTTGAACCCATGATCTTCTGACTCAGAAGCAAGTACACTATCCACTAATGCAAGCTAACACTCACATCAATTACCATTAGATGAAACATGTTGAGGCAACTGCGGCCTTAATTCCTGGTTCAGGTTGTACCAAAATTTCCTTGATTATTCCTTGATTATTTAGGGTGTAATCTCACCATGCTTAAAGCAAAGTTGCGAACATGTATCTTTCCATAAATTTTTAATCAGTCTTTTTGGGAGGTTATGCACATTAAAAGATTCAACAAAGATGTGGGTGCAGGAATAAGATATTTTTCTTCTTTATATCCAATATCAGGATCCTGCACTTGTCGATCAAGTATTAGGATTCCTTTACTGACCTCAATAATATATCTAACCAACAGCCATTTCAGTATCTTTCCCTTCTTCACACTAAGAGCCTCAATACTTGATTTGTGGAATGAGTAGCGGAGATGAAAAAAACCATGGAATCATTTAAGAAACAACTGGATATGGAAATGGGGGAGAGGTGGGTCATATAGGGTGTTTCTCCAGAGATAAATTCAGACCAGTCAAATGGGCTTCTTCACTTTTAATTATCTTGTCATTTTACAGCGCCTCCTCATCCCTTTCCCGCCAATTATTTTCTAAAGGCATTGACCCCACTTGGTTCAGAGCACCTCCAACTTAAGTGGTCATACTTTGTTTGTGAACCTTAACAGTGAGCGTTGGTAGTCTATTCAACCATGGAAATATCACAGCAGGGATAGAATCATGTCCTTGATACCCACACACTCACTTTCAGCTCAAGAGCTGAGAAGTGATCAGATTTTCTCAGCCTTGCCCGGCAGTGCTGAGGCTAACTGTGGTATCCCCAAATTACTGCCCTATATCAACCAGACTAACTCAGTGAGACATTTCTATTATTGACCTCAGGAGGTCCTGTTCATTCAGATTGTCAATCTAATTAAGCACTGAGTTGAAACTGTGCAATTTTGTTTCAGTTGAAGTCAGTGCAGAGAAAGGTTTTCATCCTCCAGGCCTAATTTGGATTAAATCCGAGGGCCTCTTGAGCACCCCGATTTTAATCACTTTTCCTGGCTGTATGTTCAGCTGCCTGGGCCCCAAGCTCTGGAATTCCCACCCAAAACCTCCCTGCCCTCTACCTCTCTCTCCTTTGTTAAGAGGCTCCTTGAAACCTTCCTCCTTGACCAAGCCATTGCTCATCTTATTTGCACGTGCTTTGTTTGGCTACACTCCTCTGAAGTGCCTTGGGACATTTTACTATGTTAAAGGTGCTATATAAGTGCAAGCTGTTGCTGTAGATGTGCAAAGGTTTGGTGAGTTACCCAACCCTTCACTTTTTCAGTCTGATTATAGGACTAGAATTTACATGAAATCTGATAAATTCAAACCTGCTCACAACTTTGCATTTACATGCTAATAGTAATAAGCATACAGCCAGCAAGTAATATATAATGAATGTCAAACAAACTCTGCATTAATCATGCTTTTCAAACCACAGTTATCACATTATAAATTGGAGAGCACTGAAAAATTCAGCTTCAAGTTTGACAATGCCAGATTCATGCAGCAAACTAAGTACTTGCAAAAACAAATTATGGCAAATGCTGGAAATCTGAAATAAAAAGAGAACGTGCTGGAAATACTCAGCAGGTCAGACAGCATCTATGGAGAGGGAAACAGTTAATGGGCGGAATTTTCCATCCCCTTCGCAGAAGGGGTGGGGCCAATGACTTCAGTAGGACTGTAAAATCCTGCCCAAAGTTTCAGGTCGATGTTCTGATGTTTCATCAGAACATAAAGCTTAAGATGAAAAATCATCAATCTGAAATGATAACTCTGTTTCTCTCTCTGTAGGGGCTGTCAGAACTGCATTTTCTACTTTCTTTATATACTAAACATCTAGTTGGTTTCCATCAAGCTAAAACAAAACCACTTCCGCAGATTGCAGAGAGTGGCAGATCATTTGGAAAAAGAGCTTGTGGTGCAGTGAGTGATCAATCATGGAAATGCTGTCACGTAACAGGCCTGACCATCTCACACATGCATATTTGTCCACCATTTCAGGGATATCTGGGAGACCCAATCAATTTACCAAACTTTGGTTGCAGCACTGGTGAACTAAATGACATCTTACAAAAAAAACCTCAGCATAATTAGTTCAAAACTTAGGGGTAATTTTGTTAAGGGGCTGGCATTGCATTAGCTCCCTGTTCTGTGTCCTGCCTGATATTCAGTCCTGTTAATGAATAAAATATCCAGCAGGGCATGTAATAGGCAGTCAATGCTTACACGGCTCAAGACAAATTCCTACCCTGTAATCTTATGTAAATCATTTGTGCAGTTATTCTTCTATCTGCCCAGTTGATTGGTCTTACTCTTTAAACGATTCAAATACCTGAAAATATAATATTTGATGCGCATTTTCCCTCTGAAGTGTGACACTTTAGGTTGCCTGTAACTGTGCTTTTGATTTGGGAATTTGGCAGGACAGTGTGACAATTTATTAGTTAGAGCACTTTAATAGGTTAAGTTCTCTGTGAGCCAGTGTGTGATAACCCGCATTTACAGGCGGCAAAAATCAATGATTTTTGAGTCATTCCCATTTGAGGTCCGTCCACCAAAACCTGGGCTTACTTCAAGGAGAAAAAGAAAAGAGAAAATGTGCCACTAATGGCAGGAAGTTCTACTGCAAGCACTTCCTCGCCCTAATAGAATGATCCAAAACAAGTAGGACTAAGGAAACTTTCAAAGTGATTGTTCTAAAAATAGTATAATTACTACAAAAACTTGCTGCCTGTTGCAAGAACGCCTGCAACAGTGTTTGTTCTTCCTTGCATCACAACCGCTCACCGGGATATAGTGGTGGCAGACTAACCTTAAAAACCTAGTTGATCCCCCCTGGAATTTCCCCATTTAATGAGCTGCAGCCCACACACAGTTAGAACTTGTTTCCTTTTAAAGCAAGGGGGAGTTGGAGTGGGTTTGTTTATTTCTGCGAAATACCAAAGCTTTGTGATAAATGTGCTTATGAACTAAAGTATTCCATGTGCTTTTGCTTACATACAATATTATAACGAATCAAACCAGGCTCATGGCAATGAGGTTAGCCTACAGCATTTGCACAGCAAAGTTTTAAAGAGGCTGTTCAGTATTAGAGGGCAGTGAAAATATCCACAATATGACCTGCAGTGATCCTACCCATTGCTCTTGACTTTTCTGTAATGTTAGTTAGAGATAGATAAAATTACATGTTTTTACGCATGTATTTTACCCCTTGAATTTATAAATGAATATTGGAAACTATGTTATAAGCCTTTTGTTTTCAGAAGGTATAAAAATAATGAGATATCAAAGAAATTGCTTGGTGACATTCGAGAAGTTCAGGGATCAAAAAGATTTCATTGTTTACAGACATTAAACAATAAAAACTCCATAATGTGAATTTTATTCCACTGTACATGCCTTTCAAATTGGCTGCAATTCCAGCTTATTTGCTGATGCATTTATACAGTTTTGCTAGGAGGGGAGCAATGTTCACCAAACAGCCCATTTAATTGACCAATGCTTTAAAGGCAGAAGTTGCAATGCAGGATAGTAGCATGTTTTAAAATAGATTACAAATCAGAACTGTCAAGCATCACAGCAAGGAAACCTTGTATATTTCACAAAAATCTCACCCAGATAAGAATCTCACTTGAAGTCAACATTACATTCATCTTAAAATGCATAGATGCATGTAAATTTCAGTTTGTGGCCCTGGTTGAATTGGTCCATTAATATGTTGTAAGCTGGAGCCAGGAAAATGTGCGAAATGCTCTCAAAAAAGGTGTAATTAAGTGCTGCACTGTCAAATAAATGGTTTAAGGCTGCATTATCCTGAAATTAAAATTTTAAAAAAGCTGCACAATGTCACTTTAACAAAAGACATCCATCTCCGTAAACCAGATGTTGTTCTGACCTTTTATAAATGTTTATACAATGATTCTTCAGGGAGAACATGACACTTCTAAAAATGGTGCAATTTTTTTCCCCAAAGGTTATATACACAAACTAATTCTGTGCTTGTTAATACAGATAAAATATTGCAATTCAATTCAACTCAATTTTAGATGTGGCGTTTCCAGGAAAGGTGGGGGCTGAGGTGTAAGAAAGGATATTGCAGCTTTAAAATTATTTTCTTTGACGGTTCATTAATAAACAGCTGAAACGATCATTTATTGTGCCTCCGAAGCAACACAAGGCATCAGGTCTATGTAACCACAAGGCTAAAATTAATGCAATAAGTAAACTTACCCTTCTCCCTGGCAGGCCCATGGATCCTTTGTTTCCCTAATAATCAATGTACAGTCAGAACTGCAAAGGAAGAGTTTTTGCGATTTCACCCAAAGAGATGTTCAGCCGCACATCCAGCAAAGTCGTTTGCCCCCAAATCACAGAGCAAGCATTCCAGAATTTAATGCTTGTTTACAAAAGCATGAAGGCTTCCCATTAGATGCTGCTTTTTAGTGCTTTACACACCAAACTACCAGACTGCTAGGCCAAGAATTAACTCTCAGAAAAAAGCTCTTATCCCAAAACAAAGCTGGAATTATGACAACTGTATGCTAAAACCACACCACCAGTTAAGTAAGTTTCCATCCACAGCCTGAAAACAAATGTAGCGAGAGCCAAGGTAATACTTTTGGGGAGCAGTGTTGGTGAAACAGTTGATTAGAATGACAAAGGAGATGGCTATTAGGTGTGTTTTAATGTCTGGGAGGTCAATCTTTGAGATTGCTCATCCTAAGAAAGCCTTTATTTTTTTCTGTTTTGTTAAAAGCAAAAATGGAGCAAATGAGACCAAGTGGGAGTGGATAGAAAGTTAATAAGAGGCAAGCTCCACAATGCAGCAGGGAATGGGAGAAAGAATGATAGGACAATGCAAAGGAGTGCAAACACAGCTTTAGGAGAAGACAAGAGAGGGGTGCAGTTAAAGACTAATTACCGGAAAGCCATCTCTTCCTGGAGGTCCCTGAAAAGAACAAAAATCAGTAGCAAGGGGGAAAGAAATGAACATATTACATACATAGCACTATAAGCAAAGGAATAGAGCTAAGTTTATTACTCTTTTGTTTAAAAGAAAGTGTGATGTTAAAATGTAAACTAAGATGCAAAAGATAGCGTTTCATCCATTATTATAGGTGCTTATCACTGACACAAATAATTTACAAGAATAATATTAAATGTAAATTCCACAAGGACTAAGGAAAGGTTATGATGATACTGGAAGGATTGAGCAGAAACAAGTTAATATCTACAGCGCATTACACTGTGTAGAATCTTACTGATAAAAAACAGTTTTTTTTAACCCAACCTGTTCCCATAGGCAATACTAGCCATTCTTGTACTTACAGCTGGTCCTGTGAACATAAGAACAGAAAAAAGAAAAATCTGTTATACTGCTGTAATGTTCTTTATAGAATTAATACAAGTTTTCTCCCAAATTTAATTCACCTTTCCATTAACAAATTACATGTCCTAAAAATGAATTAAATTACAATTCAAACAGATGGTTGTGCAGTGAGAAGTGTTTGTGCTTGTATAAGCAGGAGAGACCAGACTGAGGTCATCTGGTTTTCTTGATACTGCCAGCATTTTAGGATGCAGGACACTCCAGTTCATTTAGAACAGAGGAACAAAGGGGCAGGAGTAGGCCATTCAGCCCCTCTAGCCTACTCTACATTCAACTAGATCAGGGCTGATCGTCTACGTCAACGCCATTTTCTTGCGCTATCTCCAGGTCCTTTGATGTCATTGGCATCAAGAAATCTACCAAGCTCTGTCTTGAATATGACTGAGCTTCCACAGCCCTCTGAGGTAGAGAATTCCAAAGATTCACTGTCTCTGAGTGAAGAAGTTTCTCCTCATCTCAGTACTAAATGGCTTGCCCTTTATTCTGACACTGTGTACCTGGTTCTATACTGCCCAGTCAGGGGAAACATCTTTTCTCCATCTACCCTCTTGAGCCCTGTAAGAATTTTGTAAGTTTCAATGAGATCACCTCTCATTCTTCAAAACTCTAAAGAATAGAGGCTCTTACTCCTCAATCTCTCCTCACAGGACGGTCCTACCATACCAGGAATTAGCCTGGTGAACTTTCACTGCACTCCCTCTATGGCCAGTATATCCTTCCTTAGGTAAGGGGACCAAAACTGTACGCAATACTCCAGGTGCAGTATAACCAAGATTCTATAGAATTGAAGCAAGATACCTTTAGTCCTGTACTCAAATCCTCTTGCGATAAAGGCCAACATACCATTTGCCTTCCTAATTGCTTGCTGCTCCTGCATGTTAGCTTTAAGTGATTCATGAACAAGGACACCCAGGTCCCTTTGGGCATCAACACTCCCAATCCCTCACCATTTAAGAAATACTCGGCACCTCCATTCCTGCGACCAAAGTTGATAACCTGATACTTTGGTGTGAGGTCAGATCCAGCTTGCATCTTCCCTATAATATTCTGCCAGAAGGTCATTCCAATACTCAAACCACTGTGGGCACTTCAAGCCAACGTCATGACTCTCCCTCTCTCAGTGAGGTTGGCACATTGCACCCAATTATCCCTAATGGGGGGATAGTTCATTTGCTGCAGAGTCCCATGCACCCAGCACTGGATTGACACCTGCTTAAACCAATGTCATTCTGGAACCTTAGACAGATAATCACACCTGGACAAATATGCACACAGTTGACATCTGAAGCTTTTCCAATGGCAAACCTGAAGTCACATTTAGTGGCAGGTTTCTGTACTGTTATCTGTAGCAGGGACCTGGACATCAATAACAATCCAGATCACCCCTACCAGCAGTTCTTATTTCAATCTCTTATACATAGATCAATTGTCCTTTATATATTCAGCAAACAATCCAGATCATGTGGTTTGATAACAAACAGCAAAACTCCATGACTTAAGACAGGTCTTTAATTTGAGAAAAAAAATCACTGTGTGACTAAATAAGCTAGCCAAATAAAAGTCACACAAGTGATTTTTTTTCTGAAATTAAAGTGCTCCAGACTGAGTTCAACTCACAGTGTGTCATGAGGTGAAAAAAAGCAAAGAATTTGCGATTAATCCCCCAGAAGCCGAGTAGGAAAAAGTGCTGTATAAATAGGGGGAAAACAACTTAAAAAGTATTTGGTTTAATAAATTTAACTAGTAAACTTCTCCAGACTGAGGGAATACAATGTGGTGTCCACTGTTCACCCAGGCCTGCAGAGGGCCTGGGAGTTAGCTGTCCTCTGACAGGATGAGGAGGGGGCTCTAATCATTTACCCCTGTATTCATGGATTCAGTCTGGAAAAAGACATCCAAATTATGCACAGTTTGTGCAATTTCAGCAACTAGCTCACACCTTGCAAAGGAAATAAATCACATTTCAGTAACTAATAGAGTGTAATTGATAACAGATTCACATAAGTAACTCCTGTGCTGATTTCTCCAACTGCCTACCAGAAGCAACAGCTGAACTGAATTAACACTAAAAAGCACAATTGACACCTTTTGAGTCCTATTTTATATTCAAGAAGTAAGTTTTTGACTTCATACATTTTGGAAGTTTGGGACTTAAAATAACAACGCAGCAACATTTATCCATGCTCCTGATACATCTTTAATCCAATGAGCTATTACAGAGAATAGATACAATTTTATTGCTTCATAATAGTTATTCCTTCATAAGTACGCTGTGTGAATAATGTATCTCAAACAAACATGTTCCCTGTAGAGACACAAAATCTGGTACCAAATAAGTCAGGATAGCTTCCCTAGAATTCACTTGTTTCTTGGTTCCCTTTCTATAACAGATGCAATAAGACCACCATGCTCACCATTTTAAGGATATACCTCAGACTTTCTGTGCCACATACCTGGAACACCTCTGCGACCATGTCTTCCCTTTTCTCCTGGTGGTCCTAGTGTGAAAATAGTAAGCAGACATTACTGCAACTGTTAGCAAATTGGGAATGTGAATAAGTTTACCTGTGCATGCATGTACCACATCCTATTTATTAATATGACAATCAAAACACAAATTGGAGTCAAGGTTTAAACAAAGTTTAATTAAGAATCCACTGCATTTAAAGATCTTCTTGTTTGTCACTTGGGGCAGAATCTTCTGTTCGATGAGCGGGGGAGTGGGGCCCGCTCGCCGATGCGCAAAATGACGCGGGGCGATGTCAGGCTTGTGTCACAATGTCACCCCGCGGCACCTGTCAACGGCCTATTACGGCCATTAAAAAACTAATTGAAATCATTAATGGACTAGCCCGTCCAACCTTAAGGTTGGCGGGCAGGCCGGGAGCCCTGGCGGGCTTCTGAAAAAGCATGAAAACCTCATCCGTGGGCGGGATGAGGTTTCGTGAGTGATTTGAAAATCTTAGGATATTTCAAAATAAAAGTTATGGGCATGTCCCAACTCACATGAGGGGACATGGCAGTGAAATTTTTTTCTCATCTTTATTTGAAGTTTCAAACCTGAACCAATCTCCCCGAAGCAGCACTTAGCCTCCGGGAGATCTGTGCGCTCTTTCGCGTGCATGTGTGAAAAAGCACACTCCCGGCTCAGGGAATACAACCCTGCCCGCACAGGGAGTGCATAGCGCTTCCTGGTGGACGTCATGCTGGGCGGGCCTTAATTGGCCCGCCCACGTAAAATGGCGGCGCGCCGATCCTGCCCGCCCACCCACACCCACGCCCGCACATCCCCCCCGATGGGGGGGGGAAAATGTTGCCCTTGGTATGGGGCACTAGATTTTAATGCTGATCTAACTCATAAGTTTAAATGCAGATGCATAAAGCTCTTCTAAAACTATGAGCCTTTGAGCTCTTAATACCAACAAGAATGTATCTATCTTTCACATTTCCACATATAATGATTCAGTGTGTCTAGTTAACTCATGGGGCTGAATTTTCCGGTCGGCATGCAGGGGCGGGCCTGACATGTAAAACAGCGCGCGATGACCTCAGCTGTGCGTCCCGACATCATCGCGCGCCTTCGCAATATTTCGTTTGGCGGGTGCACGCCGGAGTCGGCTGTGAGCCCACCGAAATGTCAACGGCCAATTAAGGCCATTAAGAGATTGATTAAAGTTGTTAAGAACGCTGCCCGTCCAACCCTAAGGCTGGCGGCGGGCGAAAAGCCCAAGCAGCCTTTGCGTTTTTCAGGAAACCTCATCCACGGGCGGGATGAGGTTTCCTGAAGCTTTTATAAAATAAATAAATAATTTTTCCCACCTTTACAAACATGTCCCAACTCGTGTGACACTGTCACGTGAGGGGACATGTTTAAATAAATTTTACATCATTTATTAAACTGTTTTGTTATCCATTCAGTCTCCCCGAGGCAGCTCCATGTTTCAGGGAGATTGCTGCGCTCTTTCGCACCGACTCTCCCTCCTCCTCCCTGCCCGCACAGGTAGCGCTGAGCACTACTGGCCATGTATTACGCTGGGCGGGCCTTAATTGGCCCGCCCAGCGTGAAATGGCGGCGTGCAGCAGATCGCGGGCAGTGATCGGCTCTGCACCCGCCTTCCCAGCCCACCCGACAGAGGAAATATCCTGGCCATGCTTTCCTTGGGTTATTGAATGACCCGTCTGGATGTGGGCCTATTCTCAGATAAATGAAGTTTTATATTATAAGCTTTAAAAATACTCCTGATTTTGAAATAGAAACAAGTAATCTACATTTTCAAAGTATCTTGGATCTTTAAAACCTGCATCTTTCAATGTTGCATACAAAACATTGCCTCCCCCAAGCACATCAAACAGTAATTAATAGAAATCTTGCTGCCTTCAAATTGAGTGCAAATGAAAGCAGCATTTAATTGAAACAAAGTGCAGCACTCTAAAGGTACCCTTAAGTACTCATTTAAATACACACACACTCTTATAAAATAATCACATGCATTGATTGTTACAAAAACCTGTGCTAAGGGTTGACCCGGACCTGGAACCTATCAGAAACAAATATCACCATCGCCTAGATTGTGTGCATATCATTCAGTGAACATTGTCAGCATTACTGAATTCGAGGTGCTAAGCAAATATTTATTTTAGAAAAGTGCAAGTGTTATTTATTTTATAGGCTTCTATTATTCCTATGAATAAATCACCATTCACAGTGTTAGGTATCTACTGCAATAAAACATTCCTTCAAGTTTTGGCTAAATGCTAGCAATTTTAATGTGGTCACATCTTGACATGACCTAAGTATGAATTGCACGTCCAATGAACCATGACTTGGCCACATAATGAACAGTTCATTCATGGTTTTCAGAGCATGTAATAGTTCAATCAGTCTGGTCTTACTGCTGGAATGTAACAATTGACAGACTGATCTGTCCCATTTCTAAACGCAGCAAAAGTGTTTTCACAAGGCTCAAGTGTTGGATACAAATATTTTCACAAGGTGTTTCAAGAAATTCCATCATCACTACACAGCATCTGTCAAACTGAATGTATCACAATCGTCAGCAACAGGAATGAATACAAATTCACAGTTAAGAATAAATAGCGGGGGCTGAACAATTCTTCTCCAGACTAATATTGTATAAGAAAAGTTTTCTGACAAACTCTTCTCCTGGATAAGACTTAAATACCTGCAACAGTAAATAGTGGATTAATAAATTTTAAGATACCCCTGACATTTCAGATAATTATTTAGGTATAATCCTATACTCTAAACATCATATTTTTCCAGTAAGATGTGTTAATTTTCCACTCAATAATTAGGAAGGGATGTGTTAAAGGCCTGGAAATTAGTGTGCCTTCATTCCTGGAAAAAGGACATTCTTTATTCTCCTTCCCTTATGTTACACAATCCTCCCCCCCTCAAATTTTCCTCTCTGCACTCTAGTCAGTCCATGCTTAACGTTCAGGCAATAAAGATGAAAATCTACCCCATGATATCAGTGTCATGTAAAGAATGCATCAGTCTACTCCCTCCACAAAGAAAAAAGTTGCCAAGCACTTTCACCAAGGGGAAAATTCAACATTGGCGGGATGCATAATGAGTGGGAGTGGATCAGTTACTCCACCCAACTTCCCTTCCCAAATTTTATCTCCACTGTCCCTTTAAAGTAGGATTGTCCCAACCCAATGGAACTGTAGCAAGTCACAACGAGAAAGTGGTCTGTAGATGTTTACATAGAAACATGATACACAAAAATGCACAAAATTTAAACACCCATCTTATACCCAAAAATCCAAGACCCCCCCATAAAAACATTTAAAACCTTGTACATGAACCATCCAAACACTGTACACAAATATTTAATCCCCTACATACATGTCCGAACCTCCATCGACAAACCATCCCAGCCTGTTGCATACAAAAATATCAAAACCCTTCCATAGACAATATCAAACACCACAGACAAAATATCAAAGGCCCACGCACATTCAAATCCCTAACCTATGTAATAAATACTCATGTCTTCCCTCCTTCCTCTTTAAAAATGTGAAAACTAAAAAAATTCAGGCTTAACGCTTTAAACATCTTGGATCTGAAAAACTGGGAAAAGATTGAATCCTGACTGATGGAAAAAAGATTGCTCACTAATTAGACTAAATCCACCAATCAGGAGAAACCTATTCCAGTCCTCCAGGCCTAGGGCCTTTAAGGAACTGAAGTTGCCCTAAAGTCTAAATCAGCTTTGTGCACAAGCTTCCCAAAAATATAGAAAAATTAAAAAAGACTTGCATTCATATGGCACTTTTTCTGAGCGCTGGACATCTCAAAGCACTTTATAGCCACTTAAGTATGTTTTGAAACGCAGTCCCTGTTGTAATGTAGGAAATGCAGCTGTCGATTTGCACACAGCAAACTCCTACCTGCAGCAATATGAACATGACCAAATAATCTGCTTTTGTGATGTTGATTGAGGGACAAATATTGACCAGGACACCAGAGTTAACTCCCCTCCTCTTCAAAACAGTGCCATGGGATCTTTTACATCCAGCCGAGCAGGCAGAGGGGCCTCGGTTTAACAGGCTGGCCATCAACTCCACCCACCCGCAAAGACCCTCCTCCCACCTCGAGGGGTCTCACTGACTGACTAAACTGCTTGGAAAAATGGTGCGCATCACCTTTCAAACTCACTCCACCGCCTTCCACCCTCCCCGTCACCCACCAACTTCCCCCCATCACCATGAACCCACCCAATATCACCATTCCCCTCCTCTCTGTCACCCTTGAACCTCCTCCCATTATCCTGGGTTCCATCACGGTCCACCTCCACATGCCTTTCCTCCCCTCAGAGCCGATACCTGTTACTGTCCCCATGCCCACCCTGATCCTGCCCCCTCCCGTTATCCGGGCCCCCTGTCTTGTCCCCCTCTGCGACCCACCCGATGGGACCTTCACCTACCAGACTCTCACCCTGGACTTGTCACTCTACTGCATCCCACTCCTCCCTCTGACTGTGACTTTTCCCTCCCATCACCAGTACCCTGAGCTCTCCCCCCAGGACAACACTGTCAACACCACCAACTTCACCCTCTAATACACATGCATGAGATGCTAATGTATGCAAATTGGGTTCCCGGCATTGTTCATCAGGAAACTCGACCACTTTTAACCCTCCTTGAAAGTCGGGAGAACAAAATTTCAACAGTGTATCCCGCCGTTGGGAAACAGATGCTTTGCCTCTCACTAAATGACGTGCCCCTGCCCACCACGATTCCCATTGCTTGCGGGAATGGAAAATTCCACTCAACATCCCATCCAATAGGCAGCACCTCCAACACCGTCAGTATCAGCCTTGATACTTGCTGAAGCCCTAGAGTTTGACTTGAACAACTCAGAACCTTGTGATTCCGAAGTGACAGTGCTACCAACTGAGTCACAACTGAATGATTAATGGCCAGACAAAGCGAATTTGTGGGCCAAAGTTAGTCCTGGGCCATGTAATAGACAATGGTGCTCTAAATAAATCATCACTTTCCAACATTTCTGCTATGTTATTCATGAATATTTAGTAGACTAGTTCTATAAGTCAAGGTGGTCAAAGCTTTCTGTGGGTTAAAATACCAGGAGCTGTGTTTGCAATCATCAGTAGTGTCACGGAAAATTCCTGAATACCCAGGATACAAAATTGCATGAAAAATCCTGTTGAAACAAATAGCAGATGTGTAACTTCATTCTGTTTTTACAATAGAGGAGGGGATTTCCTCTGCATGCTACGTGTGGCAAAATTGGAAATGCATTCTTCACAATGAAATTAACAGCTTTTTTATGCATTGCGTACACACATAGGGAACATCCTACACCACATCAGAAAGGTTTTACACCCCTCACTGAAAAATGAGAGAGGTTATGTCTGAAAAGGATTTTCTGTGGAAAAAAAATCTTATGAGCTTACAGCAACATTTCAGTAGTAAAAGGTTACTGTATAAAATTTGTTCAGTAATATATGGGGCTATTTTCAAATTGGCAAAGGTTAAGATACCGTAAGCATTTCTGCAGCTTAAAGTGCATTCACTTCAGCCTAGCTAAGAACCACAAATTAATTTACCAATGGCAACCAATTACTGCACAGTAACAATAATCACAGGTTAGCACCTGAACAAACAGGAAATTAGGAACTTGACCCTTTAACTCACTTAGTGGGAAATGAGCCACTAGAAAATAACAACTATAGCGTGAAGAGGTGGAAATATCCAAGTTGGCCTTGGCTGTGGAGGAGGCTTTGGTCAGGTGCTGAGTAAGAACTGGAACTGGTCCCAAAAGGGCAGGGGCCTGAATGGCTGTTGAACATAATCACCACAAACAATTGAACATGTAGCAAAGGCACTTAAAGATATTCAACTATCAAGCCAAGGCAGGAACCGCAACAGCAACAGGCCAAAGAATTCTCAGACTCAGCAGAAGACTTCCCATTGAAATGTTATTGAGGCACTGGAGTGTAAAGGGTTAACTCTAATAATAGCTACTGAGCATGTGCATAAGGAGCAATGTCATAATGATGTCACTCACTGAGACAAGATGTTTTGGAGAGGAGCTGTAGCTATGTCCTGATGTTCTATATCCTTGTAAATAGTGATGTATATAAAGGTATTTTGAATGAAAGACCATTACCTCCAGCATGATCTCTTCTACAGTAAGAAACCAAAGAATCCCAAGACAAATCCATAATAACAGATGGAGAAGATGCAAAAAAGATTTCTCAGGACTGAGAGGCTATAACTATCAGGAAAGATTGAACAGACCAAAGCTCCTTTCTCCAGAAAAATGTGAGGAGTAACCTAATAAGGATCCTTAAAATTATGAAGGGGTTTGCAAGGGTAGATGTAGAGCAGATGTGGGGGAGACCAGAACTAGTGGACCAGAGAGTGGTGAGAATGTGGTACTCTCTACCAGATGGAGTAATTGAGACAAACAGCATAGATACATTAAAGGGGAAGCTATGCGAACACAAGATGGAGGCTATAGTGATAATATGAGATGAAGGAAAGCTCATGTAGAGCATGAACATAATCAAACAAGGGTCTCGTCTCTGTATGTATGAATATATTTCAATTGTTTCAGGAACTATTAACGGAAAAAGTGTAACAGTGATGGCACCCATCATGTCAAGCAGTACCTATTAATAAAAACTTGCCAGTTCAACTGCTGATGTTATTTTGGGAAAAATAGAGTGGATGATCCTCAGTTACTGAGAGCCCAACAACACTAACTTGAACATAACTATTACAAGCCACAAATACTAACATAGCAGTTACCAGAGGTTGAAGTAGCTATATAAGATATAATGCACGGTCACCATTACATACATGTTCACCTGTTATGGAGAATAGCATTTCCATTATTTTGAAACAAATTAGAGTGGTCAGTTATAGGTTGCAGGCATTGCAGAGTGGAAATATCAGAAAACATCTTTCACAGTCACCTGAGAGGGCAGACTAGCCCTCAGTTATGGGGCACCTCCAACAGAACAGCACACCCTCAGTACTGCACTACAGTAAGCGCAAGATGTAGTTAAAACATTACTGGATATGTCTTACGGTGCAAGATTTTCAGATTTCAATACCCCTGCAGATAATCTGAACAACATAAGAATATTTTCCTTTGAATCATAAGGGAAAAATCATGTTTAAAGGGGACAAGGAAAGGGATTTGGAGCTAGGTGGATAGTTCTTTCAGACAACTTCAGAGAAATTCCATGATTTTATCAGCTAAGTAACAAGATCTCATTTCTCATTTGGGCTGATTCACAGAACTACCAGAAACGAAATTTTAATTTTAAAGACGCTAATTTTGATTTAAACACAGAAAAATATTTCTGCTAACAGCATGAAATTGTGAGCAAGAAGTTAATTTTAACACTACCTTATTTATTAATCTAACTGGATTTTATATCAATTAGGTCAAAACCTAAACTTTTTGCAAGAATCAACTACAGAAAAGAGCATCCTAAATAAGTTCCAAAACTAACCTCATAATTGGATAGAGGTTTCACTAAAATAAACTAAATATGAAATTTGATGCTGCGATGAAGGAAGGGGAGAAATGTTAAGTGTGCACATATTCAAGGCAAATTCCACATAAAATGCTGAATCAAATGTATATTTTTTGATGATTGGTTTAATCAAGCTAAAACAGCAGTGAACCAAGAATACACATAATTTACTGCACATCAACAGAAAGGGAATATTTCCTGAAGTGAAAGTCAATTTGATCACGGAGGAGGTCTGAAAAGGTGGCCCTCCACTTTCAGGACCACCATGATCCCCAAACCCCAGAGAAAAGCATACAATGGAGGTTTCTGTGAGGTCAAATGAGATCTTTCGTAATAAGGGAGCCCAACAGGATGTCAGAAAATGGTTCAGTGACATCAAAAAGACCAAAGGAAAACACTGCATTCAGATGCTTGGCTTGTGTAGCTACTGGAGGGGGGAACACCCACCTTGAGAACACTGGTACCTGCTGAGTGTTACCTTAGAGTGGTAAAAGCGTTCTTAATGAAGAATCTGTAAGAATCTGAAATTTATGATATTGACATTGGTGAAAGCACCAGAGATTCTAGTAAGTGAATCAATATCAATTCAAGTGTCACAGCCCATTAAAGCACACTGCTCAAAGTATCCCAAAAGCAATTGAATGTTTAACACTAAGTGACATTCTCTCTCTTATTTTTGACCTTAAAAACTGCATGACTGTTGTTCATTTCTACTGGTTCTTGCACCATGACTTCAGTACTCTTATCTCTGTAAGAAACAGCTACTTCATTGTATTATCCCGGGCACACACAATCCATTGCTTCACTCAGGTCATCAAATTGGACCTGCAGGGATCACAAGAATACAATATTACGTAATCGTATGCCCTTATTCTAACCAAAGTATTTGCGATGAACATGTGCTTTGTGCAGGTACTTTGGTAGAATTAATACAATGCCAGAACTGTTTCACTGCCAAACCATATCTCACACAAGGTTACTCTACAGTTTCAATAAAATATCACAAAAAGTCAAAATGAATTTTGATCCCTATCATATTATGTACACAAGAACTCAGTAATCCCTTGAGGGCACAATGTGTTGTGAAGCTTGGAACATGGGTAATGCACCTACTAAAGACACCATAATTATGAAAAACCAAAACTGTACTTAATATGATGCAACTTGAATATGAAATACCTTAAAACCACAACTCTAAACTTGAAAACCTTATTGGGTGGGAATGGGCTAGGTAGAGATGGATAAAGTTTGAAGCCACTTGAAGAGCCAGTATTACATTGTTCTGAACTCCATTGTCAGGCTTTCTTTTGAGTAACTAACAATTAAGAATCAATTTTAGGTTTTACTTCCACTATATAAATCAGAAACTGTGCTTACATTCACTGCGTGTGCTTCAACTCTAATATAAAATTGTAAAATTATATAACATCCAAAAAAGAGCAGATAGCACCAAAAAAAGCAAGCAACTTAACTTGGACTGAGTCCTGAATAAAGAACATGAGTACAAAATTCAAAAGCCTCGAGCATAGGTAGAAAATTCCCTATTGGATAATAGACATGTGGGATAGACTTACAGAGAATGTATTTGACTCAGGGTCAACTGATACCTTAAAAGGGGTTGAGAAGGGGATTGAGGATTTTAGAGGTATTTATAGCGTTGCTTAATTTCCTTTCTTAGGAAGGAGATGGCACGTATTATTCCTAAAAGTAGAAGGGGGTTGGTACCACAGTTACCCAAGAGTTAGAAGTGGTTTTCATTCTAACTTTTCCTGGCTAACTGTTCTGCTAAGAGAGTCAGAACCACCCGAAGTTTCTGATTTAAATCAGAGTACTGGATCATTGCGGGTGCAGGTTAATTGCCCATCGGAAGTTTTTATTCTTTCATGGAATGTCGGTATCGCTGGCAAGGCCAACATTGGTCACCCATCTATAATTACCCTTGAGAAAGTGGTGGTGAACCATCTTCTTGAACTAGTGCAGTCCATGTGGTGTAGGTACACCCATAATGCTTTTAGGAAGCGAGTTCCAGGATTTTGATCCAGCAAAATGAAGGAATAGCAATATAGTCCCAAGTCAGGATGGTGTGTAACTTGGAGGGGAACTTGCAGGTGGTGTTCCCATCCGCCTGCTGCCCTTGTTCATCTAGGTGGTAGATCATGTGGCTGGACGAGCTGTCAAAGGAGCACTGGTGGATTGCTGTAGTGCACCTTGTAGATGGTACACATTGCTGTCACTGTATGTCATTGGTGGAGGGGGTGAATGTTTAAGGACTGCTTTGTCCTGGATGGTGCCAAGCTTTTTGAGTTTGAGCTGCACTCATTCAGGCAAGTGGAGAGTATTCCATCACACTCCTGACTTTTAAATGGTGGGCAAGCTTTGGGGAGTTAGGAGGTGAGTTACTGCAGAATTCCCACTCTCTGATCTGTTCTTGTACTTATATGGTTGTTCCAGTTCAGTTTCTGGTCAATGGTAACCCCCAGGGTGTTGATAGTGGGGGATTCAGTGATGGTAATGCCATTGAATGTCAAGGGGGATGATTAAATTCTCTCTTGTTGGAGATGGTCACTGCCTAGCGCTTGTGTGGCATGAATGTTGCTCGCCACTTTTCAGCCCAAGCCTAAATGTTATCCAAGTCTTGCTGCATATGGACACAGACTGCTTCAGCTTCTCAGGAGTTGCAAATGGCATACAACATTGTGCAATCAACAGCAAACATTCCCACTTCTGACATTAGGAACGTGGGAAGGTCATTAGTGAAGCAGCTGAAAATGGTTGAGCCTAGGACACTACCCTGAGGAACTCTTGCAGTGGTATCCTGGAACTGAGATGATTAGCCTCCAACAACCACAAACATCTTCCTTTGTGCTAGGTATGTCTCAATCGGCAGACAGTTTTGCCCGATTCCCATCGACTCCAGTTTTGCTAGGGCTCCTTGATGCCACACTCGGTCAAATGCGGCCTTGATGTCAAGGGCAGTCACTCTCACCTCACCTCTGGAGTTCAGCTCTTTTGTCCATGTTTGCAGCAAGGCTGTAATGAGGTAAGGAGCTGAGTGACCCTGGCGGAACCCAAACCCAAAGAGCGTCAGTGAGCAGGTTATTGCTAAGTAAGTGCCGCTTGATAACACTGTTGACGACCTCTTCCATCACTTTGATGATGATAAAAAGGAGCTGATGGGACTATAATTGGCCGGATTTGTTTTGTCCTGCTTTTTGTGAACAGGACATACTTGGGTACTTTTCCGCATTGTCATGTAGATGCCAGTGTTGCAGCTGTCTTGGAACAGCTTAACTAGGGAAGCTCTGGAGCACAAGTCTTCAATACTATTGCTGAAATATTGTCAGGGCCCGTAGCCTTTGAAGTATCCTGTGCTTTCATCTGCTTCTTGATAACATGAAGAGTGAATCAAATTGGCAAAAGATTGGCCTCTGTGATGCTGGGAACCTCAGGAGGAAGCCATGATGGATCATCCACTCGGCACTTCTGGCTGAAGACAGTGGCAAATGCAGCAGCCTTTTCTTTTGCACTGATGTGCTAGGCTCCCCATGACTGAGGATGGGGATATTTGTGGAACCTCCTCCTCCTGTTAGCTGTTTAATTGTCCACCACCATTCATGACCGGATGTGGCAGGGCTGCAGAGCTTAGATCTGATCATTTGGTTGTGGGATCGCTTAATTCTGTCTATTGCATCGTGCTTACGCCTTTTGGCATGCAAATAGTCCTGTGCTGTAGCTTCACCAGATTGACACCTCTTTTTTTAGGTATGCCTGGTGGTGCTCCTGGCATGCCTTCCTACACTCTTAATTGAACCAGGTTTGTTTCCTTGGCTTGATGGTAATGGTAGAGTGAAAAGGAATATTAAGAACACTGAAACTGAGAAGGCTATTCAGCTCTTTCAGCCTATTATACCATTCAATGAGATCATGGCTTATCTGTATTCTAACTCCATCCATATATCTTGGCTCCATATCCTTTTTTTTTTTGTCTAGCAAAAATTTATCGATCTCTGATCTAAATTTATTAATTGAGCTAGCATCTTCTGTTTTGTGTGGGAGGGAGTTGCACACTTTTCCCACCCTTTGTGTGAAGAAGTGTTTCCTAACTTCTCTCCTGAATGGCCTGGCTCTGAGTTTAAGGTTATGTCCCCTTGTCCTAGACTCTCCCACCAGCAGAAAAAGTTTCTCTATTTCCACCCTTTCAATTCCTTTCCAAATCCTAAAAACTGCAATCAAGTCATCCCTCAAACTTCCAAATTGAAAAATATAAGCTAGTAAAAAAAATATGTAGTATTAACCCTTTAAATGTTAGTTTAGGAAGCACATTTTTAGATCCTGCAAACTAAAATACTTTAAGGACAAGTCCTGGTAAGTGAGCATATTATCCCTAATTAAGAATAGAACATGAGTATTTAGGCAACCTAAATTATACAAAATGATGGTTTAATGTTGAATTACATATTCAAGTTTCTTAAGTACCCTGCACTTTCTGAAAATTACAGCTTCTTCTGGTCTTAGCATTGACTAGGATATTTCATCTAATGGTTATATCTAATGTTGTTCATTACCAACAGCCCAAGTGCTTTTGTAAATAACTTATCTGCATGTGAAGCCAGACATATTTCTAAGAAGCATGGAGAGTGAAAATTTGTATAAGGATGATCATTAGATGAAATTACAAATGTGGGCAAAAAGTTCACTAACTGTGCTTATAATGGGCAACATTATGCTGGTCTTTGAATTAAAGCAGTGCAGAAACAATCTATTATTTTTTGGTATCTGTCATTAGTCGGACTGTCAAACATGGACTGTTCATACTTAGGCTCCAGATGGGAACAGGAACATGTAAGTCAACCTAGTTACCTTGAACCAGACACTTTAAATTTAGAACAAGGTCACGAAAAACCACACTAGATACAGCAGACAAGAGATGCGTGAGACAACATGGTATGCAGAACATGCACAGTTAGCACTAAACAAAGTGGGAACGACTTGCTGTGCCAATAAAAAGTGTAGAGAAATGAGTGGTGCCACAGGGGACTATTACGAGCAGATCATTGCAGTAATAGTTACAGCACCATACAGTTTTATTTTATTACCTTGCTTTGAACTTTTAATAAGCCAACTGGGGACACCTCTTTCTTTACGTTATTGGACACATCAAACCAGCAGTGCCAGAAAATGGAATATTCTCCTTCGTAACTGAGATATATCTTGTAAATCTGATTATGGCACAAGTTAGGTGTAATGTCGCTTTGCACACTGTCACAACATGCCTTAAGTGTAAAACAGCATCCACTGTGGCACCAGTGTGACAGGCCTCACATACATATATCTGTTGACAAATCCATGGTGTGTGTAGATATCTAAAAAATTCTTATTCATGCAGAATAATGTGAACATATACTTGCATTTCCATTATAAATAATGGAAGAATGAGGTGCAATTCTACAGCATTATCAAATCAACTTTAATATGAAGTTCCTGGGGGTTAAATTAGACATGGGTTGGAGAGTTAAACTTAGGGATCCCATCAGCCACTGACATCAACACAACTGAATGCTGGACATGTCATATTAGAGTCAGTGAATGGGACTCTACCTGTTTTGCATCTCCTGCCTGAGACCAATTCTACATCTACAACACCTACCCCCAACTAACCACCCCCAACTCTAGCCAACCGTGTTCATGTGTTACCACAGGAAACAAAAGTCCTAAATGGTTTAGTGGATGAATATGTAGCAATAGATGGATTTAATGTTACAGAAGAACAATGCAAACCATGCGCTGCCTCAGGCTGCATCCAACATGGAAGTAATTTCCCAAGCAGCTCCGAGGATAGGAGTTACTGATATCAGAGCGAGACTGCAGTAAATGACATGAGAAGACTTGAAGGTGATTAAAGGGCAGCTCTGGGCATCATGTTAAGCAATTGCAAAATACTAGAATGCAAAGATTGGAAAATAAAAACAAAAAGTACTGGAAATACTCAGCAGGTAAGACAGCAATTGTGAAAATAAAAGCAAAATTAACATTTCAGGTTGACCACCTTTCATCACAACAGTGACTGAAACATTAACTCTGGAGGGATTTTTACAGCCCCCACCCCACCCCCCCTCCCATTGGCATTTTTGTAGGTGGGGTGGCACTTAAAATAGAACAGGTGGCTAGCCCACTGTCTTCCCGCCCACCCCCAGGCTGTTCCCCATAATATAGTGGGCGGGTAAGGCATCAGCCAGCCTGCTTACCCTTAGGCCTATTGAGGCCTTCAACTGGCCAATTAATGGTCTGTTAAGGGCCTCATTTCTCCTCCGCCCCAATAATATGGTGGGGAGGGGAAAGTAGAACAAAGGAAGTCAGCTCGCTCTTTCACGACCTTGGGCTCAAAGGTGTGAAGGAAGGGGGTACCATCTTTGGGAAGTGCCCTGTACCCAATGATGGTTCCCCCCTTTTTGTGCCTTCCCCCAGGCCTCCAGAACCCGATGCCCCACCCTTCTCCCTAGCGACCCCCGATCTCTCCCCAACCAAACAACCTGCACTTACTTGTAAGTCCCGCATCCATTCTTTCTTCGTGGGCTTCCTTGTACTCCCAGCAGCAACCGCTACTGAGTTCTGGCACTGCTGAGAATATTCAGCTGCTGGCAGCTCTCAAGGGCTGGATTTCCTTTCCATGAGGGGTGGAAGTCCCACACTCAGCTTGTTAAGGCTGACCCCAGCATGTTATCTCGGCAGGGCAGCCTTTTTTTAAAAATCAGTTGGCTCAAGACCAACTTTTCTACTGGCGGGCGGGGGGCAAGCAATACGTTCCCTCCCTCCATAAAATTCATCCCTCTGTTTCTCTCTCCACAGGTGCTGCCTGACCTGCTGAGTATTTCCATCATTTTCTATTTTTATTTCAGATATCCAGCATCCACGTTATTTTACTTATGGAAGATAAGTTTCTGGTTTTCATATCAGTTACAAGTCTGTGGTCACGTCCAGCTTGAGTATTAGTGGAAGTTCCCCCAAATATACCAAGCCCTCTACGATGCACCAGACATTCTGCAGACACACACTGCATGACTAACACTTCCATCATATCCACAACTCTGGAACTCCTTTCTCAATTTATAAGAGACTGTCAGAAAAATCACATCAGGAACATTTAGTTTTAAAATTACACAAGGGTTCTTTGGTTCATCAAAATTGGCAAATAAATTTCAGAAATAATACAACTCTCTATTTTGTACTGAATCATCAAAATTAGAATTTGCATTAGATCGTGGAAAAGCATCATTATGATACCCTTCATCATCGCTGGGTCAAAATCCTGGAATTCCCCTCCCTAACAGCACTGTGGGTGTACCTACTCCACAGGGATTGCAGCAGCCAAGAAAGTGACTCACCACCACCTTCTCAAGGGCAATTAGAGATGAGCATTAAATGCTGGCCCAGCCAGTGATGCTCTACTCTTGAGAATGAATTTTAAAAATTTGTACACAATATCAATGATTGGGTTTCCACAACAGTGTGCAAGTTCACCTGGAGACAAAGGAAGGTTTTGTAAAAGTCGGGTGCACAAATGATCCCTGGGTGTAACCTCAGCATCGGTTCCAAGCTGAGTCAGTCTGTAATAAGGCAAACCTGACTCAGCAGACAAACAGTATGAACTTCATGTAATCCCACACTGCATTATGTTGAGACCATCTGGAATATAACTCTAATGTGACATTAAACCGGTCTGATAAAGGACAACAGGACCATTCACACCATGCACCACTTCACCCACAATCCCAACCCTGGATACTTCTTATACTTCCCTCAAATTCATTCCAATGTTGGGAATACCAGAGGTGCCGTGCATCCTGTCAAAACACTGTGAATGTAGCTGTTGGCAGCCGAGCTTTTTACATTCTCTCCTAGGCTGGTCAGGAGAATCAGAATTCCAGCTGGACAGTGTAAATGATGCCACTGCACACAATGGCCAACAGCCTGACAAGTCCACTACTGAAAGTCCGCTATTGAAAGAAATGCTGCTGCGCGATGTGAAAATATGCGTCAATATAGAGGTTTCCTTCCTGGATTGCGGGTGAAGGATGATGAACGGATTGTATAAGAACTCAGCTTCTAAAATTGCTTCTTCAGCACAAGAATAGCATCTATGAATCCTGCTCTGGAACTGCATGATTCTTTAGAAAGGAAATCTAGAGAATATACAGGAAATGCTGCTGCAAATCTGAAATAAAAATGCAAAATGCTGCGGGCACAATGCTGGTTTCTAAGCACCTAAAGAGAGAAAGGACAGGTTGATAGTTTGGTTATAGATGTGACGCCAGACCTGGTTTGTTGCCATGACATTAACCTGTCTTTTAAAAGTAAAATCTAAAGATTTCCACATTGCAAACTTTGAAAAATAAAATTCAAGATATTTCAGCACAGGGCCACTGTCTCTGAATGCAACTGAGTTTCAAAATAAAAACCCAAAATAAAAACCAATTGTCAGCTCCAGCACACTTTGGGCTTTATTTCTAAGCTAAGTGTCAAGTACAAATCGTGAGGTATAATGCTCTTCAAGTACAGTACAGAAGCATTATAGTGTCTATATAACTGGGCTGACAAAGCCAGAGGCTGACAGTTTAAATGTTACTACTGTGAAATTGAATTTGACAAATCTGGTAATTAATAGTCTGGGACTTTGAAAAAAGAAACCACCATGATAACTCCTGGCTTACTGTAAAAGACAACTGGTTCACTCATGTCCTTTGAGAAAGCAACTTGTCACCATTACCTCGTCTGTCTCTAAGCATGACTCTAAGCCCACACTGCATGGTTAACTGTCAATTCCCTCTCTGCAGTTCCCTAATAATAAATGGACAATAATTGTATCCTTGCCAGCAGCTCATTGCCCACATCCTGAGAACATATTACTTTCCTAAGGTTTTATTTACTGTAGTTTCGCAATCCTCTCCATTTCAGGGAACAGTGGTGCAAATGTTCAAATATAAAAAATGTAATTAACTTTTACACTCAGTGATGGCTTGTGTGAGCCCTTCAAATGTACAGGTGTAAAACTGTAAAGCAAATTATATGTTTAGGTTTACTTAGAGCTTGAAGGGATTGTATGAAAAAATTAAAAAACACAAACACAACCAGCATGTATAAATGGCACTGACAGGTTATCAGATAAAATAGTGCTTATTTATAACAGTTTCAGAACATCAAACCAATTTAGCCTGCCTCTCAACTTAAAATGCCATTTGTATAGATGTGAGAACAAGTTCAGATGTGCAGGCCTTACAGTTGCGGTGGGGGTTGTGGGGGATGGTAGTTGGTGGTGATGGTGGAATGGGTTTCACCATCTCCTTGAAAATATCAAAAGCCAAGAATTAGAAAAGGAAGAAGCTATCCGATAGCTTCTTCACAACAGTTTTAGGTACAAATGATATAAATCAGTAAGAAATTAAAAGTGGATTTAAAATTCATTGGAGCCGAAATCTGTCAGCTCCCCATTCCAGGCACGAGTCCAGCAGTGTTTGGCGACAGTGTGCTGGGACAAAGAACTGGGGTCTGGGGGGGTGTGCTTGTTATCTGGAGGGGATGGGGAGGTGATCCGGGACAGGCAAGTGATCAGTGTGGGGTAGGGAGGTGATTGGGGTTGGTGGGGGTGGGTGGATGTCGAGGGGTGGGCCAGACTCGCCTGTCATTGCTTTGAAGAGCCAGAGGGACCTCTCCTCCTTCTCACTCCACACAAAAAAGACAATGTTTTGGAAGTTTCCTGGCTTTTTTTAAAGTGGCCTCCAACAGTCCCATTCTTCTCAAGCCTGGAAATCGAAAGCTCCAGTTTAGACAAACAAATTTGGGAGTGCAGGTCTGAAACGAGCTCAGCATCCTCATTTACACTATATAATATTAAATTTTGCCATTTGAATAATACTTCGGATGGGATTCTCCCGTCCGGGTCTAAGTCCCGTCGTGGGGACGGGGAGTGTTCCCAACTGTGCATGCCGCTGGGAAATCCCACTGAATCTTGCAATGTCACTAATTATACAGTCGGCGGTTTGCCATCGCCTAGCGTGGAGGAGCGGGCTGGATTCCCCGCCATCATATCTGGGCGCCAAATTTAAAAGACGCCTGGAGATCCTCACTGTCACTACTACCCACTGAGATATCTGGAAAGGGAGGTGAAGGTCCAGTGCCCAAGTTCAGTGACGCCTCCCTGTGTCCCCGCCTCATCCCTGTCAATGTCAGAAGGGAGGTACTCTACCCAGCCGATCGGAGGAGAAGGCTGAGCAGGGAAACTAACCCTGCATGGGTGCAGGTGGCTGATGCTGTAAGTGCCCAGGCTCTCTAGGGCAGATCAGCCATACAACAACAGGGTAAGTAAAAGTTCAGCTGCTCGCATTAACCACAATGAGACCAATATGTCAGGGTGCCAGGGTCTCAGTGGCAATGGCATAGTCGTGCCTCATAGCCCCACTGCAGTGCATCCACTCTGCGGCAGAGTGACCACTGTGCCTCCTACACACTTCCACCTACAGAGATCAATGCTGTGTGATAGGGGGGAATGGGCTCAGGTGCAGAGCGCACCAGCAACCTCTGCAAATCAAATAGCTCTCTGAGCCTTCTGCTTGCACGTGGATAGGCTCAGCACTCTGGAGAGAACTAGCCCACAACCCTTCTGGATAACTCGCAAAGCAGTATTGCCATGCCCACACAATCCAGTGGGCTACCTCAAGGCGTGGAAATATGAGAAATGGACGTGAAACTGCAATGTGCAAATAGATGCAGCATACAATTCCTCTCAAACCCATCTTTGTTATCTTTGAGCAGGAGAAGTTGAGGCACAAACAGCGAGAATGGGAGAAGACTGGGGGCGAGGCCCACATCTGAGGGCTCTCACAGAATTTGAAGAGAGGGCAGCCCAGCTGGCAGGCAAGGAGCAGGACTGGGCATTTGGCAATGGGGAGCTTGAACTTTGTCCTCCATCCAGTAAGGATCCATGTATGGTATAGAAGCCTGAGGGCCAAGTTTGCCTCCATGTTGAAGGTAGCCCCTCCTGTCACTCACGCTCTCCTCTTTCACTTACAAGTGGCACCAGGAAGATGCCAAGGTCCAAGACTAAGGACTCCCTGTCAGGCCTCAGCAGGAGCCCTATCCCGGAGAGGAGCCAGGACAGAGGACAGGAAGAGAGATGTGCACCTGTAGAGGCATCACAGCAGACACCTGCACCCTCCACCAGCCCAGACACTACACACCTCGGTGGGTATGAGCCCTAGCATAGGAAGGGTCTCACAATCTGGTGGTCATTGCAAGGACACGTGTCCACAGCAGGAGGAGGCAGGGTCAGCTGAGCTCATCGGCACTCAGAGGACAGCTGGGAAAGAGGCATCTGCAAGGTCCACTGACGGGCCGCTGGAATCGGCCTTCCAGCTAATGATGGAAAGTCACCAAGAGGTAAGAGAACATCAGGCAGAGGAATTTGAGGCCCTCAACAGAGTGGCATGCAAGTTGGAGAAGTCCGTCCGCCTGCTCTCTGATGAAGTGTTGCCGACCTCTGCGCGCATCGAGGTCTTCATGGGGAGGATGTCAGATTGCATGGGGTTACCAGTCCAACAGATCCTGCTGGAGATGTGCGCAGACCTGCACTCCACCATGGTAGCTATGGGGAAGCTTTTGCAGTTGGCATGTGGGAGAGGGAAACGTGGCACCTCGACCTCCCTCCTGGTGCCCTTCTCCTCAAGGAGTCAGGCCAAGGCACTCAGGTGCCCTAAAGGAGGAGGAGTGGCAGCTGGGCACTCCTGGGTCATCTACTCAGGGATCTCAGACATTGTCCGGACCTTCCGAATTCCCTTTGCCTGTGACCCCTTCAGCCTCATCCTCTGTGACCACAGAGAGAGTAGCTGGCCCACAGGAGGACAGCCAAAGGAAGCTTGGGCCTTCCAGGCTCAGCTCTCCAGAGGATGGCTGCCAAAGTCATCCAAGGCAACAGGGCCAACTAGTCAGCAGGCTGTCTCCGCCCCCCTGCGGATATTGGGGAGAATCGTGAAGGAGTAGTAAGCTACGAAAAATAAAGAAACTTTGACCACAATTGGTTGCACAGGTGAACAAATGATTGTCACAATTCTAAGTTGTGTAAATATAATCACTTTCAGTGCAATAATGTCGACTGTCTTATTTTAGTGTGGTTTTTAAGGCTTAACAAAGGCCACCCCCCACCCCCGCCTCTCCTGCAGAGACCCGGCCTTCTGAGTGAGTCCACAGGGAGAAGGGTAAGAGGCAAGGCTTTTGAGAGCCATGTGCAAGCACTCTCCAGCACACACTGACCTTCATCCATCAAAGAGTCATGTCCCAGGTCCCTGGCATAGTCAATACTGCCTACTGGGGTTCCCTTTCAGCTGTCCAACTGAGATGACCTGCATCTCCACCCACCCACTGACCCATGTCCCACGCAGCATCTCGGGACCTCCAATAAGAAGCTCTGCTTAGCTTCGACCAGACCAGCATGGTGGTTGTGGCATTCTTCCTGTGCTCCAGCACCATTTCCCCTCCCCAAGTCACCCACGCCCTTTCCCCCTTTACCATTGACTCCCCTGGCATTACCTTCGACCTCCCCACTGTTACCCTCCAACCCACTCCCTTTTGCTTTGGCAATGTCCACGTTCCCTTCCTCTCTAAGAATCCCACCCTTGTAAACATTGTCCTGCCCAACCCCAAGTCCGTGTATATCTATGCATCCCCATCAACGACCCCTCACACAACACCATCGCACCCTCACCCTGCCATCCGACCGGTTCCCTCTGCCCCCTTTAACCCTCACCATTCCCTTGTACCATGCCTACCCTGAGTTCACTCCCCAGAGGTCAACAGTTGACTCCACTAACCCCTTCCCCGTGAGCCCCTTCACACCTGGACACCGCCCCAAGCCCCTTCACACCTGGACACACCCCCAAGCCCCTTCACACCTGGACATAACCATCCCCCTTCACACCTGGACATAAACCCCACCCCCACCCCCAGCCCAGGAACCAACACAGCCCTTCCCACCTATCCCCTCTGTTCCCTGTGCCACCTTGCTACACCCCTATAATCCCTTTTCCAGCACCCCCAAATGCCTCTGTCCCCCTCTAGGCCTCCACCACCCCTACCACATCTTCAGTGATCTCCTAGCCTTCTTTAACCTATCCGCCCACAACAGTGCCTCGTTACCCAGCAATACCTCCCGCTGCTTTCCAAATGCAGCTCGAGGATCCGATCACGTGATGAAGTCCCTGGAAGAAGGTCTGAAATCTGAGCGAGGTTGCTGCATGGAGAGCTCCCACCTTCTGGAAGCTGCTTTGTGGAAGAGCCACATGGATGAAGTTCCGCCCACCCTGTATTCCACGTGACGCTCCAGGTTCCGATAGCTGGAGGCCTCCATCTTGTTGACGGATGTCCGTGAGCTGACCAAGGCCCTTACAGTAAATCCCGACTTTTGCATGCCACGTTGGTGTTTTCCCTCTGGCGTCATGGGGAATTGGACGTGGGGGGAGGTGATTCCGGTCAGGCCTTCATCTGCATCCCATTAGTGGGATGCAAATCGGTTTCACACCAGCCTCCAGCAGGAATCGCAATCGACCATAGCGGGCAGCATTGGAAGATCCCGCTGTTACTTCACGTTGGCACGGAACAGATTTTTGGACCTCCCACCGAATTCTCCCTCCCTGCCCGCCATCGATCCCGCCGACGGGGGCATGGGAGAATTCTGCCCTTAGTCTTTTAACAGTTTACCTAATTTAGCTTTGCCCAGTTCTTTGTACATCTGTTCTAAGTCATGGACAATAGCGATAGCACTATCAGAAATTTTGGCATTCTTAGTCACAACACCCACTTCAGTCAAAAAAAAACACAACAGTTCTTTCCCCTGATCCTGCATAGTTACATCAGAATGCTCTGACTGTTTCTTTAAACTCATCTCACTTTACAAGTGTTGGGTTCAGAATTGATCTAAGTCAGAAAGTTATGGATTCAAGGCACACGCCAAGATTCAATCTGGACTGAGAGCTGGATTTTATGCCCCCCCTAACCCTGCCCCCAGATGTGGTTTCAGTGGGGTGGGCACATAAAATATGTCAGGTGGCCAGCTGAGACTGCAAGAGCTGCGGGCCGATTAGATTGGCCGGCAGCTCTCATGGGCAGGACTTCCTTTGACTGAGAGGCAGAAGTCCAACCCTCAGCTTGTTAAGGCCACCCCACAATGTGATATCGCCACAAGGCAGCCTTTCTTTAAAGTCGGTCAGTTTTCTACAGACTTTTCTTCCGAGGTAGGTGAGCAGAGCAACCCCCAGCCCTCAGTAAAATTCAGCCCTGAGATTCTGATGTATTACACTGTTGACAAATAGGAACATGGGAACAGGAGGAGGCCATTCAGTCCTGAGCCTGTTCTGCTATTCAACGAGATTATAGCTGACCTATATCTTAACTCCATCTACCTGCCTTGGCTTCATATCCTTATATACCCTTTGCTTACAAATATCAGATATAAAATGATTAACTCATCTAGCATCAGTTGTTTTTTTTGGGAAGAGAGTTCTACATTTCTACCCCGTTTGCATGAAGAAATGTTTCCCAGCTTTTCTCCTGAATGGTCTGGCTCTGATTTGAAGGTTAGGCACGCTTGTCCTAGACTCCCTCACCAGCAGAAAAAGTTTCTCTCCACTTACCCTATCAATTCCTTTCAAAAGTCCTAAAACCCTTAATGAAATCACCACTTAACCTTCTAAAGTGCCAGGCTTGTGAGAAGCCATTAACCTGAGGCTCTCTGTCTGAGGGTGGACCGCAATCCATGGAATTACTCAATGCATATAAGGATGACCCAGCCAACATTATTTCTTCAACCAACGCCACCTGGAACAATTTTAACTGGTTATTCATCTCATTTACTGTTCTGGAATTTGCTATACATAAATTAGTTGCTGTGTTTGCCTACATAATAACAGCCATTGCACTTTAGGGCCATTGATCAAGTGTGAGGTGCTTTGGGATAATCAATAAGCATTTTATTAATGCAAGTTCTCTCATTATCAAGAAAAATGATCCAAAAGGAGTGTTGGAAATATTTGCTTTCAGATTTTCCTGCTTCAAAAGGGAAATTCTACCTTTTAATGGATGGGGTAACTTCCTGGCTGGTCACAAATCTCTGCTAACATCTGTGATGGGCCATCAGTGGACAGTTGGTCTGTTTGAGTAAGGAATGGCATCTTTCTCCTTCCTAGTTGCTAATCCCCACTCAAAACAAAGACAGCTGCCCCAGCAGACTGAGTTGCCACACACGGTCTGTCCCCCTGCTGGGAGACCCAACAAGGCTGGTCTAAGTTGCTTATAAATTGACAATTCTTACAAGAATCCCGGAAAATATCAGAAGTCTACAGTGCTGTGCAAGGCCATTCTAACCCATACTATCCATTCTAATCCATTTCCCTGTGCTATCACTTTATTCTTTGTAAAGAAAGAATATAAAATACTTATTCTTGTAAATGTGCAGGTGTCTACCTCAACAGTTGCTTGTGGCATTTAGTTATGGCATGATGGAATAGTCCTCCTGAGAAATAATTTCCCCAAAACTATCCTGTTCATTCTGGTGATAATTCGGAGTCTGAGCCTCTTTGGTACCAATTCAACAACCAGTGGAAATGATGCCTATTTTTCAGGATCATTTTTACTTTAACCTCTCTATTTGTGGAGCTTTTGTATTTGGCAAATCCCATTTACTGAGTAGGAATGGATTCAACTGTAACTTACCCATCTTGCATTTAAATATCTGTCTGCTGTTTCATCTGTCTTTTTCCCAAGCCAATTAATGTGTGCTAGTTTCCCTTTCATCCCCCTTGAAATTGGCTGATTTCCAATCCTTTATCTTGAACTCGTCCTTTTACTTCATCTGTTTCCAATGTGAATCTAATTGATTATGGCCCACTTGTTCTGCCTTCAAGTCATTTACTTTTCCTGCTTCATTACCTGGGCCTCAATAAGATCGATGTAAAATTGCTCTCTGCAACTTCAGTAGGGTATGAAACCGGGCTCCAGAGTCAAAGATCTCCTGATCCAAGTAAGAGTCTCACCAAGAAGCCTGATCCCATTACACCAGTTTGTAACATATTTAACACACACAATTACCACCAACTGCTCGTGTACACTAAAGTAACAGGAAAGGGGTTAAAAGGTATCAAGAAACTCCGAGTCTCAGGGTGAGATTAATCAACTCCACACTTAAACCTCACAATTCAATGATAATAATACAACTCAGAGGCATTTTTATCCTCTCTACACCTGCTATTGTCATTCAATTGAGGAGTTAGCTGACACTTGTCAAACCACAGAACAAAGATTACCACTACAATGGATGCTGTTTCTGGGAGGTCTCCAATTTATGAAGGTGTAATCAGTATGTTTTAGTGAAGACCATGAAGGTTGTACATAAAACTAGAATGGACCAAGGAGAAATAAAGAACTTGCTTTATATAGTGCCTTTCATAGCTTCAAGGAAGAACAAATTGCTTTACAGCCAATTAAGCATTTTTTAAATGTAGTCATGACTACAATTTAGAGCAATTACAGCAGCAAGGAGCCTCAAACAGGAATAAGATGTCACCAAATAACCTGTTTTAATAGATGTTGATTGAAGAATTTTGACCGGAACATTTGGAGAAATCCCCTGCTCTTTGGCCGAATAATACTATTGGATCTTTTATATCTATCTGAGAAGGCAGACAGAGCCTTGATTTAACGTCTCATCAAAACAACAGCACCTCTGATAGTGCAGCACTCCCTCAGTGCTTCACTGAAATGTCAGCCTGGATGATGAGTTTAAATCTCTGCAATGGGGTAGATTTTATGGGCCTACTGCTGAGTTTAAAGTAACGTGGCTGCAATCCAAATCAAGAGGTATAAGTTCTCACAAGAACTGCAAAACAGATTCTTGTTTACATGTCCACGGATGAATGTTTTTAACTATAATGTACGTTTAGTTATGAAGTTAAAGAAAATCTCATCATCAAAACTCCTTTTATAATCTGAACAATTGCAAAGAATTACAATTAGCAGTAAATTTGGTTAATGTGTTCCAATCAATGTGGTCAGCATTTTTTAGTCTCAGTAGTCAGTATTTGATAGCATCATGGGACAATGGTTTAAAACTGTTATTGAGACCAAGAGTAAGGCAGTTTCACCATCATCAGATGGAAACCAGTATTTAGCAGCAACTCTTAATTCAGATTACTCACACCTTCAAAATTTAGCAATCCTTCCAAGTCTGTACCAATAAAAAAATATGATTCAATTTTTTGTAACAATCCAAGGTGTTGAATGAAGTTCAAATGGGAAGGCTCTGTAAAGCAACCTCTGGCAAATATGAGTCCTGATTGAACATTTCTGTTCCAAACCACTTGCTGGTTACTGAAACGTCTTCAGTTTGTGAACTTTCACCTAATTTAGCCCATGCCCTTGTTGGAAGTTGCCAGTGTTACTGAAACTTTCAGAATGGTGAACATTTGTTTGTAACCTAATAACCAAATCACACTTTTTCACCCACTTTCCTCTCAAACCTATACATACAGATGTGGAAGTTCACATTTTTATATGCAAAGTACCTCCTGCCACCAGAGATATTTCAGCTTGTAGCTCAGCCTGGTTCAAGTACACACTGCCTCCAATGAAAAATGTATTTGGCATGACCAGGGTAACCAAAATAACTTTTAAACATTCCTCTGACCCTCATGCTGAAGCTTTGTTGCAGCACATGAAGCTAAGTGTCCCTAAAGTGTTCTCACATCTCAGCAAAAGGAAATGGTAGACAGGCATCAAAATATCCAGGCAGTTGACCAATGAATGCTGAAAAGACTCTAAAGTCTCTCTCCAAAATTAATGCAAAATTATGCTTAAAGTACAGAGTTAAAGTTCCAAATAAAGTCGGACTAAAACCCACTAGGGTCTGATGGAATATCGTTTTTGTTTTTTTTCCACTGACTAAATTTCAACATCTTTTTAAGCTAGCTTGTCTATAATGGACATGCATAAGTAAAAACAGCTCACAGAAATCTAAAGCAAATTTTGCTTTGGCCCCGCTCACCCTCGCCAAAATACATCTTATCGGGAAAAGGAGTTACAGATCATTTTGCCACCCAGCCCCACCACCCCCAACTAGAAATAGCCTGGGAGGGGGACATGCAGCCACACCACTGCCAGGCAAAAGGTTTCAAAACACACAATTGGAATGATCACAAAAATACCATTTTGCTGTTTGTACTTGTGAGAGGTATTCTCCTTAAACAAAACGGCATAAATCCCAACCACTGAATTACTCTTGAAGGTTGAAGAGTTGCTGCCACGCAGAGTAGCCTCATGGACCAATGGCACACAGCAAGATCCCAACAGACAAGATGAATAACCAACTAATTAATTTTCTTAGTGATGTAGATTGAGGGGAGAATGTTGGCCAGGCCAATCCTTGCTCTTCAAATGATATTATTTTGAGTAATTTTACATCGCCCTGAACATTTCTTCCAAAATATGGCATGTCTGACAACGCGGACCTTCTTCAGCACTGTACTGAAGCATTAGCCTGGATTATGGGAATGAATTCTGGATGGAATTCACTAACTTGTCAATCGTTGCTTTGCCAGATAAGCCGCAGGAACTCGTAAACAATGTAAACGGCTTTGTCACATGAAACTTTTGGCAAAAAAACAAAATTAAATTGCCATGTCCTCTTTTAAAATTCCACAAAAGAGACTTTTAAAGCTTACAGAAGCTAACTTGCAAGTGATATTTACACATACATTTATTTCGGCTATATTTCCAAGCAAACAACCTTTCAAAGATGTTCTATTTATATGTAAAATGATAAATGGACACATTTCAGAAATACAGCCAAATTCTCTGTTACTATCTTTTCAGCAATAATATGGAGCTGCTGTCAGCTTGCTTGCAAATGAAGTTATTTTATTGAGGACCAGTGTTTCAGTCTTTCATCACATATCAAGAAGAGTTATAAACCTTGAAATTACTGTTAGCGATATAAGAGAACGGAGTTAAGAGGACACTGCTCGATGTACTCTTTGAGCAGAAATGCTAACCCAATTTAAACAAGCGCCCGTGTTGAAGTAGCTGACGAAGGAATGCTCTATGGACAGGTTAGGCTTTCTAGTTTATACTCGAGGGACTGGGGGGTAACAGGCAGAATTAGTTGGATTACCATGGCTCGTTAGGAGAGATATTTTTAATAAATTGAGATCCACTACAAAACCAAAAGTTACAAAGAACTGTAGCCAACATTTGTCCCTTCTGATTTGTCCCCTTCTAACAGCCAAAGCATTTCTCTTTAATCAGTAAGTGCTGATAGCAAGTGTTACTGAGGTTGACACTGTAAGGGAGTTGAGTTAACATTTGCTGACTCAGCCCTAGGTTTATGACTCTGTCTCCGTCTGTTAATCCATTTCAATACACCCCTCCCCCAAACATTACTAAAATAACCCACTTCAGTCGATCTTCCGACCTCCACCGTGTCTTGTGGTTTGCAATGCCGAGTAACAAAAAAGTAAATGGGAAGTTTGATCTGTCACTCTGCCAGTCAAACCCCCAAAACTAATCACTCGGTTGACTGAAAAAAATCAGATTTTAAAGAAGTTTTCAAACAATCGAAAAACTAATGTGGTTTTTGTCTATTCGAATTGATTGAAAGAGAAACAGGTGCCTTTGCAAGATATGTAGCCAGCATATATATAAAAACAAGAATGAACAGAGGAGAAATGTCATTAGAATAATGTACTCATTTAGTTTTTATGTCTATTTATAAAATGGTACAATAATGCCAACAAATGAACAGCATTTAAATAAATCTTGTACATCAGTGTGTCATGAAATGTATCATGACATGTTTGAGCTTGGAGAACAAAAACTACTACTGACTCAAGGCTGCACAATTAGTAAAACTGTGGGGGCCACGTGTCAGCTGGAGGGAGGGGTCCCCTCAACCTGTGGACTCTAACCCCTCGAGGGGGGCTGGCCGCTGACAGTTACCTTGCTGCTGACCCCTATGGAACCCCTCTCCCCATGACCCAACACCACCCAACAGCAATTATCATTTTCCTGGGTTGTTCTGTGATCCTGGGACTATGGGAGTTGGTGGGGGTGCTGCTGTTGTTCCAGTAGGTGCCACAGCCTCCTCCATGGCACTGCTGGCGCCTGATTGGCTGGCACCTCTAGGTGGGCGGGACATCATATCCAGGGTCCTCAGTCAGGAGGAAGGCCTGCTGCTGTCCTCTTAAGAGCCTGATGGGCAGAAGATATAGTGGGCTTTCCTCCTAAGAGTCAGCGTGGGTGCCTTACGATTTTTCAGGCAGCGATCGAGACACCTGCTGAAAATGGAAGATTCCACCCTCCACTACGGTAACTGAGGGAGTGCTGCACTGTTGGAACTGCCGTGTTTCAGATGAGACATTAAACCGAGGCTCTGTCTGCCCTCTCGGATAGATGGACAAGAACCCATGGCATTATTTCAAGTTGGACTGTTCTCCTTAATCATATCTTATCTAATATCAATAAAACTAATTATCTGATCATTTATCACATCTCTGTTTGTGGGAGCTTGTTGACCACAAATTGGCTGCCCTGTTTCTTCTATTATAAGAATGATGACACTTCATTGGTTGTAAAGCACTTTGGAAAATCCCAAAGTCATGAAATGTGTTATATAAATCTTCCTTTTCTACTGTTCTAAATTACCCCTTTTCTATTCCTTAGCACTAAGATATTATGTTTCTCAGATGGAAGAAACTCAATAACCCTCATGTGTAAAGTAATTATTATAGTACAGCTTGATCCTGTCATTATGTTTCAGTGTTGAATATATACTTAAGTTTACAAATCAAAACTCTGTACATTCACATCTTCAAGAACCAAAATTCCTAAGTAATAATCTATGCAGCATTTCCAAACTCAAAAGAGATCAATAAGTTGAACAGTTAAAGTGAAAAAACATTGAATTCAATTAGGTTTTAACTGGCAAATCAACTGGTAGATTGTTCATTTCTGCAGATGAACTATTAGTTGGCGATCCAAAGTAATCTTGAGCCAGTAATAATGATCATAAATTAAAATGGTGCTGTAACAAGAAGTAGTGGATAAATGGATAGTTTGCTCATCTGATTTTCACTCAGCCAGGGCTACGTTGTTGGACTGGTGCCAGGCACTCTGGGCTTATATGATTTTGCTGTTCTATATATTTACAGTCCACATTTTACCTGTGAGAGATAATAATGATTCAAGAGGCCCTACAATTTGCACATTGGATCTTGTGCCACATATGAAGAAAGAGTTGGATCTTGAAAGCTTGCTAAACAAAACAAAAAGTTGATTACATTTTTGGACACGATTTCTATTTGAGTTTCACTGAAGGCAAGCTTCAGATCTCAGTTTACTTCTGATGGAAGAGTACTGAGCCAAGGTCACATGCATCTCGCAGGCAAAGAAACTTAAGCAAATTATGCCTGACCATTCTTTTGTATCTGACCATCCAGTTACTGAATACACCAGTCATTTACAGAAAGCAGAGGCTAAACATCTAAAGGGACAAGAGTGAAAATAAAACAAAGGAGAAAAATGTTTTTCCACCAAAGCTGGACCAAGATCAAACTGTTAAAATGGTTTTCCATCTACCAAATCCATGATGAAATTAAAACTTGGCCCAGAACCAACTTTCTTTGACACTTCAAAAAAAACACTACTAATTTGAAAAGAGAAGCAGATAGATATATCTAAAAATAAAAAAATGCAGCGCTGTGGGGAACAAACAGTGCAGTGGGAACTAATTGGATGACTCAGAGCCAGCAGAGATGAGCCAAAAGGCCTCCTGGGCTCTATGACGTTGCCCAGATACAGTGGCCAATAGTCAGGCAGCAAGTTCAGCTGTGAAGGTTTGCCCAGGTTCTTTACAGATAAGCAGTGATCGCGTTGAATCTCACCAAACAGGCTGGTGGGGCTAATGACCTTCTCTCGTTCCTATGTTCACCCTTTATCCGCATTTAATATTCACACCTTACCAAACTGGTTCTGTGCACGGTGTACTAAGATTTTCACACTGTGTTCCTGTTGGCATCATTGTAAACATAACAGAAAATTCCAAATGTTGACTGACTGAATTCAAACTACAAGCTTCTCCTGTGTCGGTTCAAGCAGAACATGAGTTCACACAATATCCCATAATACAGTTCATGACATGATTGCTCAAGAGCAGCAAATAATGCAGTAATCAGAAGAAAATCTGGAGAGAGTGCAGAGGAGGTTTACAGGAATGTTGCCAGGGTTAGAAAAGTGTAGCTACGAAGAGAGATTGGATAGGTTGGAGTTATTTTCCTTAGAACCAAGAAGGCTGAGAAGTGACTTGATTGAGGTGTACAAAATTATGAGGGGAATAGATAGAGTGGACAGGATAAAATTGTTTCCCTTGGTGGAGAATTCTAGAACCATGGAACATAGATTCAAGATAAGTGGCAGAAGGTGTAGGGGGGACATGAGGAAGAACTTTTTTATGCAGAGGGTAGTGGGTGTCTGGAATTCGCTGCCCAAGTTGGTGGTAGAGGTAGAAACTCTAAACTCTTTTAAAAAGTACCTGGATCTGCACCTAAAGTGCTGTAAACTGCAGGGCTATGGGCCGGGTGCAGGAAGGTGGGATTAGAAAGGGCACCTGGGAGTCCTTGGGCTGGCATGGACAAGATGGGCCAAATGGCCTCCTGTGCTGTAACTTTTCTATGGTTCTATGGTTCTAAGATTTCATGGTCAAGTTAACATATTGGAAACTCCACCTTCTCTTGAAATCCCTATAGATGGATAAGGCTTAGGGAGGAAAGGAAGGCAGTGAAATTAGAAAGGGGGTGAGGGGAGCTGAAATGAAGACTGAAATCACTGAGCATCAGGTCACTCTGTACCGAGGTTGAGGCAGCAAAGGAGAGAGGATTTCTCAATGCACATAGAGTTTGGTGCGTCGGTGGACAATGAGGATTTTAAAAGATAGATCCGAAGGATGAAACAAGACAAGATGGTCAAAGGGGGGAAGGAACCAGAGAGTAGGGGAGGAGATCAAGGTGTAACTTGATGATAAGGGCCAGATCATGATCTCGCAGTTTGGATGGGGCAGGTGGAGAAGGATCTGGGTGTCCTAGTGCATGAATCACAAAAGGCTAGTATGCAGGCACAGCAAGTAATTAGGAAAGCTCATAGAATGTTATCATTTATTGTGAGGAGAATTGAATATTAAAGTAGGGAGGTTATGGTTCAGTTGTACAGGACACTGGTGAGACCATATCTGGAGTATTGTGTACAGTACTGGTCTCCTTATTTAAGGAAGGATGCAAGTAAGTGTGTTAGAAGCAGTTCAGACAAGGCTTACCAGACTGATACCAGGAATGGGGTATGAGGAAAGATTGGACAGGTTAGGCTTGTATCCACTGGGGTTTAGAAGAGTAAGAGGCGACTTGATTGAAACAGATAAGATCCTGAGGGGTCTTGACGGAATAGATGTGGAGAGGATGTTTCCTCTTGTGGGAGAATCTAGAACTAGGGGTCACTGTTTAAAAATATGGGTTTGCCCATTTAAGGCAGAGATGAAAAAAGATTTTTTTCTCTCAGAGGGTAGTGAGTCTTTGGAACTCCCTTCCTCAATAGGCAGTGGAAGCAGAGTCTTTGAATGTTTTCAAAGCAGAGGAAGATTCTTGATAGACAAGGGGGCGAAGGATTACCTGGGGTAGGCAGGAATCTACACTCAGATCAGCCATGATCTTGTTGAATGGTGGAGAAGGCTCGAAGAGTTGAGTGGCCTACCCCTGCTCTTAACTTGTATATTCGTGTGTAAGTATAGCTAGGGTGGGTAGGGGGGGAAGGGGGGTGGTTTTGCTAATGGGCAAGGTGTTGGCAACTTTCAGACAAAACTATGGTGTCAGTGCAATCATCCTCAATAAGGTCACAGTTGGCTGGGGCTTTCTTCATGAGGGAGTGGGCATTCTGAAGAGAAATGCAGAGGGGGAGCGATTGATTACTGGCAGAGTCAAAGGGGGAAATGGTGGGTGAAGTGAGGCAGATGAGAAGGAGTTTAGTGAGGTTAGCCCCCAAAACGTGTGCTGGATGGGAAGGTCAGTAAGAGGGGAGGATGGGGCAGTTGTGTATGTAGCTTCGGAGGAGTCAGTGTTGAGTCTTTTAATGGGCCAACAGAGATATGCCGGTATGGGGGTATCTATGGGCCTCTTCAAGAGGGATACAGTCTAGCGTACCAGGAGAGTAGGAAGGCAGAGGAATAGTAATTAGTTTGCATGGTTTTTCTTTTGGCGGGGGTGTAAACTGTCCAAAACAGAAATGAAAAATCGCATGACTGAGCAACAGGGGTGGGGTGAGGAATAGAGAAGGGGACCCAAGAGGGGTAAAGAGAGGGAAACAAATAGTAATGGCCTTGGATCTGCAACCATGACAAAACATGCCTGATAACAGACACAAAAAACAAAACAAATAATGCCCCTCTTAACTTTTACAAGTATACATACCATGTTACTAATATCCTGGAATGCTCGACAGCTACCTGACCTCTTCGCCTTACACCGTATTTACATTTTACAGATCTGCTTGGTTTGTTTTGTGTGCTGGTGCTCTGGAACCCAGCTGGCTTACATTGTGACGTGAACAGCAGCACACAAACAGCTATAGACTGGAGAGCTCAGTTCTCGAGGGCACAGCCTCAGGATAAGGGATCAGCCATTTAGGGCTGAGATGAGGAGAAATTTCTTCACTCAGAGGGTTGTGAAGCCCAGAGAAGTGTGGATGTTCAGTTGCTGAGTTTATTCAAGACTGAGATTGATTTCTGTTTGAGTTCTAAGGGAATCAAAGGATATGGAGATAGGTCAGAAAAATGGAGTTGAGGCATAAGAGTAGCCATGATCTTATTGAATAGTGGTGCAGGCCTGAGGGGCCGTATGGCCTACACATGCTCCTATTTTTTATGCTCGTATGTTCCAGCATTCTATTACAAGCCTCTTAATTATCTCCAGATATGTATTTTAAGTTCAGTGCAGCTTATAAACTGTCGTCACGTTAGCTACAATAGGGTGAGACGTGGTCCCCTTGTCAGGATTTTTCAATCCATTTCTCAGCCAATATGGGGAAAAAAAGCACACATTGCATTAAAAAGAGAAGATAAGTACATTATATATCAATGTTGTAAATTGTAAATACAATGATAAGCAAATCTTCAAAATACAAACAGTAGCACTGTTAACAAGCTTTATATTTAACCTGTGACTGTAATTCTGACAAGCATCTTACTGCAAAAGCTTTCTATAGCTTGACAAGCTGCACAAACATCGAGACCACAAATATTTATCCAAGACTATATATCAATCATAAAACTCTTAGAAAATGCCTACTTTAAGTACACATACAAATTTTGTTTTAATTTAATCGCTGATGTATTTTAGTTCCCATACAACAGAAATACATCAACTAATATTAAGAACAGAAGTGTTGTTATTTCAATATCTATAGTGTGGAATAAATTGGCTGTTCTTTAAAAACTGCTAACAATGGGGAAATAAAAAGAAATAGCCAAAAGATGAAATAACTTCAAGCAGTTCCACACCTGGAAAATTTTGCTTCATGTTCCTCATGTCAGCAAAACTTTACAATGCCATTATCACTTTTAAATTAAAAGAAAAGGAGATGTGTAGCTCCATGTGAGATCGCTGGGTCTTTGTTTATGGGCTGTCTATTCACTATCACTCACTTTGCCCACTGCCGCCTATCACCAGGTCCTTTCCCTGCCCAAATTTCTAACAATGTCACTGTATCCTCTCCATTTGATTGTGATGGATTTATGAACCCTAGTCAATGGGTCTTCTACCCACAGTAACCCCACCAACCTGTTCCAAATTAGGGAAATATATATTAGCCACAGAATGTGATATCAGACAGTGAGTTTTGAGAAGCCAAATTTTTGATCTTTGATATGCAAAATACAAGTGTTTTTCAGTAACACTTTGAATGAAACTCTGCTTTTTGAACTTATAATATTGACCAACTCTATAATTTTCTTAAAGTGAGGGTGCGGTTGAACTGCATTGACAGAGTGGATTATCTTCAATTCTCCGCAATAGCCACACTGGAGTTATACTGCCTTTATGTTGTATTTTTGTATTCATTCAGGAGATGTGGGTGTTGCTGGCTGGGCCAGCATTTATTGCCTATCCCTAACTGCCCTTGTTCAGAGGGCATTTAAGAGTCAACCACATTGCTGTGATTGACTCAGCTTTGAGATTCAGGAGTTCCTAGACTTGTCCGTATAGTTGAGGTGCGAGGAAAGAAACCAACTGTATCTTGCTGGATTGTGTTTTCAGAGATTCCAGCATTATCCTGACAAGGCAAATCACATTCAATACAAATCCTGCTATGACATTATCCATATGTAAATCAACAGAAAGCTGCAGCCTGTAACCCAGACTCGTCGCTACAAAAGGTTTCATTTCTCCTTCTATATGCTATAAGCTTCGAGTAATACCAACACTGTTAACACTGCCCATGTGAAACCTAATTCATAGCAATGTAAAAGTTGCAGTGTAGCTGCAGTCTTATCTTGTAATTCACAAAGGTTTCTCTGCTAAGTGTGATTCTGAGATATGAGCAAAGTATATCAAAGGTTACTTTTTTTTAACCATTTATTTAAAGGATAAATGAGTACCAGTATTTGTGAAGTCAGAGACGATGTATGCCTCTCACTGTATAATCCAGTCCTCTTCAATCAAAGCTGTTTAATTCAAACGATCTAATAATTTAACTTCAGTGCTAAATTCTCACTTTGCTGTGCCTGTTACACTATTTAATACAAATTATTAGAATTTTCTTTTTTTTTTAGTGCAAACATTACATTGAATTATCAGCTGTAGACTGTGCAGTGACTTATAAGATAGTCTGCATGAGTACTTAATACTAAAGCACAAACTAGTAATCGCACCAAAGGCCATACACTCAGAGCAGTCAGTGATCATAACAGTCATTTGCACAATTACGTCTATTGCAGCTTGATTACTAACCACTTAAACTGACCATTCCAAGAGACTCTTTGAAAAGATCCATCTGAGACCTCATCACTGGAAACCGAACCCGTGTTTTAGTGCTAATGCTAAAAGACATGGTGCAGGTATCCATCACACAGAGCAGAATGACATTTGCAGGCTTACAGACCCTCTTTTGTCCAATCTGATGGTTAACACATTTCAGCAGGTCAAAAGTGGGTGAAACTATCAGCACACGGGACCTGTTCCCAAGGACAGCAGAGGAATGAACAACAAATTAACTTTGGTGTGTGTGGGCCTGAGGAATTTTCATGTAGGATTTGGGCAAAAGAACTAGATAACAGTAAAATATATTCAAAAAAAAATCCCATATTATCTGAGAAGCTCAGCTTTTCTCTTTTTTCCCGGCATGTCCTACCTGAAACTGTGGTCTGGATTTTAACTCTGGGAATCCTTGCTGGTTAATTAAGATCGAACCTAATATTGAAACCCCCCTTCCTTCCTACCCACCCGCAGCCTTAAACCCACACCCTCCCCCCAACACTGCCCCCCCTCTCAAGACCCTCCCTGACAAGACCTCGGACTCTCCTACTCCGGGAATTCATGGGCCCACTTCCTCCTTCTCCTGCAGTCCCAGTAGCTGTTAAGATGTGCTCTTGGCGCTGCCAGGGCTGATGGAGCTGCCAGCCAACAGATTGGCTGGCAGCTCCAGATGGCGTGACTTCTTCCCCAGTGAGAGATGGTGTGGTGGTGACTGTCACTTTAAGGTCAGTTCACGTGGTTTGTTCAACCAATGTGTGGCTAGCATGGGGGAATAAATTCTAAGGCGGGGTTTCCAAGGAAAAAGTGGCTAAACGAGGGGCTGGCTGATTGGCTGGCTGGAAGCAGTCACGGAAGTTCTTGTGTAAATAAAGTTTGTTTTGTTTAGCTAAGAAACCTCCCAGAGCATGTTTCTACAGGTGGAAGTCCCACTTAGCCCTCGTTTAGCTACCCCGTAGCTGCAAGGCAGGTCAGCTCCACCAGTGAGGCAGTGCTGCTGGAGTGCACCGGAGTGCCGCCCAGGCACCTCCAACCAGGGCTGGGGAGCGGGGCCCAGAGGGCAGGGATGCTGCGGAGTCCCAGGTCGAGTGGGGGAACGGGAGGCAAGGCAAAGAGACTGACTGCCGCGCGTGTGTGTGTGTGTGAGAGAGAATGTGCATGTGTGTGTGTGTGTGTGTGTGTGTGTGTGTGGGGGAGTGAGAGAGTGTGCACACGTGTGTGGGAGTGAGAGAGTGTGTGCGCATGTGTGTGTGGGAGTGAGAGTGTGCGTGTGTGTGTGTGGGAGAGTGAGAGAGAGTGTGTGTGTGTGTGTGTGGGAGTGAGAGAGTGTGTGTGTGTGTGTGGGAGTGAGAGAGTGTGCGTGTGTGTGTTTGTGGGAGTGAGAGAGTGTGCGTGTGTGTGTGTGGGAGTGAGAGAGTGTGCGTGTGTGTGTGTGGGAGAGTGAGAGAGTGTGTGCGCGCGTGTATGTGTGTGTGGGAGTGAGTGTGTGTGTGCGTGTGTGTGTGGGAGTGAGAGAGTGTGTGTGTGTGTGTGGGAGTGAGAGAGTGTGTGCGCGTGTGTGTGTGTGTGTGGGAGTGAGAGAGTGTGTGTGTGTGTGTGTGGGAGTGAGAGAGTGTGTGTGTGTGTGAGTGAGAGAGTGTGCGTGTGTGTGTGTGGGAGTGAGAGAGTGTGCGTGTGTGTGTGGGAGTGAGAGTGTGCGCGTGTGGGAGTGAGAGAGTGTGTGCGCGCGTGTGTGTGTGGGAGTGAGAGAGTGTGTGCGCGTGTGTGTGTGTGGGAGTGAGAGAGTGTGCGTGTGTGTGTGGGAGAGTGAGAGTGTGCGCGCGTGTGTGGGAGTGAGAGAATGTGTGCGTGTGTGTGTGGGAGTGAGAGAGTGTGCGTGTGTGTGTGGGAGTGAGAGTGTGCGCATGTGTGTGTGGGAGTGAGAGAGTGTGCGTGTGTGTGTGGGAGTGAGAGAGTGTGCGTGTGTGTGTGGGAGTGAGAGTGTGCGCATGTGTGTGTGGGAGAGTGAGGGAGTGTGCGCGCGTGTGTGTGTGTGTGTGCGTGGGAGTGAGTAAGTGTGCTTCGGGGGCTCGGGGAGTGAGTGAGCGTACTTGGGGGGTGGGGGAGTGAGTCTACCTTACTCCCAGTCTCAGGTTTCTCACTTACCCTCACCACCACACACCAACACATACACACCCTCTCACAGTGGGTGAGGGTGAGTGAGTGAGCTGGACACACACTTTCACACTCTGGTCTTTTTTATTAATTACTCCTTTTTAACTTAACATCTTATGGCTAAGACATCGCTTTATTTTTGCTCAGCAATTGCTTCTTAGTACCTCAACTTATTTTTGAAATTCAGTTTAAAGTTGTGCCGAACCTCACCTTTCCGAAATTTGCTCGTCGGCCCCTTGAGGGAGAAAAAAATGGAAATGTGGCCCCCCCACCAAAAGTGAAAAGGTTGGACAAGCCTGTTTTAAACGGAGCCCTCGTCACCCACGCTGAGCAGCCAGACCTTAGGACATGACACAGCGGCTTATAGAAAAACCAGAGCGTTCAGGCTGAGAGTTCCGGCCTTTGAAGCCAGGCTGTCAGGTCAATCTCACTCCTTGCTGTGCTGCTGCCTGGGGGATGGTTGGGGAGGGAGGAGGGGGGAGGAGGTGGAGGGAGGTGTTGGGGAGGTTGGGTTGAGGGATGGGGGTTGCAGTGGAGGGGGTGTGGGGGGAGAGGTCCGCTCCCACCCTGTATTATTCAACCCTCAACCTGGGAGATTTTAACAGCTCACCTGCCCAGTTTCAGCCAGATGCCTGGGGTTAAAATGTCCACCAATTTGTTTCTAAGTGAATTTTGAACATCAGCATCGCCTCAGTAACGCTCATCCAATTTTCAACAGCTCTACTTGGAAAAAAATCATGGAGAGGGGAGATAAGAGGGGCTTTTTTCCACCTAGCAAGTTGTTCTGATCTGGAATGTACTGCCTAATAGAGACTTTGCAGCAGGTTCACTAATAACATTCAAGGATATTGAAATAGATATTGAAAAAGAGAAATTTGTAGAGCTATCAAGAAAGCGCAAGAAAGTGAGATTAATTGGATAGCTCTTACAAAGAGCCAGCACAGGTGTGATGGGCCGAAAGGCTCCCTCTGTGCTGTATGATTTTAATAATAACAAATAAAAGTCACTTGCTATTCATGACTATTTTTAATCAGACACTTATCTGACATTCAGAAACCCATCACTGATTAAGAGTCTGAGCTAAAACTATTGCGAGTTCAATATAAACAAGAGTTTCAGTTTCCCTGATGTGGACTGCACAAAGGGGCTCAGCTATTCTAACTGGGGTGCCTCAATCCTGTGGATTCTGCTAACAGCTTCCGAGGAGATTTGCAAGGTTGTCAGGTTTCTGCCCATCTGCATTTTCCTGTATTTGTTGACTTAATTGTACACAACATATTATGCAGTGGGATAAGTCAACAAAATGTTTTCCTTTGGGTAGCAGGCACTGTTAGGGCAGGGGGCTTCTGGGGGTATATTTTCAAGGGATCAGATAAACAGTGCAAATAATGAGAATAGCGATAACTCAAATGATTTAGATTCAACAACAATTTCATTTATATAGCACCCTCAATATAATAAAATGCCCCAAGGTGCTTCGAAGGAGCACTTAGCAAATAAAATTTAACCCTGAGATACACAAGGAGATATTAGCATAGGTGACCAAAAGATTGGTCAAAAAGGTGTGTTTTAAGGAGTATCTTAAAGAAGGAGAGAGAGGCGGAGAGGTGGAGGGGCTTAGGGTAGGAATTTCTGAGCTCAGAGCCTGGCAGCTAAAGGCAGAGCAGCCAATGGTGGAGCGATTAATATCGGGGGCGTGCTGGAGGCCAGAATTGGAGGAGTGCAGAGATCTCAGATGGTTGTACAGCTAGAGGAGATTACAGAGATAGGGAGGGCTGAAACCATGGAGGGATTTGAAAACAAGGATGAGAATTTTTTAAAAATCGAAATGTTGCTGGAACGTGAGCTGACATAGGTCAGCGAGCACAGGGGTGATGGGCGATTGGGCAGAGTTTTGGATAAACTCAAGTTTACAGAGGGGGAACGGAAGGTGCCAGCTTGAAGACACAGCTTGACATAAGTGAAGTCTCAGGAAGCCCTCCACACCCCCAACCTTCTCCAAAGAGTTTGCTGAGGCACAACTGGAATCTGGGTAATTAAATCTGTGCAGCTCACCAGCAAAGTGTGCTAGTAAGCTGCCTGCTTACTAGTTACAACATTGGCTTACAGAGTTATCGAACGGGAAGAATCCTAGCCTGTAACCACTGCAACATCCATCAATGAGCCAGGGCGACTAACCAACCATGAGCAATGCCCTGGAATGTTGCCTACCTCAAGCATCACAACATCAAATCTGCAGCAAAGGACCTCCTCATTTCAGAAGATGTGAGGAGCCATGATTTTGTTCATCATTGTGCATCTCTCTGCGCCCGCAAGGAGACCTGAAATTTCTGGCTGGGGGCTGGCAAAGTGGCTTATCTAAATGCACAGTGTCAGCTGTGGGCTCATTTACCTCTGCTTGCAGCGATATGACCATATGAGTTCTCGTTTATTCTTAACTCAGTATTGTCTGAGCAAACAGCTCTACTTTGTTGGGAAAGAATTGACAAATCGGAACATGACAGCCAAGAGCGAGAGAGGATGGCGAGTGCCATAATCAATTAGTCAATGCAAGGCTTGATGAGACAGCCTACAGCTAACACTATCTGCATGTCTTGTGGAACTTTTCTGCAAACTAAAAGGTCATGTCTCCGGTGGGGGAGCAGGAGTGGAGGGGAGAGGAAAGGAGATAGACATAGCACAATGATTCAAATCATTATCTCTCCCAATAGGTAAGAGGCCTTTTTACCAACTACGTTTCAACCTCAATGAAGGGGATAGCTAAGGCAGCTGTCAATGTGTAACCTGTGGGCTATCTACCCCCGCCTTAAGCCTGATAACTTCAAATGTTCAATTTCAGTCCATTACATAGGATTTGGAATATATATGCTGTTTATAGCAAGTTACCTGTGCTGCAGCAAGAGAGCAATTTATAAAAGAATCTTTCACAATTACTTTTCATTCTATTGTGACAAAAGGATGTAGCGCATTTACATCCTGATCAAGGGAAGATAAACCACAATTTTATCTATGTTGTGTGATTCAGTGATAGGCCTCCCTTGTGACACATGTTTCCATTGGAGTGCTCACTGAAGAACAAGGACCATTCTGTCTGGACTGGAGAACAGCACAAAGCCACCTGCAGTATCACACATGGCTGCATATCTTCCATTCTCACTCAAATAAGATTTTACAAAGTTTTCTTGAGAGCAACTTAAAGCACCATTAAGCACTTGCTGGTTCTGAAATGCAACAGACACAATGACTCATAAACTGAACTGGGTAAAACTTTAGATTTAAAATAATTTAACACTTGGTTGTACTCCAAGCAATTTTATTGAAATAATACAGAATCTGAAATACATTCAATGTGAAGTAGGTTTAAGCTCCCTTGTGCCTTAAAATGGTTTAGTAAAGTATTTGTTTTTGAGATTAAAACTAGCCAGCTTTAAATCAATCACCGAGCAGGTTGTACATTTATAAAGACCAGAAGGTGCAAGAAGGAGGGAGTGGGAGAACACAATACAACTTGTGATATGGAATTAATACTGATCCAAAAAAGGCATATGGAAGTTACCCATGTTGCAACTTATTTTTAATTTAGATACAGCTTAGATCAAAGATCTGGAAATTTTACATAAATCATTCGAGGAGAAATTCAACTAAAAAACCCATCATTTTTCTGGAATAAAATTGATGTTAGGGTTCTGAATTTCACATTGCAATCTGTGTACCTGCGCAATGGTGGAATTTCATTAGACGCCATCTTCAAACAGGTCCTATAGGGAGCCCTGAAGCAGCTATTAGGTTTCTTAATTATCCAAATTGGAAACATGCTGGTTGTAGGACCTGAATACAAAATTCAGTTACAAATGGGTGGAGCTTGCACCATGCACATTCCGATTGGCTGCACCAGATGTTCAGCAACTTAACCCAGCGGTCATTAAAGGTGCCTGCTCAAAAACTGGCCCTGGAAATGTTCAGGTTTTATTTTTCTGGCCCCTGGTGAAGCAGGTAGACACTTCCCGAACTCGGAGAATTTCAATGGACCATTGCTGGTGCATTCAAAGCCCCCCCTCCACTGCTAGGATCACCGCCCACAGCCCCTACGTGCCCCAGAACGGACCTGCCGGCCGAGCTAAGAGTCACCCGGTTTCACCCCTTCCCCCAGCCCATCCCCAATACCAGCGAACTTCAGAGAGTTACCCATTTGGCCCTCCTAGCTTGCTAGTGATATTTAACTAAAATTGAATATGGCTCGGGCCCCAGCCTGGCACAGATTGGCACACAGAGCCAGTCACTCCTGTTGTCTTTGTAGCTGTTTTCAGGGCAATTCAAATTTCTCGGTCATTGTTTCCAAGCAGCAGAAAACCACATCTTTTGTTGAGTTTGAAACAAATACATTTCTGCCAAATGATTCCAATTGTTCTTGAACACTGCACTTTAATGAAATGAAATCAGTTCTAATTAAAAGCATTAAGATAGTAAATCCAGATCCAGTCAGAGCTGGCTCCTTCCACACAGGCTGTGAGATAGTTATCGTGGCAAACACAAGCCCCTGGAAACTGCGTCAGGCCACAGGTGGGCGAGGACACACAGCTGCAGTTCTCTTCCATCCTCCCACATCGAAAAAGCCAGTTCTGGAACAATAACAGCAGTGCTTTTCCACAGCTTGCTATCAGGAACAGAAATGAAAATGGAAAGGCCACAAAATTCATTTTTTTCCCCAAAGCACTCCCTCCCTTTTACTTTATTCATTTAGGCAAACTGATGTTCTAGGGAAGTGCTTTGGCCAAAACATCATTGAGGAGTTCTTCCAATTTAAAAAAAAATTATCATTCAATTCTCTCTCTCTCAATTTCATGATGTAAAGTACCTCATGTTGCCAAATTATTCAACTCAAAAAAGCAAGCTTCCTTCTCAATCTGAAGGAAAAGAGTTTGGTTTGCATGTGATATTTGTTTGCTGGCTTCATTTTGAAGCACAGCAGAACACTAGAAATGTTTTATTCATTCATGGGATCTGGGCTTCGCTGGCTAGGCCAACATGTTTTGCCCATCCCTAATTGCCCTTGAGTAGGTGGTGGTGAGCTGCCTTGTTGAACCGCTGCAGTTTCCCTTCCCCACCCCTAGGCCTCTAACAATGTGCCTGCTGGGCCTCACATGCACAACTATCTAATTTCTCCCCTATGTCAGAAGTCAACAAGTTCCCTCCAGCTGGTCAAGAAGAATGAGCTGAATCTGAGCAGACTATTCTACTGCCATTAGTATTAGTTGTCTGCAGCTAGCTTCTAGGTAAATATTGCACATCAAAGTCTGCAAAACTTTATCGTATAGAGAATTCCTGAATGATGCTCAGTTGCCTCCCAGTACCGTTGCATCCCCTAATTCCCAATATCTTTTAATAAACACCAAACCATTGAGGTACAGCAAGGGTGCCTAACTGTGTCTTCCTGGGGAGCGTGGATTTCCCATTACAGATATCTAAAGTTGTAGATACAATCAGATCTTTGGTTTTTGCATTACATGGAGCCAGTGTGGAGAGAACCAATAACAGTCCTAAAATCAGTCCTTTCCAAACCTCTCGGCCCACAAAATTCAATCAGGCCCACCCATACAAGTAGGACTGGATAGCCAGGTTACTAGAATTCAGGGGTCATAGTGATATTGGAGCTATAGGTTGGATCAACCTCTCCTACCTCCAAACATATCCCATCCCCCACTGCAGTACACACAGCCAGAGATTCATCAAAGGTCTAGGAGTGACCAAATGGGAGCCAGATGCTTGCAAAGCATACAGTTCTAAACCCAAGTTCTAATAGTTTTACTGACCAAAAGTAACAACTGACTTGCAAGAACCATGTAGCGTTAAAGTTTAGCACTTGTAGTTGCATTGAATAGTAATATGTCATTACGTAACAGCGCATTGTATAGCAAGGCACATTTTGTACTATGCTGCATATTATATCATTATACAGTGCACATTGCATATTATTAGGGCTATCTAGAGCCTAAGCTGTGTAATTCTCACCCTGTTCATCTCTCTACCTCTCCCCTTCTTTAAGACGCTGCTTAAAACCTATCCCTTTGATCAAGTTTTTGGTCACATGTCCTAATGTTTCCTTCTTTCCTACATTACAACAGTAATTACTTTAAAATGTAGTCATTGGTTGTCAAACTCTTTGGTATGTCTTGAGTCGTGCAAGGTTCCATATAAATGCAACTTCTTTCTTTGGCTCAGTGTCAACCTTGTACTACATTGAAGGTGCTATATAAATGCAATTTGTTGTAACCTGCATTGTATAGCAGTGTGCAAATTGTACATATTATATATTGTGCATCACATAGCAATGGCCATCATATCTGCATAATATAGGAGCATACAACTGTATATTAGTTTGTACCACTGTCAAGATCATGCTGTTCGATTTACCTGGGCAACAAATGTCTTTGCTGGTCGGATTCTCAAGAGGGGGGAAAAAGCTCATTTACAGTTTTTTTAAATTATTGGCTTAAGTGTCAGCAGTTTTAGTTCTCACAGGCTTCAATGATTAGTTTGTTGACTATCAAAGACAGCTATCCAACAAACCCCTCAAACTGGAACAATAATAAATCAAATATGCCACCTTTTGCCAATGCACAATGCAATTTGTAAAAACAATGGTAAAAAGAAATTAATTTGTTAGCATTAAATTAATTACTTCACCACTTTGTATAAACGTTCTTATTGGGTTATTCCATTCAATCCTGCAATCTCACATATATTCACCACAAACTGATTGCTGAAATGTTTAAAAACTTTTCTAATTAGTTACATTCCATTCCTGGAACATGCAGCCGACTCAATCCCCTGCACAAATGTTTACCAGCGCACCACAAACACTAGGAAACAAAAAGAAAACGTAACTGTTGGAGGATGTGTTTCCAGTAGTGACTACAAAATTAGCTCGTGCCCCGATGATCTCTGCTTTCAGTGAACTGACCTCCCCTATTGTTCTGCTGTCACTCCCCAGTCCTGCCTACAACCATGTGCTTCCACTGAAGGTGACAGGTACACAAAAGAAAAATTATTGTACTTAGATGTGTTCACAACAAAATAGAAAGCCTATTCATTGCAGAAAGGGAAAAAGTAAACATTACCATCTCCCTTTTTTGTCTGGCACCACCTCGTTCTCCTGTCACTTCAGTCCATTTAAAATTATGTCAGCTGTCATGTAAAATAAGCTGAAATCTGGCACACCCGTGTACAAAACTTATTTCTCATTGCGCTGCATGGAACAGAAGCATTCTGTACACAGCATAAAATCAAATGTTTGTCTTATTTCTATATATAAAACGCCCCTTTCCAATAAGGAATTAGGTTTTTTGAATTTCTGCTGTAATGTAGAACTTTTCCTCTTTTACCCTCATTTTGAAAAACTGACACAATGAGAAGCTGGTGTCAAAGGAAAAGTAAAAAATCCAATCGTAATTAATTAATTACTACCTTATTTGTCCACCCAGCCCTGTAAAACATCCCAACTTCAGATTCTCCACATGTTACTTTGACATATGCCTGAGCTACAGTACTGACAGGAAGTGTGCAAAAGATGATAATTACTGCTGTAAAAAATGCAGATAGAGTGGTCCTGGCTCAATGGGTAAAGTAGCCACCCCTGACAGGTAAATGAGGCTCAAGTTACATTGGAACATTGTAACACCTTCCTGACATACGTTGTCTGGGAGCAGGTGAAGATCAGAGCACTACTCAAGTGCACAAAGACATTTTTAAGGATGGATTGGTACTCCATACACTAAGTATTCCTTTATATCTTCCTTTCTCCTTGAATGGAAGATGCCTTTTCTGCATGGAGAGGTAGGTCCCAGGTTAACATGGAATGGGATGAATGATGCAAGTTGTATCCAACTGCAGATTTTCCACTTATAAACTGCTTTTATATCTTTTAGGTTGCAGCCACCTACAATACTGCTTCATACACAAATAATAACTGGAAATAAGTCAGAGGTTGCAAATAAATCAGATCAGACCATGTCAAAATACTACAGGAGTTTATGCAGAATCATCAAAGCGCAGAGGATTTGTACCTGGTGCTTTGTGAGAGGCCCTACATTCCTAAATTCACAGAATGGAAATATAGGAATATAGGACATTCCACAGTGCACAGAGAAATGCCTAGAAATTCAGGAGCACCCATCTTTAGATGTTGCCCTCCCCTTGCCACAACACGCAGGGTCCATGCCAACAGAGAGGTCCATGGAGCTCTGGATATTGGACCAAACACCTCATTGCAAATGTTAGAAAACTGATTACTCACCATACAACACATTTCGATGCAAGTGCAACATTTTACACAAGCCTTATTTTTGCAAACACTGAAATGATACTGATATTGCTTCCTGCCCTCCATTTTGGGGACTTAGGAGGCTGTGTAGCACCTAGGCCATTGCTCCTTGTCACATTGCTACATTAGCTGGCTAAAGGCAATCCAAAAGAGCACCTGCACTCTTTTCAAACTTGTAAATCGCAGTTAAAAAGTGGGCTTCATATAAATTGCAAACTGGCGTGGAGCTAAAGTAGTGAGAAACTACCATCACAAAATGATCCTACATCAAATGCTGAACCGTGACAAATGTTTGGCTGTAATTATCCCTCATATTTTACACTACTGCAACACCCTAAGCTACTTTTCAAAGATGCAAGTGTGGAGCACAACTGCACAACGAAAACTTATTACTAGGCATTGAATAGATTTAGATTCAAGTACAAGCCTTATTTTGTAAACACTGAAGTTAGAGTGAGAAAGTTTCTGACCTTCCATATTTGAACATGATATTTAAGAGATTAATAGAATACAGCACACAGATTTCTTGGCTCACTGCTGATTTGATAGTGGGACCTTCGCAAAAACATTCTACAGAAGCTCAGTCCTAGTGTTTACAATTCTGGCCCAGATTTAATTTGAAATTTAATGGTGCTTCACGTTCTCTGTAAAGGAAATGGAGAGACTGTGAAGCTCAATAGTCTGTAGAAGCAGGGCTTGGAATCTCTCCAGAATCCTACTTTTAAAAGTGGCCAAGTATTTAAACAATAAGGGATACCAGTCTGGTCATGTTACTTCACCACATTGCTATCTGTGCTCAGCTCTGAGGGCGAGGTGGAGCTGCTATCCATCTGTTACATGAACAGAGCTATAGTACACAGCATTTTGCTCATACCTCAGTCATATTTCCCATAAGTTTGAACGTGGGAAAATTACAAGTCAGGCTTAAACTTCTAAAAGCAACAAAACCAGTTAATATTTCAAAATGCAGACAGTTAAAATGTCCAGTTAAGGAGCAAGTTGCTGTTGCACCCTTTAGAAAGCAACAAGGGGTTAGCATGACCCTGTTCCAGCGATTGTTCTGGGAAGTATTCAATCCCTTGTCACTTATAAAAGAAGTTTCCCTTAAATACACTTACTCACACCCTTAAGCTCCTTGGAATCTTATATTTAAGCTTGGAACCTTTCAGACCTCATTATCTTTGAAGCTTTTACTGGCAGCATAAAGTTCCACATCATGAAGCCAAATTTCCCTTCGAAGAAGAGACTTCTGATCAATTGCAATCAAAGCAATATTTCTGCTCTGCTACGAGACACATTTCCAAACTTGGGGCAATTTTAACTTAGCCTTCGGGTAACACTGGTTTTACACCCTGCCCGATGATACTCTCCACTGAAGTCAGTGTGAGATAATATTGGGGAGGGAACCAGTGTTCCCCCCCTGTTCCCATGGGATTTCCATCTGATGAGTCAGCTTAAAATTTACATTGAGTCTATAGACAGAAATAAGCCATTTGACCCAACTACTTTCTGGTGGTGTTTATGCTCCACTCGAGCCTCCTCCCCCACCCCTTTCATCTAACTCTATCAACATATCCTTCGACTCCTTTCTCTCTCCTGTTTTAAATGCATCTTTGCCATGCATCTCAACCACTCCCTGTGGTAGCAAATTCCACATTCTCACCTCTCTCTGGGTAAATAAAGAAGTTTCTCCTGAAATCCCTCATTAGCGACTACAAATATCATAAATTTACCCAATATTTCTGTAAAGCTGCTTTCACATAAATAAATTCATTTATTTACAGATTGGAGACATCAGTAGTTTTGATCCAGTTATTAGGGAAAATGCCTCATTAGATGCCATAAGTCACATTATCTGGGAGCTTACCTGACTAAACAATTTGTGACTGCTGCCCAGGGATGCAAACACCTGCTGATGTGCCACCTACCCAGTTCCAAATGACAGGATGTATCAAGTTAGCTGGCTAAATCAATTTGAAGTGCACACTGTAATTCACACTTCTATCAAAGGAAGCTTCACTTATCAGTGAGCCAGTAAACTAGCGACTGGTTTGATTTAAGTTTAAAAAACAGTGAATGGAATCTACCTTAAAATTTAAAACAAGCCCAGGTCCAACAGGACAACACACTTGCTTTTATCAAATCTCACAAGGAGTCATTAAACTACATGACAACAATGGCTACACTTCAAAAGCACTTCAGTAGTTGTAAAGCACATTGGGAAGTCCTGCAGGTCTAACAGCATCTGTGGAGAGAAAGTCAGTGTTTCGAGTCCATATGACTCTTCTTCAGAGCTAAAAAGGTCTGAAGAAGAGTCATACGGACTCGAAACGTTAGCTGTCTTTTTCTCCACAGATGCTGTTAGACCTGCTGAGTTTTTCCAGCATTTTTTGTTTTTGTTTCAGATTTCCAGCATCTGCAGTATTTTGCCTTTATCTTGGGAAGTCCTGCAGTTGTGCAGGGTGTGGTATAAATATAGGTCTTACTTTCTGCCAGGGTCACATGAAAAATATTTGGCAAATTTCTTTCTAGTAAGCACGGTCTGAAGTAATATCAAATGATGTGTGTTGTGAATCTTTTATTCGCCTCCTGTCTAATTTTTCCTCCCTCACAAATTCCACCCAAAATTAGTTGGATTTCCAGTGGGGAATTGAAGCTTTTGTGTCTATTTTCCTTTGTTCTGAACAAACAAAACTTGGATTTATATAGCACCTCTAACATGGTAAATCATATCAAGATGCTTCACCGCAGCATTATAGGTGATACTAGAAAGCCAAAAGTTTGGTCAAAGATGTTAGTTTTAAGGAGTGTCTAAGAGCTTAGGGCCTAGGCAGCTGAAGGCACAGCCACCAATGGTGGAGTGATTAAAATCAGGGATGCTCGAATTGGAAGAATGCAGAGATCTCGGAGGGTTCTAGAGCTCGAAAAAGGAAAAAAACAAAGACTTGCATTTCTCAAAGCACTTTACAGCCAGTGAAGTACTTTTTCAAGTGTAATCATTGTTGTAAAGTAGTTTAAAAGCTCCTTGTTGTAATGTAGGAAGCCTGGCAGCCAATTTGCACACAGCAAGCTCCCACTGACAGCAATGTGATAATGACCAGATCATTTGCTTTTTTTCAGTGATGTTGACTGAGAGATAAATATTGGTCAGGACACCAGGGCCAGGCAGGATATTACGGTGCTGCTGAATTAAATGGAGATTTAAATGGCTCACTGCATCCGCCAGGGGGAGACACGCTGCAGCGGGGCTGTAAAACCCTGGCCCAGGGATAACTCCAGGCAGACAAGAACTTCAATTTAACACCTCATGTGAAAGGCAGCACCTCCAACAGTGCAGCACTCCCTTCAGTACTGCACTGGAGTGTCAGCTATGATTTTTTGTGCTTAAGCCCTGGAGTGGGACTTGAGCCTGGAAGCTTGTGACTCAGAGGGAAGAGCGCTACCAACTGATCCACAGCTGACACGACTTGCTGGAGCTTACAGAAATGGGGAAGGGTGAGGTCGTGAAAACAGGGATGAGAATTTTAAAATTGAGGCATTGCTAGACCAGGTGCCAATGTACATTAGCGAGAACCAGGGCGATGGGTGATTAAAACTTGGTGCAAAGTTTTGGATGAGCTCAAGTACTGATGGTTATTCTGCAGCTTTCTGATTAGTTACCTGTGACATTGCAATTGGTCTCATTGCAAAAGACAAAGGCCAATCACACTTCATATAACCATTATGACAATTTGGGGCCCAACTAGAATCCAGCATTTTCTAGTAAAATTATGTTGCACATGAAAGCACCAAGTCTGCATTCTTGCAGCAGCTCCAACATACACAAAGCTGCCAATCCTTCTGCAGACTCCAAAAATTAAGGATTAATCTCCTGGTCACTGCTGTGAGCAACCCAGCAGAAAAATCATAGTGGCCTTAATTTAAAAATGGGTGTTTTTTGCCTAATTTTCTTTGAATACTTTTGTTCATTAGTTATATAATATTGGAGATGAGGGGCGAAGAAAGCTGTTTGACCAGGTAGAGAAGTTGGATGCAGGAAATCAGGAATACATCCAACAGATAAAAGCAAAAAACTGTGGATGCTGGAAATCCAAACCATAAATAAAAATACCTGGAAAAACTCAGCAGGTCTGGCAGCATCTGCGGAGTGGAAAACAGTTAACGTTTCGAGCGCGTATGACTCTTGAGTAATTCGGACTCGAAACGTTAACTGTGTTCCTCTCCGTAGATGCTGTCAGACCTGCTGAGTTTTTTCCAAGTATTTTCATTTTTGTTTTACATCCAACAGAGTTGGGAATCCTACCACTCTCTCATTGGGGACGTTGTGCTTTGTTCACTAAGTGTAGCAAAGTAATAAAGGCCCCAGCGCCTCACTAAACCCAAGCTCACAGACAAAAATGAATTTGCTTTTCAATAGGGAGGCATTTGGCATTAGAAAAAAGGCAATTCAGCATATTTATTCCCACAAAAAATCTGGACATCAGATGTGAAATGCTCCTATATGTAAGGGCAGCGGTATTTGAAACAGATTTAATTTTAATTGAAAAAAGCCTCCGATGGTCATAAAATCTCAAAGAAAATTGACGTGCAGATAAAGCTAAAGGGTTGAATATAAATTGGTATAGCAATATTGAAGCACCAAACATTACTTTTCACACACAAAGGTCACAACTGTTTTCCATGGATATTGATGCTAAGACCTCCATTTGGTACCCTAAGGTTGTTAGCCTCTCAGGTGGTCAAAAAGGGCTACAGATGATGATATCCCAACACGGCATTCCAGAGTTTTCAGTATGAGCGCAGTGTAGACCCAAATGGTTAAAGTGGGCTTTAGACGGATTCAAATGGGAACCCAAGATCTCAAGGTTAGTTCATCAGCTACAGACATGTATGGTGTAGGGAGCACAACAATGGTGGAGGATGGAAAATCATATGTGCTGGAATGTAAAGGGTTTTTTAAAAAATCATTCGTGGGATGTGGGCATCACTGGCTAGGCCAGCATTTATTGCCCATCCCTCATTGCCCTTGTTCCGAGGACAGTTAAGAGTCAACCACATTTCTAAGAGTCTGGAGTCACATGTAGGCCAGACCAGGTAAAGATAGCAGATTTCCTCCCATAAAGGACGTTCATGAACCGAATGGGTTTGTACAACAATAGCTTATGGTCATCTTTAGACTTTTTAATTCCAGATTTTTATTGAATTCAAATTCCCACCATCTGCTGTGGCAGGATTTGAACCCAGGTCCCCAGAGAATTACTCTAGGATTACTAGAGTCCAGCAACAATACCCTTACGCCATCACCCCTCCAATCATTCCCATTGTGGGAACAATTAAAGGGAAGCAAAAGACTTGGGTGACAAAAAGTTGGAAATTAGCAACCTAAGTTGAAAGAGGAAAGGAATAAGAAGTAGCATGGCAAAAATGATGGGAAGGGCAAAAATGAGCATGCAGGGATGAGTTTGCTGGCAAGTGCCAGCGTAGCCTAACACATGGTAACTGGCTCAAAGACTGCAAAAGTATGGAGATGCTACTGCATTTGATAGTCAAGAGGAGAGTGGCCTTTTCTTAATCCTTATGCATTGGCATCGCAGCAGGTCTCATGGAAGTGGAGCTGGGTGGGATGCCACAGCTGGACAGTACTGACATGGGCTGTGCAAGCCTGGTATCTGCAACTCACCTACTAGTAGATGGCACAGCTCTGCATCTGCCTCTCCTGTGAAGGTGGTTTGCAACGGTCATTGTCAAATAGGTGATATGATATGGGTGCAACCAATCAGGGACATGACATATTGGGCTGCCTCTGAGGAAATGTTCGATGTTGTGGTCAGTAATGTATTCACATATCTTCATAGCTTGCTTTGAGAATAGGAGCTCCTGTCTGCAACAGACATCTCAAAGTGAGATTTGGTTACCTTTGTCTGCAGATGTTGGTGTGGAGGTACCAGTGATGGCTAAGAGCCTCAAGACCCTGGCATCGCTCTATTGGTCCTCTTTATCCTCCAAACACATTAGATAGAAGGATTTCCTTTGGAAAGAAATGATGCACAATTGTTACTGGCACCAATTCTCCAAAAAAAATCATGTAGCGTTTTCCTTATCAAATTTCTCTTTTTTTTTTCAAATATTAAAAATGAAAACCCACATAAATGCTGTTTTTTAAGTAGGTAGGAAAGACAACTTTTAATGGTTCTACTGCTCTGGACAAGGTGAAACAACTTGCCATGGCCCACATACATAGTTAGTATAAATGTTATTAATGTATTAAATGGTTCTATCAGTCATCACATTTCTCGTTTAAGAGGTACAATCTAAAAATTCTCCTTATACCAGGGAGACCGCCAATTTTCTTCTTCAAAAATTCATGGATTATACCATGAATGAAGCAGAATTTGTGCAGCCCATATATCTTGACTCAGAAAGATAGTATCTTACTTTGTAAAAGGAGCAGTGGCATGTAACCTAAGGTAAAAAGATCAACTTCCCATAGGAAAATTAAAACCCAGTAATGTTCTATGGTCTGAGAAAGTTAAACTTAATTGGGCCTGGATCACCATTTACATCACAATGTCAAAATGCTGCATTAATAATGTTTGAAACGTTTTGCAAAATAAAAATACACATTCAGCACAAAACTGGGCAGTGTGGTGCAATCAGGAAAAACACAATTTCCTTTTCATATGCAGCCCAAATAAATGTCTTCTTCTGGACACCTAATTAATATGTTATATAAATAAATAAAGCTGATTGCAAAAGAATAAACAGTAAAATAAAAAAATCTCTGAATATACTTTCTGGTGCACTGAAATTCTAACTTCCTAGGTTTTTGTTTCAATAATTGCTTAAAAGGTCTTTTCTGAATCTAGCCTCCTTCTGTAAGGTTACTGTTGTTAACTGTGCAGAAAGGAAACGTGCATTTTTTTCCATCACCTGATAAATGACCTGTACCTGCTACATGCAATAGCCATGCCTACACAAGTCCTACTCATAACATTCAAGGCTATGGGCCAAGTGCTGGTAAATGGGATTAGGTAGGTAGGTCAGGTGTTTCTCACGTTTCGGTGCAGACTTGATGGGCCGAAGGGCCTCTTCTGCACTGTGATTCTGTAACTCTGTGAGTGACAAGTCCAGAAGGAAATTCAGGAGAGACTTATCTACCCAGAGAGTGGTTAGAATATGGAGCTCACTGCCATGAGGAGTAGCTGAGGTGAACAGCATACATGTATTTTAAGGTTAAGCTAGATATGCATGAGCGAGAAAGGAATGGACGGATAGGCTAAGAGGATAAGGAGTAAGAAGAGGCATGTGTGGAACATAAACGCCAGTATGGATCATTTGGTTTTAATGGCCTGTTTCTCTGCTGTACATTCTACATAATTCTAAGTAACAGTATATAGCTGCAGCTATCTAACTCAGATATGGTTCCAGAAACACAATTATCATGCATGCAATTAATACTCGCCTATTCCAGAAAGTAAGCTGTACAGGACATATTGCTACCTCTGCCCAACAAATCATGAAACCTATGTCTTCATGACCATATTACATTGATCATAGGAAATCAATGCAGCAAAGTTGGTGACAAGATCCTCAAATGAAATTCTTGCTAGTGCTGCACAGTTGGATGTAGATAAGATCACCTTTCACTGCAACAATCTCTGAGAGCACAGCATTACTTTGAAAATAGATGATTCCTTGTGTATTTAACCTAATCCCATACCAACCCAAACAATATCCAGCCAGGGGCCAGTGTTTAGACAAGCTGAATGAAACGATTATAAAAGGAACACATGTTAGAGAAACTCATGAATAAGTTCACACAATTAAGGATATAAAGTGGCAATTACATGCAACAAATATAAACAGTGGATGAAATGCAGGCCTTTGACCTATATGGCCTGAAATACTCATAAAATAGCATGTGGAAAGAAAGTGATGGAGGACGTAGTTCCAATGCAATATAACAGCTGAGTCTTTTTAATGATTGCAGAAATTTATACAGAAATACACTTTCAAGCTCCATGGATAAATCAGTAAAACTTAAGTAGTTGACCTTTCCATCACCAAAATCAAAAATAAGTGGTCACAAAAATGGTCATTCACTGAGGTTGGACATTTAAGTTAGTATGTGACCAGAGACTGAAATGTCCTCACTTGGAGTTGGAAGCTCATTCAATCATTTTTAGGGGCTGGATGAGGATTTTAGTCTGTGGTAAGAACGAGTGTAAAATGGATGCTCATAAAGTGAAACAAACTCAATTCATCTAGAATTGGCTGAGGTACAATTCCACATAATTACCTTCTAGCAATTTACCCAAATGTCCATTATGATCTCGGGCAGTGCCTGATTTCCAGCTGACTGGGGAGCCTTAGCCAATCCCCTCCTAATTTCTACTCTCCAGGTGGAATCACCGTGCAGTTGGCCAAGAGTACGGCTTCTCTATTGCTAACCCAAAGACACTATGGGCTGAATCTTCCGGTCGGCATGTGGGGCTGGGCCGACACGCCAACACATAAAATGATGCGCGATGACATCGGGCGTGTGACGGGGCGCATCATCTCGATATTTCGTTCGGCGGGCGCGCACCGGAGTTGGCTGCATGCCCGCTGAAATGTCAACAGCCTAATAAGGCCATTAAAAATGTGATTAAACTAGTTAAGAACGCTGCCCGTCCAACCTTAAGGCTGGTGGACAACCGAAAAGCCCAAGCGGCCTTCATGTTTTTCAGGAAACCTCATCTACGGACAGGATGTCGTTTCCTGAAACTTTTATAAAATCAATAATATCATTTCCCCACCTTTACAAACATGTCCCAACTCATGTGACACTGTCACACGAGGGCACATGTTTGAATAAATTTTAACATCATTTAATAGAATTGTTGTGGTTAATTCAATCTCCCTGAGGCAGCTCCATGCCTCAGGGAGATTGCTGCGCTCTTTCACGCGCATGTGCGAAAGAGCGCAGGTCCCGACTCTCCTTCTTCCCCCCGCACCCGCACAGGTAGCGCTGAGCGCTACTGGCCGTGCATCACGCTGGGCGGACCTTAATTGGCCCACCCGCATAAAATGGCGGCACGCAGCCAATTGCAGGCGGCGATCGGCTCTGCACCTGCCCCCGCCCGCTCCCGCCCAGCCTGCCTGCCATAGGAAAAGTTCTCCCCTATGTTCGTGCTACACCTCATATCAGCTAATTCAGCATTGAAACTGGGATCTTGCTAGCCTGCATGTTCAACAACTTCAACTCTAAGAGCAAGTTATACAGAAATACTGAAACACCCATACACAGGGATACACACTCACACATACACAGAAACATACACAAAGACATACACTGAGTCACAGAGACACACACACAAACTTACACAGAGACACATACACCCACACAGACATTCACATAGAGACACACACACAGACACATTCAGGGACATATAGACACACACACCCACACACACAGACATCCACACAGAGACACATAGTGACACACATAGTGACACACATACACAGAAACACTTATAGAGTCATGCACGCATAGACACATAAAAATACACATACAGAGATGGACACATAGAGATATACACAAACATACACAGAGACACACATAGATACATACACAGAGACACACACACACAAACATACATAGAAATATACACACAGCCACAGACAAAGACATACACGCAGATATATACATTAACAAATATGCACAGACACAGTGACACACAGAAAAACATAGAGACACACAGAAACACACACAGGGATACACACACACACACACACACATACACAGAGACACACAGAGACATACACACAGAAACATACACAGAGACACAGACACAGAAACGCAGACACACACACACATAGATACACACAGAGACACACAGAAGCACATGCACAAAGATACACACACAGACACATACACAGAGACACACACACAGAAACATACACAGAGACACACACAGAGACACACAGAAAAGCAGACACACACACACAGAGGCACACAGATGCACACACACACAAAAACATACACAGGGACACACATAGTCATACACACAGAGATATACACAGAGACACACAGATACACACACACACACAAACACAGACAGACACACACACACATAGGAACACACACAAAAAGACATACTTCTAATACAAACTAAACAATACTGATATTCTGGGAATTTGATGAGCAAATCTAAGTTTTGTAGAGAGTAAGTAATTAGCTGAAGTTGAATAAAAGTAGAATAAAAGATCAGGTACGTTCTTGAATTGAGCAGAATGTTGCTCAGAACCAGCTGTTCACCTCTTTGAACTGAAAACAGTTCAGAATTTGCACTCCTAGGATGACTGGGATTAGACAATATCAAATTTGGGAGGGAGGCAAACAGCTAGAAAGCACAGTGTTAATGTTTACCTTAAATTCATGTGGAGCAGACAATAATTAATTAATTATCACAAACAGAACTTGAGACCAGGCAGAATTGATGGGCACCAACTTTCCAATGAGGAAAAGGTTCTACCTCATCGTCCAGGCATAGAACAAAAGAAGCATTTCCTTACACATCAGTGTTAGTATTACTGGCCAAAGGAGGTAATTAGTATTTCTGCAGGTATTGTCAAATGCTTCGAGATATAACCAGTCCTATTCACAGGTTTACTGATCAACAGTGCTGACAACAATGCCTAAAAAAATCAACTTCAATTTCGGATAGGCATTGAATCCCACACACACCACATTCAATCAGTCAGTTATTTGCCCTTTCCTGGGTGTTACACTATCCCTTACTGGTGCTGAAAGTATTTGTCTTGACAATTTAGATTTGTTCAGAGTTTGTCAGGAATCGACTGCAATGGACACTTTGTTGTGCGAACGTGGAAAACCAACGACACAAAGGCCGGGATTTTCTGTGCCTGCTGGTGTCGGGTGTGCTCGGTGGCGTGAGCGGACAATATAGCGCGATCAGTTTCATGATGGTGTGAAACCAGTTTGCGATTGTCCGCTCAGCCCACCGATGGCAGGCTGCATGTCCCACCATTGGTCGTCAGGAACCTCACTGTCACACATCTGCATATTATTGTTAGGCCTGCTCGCCGGAATTGCAACCCCCCCGCACCCCCCAGGTCCCCCAGGCTGGATCGTCCACCCACGTCGGTGGGAAAGCACGCCGACGTGTTTCACAACAGCATATGAAAGACGTGCACTTGGCAGGCTGCATGTTGAGGGGAACTCGGAGGTGAGTACACAGTAATGTTGCACAGCGCTGACCCGGGTCGCCTGTTGGACTTCAACCTTCAGGGAGTTGGGTGGGTGGGTGGGCAAGGGCTGCCCTCAGGTTGAATGTAGTGCACAAGCATTCAGGTTGAGGGGGCAGAGCGGGCGAGGGAAGCGGCCACACATTAGGGACACCTTATACAAAGTGACCGTCCCTCTGCAGCTGAGACTGTTCAGGCGCAGCCATTGATATGATTGGAGTCGGGCCTCTGGCTTCCCTGCCCACTCAAACAACACAGAGGCATCAAAGTGCCACCAAGCTTTTCACCCCTCAAGCACAGACTGCAAACCAATGAGCGTTTTATTGGACTGCAGAACAGTTGGACGACTGGGCACATTGTACAATCTCCTCTCTGAAGCTGGGCCATGGAGCAGTCACTGGTGAGGACACTCACAGCCCCTCACAATGTCATCAGCCCGGTTTGGACCAGTGTTCCCCACGGTTCAAGCTAACAGTGCAGCCTTGCAGTGTGGGTTAGGAGAATGCCTGCCCCTGAGCTGAGAGCACAGCATGCAGTGCAAAGCTGTCGCCAATCGGTCAGGTGGAGTGGGGCGGAGGTGGGTGGGGTTTCAGGCAGCCAAGCAGCGCACTAACCTCTGGCCATTCAAAGTGGTGGCCAGCACTCTCCATGATGCTTTAAGGGGCCTTCACATGAACCAGGACAGGTTCTTAGTATACCCAAGCTAATCGACGTACCTCTTTCTTTCATCCTGCAGGAAGAGTACATCAGGATCATGGAGCCTGGTGAACTAGCTGGATGCCTCATGGTGTACAGAGAGCAGAGACGACTGAGAAGAGAGTGACTGAGGCTCCTGGCTGCGCAGATGGAGGAGCAGCACCTTCAGGAAGAAAGGGAAGTTGGAGCTCCTGCACATGCTGCTGAAGAGGTACTGTGAGCCATCGCTGGTCGGTGCTTAGTGACACCCAGGGTCTATATGCACTGCCTTTCATTCCTGCAGATGACCGAAAACCAATGTTGCCAAAGACAGCGCATGTCTAGGGAACTGGTCAGTCACATCTGCCACCTGCTGCAGGATTTGGTGCCATGGGGACATGGAGGGCATCCACTGTCAGTGGCCATGAAGAGACCGTGGTGCTCAATTTCTACGCCAGTGGCTCCTTTCAAGGCTCCACAGGTGCCCTCTGTGGGATACCACAAGCCTCCATCCAAAAATGCATCCATGAGGTCACGGATACCACCTTTGCGAGGGCACACAACTTTATGCATTTTGCCCAGGATCAGGAAAGCCAGGATGCAAGATCGATTGGATTTGCGAAGATCTCAGGTTTCCCACAGGTGCAGAGTGCGATTGACTGCACTCACATGGCGCTCAGATCTCCATCGCTACACACGGTCAACTACATCAACCACAAGGGATTCCATTTGCTGAATGTGCAGCTGGTGTGTGACCACCACAAACACATCCTGCAGGTGTGCGCACGGTTTCCAGGGAGTGTCCACGACTCCTACATTCTCAGTTGGTCACAGATCCCTGACATCTTCCAGGGTCCACAGAAGCTGCAGGTTTGGCTCCTCGGGGACAAGGGCTACCCGCAGAGGCCGTGGCTGATGACACCCATGCGATGGCCTCAGACTGCAGCAGAGAGATGGTATAATGAGGCTCATGCTGCAACTCGCAATTTGGTGGAGCAGACCATCGGGATGCTGAAAATGAGGTTCCGGTGCCTGGATCAGGCTGGTGGAGCCTGCAATACAGTCCACAGAGGGTGTCACGCATCATCGTCGTCTGCTGCGCCCTTTACAACCTGGCACTGCAACGGGGAGAGGAACTGGCTGAGGAGGAGATGGAGGAGCTGGAGGTCTTCTCAGATGAAGAGAACGCCGACAGGGATGAGGGTGAGGAGGTCCTCGAAGGTGACAATGATTGGGGTGAGGCCCTTGCACTGGCCAGACAATGTGGGTGTGCTCAGGAGGCCCTCACAGTTGCTAGATTTGTGGAGGATGATGAAGACATGCAGTGAGGAGACACCATAGATCCTCACATTGCATCTGTGAACATTTGACTCCAGTCTGGCTTATGGCAGCGCGAATACCCTCTGTGAGAATGCTCCTGTCATGGAGACACAGTGGAGGCCCTAATAGTTGCTTGATTGGAGGAAGATTATGACACATGCAGTGAGGACACTCCACAGATCTTCACATAGCCTCTGAGAATGTCTGACTCCTGTCTGGCCGAGGGCAGCTCGCTTGCACTTGGTGATCAGGGTCATATCATGGAGATACAGCCATGAAAATTTAGAAGCATCTGATCCTTTGTCAGCCTTCAGCACCTGAGCCCTTCAGGAGCACAGCGTCACTGGTCAGAGATACTGATGAGATGGGGGACCAGCCCCACCTTTAAAGGTGCTGAGAGCAAACAGAGAGAATGATGGAGCTCTCTGGCGCCTGCCCACTACATTCTGGCAGCAATGACGAGTACCATCGAGGTGCAGGCATCAGTAATGTGTCCAGGGAGTGTGAGACTGGACCATCACTTTGGTCTGAAGGCTGCACAAAGCACAGGGAAGAGGCCCTGGACTGAGACACCTGCCTTTATCTTGTGCAGAAAGGTTTCACATCTGAGTGACACGAATACTGCTCATCAGAACAAGGAGCCATAGGCAGGGAGACATTCTTGGGAGTTTATTGACAACAGTGAACAGTATGTACAAGTGAATGACACCCATGCCCAGCAGCTAGATTTTCTTAACTTTCCTAACCCTGCCGCTATGTTTTGGTGCTCCTCGGACATCCACACTGGAGGTGGAGGCAGCCTGCTGACTGCGATGCCCTGTCTGTGATGACGTTGGCGGGCATCCTCTGGAGGGCCGAGACCTGGAGGGCCCCAGCCTGCTTTCAGGGTCCTGCTGTGTGGCAGTGGCTCCCTCCTCAGCCTGTGGAGCTGGAGCTGCTGGGGTCACAGGAAGAGGGGATTTGGATGGGCCGGACACTCCCAGAGTCACCTTGTTGCATGGGATGCGTGATGATCCTCCTTCCTATGGGTGCCTGAGGGCCCCTGGCTGACTCTTTGAGGAGAAGGGGTAGCTGCAGTGAGGTCGAACTGCCCAGCACCCCTCACACTGTTGTACACACTGTTGGAGGCCAACTATGGCATCAGCGGTGGAGTTGAGCCCGTGCAGCAGTGCAGGAGCGAAGTCCTGTACCAAGGTCTCCATGGCAGCCGCCATCCTACCTGTGTTGACCTCGGTGCATTGGCAATGCCGGCGCTATCACCTCAGCCTGAAGGCGGACAGACTCCCCCATCGTGCCTTGCAATGTGAGGAGTGCAGTGGACTTCCCTTCCTGATGTTCCTGAGCTTGCCTTTGCAGCTCCAGCAACTGTGACATGACCGAGTCCAAAGGCTCATCATCTGACTTGGGCTCAGCAAATCTCTGGCCTCCAGCAGTCCTCCGAGTGCCAGATGCAAGGGAAGTCCCTGCCTCTGTCTGCTGTGGATCAGAAAGTGCGATGTGCTCCCCAGATTGTGATCCCGAGGCTATTCTAATTCTATAGGTCCAATCGAGGTGTGTGTCTCTGCGCTGGTGGAGGGTGTAGGTGAGCACTGTGATGGGACTTCAGGGAGGGTGCCTTCAAATTCATCTTCAGTGGCTTCTTCGGGGTTTGCTTGGAGGCCCTGGGTCAGAGACTCCGTCGGCTGTTTACCAGATGTGCCTGTGGAAGCAAGGAGAGAAAATTAGTGCATGGCAGTGGCCTGTGAAAGAGGACACATCACTCACGGCGTGGTTGTCTGATGGATGTTGCGCTGCTGGATCCTCACTTGGTTGAGCAGCACCGACCTCACCGTCAGCACAGGAACGGTCCAGATCCTCGCCGGCCAGCTGGATGGCTCTGTTTTCAAAGTCTGTGAGGACCTTGATTTCGGGCATTCTGCCACCGGTCTGTGACCTCTCCATCTTGTTGTGTGCCAGCTTGTCCTGCATGGATAGAGATGGAGAGCGTGTAAGCAGGACATCTGCCAGGCCAGATGATAAGTATGCCTGGCCTGTGTGGGTGGTGAGTGGTCCCATGGACGGGATGAGGATAATGAAGGTGTGTGTGAGAGAGTGAATGGTGATGTCCCATGAATTGGCAATGAGTGAGATCCCTGTGAATGTGTGATGGGTTTGTGAGTGTGTGAGTTGAGATTGTGAGAAGAGTGACTTACCCTGGTGGAACGGAGGAGAGCATTCATCCTCTTGCGGCATTGGGTGGCTGTCCTCTTTTGAAGGGCATTGGCGCTGACCGCAGCTGTCACTGCCTCCCAAGCCTGGTTGGTCACACCGCTGCCCATCCTGTGGCTAGAGCGGGGGTAGAGGACATCGCAGTGGGCCTCCATGGCATCCAAAAGGCGTTCCAGTGACACGTTGCTAAACCTGGGGGCTGCAGTATTTTTGCCTTTTGTGGGCGTCTTCCATGCAGCAGTGGGCTGGAAGCACTGAGATGTGTGCATGTGGCTGGACTTTAAATATGGCGCCCGGTGTGCTGAAGCGGCGAGGTGATGGCGTGGCTGGCGAATGGGAGCCCGCCCGCCATGGAAAGGGTGTGCTTCCCGGGAATGCATAAATAATGCTGTGGGTCTGGAACGATACGGCGTGAAAACCCGCCATTGTGGCTAGTGGGTAAAACGCCATTTTACCCGCCCATTACCGCACTTGGTGCAAATCTGGGACGATTCCTCCAAAAGTGTGGGAAACGACAATCAGGGTCCTCACCATTTTATCTCTGAACAAAGTAAGTATTCGTGTTTTTTTAGTGAGGTATTATAGTGTCACTGTGTGAGTCTGCAGCCTGCACACTCTGGCCTGCAGACATCGTGTGTGTCAATGAACTAGCGTTGAACTAAAATGTGAAATTGCGACCATTATACCTGAAGATAAATCTTTTTTTTGGAACAAAGCAAATTTTGACAGCTTACTGGAAAGATGAAATCTGCCAAACCATCCTTTGTTTAAAAAGCAAGAATAAATATGTAGGCAAGACTCGTCTTTACCTACCTCAAAGGCCATAAGCTGTATAAAATTACAGGGCTGACACATGAAGTACAAACACTGTCAAATAAGCAGTAATGAGAAACACCTGTGAATTGAAAATTCCTCTGCCCATTTGGTGGTAGAAATAATGAGCAACTTGCACGGGACACTTCAGCCAAACACAAATGCCCAACCCTTAGACCTACAGCACCTTTCTTTGTATTCTCTTTCTCTCACCCTCTGAAAGATGCTCTGAAGTCCTTGCATGAATTTCTCAGGTATTCTATTTCCTAACACTTCCCTCAGTATTAGCAATCACTTAGTATTGACAAAGCTCATGCATTAGTCAAACCCTATCAGAAAAGGTTTGACTAAACTGTAACGATAAATCCTTAAAAATCTTCTGCATGAAATCCACAAATTTTACAGAATGTAGGCTGACACTCCCAGCGCAGTACTGAGGGAGCGTGGCACTGTCAAAGATGCCATCTTCTGGATAAGATGTTGTTTGCCCTCTCACATGGATGCGAAAGTTCCCATTGCACTATTTTGATAAGAATAGACACAGAATTCTCCCCAGTGTCCAGGATGATATTTATCCCTCACCCAACTTACTAAGAAAAATTATCTGGTCATTATCTCATTGCTCTTTGTGGGATCTTGCTGCACAAAATTGACTGTTGCATTTCATATATTACAACAATGGTTACATTTCGTAAGTACTTCATTACCTGTGAAGCATTTTGGGATGTCGTGAGATTGTGCTATAGAAGTCTTTCCTTTTTTAAGACAAGGGTCCTTAAGCATCTTCAGGAAAATGTTTCCTGAGACATCCCTGGTGATTCAGCTGCTTAACGCAATGCGCAGTTTAAGCTTACAGAGCAGGAAGGTCCCAGATACAATCTCCAATTTGTGTCCAGTTAGCTGATTGCACCTTAAAGGAAGGGGGAGAGAGGAGGAGATAGGGAGAAAAGGAGAGTGGCGACACTCGTCAAAGTCAATGAATAGGAAGGGGAAGAAGCAAAGAAGTCAAAACCAGAAATAAGAACTGAAGGCACAGTTACCAACAAGGGGGTGAACTGAGAGGGGAATGAACTAGAGACCAGAGACGGAGAAATGGAGAGTGCAGGGGTGGGGGCTGTACAATCGGAGGAGGTTACAAAGATAAAAAGGCTATTGAGAAAAAAATGATTTTCTCTCAATTTGGTGAATTCTCTCTGACCAACACCCCCTCCATCACAAAAAAAAGACACTCCTCAGTTTTTACAATATAGTCAGAGATTAAATTTGAACACAACAAAGTATAGAGTGGGAATGGCTCCTTCATAGATTTCTGTAGCAAAATCATAAACACATTCTTTTCACAGTTGCCATTTCGCTATAAATAGTGAACCTATGAGACCTTTCCCTACAGCAGGCAATCAATTCTCACTATTTTTGCACTTAATTTACATCCTTTGTTCACAGGAGGAGAGGGGGAAAGGAGCAGAGACCCAGAAAACCTTAGTGGGATCTACAGGAGAAAGGACCTGAGTGGGATTAAGGGGCTCTGCATTCATTCAAAACTGGTCAACAAATTCTCATCATTAAAATTGGACTAAAATAGTTGCTTGTGTTAGAAGGGGCCAAAAAAAATCAAGCAAGTTCCGTGACTAAACAGGGGATCGGATTTTATGGCTTTGCCTGCACATTAGTTGTGAAGAAATTCCAGATTAATTTGTTAACTTCTTGACAAATCCTTCAATGAAAAAGTAATTGACAAAACATCAATTAGTGACAAAGCTGTCCTGTTTTACACTTCCTTTGTCTCACTGCCTGCTGACCGTGAGCCTGGGATTGCTGGTTTCACGTGGATCAGTGTCAGTTACAGACACACACATCTGCACATGCCGACACATGGCCAGCTGTACTTAGCCCTAATCTCACTCCCTCTGTCTACACATTAGGAGAGGAATAAACCAAAATATGGCATCCATTGACGCTTCAAAACTTGTACACAGATCAAATGCTTCTTATGTTGTCAGACCAGAACAGTGTTTACACTGACTTGAGTCCAGTGTCATATGATAATGGACACAATAATAGGGAACACATTTTTGTATCAGTAGGTAAATACTACATAAGGAAGGCAGTGGGAAGAGGTGTGAGAATGTAGCATACTGAAATGCCACTCCAGAGTGGAGTCCATATCAAATTCACTCTGGCACAAACTCACCAGTATAAATGGATGGGCAGCCCTATTTCAGTGGTCACTGGCTATTGTTAAAAGGTTGATTGTACATTACAGACTGTTTTAGCTACATTTTTAAGACCATTTCAAGAACATATCACTGTCGAAATGGGGTTCATTGACTCTGGTGTTTAACTAGTGGTTTCTGTACCTCCACACAGACTAGAAGTCATTTCTGTTTATTTTACTGACTGTGAGATTACCCCAGTTGTATCTTTAGTGGGAGTGTCTAAAGTACACAGCAAATGTAAGTTACTTCCGTTTATATTATTTGCAGACCAGTGTTTGGGAATTATAACTATTTTGCAATAAGAATAATCTCAGTCTATAAAAATGCCAAACAACTCTAAAACTATTGGAACCCTGGGCCTGAATTTTACCCTTGGCAGACGCGTGTGATCAGTGGGCCCGGGGCCGGTCGGGAAATGGACTGCCGACTGCGATCAGCCCCCGGCCGCGATTTCACGCTGGCTGGCTGATTAACGGGCAGCGAGCGTCAAACGTGCTCTGAAAAGCTCAGCGCTGCTGGGGTGGGGGGAAGCCTCAGGGAGCTGCAGGCCTTCAAATGGTTAAATAAAGGTTTAAAAAGCTGCCAAAAAATGTCCCTGTATCACAATCAAGCACCTTAAAATATACCGAATAAAAATGCCGTCCACAGATGTTTATTTTTATTTTATTTCATAATGAAAATTCCATCCTGCCCTTGGATGAGGTTTGATGAAAAATGCAAAGTCCGCCTGGCCGATTCGCCGGTTCGCCAACCGTAAGGTCAGACAGGCCACGGAAAATGGGAGACAATTCGCCATTAATGGGCTGAATTGCCCTCTTAATTGTCGGAGGGCACGCTTCTGACTTTAGCGCGCGCCTGCCGAGCGAAATAACAAGTGCGCGATGATGTCAGGACGCTCGCCCGATGTCATCTTGTGCAATTTTACGCCCGCGGGTCATAAAATTCTGCCCCTGGTTATCAAAATTTCTCACTGCAGGGCTCACTGGGGTCAAATGTAAAATTGTATTAAGGCCTCGCTTATAACAGGGACTCGATTCCTCCTTCAGCTGCCCAGTTAGAGAAATGCCAACAACTGGAGAACTAAAGTGGGAACACTTATTACAAGGTGCATTCTTATATTCACAAGCCCACTTGACAAGTTATTATCAGCACCTTCTATTGGAGCACTTCAGTCTTTTCCAAGGGGGGAATTTTAAGATGGCAACCTAAAAAAAATCAAAATCTGTTATGATAATGTCACTTAGGTAAAGAGTGGGATTAACTCGTACATAACCTCCAGCTTTTTTAAGAGTATATTGAATTCCCATCAGCGCAGGATAAATTTGATTTGCCATGTTTTTAACAGTAGGTATTTTTCGATTGATCCTCTCTATAAAGCGAATGGCTATAGAGTTTCACACAGACAAAGCTTTGGATAGAGGATGCTCTGTGCCTCAGCTGCTTTCATGATAGCTGTTTATTTTGCAAACACCATCTGATGTTGTGCCAAAAGCTCGCTCTCTCTCGCTCTCGCTCTCTCTCTCTCTCCCTCAAGCTATTTGATCCCAGTAGTTTATCTTCCACAACATGTGAAACTTACAAATCAAGTGAAAATAATCAAAATCAGAAAATGCTGGAAAACCTCAGCAGGTCTGGCAGCATTTGTGGAGAGAGAAACAGAGTTAACCTTTCAAGTTCGTATGACCCTTCTTCAGAGCCTTCAGACCCTTCTTCAAAATAAACTTAAGATGTGTCCATGTGGAGGCACTTGTCATAACGCACAAAACCTTAGATATAAAGTGAAAATGATGCAAAGTCTCTTGTTAGATATTGGCATTTAAAGGCCTAGTTATATATTTATTAACACAGTGATTTTGAAAACATGTAAACTGCAATGGCACTGGATAAACTTGGCTACTAACAGGCTGTAATCTAAACATTAACAAGTGTGGGCTGCAAACACAGTTTTGGATATGCATCAGAAAGAGTGATCCTTATCAAGTGGAATGAGCAAGGCCTTTAGTTATGAAATTGCAATGCCTTTAGCATATGCTGTGGTCTGCAAATCCCCTGCTTCATTCCAGGCTGCTTCCCCAACATGCACAGCACATCCTCAGTAAGGCAATCGTCTGGCACCTGCCATGAAAACTAATCGCGAAGGAAGGACAGAAGCCAACTCTTTTCCTGTCATCAGAGATGTCAAGGTTAACACTGGTTGCCTAAAAGGCATTCCACACTCTCTTCCCCTCCCTTCCACCCAGTCTCCCACATTCATATGTCATAAACTAGCCAGGCAATCGCTATGACAGATATGTACCGCAGAAAGGCTGGCAGGCTCCTATTACAGAAAATGTGTGCCAGTTCCCATCGGCCTGACTCCAGGTAAACTGACAAGTTGTATTTCCTCTCCTCAGACAGCATTGATTATAGTGTCAAGGAGCCTGACTGCTATTCAGAGTTGTATTTCTTTTCAAAGGGACTGCTACTTACTACATGAGTATGACATAGAAACCAAGGGCAGAATTTTCTGCCTGCTGGGCGGGCGGGCGGGCCCAATCTCCGGCGGGCGGGGAGCCAATCCCCGCCGGAGAAACGGGCCCCACCGCCATTTTATGTGTGCGGGCCAATTAAGGCCCACCCAGCGTGACATCCGGCGGGAAGCGCTAAGCACTTCCTGTGCAGGCGGGGGGGATTCCCCAAACGCAAGAGTGCTAAGTGCTGCCTCAGGGAGATCGCTGACACTTTTAAAAACATTAAAAATAGAAACAAAATCCTTAACATGTCCCCCTCATGTGACAGTGTCACACGAGATGGGACAGGTTCATAAATTACACTAAAACTTTATTAAACTTTTTAAAACCCTACATGAAACCTCATCCCGCCGGTGGATGAGGTTTCATGTTTTCTCTATTTGCTGCCGGGGCTCCTGGCCGACCTGCCAACCTTAAGGTTGGACGAGCAGGTCCTTTAATTGTTTCAATGATCCTGTCAATGTCCTCAATTGGCCATTGACAGGTCGGCGGGTGCACAGCTGATTTGGCTGTGCCCCCACCTTCCTGAAAATTTAAATGGGGCAGGATGACGGTTCCCCCCGACATCACCCTGCGTCATTTTACGCGTCGGCAAGCAGGCCCCGCCCCTTGCTCACCAACGGGAAAATTCTGCCCCAAGTACGAATAGCACACAGTGAGCCATAAAACTGTGCGAGCTGAATATGTCTGGTGCTCTGTTTTAGCACAATTTTTCATGAGAACATAAGAAATAGGAGCAGGAGTGGCCATTCAGCCCTTCGAGCCTGCTCTGCCATTCAATGAGATCATGGCCGATCTTCTACTTTCAACAGCATTTTCCTGCACTATCCCTGTATCCCTTGATGCTTTTAATATGTAGAAATCTATCAATCTCTGTCTGGTGACAGAACCTCCAGAGCCCGCTGGGGTAGAGAATTGCAAAGATTCACCATGCTCTGAGTGAAGAAATTCCTCCTCATCTCAGTCCTAAATGGCCTGCCTCTTATTCTGACACTGTGTCCTCTGCTTCCAGACCCCCTTCCCAGCCAAGGAAACCAACCTTCCTGTATCTTACCCTGTTAAGCCCTGTAAGAATTTTGGATGTTTGCATGAGACCACCTCTCATTTAAGTCACCAGCAAAATAAAATTGATCTTTCACAAGTCAGAGGGAGCGTCAGTGTGTGGATGGATATCTGCCTATGGATGCGGGCACAATATTGGAATAACCAATTGGAACAGCCAGTCATAAACATGTGAATAAAACACATGTCACTGAAACTGAGAAAGAAAGAAACTGTGAAAAACAACCAAGGGAAGAATTATCCCCACCGTTGGGGGGAGGAAGTGCAGGAGCGAGCGCAGGTGCGCGTGCCTCCGATCAGCACCATACCGCCAATTAGGGCCCTCCCAGCATGACGTCCGCCAGGAAGCGCTATGCGCTTCCTGTGCAGGTGGGGGGTGGGGTGGTAATCCCTCAGCCAGGAGTGGGCTCTTTCATGCATGTGCGCAGAAGAGCGCATTCATCTCCCTGAGGCTAAGCGCTGCCTCAGGGAGATCGGCACCAAACTTAAAAATGGTGAAGTGGCAAAAACAAAATTTCCCTGACATGTCCCCTCATGTGACACTGTCACATGAGTTGGGACATGTCCATCACTCTAAAGCATACATTTATTAAAATTTAAAAAACCCTCATGAAACCTCATCCCGCCCGTGGATGAGGTTTCATGCTTTTTCTGAAGCCCGCCAGGGCTCCCGGCCTGCCTGCCAACCTTAAGGTTGGACGGGAAGGTCCATTAATTATCTCAATTACTTTTTAAATGGCCTCAAAAGGCCGTTGACAGGTTGGCGGGCACACAGCTGATTCGGCTGCACCCCCGCTGATTGAAAATTGAAATGACGCGGGAGTTCCGCCCAACATCATCCCGCGTCATTTTACACATTGGCGAGCAGGCCCCGCCCCCCTCTGACCTAAAGATCCTGGCCCAACTTCCCAAATAGCACATAAATTGGTCATTTTTGAGATCACTGCAGTTTTAGAATCTGAAGCTCAGCTGGTTCCAATGATCACGTCAGTCTTAGCTGAGTGGGTAATGCTCTAAAACTGAAGGTTGTTTGTTCAAGTCCTGCTCCAGCGGTATGAGCACATAATCTTGCTAACAATTTAATGCAGTACGGGAGGAATGCTATCTTTAGGGTAAGATGAGATATTGCACATAGTGATTATAAGAGTACTTTATTGGCTGTGAAGAACTTTAGAATGCTCTAAGGCTGTGAAAGGCGCTAGAGAAATGCAAGCATTTTATTTTTAACAGGCACCTTTTTGCTGTGTTGGTGGATCTTTATAAAGGAAAATGAAGAAAAGGTTAAATCTGGATGCCATGCGTTTAGATAGTTTTTCTTCCATGGTTCATACTTCTGTTTCTGGAAATCAACAGTGCTTTAGCTGCCAATTCCATGAAATCTTTATAAACGTATAAGAAATGCCAACCCACGCATGGGAAAGGGTAAAGAAGATGAAGTATAAAAATTACATGTTTAATTGTTATCAATTCCTGATTTTGCGAAAACCACAAAAAGAGCTTGAGGGATGGGAGATGACAAAACTCCAGCTCACTCCCATCCATTACCATATTTGGAAATCCACTCTCAGCAGCCGGGTAATTTGTTTAAGAATAAGCCCCAGTTATTCAGCACTGAAAGTGGCAACTGAAAATCCAATTAACCTTGGGTTGCTGCATTTTGTATGCACATCTGTGTAAGATAAACTGACATTTCTGTTCTGATACTCCCCATATCTTTTGCATTTCAATTGATATAGGATCACAGTCAGATGGTATGCTATTGTTGGACAAGGCAGGGTTTGCATTAAATCTCAAAGTAGAAATGTGGCTGCTCTTTGAATTTAAATCTGGTATCTAATTTAAAAAGACGTTTTCTTTGTGCTTGCCGAGTAAGAGTGACTAAGACAGTCATACATTGTCTGTCACAGTAATGGTATGCGCATGTAATATGATAACGTGTTTCAGTAGAGTGTTGTTCTGATGATGGAATGCTTTAAAAACATGGAAACTATGAAATGCTTTTTAATACTGACTACGTATTTTCAATGGCAGTTCTTTCCAAATATATTATTTTTTATTATTGCAGTGATATTTTTATTTCTTTAGAGCACTGCAGTTGATGGGGGCAGGAAGTTACAAAAGGACATAGACAAATTAGACAAATTAAGCAAGTGGGCAAAACAATGGCAGATGGAGTTCAAGGAGGGGACGTGTGAGAGGACTGAACTGAGAAGGAAATTTCTTAATGGCGAACAACTAGGAACTGTACAAGAACAAAGGGATTTTGGTGTCCAAGTATAGAAATCACAAAAAGCTAGGTGACAGGTTAAAAAAAGTAATTTAAAAGACTGATGGAATGTCGGTTGTTATCTCAACAGGATTGGAATTCGAAAGTGAAGAAGAGACACTTCAGCTGTACAGATCTATGTCAGACCCCATCTGAAGTACTGCATTTATTATTGGGAACTGAAACTCTGCAAAGATATATTAGCATTTAAGTGGGTACATCAGAATGATGCCAGGGAGTAGTTGCATATTCTTGGCTTGTATTCTCCTGAGTATAGATGGTTGATGGGGTGATCTAATCAAAGTGTTTAATTTGAGAAAGGGGTAGATGCAGGGAAACAATTTCTTCTGGTTTGGAATGCCGGGCAAGTGGGCATCATCTTAAAATTAGACCCAAGACATTCAATAGTAAAGCCAAGAAGCAAAAAAGGGTAGTGGAAATCTGAACTTCTCCCCCCCAAAAAAGCTGTTGAAGCTGGAGGTCAAATTTCAAAACTAAGATAAATATTTTTTGTGAGGTATAAGTATTAGGGATATGGAACCAATATGGACAGGAGGATGGAGTTCAGATACAGTTCGGCCATGATTTGCTGGAATGGCAGAATAGATTCAAGGGGCTGAAGGGCCTCCTTTTGTTCCTAGAGCCACCTAGAATCAAAAACACAAAGATGAAATAGACAATTGAGAAAATTGTACAGAAGGAAAAAGTACAGGGGACACCAACCTTCATTAAAGGATTAGGACATCCTGCATCTAACACAGGCACACACAAACAAGCTGAATTTAAGCAGTGTGCACTGTTTGTACCTGTAAGTTATAAAAAGATTGCTCATGATCGCTAGAACTTTTTCTGACCTTGCTGTTGTCCATTTCACAATCAATATAACCTGGCTGTAAATGAAATTTACAAACAGAAATAAAAAGTTTGATCATATGCTTCACGAGTTTTCATAACTTCCTCAGATCTTTAGATAATAAAACTTTAGGTTACAGCAGGATAGATAAATCTCACTGAAAAATTCATCATGTCTGCCAGTTTCCACAACCTCAAAATGTTGTGATCTGAACAAGAGACTAATCTTACCGCAAGCCTCTGAAAACTCCCTGTTGTGAATTTTACTTTATGCCAAGTATGGTCTGGAAATACTCATGTTTTCCTTCAAATCAGAGTACGTATTACCATATTCAAGCAGCATCTCTCTTGACAATTAGAAGGCACCACACATAATCCAGTTATTTTCAACAATGGTATTGGCAAGGCAAATACTAAGTGCAAAGATGCAATTTAATGCATTTTAAATCTCTGGATAGATTAATGCAATTCCAAATTAATTTTGTACAAATGCATACACGTGCCTGCAAGTGCACAAAGACACACAAGCAATGGGAAGGGCACGTTTACAGCGCAAGTTTAGTGCTGACAAGGATCAGTTTTGCTTTTTTACACCAGTACTGAATTTACGCTGTAAATTAGATGTAAACCCAAATTAATCCCAAAGCAAAATGGAGTGAAATTCCCTTCTCCCAGGAATCTCACTCCACTTCACTCTGTGGTCAGGCCAGGTCAGCCCTCAGATTCAGGTTACATCAACACGGTGGCCTGGATTTTGTGATCAGTGATGAACAAATGGCGCTTGCCGTTCATTCCAACTGCACTTGTTTGCAGGCTGGGATTTGCACTGGAAATTGCTGTGATTAAAGGGCCAAAACTGCGCAGTGCCCTCTACAGGAGATATGGGGCCTGTGTGGACAAGATAAGGAACGGTGCGTCTTGTTAACCAATCAGCCTGAAGAATCTACTGAGACAAGGGGCGGAATTTTCCATTCTGGTGACCAGGGCAGAATTGTCCCAGATTTGCACTGTGTGGCAGCGGGTGTGAAAAGTGACGTTTTACCTGCCGGCCACATTGGCGGGTTTTCCCGCCCTATCGGCTACTTCCTGCCTCATTAATTATGCAGCCACGGGAAACTTGCTAGCGGGCGGCCTCTGAATCGCCTGCCACACCGTTACCACACCGTTTCCTCACTCCGGGTGCCATATCTAAACTGCAGCCGCACACACAGTTCTCAATGCTTGCAGCCCAGGACTGCTCCAGTGAAGACATGGCCCTAAAAGCCAAGAAGAGTTCCAGACCCATCGCTGGGATGCCTTTTGGAGGCCTTTGGTGATATCCTCCACCCCCACTCTGGTTGCAGGAGGTCCAGCAATCTCACCGCTCCAGCTTGGGAGGCGGTGGCAGTGGTGGTCAGTACCAACGCTGCACAAAAGAGGTTGGCCATCCAGTGCGGAAAGAGGATGAATGATCTCATCTGTGCCCCCAGGGTAAGACAACCATCTCATCACTCTAAACTCACACACTCACAAGACCATCACACATTCACTGGCATCTCACTCACTGCCAGCTCAAGGGACATCATCACTCACTCTCTCTCACTCACCCTCACATCTCCATCTGGCCTCATCTCCTCTGGAGACTGCCTCCTCAGCCCTCACCATCTTGAGGCCACTTGCACTGATCAACGTGTGCCCCCACACACACACCCTGGGATACCCTCCTTCCCCAGTACAGCCCTCGCCCTGCAGCCTCTTCCCTTGCCTGAGGCCACTTCTCCCCCTTCCCCAAGCAAGCCGGAGGCCTATAGCCATTGAAAAACCATGTCCACTTTATGGCTGATCTGGTAGGTAGAGACCTGCCCGTGAGCCTCCCTAAAAGTGATGTGGTGCTGCCTGCTGCAAAGCCTGGCACTGGTGACCTCAAGTGCTGCCCGAAGCAAGGTGGGCAAACAAACCTCGAAGTCCCGAGTGAAGTGCAGCTCACCAGGTGCATGTCGTGTACGTTCAGTTGTGAAACACGTCGGAGTGCCCAGATGATCCAGTGTGGGGGGTATGATTATGGTGAGCACGGCTTATAATGAGATGATAAGTATTGAAATTAGGTTCTCAAAGTGCAACAGCGGGAAACATGGCCCGTCATTGACGATGGAGGGGACAATCACAAACTGGTTTCACAACAGCATAAAACTGATTTTTGGCCTTCTCGCCATATTGTCTGCTCACGCCCGCCATGGCCCCCGATGCCAGCAGGACCAGACGATTTCGGCCTAAGTCTGGTAGTGGACAGGAAAGTTGGCTTGATTCCTGCTGGGTGGCCGGGCAGGTGAGTATATGCAATCTTCCACTTTTCAGCTCATTAATTATGCATTAGCCAGGAGCTCAGCCAATCGCGTGGCAGGGTAAGCAGGACAGCACCTGCCCCACTGTTACCTTATGGGGTCAAAGGTCCTGGCGCCACATTTAAAGGGCACCTGGACACTTTCACTTACTGCACGCCGGGAACCCCACATTACTCCTCCAGAGTTCTTGTGGCCAGAGCTCGTACTGGAGAAGCTAAGGGATGTGAGCAACCACATCCCGGGACATACAGGGCTGCCTCCAGCACTGCCTTTCACTCACCCCTAGATAAGAACGTGGCTGGTGACACACCCATGGTCGGGCCAATGTTTGCCATTGCAGTGGTCCACATTTGCTAGCCTCTTGACCTTATAGAGACCCCGCTGCCTCTTGCTGCCCAGGCCTTTGCTCTTCCTGGCCCTGTGCCAATCTGCGATAAGCCCTCCTTCTCCTCAAATGGATGAGAGCCATTACCAAAGCAGGGTTGCTTGCAGCCTGCAGCATTGACGCCTCAGTGGATGTGTGTATGAATTGAAGTGATACATTAAGTCATTCTGTCCTTTATAGGTTTCCTTCCATCTCAAGGCAAAAAGACAAGTGCTAAGCCTTCACCTGGCCTCTGTCTCAACAAGACAACTCCACGCCCCCTTTCCAGGTAAAGGACATCCTGGAAAACCAGAGATAGATAATCCTCCTGTTCATACATGAATACGTATGGAGACATTGCTCTTTGACCAGGGTGATGAGAGCCACATCCAAGAAGCCTCACGCAGAGACTTTTCCGCTTGTCTCCACTACCCTCATGACTCTATAGGGAGAGACCACTACCTTCGCAGAATAGAAAAACAAACCTCTTGTCAGCCATGGCCATTAACCCGGGAGGATGGAGGTTTGGAGATTCAAGTTGGCTGCCCTCCACCAGCCATGCCCCTTGGAGGCATCCACCTCCCTCTCTCCCTCCATCCCTGTCTCTAACTGCAGTTGATGGTAAATGGCCCAGAGTGAACAGTAGCTCCACACCTTGCGGAGATCTTGATGATATGAGACCTGTCAGTCGGGAACAAACCTGCTGCAATGTGGCCTTCACCACAGAGAGCAGAACACAAGTGAGTATCTTTGACATCCAGTCGCCTCATAATTATTAGGGAGCCTTTAGTCAGCCACATGTGCTGACCGTGAACTCCACCCACCTGAAAAGACCCTCCTCCCACCTCGAGGGGTCTCACTGACTGACGTACTGCGTGGTCAAGGTCAGCTTGATGGTGCACATCACCTTTCAAACTCACTCCACCACATTCCACCCTCCCCCTTCCCCCACCAACTTCCCCCCATCACCACAGACCCACCCAACATCACCATTCCCCTCCTCTCTGGCGCTAGTTTTGTGCAGCCTAAATGGCACCACTTCGAGAAATAGCACTGCTGAATCTTCTGTAATAGATGCACTACTTGTTGAGCTTACACAAAGTGGATAACAATCACCTTTTTAAAAAGTACACACATTACTAGGTAGGAGGTATAGATCGAATGAGGAATTACACTGTAGCAACATAATCCCCACAAGTAGGAGTAAGTGATGTCTGTGCCTATGCTTCCTTTTACTGAACTCCACACACAAGACATTAGGAATACCAAAGATGCAAGCATACATTTGAAAATAGAACTTACTGGGATCAATAACATTTCGTTTCACAGCAATATTATCAGAGAATAAGGTACACACTTTAATAGAACCACAAAGAGTAATGTTTGTATTGCAAAACAGTAATAGTTTTAGAAGAAATTCACCAGCCTGAAAAAGCTTAAGCATAGCTAGCTGTTATATTGTCAAACAACTGAATCGGGGTAATTGATGATTTTTTAGGTAAAATATTTGAATGGGTGCCCATTTATAATTTGTGCCCTACAGCAATACAGCCATCATCGAAACCCACCCTGCCTTTATTAGCTGAAATGCAAAATAACAATTCCCAGGAAGTTCAAAGATGTTCTGTTTCTCATGCAAATATACAGCATATATTAAACTACAAAAGATATTTATGTTTTGTTTATTTTAGACCTCTGCAGATAAATTTGATAGAATCGAAACCAAGGAGCAATAAATCTTTCTTGGAAAAGGGTGCATCATCTCTACAGGTGTTTGAGAGTTTGGCTTAAGGCAATGGTTTATATCTTTTCTGTATGAACACTGGCACACTCCCAAGGTCCACTGTAAATAGGGATACATTCACAAATTACCGCTGCAATTTGGGTACACACTCATACCTGGCCCTAACTTCCAAAAGACAGTATTAGCTGCCTAAAGGGAGACAGCACTACTTTTCATTAAAATGTTTGTTAATATCCAGCAACAGAGGCAACTTTCTAGTAAGTCATCAAAAATCAGAACTTGTTAGAACTTGTCCTTATGGGGATGCTGGATCCTGACTGACAGAAATCTGATGGCCTTGAGGATCCCCTAAGGTACGACTTGTCCCAATGTCAAAGCAGATAGCTAAAGGACATTGAGCAAGAAATGTGCAAGGCCAATCAGACCATAAGAGATCCACTCAATTAAGAATTTTAGCCAATCCACTCCATCTCCCAAGGGATCTTGCAAGTTATCTATTTGTCAACTTTCCTCATCAACCTAGCTACAAATAGAACATTTCCTGGTATTTTATGTAAACAGCTATTAAAATATTAAACGTATAATAAAAAATCTAATGGAAGAATTTTCGGGCCGGCGGGCCCAGGAGCGGCTGGGCAACGGACTGCCGACCACGATCAGCCCCCCGACCGCAATCGGCCCCCGACCGCAATCGGCCCCCGACCGCAATCGGCCCCCGACCGTAATCGGTCCCCGACCGTGATCAGCCCCCCGACTGCGATCAGCCCCCCCCGACCGCGATCGGCCCCCGACCGTAATTGGTCCCCGACCGTGATCAGCCCCCCGACCGCGATCGGCCCCCGACCGTGATTGGTTCCCGACCGTGATCAGCCCCCCGACCGCGATCGGCCCCCAACCATAATCGGTCCCCGACCATGATCGGCCCCCGACCGTGATCGGTTCCTGACCGTGATCGGCCCCCGACCGCGAACGGTCCCCGACCGCGATCGGCCCCCGACCGTGATCGGCCCCCGACCGTGATCGGCCCCCGACCGTGATCGGCCCCCGACCGTGATCGGTCCCCGACCGTGATCGGCCCCCGACCGCGATCGGCCCCCGACTGTGATTGGTCCCCGACTGTGATTTTACACTGGTTGGCCAATTAACAGCCAGCCAGCGTGAGAGGCGCGCTGAAAGGCTCAGCGCTGCCGGAGTGGGGGTGGGAGGAGGGCAAGCATGAAGTCAGCATGGGCACGGGGAAGCGCGTAAGGAAAGCACCCTGCAGAGAGCTGCCTCAGAGAGCTGATGAATTTAAAATCAATAAAAGCAGACTTTAAAATTGGGAGAAAATGTCCACGTGTCAGAATGAGACACCTCAACATACTTTAAGATGAAATTTTTTTCAAGATGTTTTAATCTTTTTTTAAAATTAATCACAGAAACCTCATCCCACCCGTGGATGAGGTTTCCTCAAAAATGCAAAGGCCGCCTGGCCGATTCGCCTGCCCAGCAACCAAAACATTGGACGGGCAGTGAAAAATCACCATCAATGGCTGCTTTAATGGCCTTAATAGGCCTCTTAATTGTCAGCAGACGTGCTGCCGACTCTCTCATCCGCCCGCCAACCCAAAGTATCATGCAAGTGCGCGATGATGTTGGGACGCTTGCCCGATGCTATCGTGTGCTATTTCACACTCGAGCATGTTGGACGCGCACTCACACGCCGAGGTCAAAATCCTGCCCTAAGTATGCAATATTATCCTACAAAGCCTCTCTTGATCATATTTAAAGTTGAGGAAGGGGAAGGTCTATGAGCCAATCAACTTCTTACATTGGCAAGGGATTTTGCACATCAAAAAAATATACCATTAGTTTAAATTGTGAAAAATAACAGCTATGAACTGAGATCGAAGAAGGCAAATGGAATTAGTGGATTTTGCCAACAACTGCAGGAGGAAAGCTTTAAGATAACATCTGAAAGAATGGAGGGGGCAACCAATGGAGCGGTTGTATGATCTCTCCAGTTTATAAGATCCTATTTTACATTATTTCAGAAATGTCCCCACAATCCAGTACAACAAGATTGTCTTTATTTTGAGAATATGACACAGGGGGAAACATTTTTTCCATTATAAATTTACATTTAAACACCTTATGACATCAGCACCTACTGAGTATTGAGGGCCATTATTTTAAATTGTTAACTACCGTGTTAATCCTCAGCCTTATTTATATGTCTGACTGAAAATCTGACTCTGACAGCCAGATAGGACCTCTGTACATATGTGCTTACAGATGCTTTCATAGCCTCAGTCCCAAGCTGTGAATCTTAACATGTGTGTCTCTGAGCACCACTTTCCCAGAACTTTTCAGTAAGGTATCCTTAAGTTTATGAAGTGCTGAAGTGGACCGAATGCTAAGCTTGTCACTACACTGGGAACTATGCAGTGTCAAGGCAAAGCAGCGTAAGACTGCCTCCTCCAGAGGTCTCGCACTTCTCACTGTCATCATCAGCCGTTCCTCGATTTGAGGATGATGTCTGCTCAGGGTCGTGAGTTTCTGCCATAGATCTTCATGTGGCTGAGGAGGCAGATGCTCAACCTGCACATCTTTGGGCACATGCGGCAGCTCATCCCACGAGGTAGTGGGATCAGGAGTGCAGGATTTGCTTCCTTTTCTTTCCTTGCACTGTAAAGTTAGTGCCCCCTGAGCTGTACCATCACCTTTGCAGCACTGTACCACACTCAACTTATCCATTTTAAGGGCATCAATGAATACCAGTGTGTTTAACCAAAGATGTCTCTGTGCTTCTGATGCAAAACTAGATGCCTGAAGCAACCTGTAAGACTGGTTCGGGAAAAGGAAAGGAAACGAGCAACAAAACAACGCTTTTTGTTGTTGATTATTATAGTTGGTTTACCTTACGTTAGACATCTATTTAAAGACTAAATGGTTAACGTGGCTACTTTGTCCTGTGAAGACGAGCACACCATTTTATTTACTGCTGTGGCATTGCATACCATGAAGCACTGAAAATACCAAAAAGAATGACAATAATGCTAATGGCATCTGTTAGGTGAGTGATGTCTAACAGGTGCCCTGAATATTGATAGCATCACCATTCAATCACCATCAATACATATGACTGGTACTAGTTGGTATTGGCGGCATGTCACTGACAGGTCCTTGTTAAAAGGATAGGAGCCTACTGCACACTTGATAGATTACTGAAAACAGGTGGGTCAGTCCATATGGTTATTTATTATGCCTCTAATCTGAAACGCTCCCTGCAACAGCTTCAGGAGTGACCCTTTGGGACAAAATTAGTTCACTATTGCTTCTTAATTCACATATGTAGGATGCAGAATGGTGACCAATGCATGTGAAGCTCAAAACATGTTCTAATTGAAAGCAAAAAATGCAACAGAACCACTATCATCAAGCTACTGTCCCTTGTGTTACAGGAATTACTTTGAGTGTCCAATAGTATCTGTAACAAATTTTATGACACCTTTATAACTTTCAAGTTAACAGCTTTATAGCTAACTGCCAAGGACAATGTACTCTGGTGGGAATCCATTCAGCAAATTAAACACAACATACAATAACTGTTATTGATGCTAAGCCGTAACCTTCTGAGGACGACACAGACCTGTAGGATGAGGTAAGAACCTGCATGAATTTACACACTAGTCTGATCTTCAGTGCTCATGTTCGGGGTGGGAAGATTTCCCTTGTGCACTTTTTTTAATAGAAAATACGACACAGCACTTTTAACACAGAAATATGTCCCAAGGCACTTTGCAAAGACATGAGGAAAACAGTTGCTGAGCCAAAAAAGCATATTAGGTTACAAGGAGTAACAAAATGCTTGGACAAAGATAAAAAAAATCATAAAACCAATCTTTATAAGCAAATTTATAATTTTTCAAGAGCTCATGGGGTTTCTCTCTCTCCTATTTTAACAGGGTGTTCCCTGATGATACTTCCTTTCCATTGCTATTTCATCTTTTTTCCACGCTGCTCGAATAGGGTCATACTCTTTTTTCCTCCCCCACTCCTTGCCATTCTCTCTCTGCAGTTGCTCAGTGAGTCTATATGGTGTCTCTGCCTTTTCCATTTGAAAGAATCCCTCTTCACCCATCCTTATCCACTCCTTTCCATTTTCTGCAAGAGAAGTTGCTTTCAAAAATAATCTTTTCCTAAAATGCGGCAAAAGGGATTCCACAGTTTTAAGGAAAACTTTCTTCCCAGCACTATTATCTTAGAAAGTGGAGACCTTATTTACAAACACCACTAACCTCTGCTCCTTACCCTGAATCCCTGTCAATCATGTCAAGAGAACTGGCACGAACAGCGGAGGTCAATGAATTCCTGAAACTGAGCCCTAAAGCACTACTTTCAGGGGAAAATGTAATATTCTAATGTCTTCACCTCCATGTAGTAATCAGTTTTGGTTATGTAGCAAACAAATCAATCTGTAGTAACCAGCATACTACACTGTTTAAAAGAGTCAAGATTTAGAGGCAGTTCATGTATTTTCTCAGTATTTAGACTTGAATATATTTATCATGGCACCACTACACGGGGATTTAGATCCAGGGGTTTTAAAAGCAAACTGTAGATCATATGTTTCAAGTTTTCTTCTGTTTCTAGAATCAAACCAAGCTGGGAGATAAATGTCTGTTTGAGAAAATACTGTTACTGCAAAGAAATACAATTATTTTTAAGAAAAAGCTTTTGCAAATTTGATTAAATCAGGTTTTAAAAGCTTAGAAATTACTATTTGCCATAAATAGGATGTGAATGCATAACATGTTCATATGATACTTGTATTTCCTATTTTAACAGACGTGTTCACTTCCATTAAAAATAGCAGACATACTAATAAGCTGAGTGTTCATGTGTTAATATGCCAACTAATTTCTACACTTAAGTCTTTATTGGGGTTTTTGCCAAGTAATTTTTGAGTTATACATCTTTAGCATTGCAAAATCTAGCTGCAATAAAACTACAAAAATAATTTTGAAACAAATTTCAAAAAAAAATTTTAATTTTACTTTCTTAAAATAGTTTAAAGTTATTCTGATTCAGAAATAAGTATACAAGCTTAAAGGGTGCATATTTTAGAAGCATCCTAATTCTTAAAGAACATTTTATAGGAAGTTTTCACTGCAGTCAGTTTATCGATGTTTGTTCCAATTGTCCTTCATGCATAATCACTGAAACATCGTGCCATTCTCCTACATTGTGTTACTTTAGCTGAGGTGGATGCCTGAAATGTAACAATCCCTTTAACCCACCAAAGGGACAGGCACTAACTTGAAGATTTTGACACTACCTGACCTAGCTTAAAGTGGATGTGTCAAAAGTTCGTTGTAAGGGGTCATTGCTGCAGACCCCAACAGATCAGAGCTTTGTAGAATAGAGCCAAGAAGGCACAGCTTGGAAACTGGATGGGTGACAGGGGTGGAGATGGGATTAGAACAGTCAAGATGAACTTCCATCAGCTGCTATCCTGATAAAGTCAGCTACAACCTGTGAAACATTGCCGCATGCACATGTTACAGCTTACCGCTGCTTGATCAGTCACCATATGGCCAGTGTGAACTGGACAAAAAATACACAGGCCAAAAAAAGATAGTTGAGGGAAAATGTATCCAGCTCCCTACTTTCACTATTATTTTATTATTATTATTTATTTCCCGCCTAGTCAACGGAGACAGAGACAAACTGCTGTGTCCACACTGCATTGCTGACCAGGTTAACTCAGCACAGATATGGGACACTTTGTAGAATATTTTTCCATTGGTCATTAATACAACTTGCCTGGGTGTCATGAAGCTATGAATGTATATAGTATATTTTAACCTGTGTAAATTAATAAAATGTTTCATTTAGTTTAATGTAAAACCGCGGGAACTGGTGGTCTGATTCCTGAATTCAGAGTCGCACCTCAAACATAACACTTACAATTATAGGTTATGACAGTTGTTTAAAGTTTCCCTCTGGGATTTTTAAATAAGTCAGTTTTACCAATTACATTGGTCATAACACTGGGCCAAGAGTTTTAAACTCTAGTAGACTCTTGAGTTACCTGAACTTTCTATCCAATTTTATCAGATCACACCCACCGGATCCAACCTTCAGTATTGTTTTCAAATACAGACGGAACTGCATATGGAGGCCACATCAGAACAAAATCTATAGAGATTGTACCATTTTAAAATACAGGAAATATGCAAGATTTGCGCAAGAAATTATGCTAGATCTTTTCAAAGAAAAAGAACAAAATGTCAACTGCTTTTCATCCTTTTTATGAACACAACTGCTCTTGCAACTGAAGGAGTGCACAGCAAGCACTGCATGTGGCACTATATTGACTTGTATCTCAAATGTTGTTTCGGCTTCCTGTGACTCAACGGGGAAGTAAAACAAGGAACGAAAGGGGGACGATGTACACACCACATAAGAAAATATATTTTATGTGTGCATGTTTTGGGTTAAACATACTACCAACAGATGTCCAAGAATACAATCAAGAACACTTGCAATGCAATTGTTTCTGTGTGGACACCAGTACCTAATCCCTCCCCATCTTGATCTGATCATTTATTCAGCTGCTAACACTCTTCCCTGCACTTTGCATCCAACTGCTTTCCTCTCATTAGTTGCAAACATCCAAGTAAAACTCTTCAGTGCCAAGCTGGTCTAGTCAGATGCCGTGGCTAATATTGAAAGTCAGAACAAGCAGTGATTTAGGGGATGAGTGCAGAAAGGAAAGACGTAAGGGAGACAAGGACCGTATGGGCAGACTCAGAAAATGCAGAAGAACTTTGGAAATTCGATGTTAAAGAGAAAAGCAGTTCCAGGGCAAGGAGGAGCATTGAAATGAAATGAGTTATTTATTATATTTAGTAACAGAACATAATTGGACTGTGTCCATTTCAGCCCAGATTTAATCAGTTCCAGATTCTTAAGGTCTACAACCTTTGAAAGGCACAATATTAAAGGTCTTGTTCATTCTTCATTTAATAACAAAGGATTCAAATTTATACAGTTGCCTCTGAACATCTCAAAGTGCTTCACAGCCAATTAATTATTATGTTGCTTGAGGAATAAATGTTGATCAGACAACAGGGCAACTCCCTTGCTCTTCTTCAAATAGTGCCGTGGGATCTTTAACAGCTACTTGAAAATACAGACAGGGCTTTGGTTTAGCCCCACACCCTTACTCATTATTACACTGAAGTTTCCAACTAGACTATGTGCTCACGACCCTGGAGTAGGTCTTAAATCCATAACACCTGACTCATGGCACAACTTCTGCAGTTAATTACTCTAAGCTTGTTAGCTCAACCAATCATTCAAGCAATGCAAAGTAATTCATTATTTTCTTAGATATATGCCACTCACATGGTAATAAGAGACATTCTATACAAACACTGAAAGCATGAGAAAAACAGTCACAACCAAAGTCACTTTACACCCAACTTACCGTTGAGACCAGGTAACACAAACCCTCATAAGATTTTTTTTTTGCACTAGCTAATAGTGATATCCATTCATACCAGCCATTTTTTTCAATCACTGTGGAATTCTTTATGCATTTTAAATCAACATAGAAGATTTTGCTTCGTGAGTACAATCTGATAAAATTGGATAAGAGCTTCTGGTAACTTGAGAACTTACAAGAGACTCTTGACCTGAATTCTCAGGAGTGCCACCGGAAATTCTCAATACTCTGAACTGTTGAAATCATGTATACAGATTTCTCTGAAGCGATATCTTTTGGTGCAGAACTGCCTTGGTTGATTCTTAGAAGTATACGAACATTTTAAAAAGAGTTCTGGGATTCTGAAAGTTGAGGATTTTTATGCTCTTGTGTAGCAATACCCGGTTTCCAAAATATACACAAGTTAATCATAATGTCATCATTCACAAGTTTAATTTGAAAACAAGGAAGAAGCATATTCATTATGTGTTTACAACCAAATGTAACCTACTGTATCTAATAAGTTTCCACCATTACAGTGCAATCCTTAAAAAATTCCTTAGCCAATCAGAAACAAAGTAGGTTATCTTTTCTTGACGATAAGCAAGTAGTCTGTCCATCAGCTCAGCATCAACTGACTTTAGGACAGTTTATATTTTAAAGTAAAATCAGAGGTTGTCTTTAGTCTTCAAATAATTCACACTGACAGCACCTTTCCTAACAGTGCTGTTCCCATTAGAGGCAAGTGCAATAAATCCACTATTGATGAGTAAAGGTAGCTGTAGGATCTCATATGGTGGTACCTTCATTGTCCAATATAATATAGGGCTGGAAATAGTCGTGAGTCCCCACATTCTGGTTTCACGCATATGGTGCAGCAATACTGTAAGCATTGAATGAAGACAATGCCGACATAAGTTGAAGCACAAACAACTAAATAAACTTCAAGAGGGACAAGTACTCACACAAGGCATTGCCTACTGAAAATTCTGACAAATATGTATGACTGAGACTGTTATGTTGGCTATTCTAGAATATGAGCTTGTTGCAGAATTTTTTGACAATGTATTGTGATGGTAATGTGACGTCCTCACTGGTTTAAAAACAGAAATGCTGGAAACATTCAGCAGGTATGAAAGCAACTGTGGAGAGAGAAACGGAGTTTAGGTCTGTGGCTCTTTGTCTGAACACTGGGTTCAGTGACCTATGACATTGAATGGAATCTTCCGTGCCCATTGGCAGCAGGCGTGTTTGGCGGTGTGAACGGACAATATGGCGAGAATCCAAAAATCAATTTCATGACGCTACGGAACCAGTTTGAAATCATCTGCTCTGCCCATCAATGGCAGGCTGCATTTTCCACCATTGGAAATCCATTATAATACATCTCCATATCATTATAAGCCTAGCTTGCCGGAATCATACCCCCCACGCTGGATCGTCCGAGCAATCACGCTGATGTGTTTCACGACTGAACATACGCGACGTGCACCTGGCGGGCTGCAATTTGCTCGGGACTTCGAGGTTTGTTTGCCTACCTTGTTTCGGGCAGCACTCGCAGTCATCAGCGCCAGGCTTCGCAGGCAGCACCCATTTTAGCGGGGCTCATGGGCAGGTCTCTACCTACCAGACCAGCCATAAGGCGGGGGTGGCTTTTCAATGGCTGCAGGGCCAGGGCTTGCTTGGGAAGTGGAAGAAATGGTCTCAGGCAAGGGAAGAGGCTGCAGGGTGAGGGCTGTACTGGGGAACGGGGTATCCCACGGTGTGTGTGGGGGAACAAGTTGATCTGTGCAAGTGGCCTCAAGATGGTGAGGGCTGAGGAGGCAGCCTCCAGAGGAGACGAGGCCAGATGGAGATGTGAGGTTGTGTGTGAGAGTGTGAGCGGTGATGTCCCTTGAATTGGCAGTGAGTGAGATGCTACTGATGTGTGATGGGCTTGAGTGTGTGAGATTAGAATAATGGGATGGTTGCCTTACCCTGGTGGCACAGATGAGATCATTCATCCTTTTACTGCATTGGATGGCCAACCTCTTCTGTGCCATCGCCTACCAAGCCAGAGTGGTGAGATTGCTGGATCTCCTGCAGCCAGGGCTGGGGTAGAGGACAACACGGTGGGTCTCCACAGCCTCGAAAAGGCATTCCAGGGATGTATTACTGAATCGCAGGGCTGCAGTCTTCTTGCCTTTTAGGACCACTTCTTCTGTGCAGCAGTCCTGGGCTGGAAGAACTGAGAGGTGTGCGCATGGCTGCACTTTAAATATGGCGCCTGCCATGATGAAGCGGCGACGTGATGGCGTGGTGGGCAAATGAGAGCCCGCCCACCATGGAAAGGGCATGTTTCCCAGGAATGCACGATTAATGAGGTGGGATTGGGACGATATGGCGTGAAAAGCCACCATTGCAGCCAGCGGGTAAAACGTTCTTTTCCCACCTGCTACCGCACTTAGTGCAAATCAGGGACAGTTCCGCCCATTAACTCCGTTTCTCTCTTCACAGATGCTGTAGGCCTGCTGAGTATTTCCTGCATTTTCTATTTTATTTCAATCTTCCTGAATCCACAGCACTTTGAGTAGTTTGTTTGTTTTCAGTGTGAAGCTGTGTAGATCCAGCACAGCGGTATATAGTTAGGTAGAAGTGCGACCAAAGAGAGGAATTCCAAATGCAGCTCATGACCAATCTGGAAAATCTTCACATATCCAGCTTAATTCCAGAATAGTGGGATCAAATAAAGTCAGCTGTACTAGAATCCTGTGCCCAGATAATTGGGTTCGAGCATCGTTATCACTAGGACTGGTTTAAAATGATGCTGAAATATGTAGGTAAACGAGTGGCCTTCATTGCCTGACAGAACCAAGCTACAGGCCAGTTTCCATGTAATAAACTAAACACCTATAAAATAAGTGAGTTGGCTGTTGACAGGAGAATTATTTACAGCCTTTACTCTGCCAGATCCACTACAGGAAAACAGATTTTTCCAATGGTTAAAACTTTAGAGAAATTAAATGTCATAATGTGTAATATGTTAGCAATGGACTTAAAGTAATATACATTTCTTATACATTATTATTACAGGATATATTTGTAATTAATTTTAATTTTATTAAGTTGAACATTTGCATACAGGACTGATGGGCAATAAAATAATTTCTTCCTCTAAGGCTAACCAGATTTCTAGTATGGTATAAATATTTAACTCAGTTCCAATCAGCTATCTGCCAAACCACCCCATCATAATACAGATATACATCAGGTTTCAGCTTTCTACTGCAGATAGTGAATCTTGAGACAAGCCAATTTTACCAGCTTTACAACTTCTCTTGCCGAAGAAGTCTACTTTATCTGTCACTGTAGATTTAGAATGCAATTGTTGCTTCCCAATTCACTTCTTGTGGGTGAACACAACAACCACCGCTTGGGTCACACATGTATTCATTCAATCAGTGGCTGTGGTCATGTGGTCTGGGTTTAAAGTAATTTTTTCTGACATCAATGATACTTACTTCCACAAGATCCAAATGTGGGTGGAAAAATTAAAATAAAACCCAGATGTGTACCTAATGGACTGTATAAACTGTATCAAAACAAAATTATTGCTGAGGTCCTTATCAGCGCAGTCAACATGTGTTTTTCAGGCAAAATATTAGTAAATTTACATTTTAATCTTTCAATACAGAAAAGCACAACTCTCGAATGACACACAGCCAATAACTCAACTTTGTTCCTATGCTTTTTTTAAAAAGTACCATTGAGGAGATAAAATATACAAATCTAAAGCATAAACACAGAAGAGCTGTAAATATACGGCAAGTCAGGTAGCACCTGGAGGAAAAGGAGGTTTAAACACTGTGGGTAGAAACTCTTCACTAACACTGCAAAGAGCAAGGACTGATCTAAGCTAAAGGAGAGAGGTGAGGACTGTAAGTGAAGATCACCTAGCAGTATATTTCATTTTCATTTGTTGTTCTCTTTTCCTTGAACTCAGTTTCATGGCTCAGTTTCACGAACACAAAAGTGTTTTAGTAACCAGCAAAGGACCACCAAAAATTGTCTTTTTGGTAGTACAGAACTTGAGTATTGCTGACAAAAGAGACATGTCTAAGCTTTCTGTCTTGCACCCATCAGGACAAGAATACTAATATACTTAGTACTCTTATATTGGGATTCTTGCAAAGTGTCCTGATGAGTGCAAGATGAAAAGATTCGACGTGCCTCTTTTTTCAGCAAGACCACTAAAAAGTTGATAAAAAGGGAAAAAGTAGAATATGAGAGTAAACTAGCCAAAATATAAAACAGATTGTAAGAGCTTATATAAGTATATAAAAAGGAAGAGGGTAGCTAAAGTAAACGTTGGTCCCTTAGAAGCAGAGACAGGAGAAATTATCATGGAGAATGAGGAATTTGATGGAGGCATTCAACAAATATTTTGTGTCTGTCTTCACAGTAGAAACACAAGTTCCATACCAGAAATAGATAATAACCCAGGGGCTAAAAAGAGTGAAGAAATTAGGGAAATTAATATCAGCAGAGATAAAATATTGGTGAAACTTAAGGGACTAGAATCCAACAAATTCCCAGGACCTGATGGCCTACACCCTAGGGTTCTAAAAGAGATACCTGCAGAGATGATGGATATGTTAACTATGATCTTCCAAAATTCCTTAGATTCGAGAACAGTCCTACTAGATTGGAAATTAGCAAATGTTACACCTCTTTTCAAAAAAGGAGGGAGAGAGAAAGCAGTGAACTACAGGCCATTTAGCCTAACATCAGTTGTTGGGAAACTGCTGGAATCTAATATTAAGGAAGTCTTCACAATGCACTTAGAAAAGCATAGTGTGATTAGAACAAGACAGCATGGTGTTACTAAAGGGAAATCCTGTTGACAAATTTATTAAACTTTTTTGGGTATGTAACTAGTAGGGTAGATAAAGGGGAACCAATAGAAGGAGTATACCTAAGGCATTCAATAAGATGCCACACAAAAGGTTAATAGGAAAAATAAGGGCTCATGGAGTTGGGAGTAATATATTAGCATGGATAGAGGATGGTTAATGGATAGAAAACAGAGTGGGCAAAAACAGGGCTTTTTCAAGTTGGCAGGCAGTGAATAGTGGAGTGTCGCAAGGATCAGTGCTGGGGCCTCAGCTATTTACAATCTATATTGACGATTTAGATGAAGAGACAGAGTAATGTATCTAAGTTTGCTGATGATACCAAGCTAGGTGGAAAGGTAAGCTGTGGGGAGGACACAGAGGGGCTGCAAAGAGATATAGACAGGATCGGTGAGTGGGCAACAAGATGACAGAAGGAGTATAATTTAGGGAAATGTGAAGTTATTCACTTTGGTCATAAGAATAAAAAAGCAGAACATTTCTTAAAGGTGAGAAACTTGTAAGTGTTGTTGTTCAAAGAGACTTGAGTGTGCTTATATGAGGAATGCAAAAGGTTAGCATGCAGGTGCAGCAAGCAAATAGGAAGGCAAATGGCATGTTGGCCTTTATTGCAAGGGGATTGGAGTACAGAAATAAAGAAATCTTGCATCGGTTGTAAATGGTTTTGATGAGACTACATCTGAAGTACTGTGTGCAACTTTGATCTCCATATTTAAGAAAGGATATACTTGCATTGGAGGCGGTACAGCAAATGTTCACTAGATTGGTCCTTGAGATGAGGGTGTTGTCCTATTATGAGAGGCTGAATAAATTGGGATTATATTCTCTGGAGTTTAGAAGAGCAAGAGGCGATCTCACTGAAACCTACAAAATTCTGAAGGGGCTTGGTAAGGTGGACGCTGAGAGATAGATTCCCCGAACAATGGAAACAAAAACACAGGGGCACAGTCTCAGGATAAGGGGCTGATCATTTAGGACAGAGATGAGGAGAAATTTCTTCACTCAAAGGGTTGTGAATCTTTGAAATTCTCTACCCCAGAGGGTTGTGGATGCTCCATCGTTGAATACATTTAAGGCTGGGATAGACAGATCTCAGGGAGTGAGCAGAAAAATGGAGTGGAAGCCCAAGATCAGCCATGATCGAACTGAATGGCGGAGCAGGCTCAATGGGCCATGTGGTCTAGTCCTGCTCCCATTTCTTATGTTCTTAACAGTCTCAGCAACTTTCTCTGTCCATCTCTGAGAAGCTGGTCCCATGACCTGTTAACCCATCTTTCTTTTCAGACTGTATCAGACATGACCTATATTTCCGATATTGCGTAGTTTCAAATCCCTACCAAGGACGGAGAGTTAGACCAGCGGGATTTTACATTCCTGCCGAAGTCAATGGAGTTTAGAATGGCTCGCTGCTTGCTGCGATCGGGCCGTAAAATTCCAGCCCATATTGGGAACTGTTCTAGAAAAGAATTAATGATCTAATAATACATCGCCAAAACACACACCTCTCTGCAGCCCCGGGAAATGTTTCCTTTACTGTCTACAAACCTTCATCGTTATTTTAAATGACAGATTTTTACAGCACAAAAACAGGTCATTTGTCCACCGGAGCCTCCTCCCACCTTACCTCATATAACCTTCTATTCCTTTCTCCCTCATGTACTTATCCAACTTTCCTTTATTATTCACCTAAACCATATTATCACCACTCTCTGGATAAAGAAAGTTTCTCCTCAATTTCATTTTGGATTTATTATTGGCCATCTCATACTCACAGACCCTAAATCTGATATTTTAAAATAGAAAAGTTCAGACGACTACTGGAAAAGATAAGACTTGCATTTCTATAGCCTTTCTGTAGCCTTTCAGGACTACAGGATGTCCCAAAGTGCTTTACAGTCAATGAAGTACTTTCGAAAAGTCGCTGTTTTAATGTGTAGGAGTGCAAGTCTTTAATTTGTAACCAGTACTCTTGAAGTTTGCCTACTTAAACTGTGTTATACCTCAAAGTAATCCAATATGTGAAGTTATTTGGGAAGTGAGAGGGAGACTTGCTTTACACTCTGGAATTATCCCAGTCCTGGTCTACTTCCTCACTCAATCTCCCAACAGATCCCTGATGGCCTCTGGAAGGCAGCGGGCCAGGCCGCCTGCAGGCATTACGGTCGAGAACCACCTCGGGCCCCATCCAGACAGGAGGAGGCCTGGCTTTAGGACCTGAGCGGCAACACATGCAGCCAGCTGGAGAACTGATTTGAGGAAGAAGGCAGCAGCAATGTGAATCTATTCATCTGCGCAAATACTTAACGACATCTTTTTATTCATTCAAGGGATGTGGGTGTCGCTGGCTAGGCCAGCATTTATTGCCTATCCCTATCCCTACCTTCTCTGGGAAACTACAAATTAAAGTTTTCTTTACAAATTAAGAAGGGACGAGGGTGGTTAGTGCAATCCTCCATTCTGTGTTTTATAAGAATTTACTTTCTGCTTCCAATGACATGGACCATTAAAAACAATCCATCGTGTTTCATATTAGATATGATGTAAAAGCAGTGAAAATGGGAGTACTTTTGTGTGCAGCAAGTCCGGCTGATATAATGATGATAATTACTGTAAGGTAACAGATAGCTTCAGCGGTAGATTTTATAGATTGCTGTCGCAAGAGGGCTAGAATAGCATTTCCAACCGTGCCAGCAACCAACGCTTTAATCTTTTCCGCAACTATAATCTTAAATCCAACTCTAGACACCCTACACCACATCAAATGTTAACCCTCTCGGTGCTATTGCAGCTTTTCGAAATATTCTCGTCTTTTCTGTCGCGCCTTTGCAACATTTGCATTTGGTGATATATGTGGAGGTGATTATTCAATTAGGGATCTATCCCAACTTTCTCTGGCAATATATTATTACCACGCCACAGTGAAAAGGTTATCCTCATCCATCAGTGTGCTGATGATAGATGGAATTGGGAAGATGTGCAAATATTTGATTGAGATCCTCAAAGGGGCTTGCCGCCCCTTAGCCAAAGTTCACCACCAAACCTTTAACTGGAGCTTCGAAACTGACTGTACTGCCCTCCCTCACCCTCATTGTAATAAATGTGTCACTGATACAACGCTGGGTGCTTCAGTTCACCCCCTTGGAGGGGACCCTCTGCTACTGGTGAGATGCTGATTGGAAGTGGGATGCCTGGTCAGCACTTACCTGGGGGACACACACAGCCACCAGGAACACTGCGAACCACTCGAATCTTGGGTAAACGTGCCTTCAGTTTCTGGAATCAGACAAATACTAGTTGGAGCTTTGCACGCACTGTTTTGCAGCAAATAACCCCCCCACCCCGCAACCCCACCAGCCACTCAAATAAATAACCTGAATAGCAATTTCATACAGCGGTTAAAACTGTCACTAAACTATCATTGTTCTGCTAGCATTTTGTTGCTGTAAATAAGCAGATCTTTAAAATCCCAGCGGCTGGGAGCTTCACTGTACTCTCAATATATTTAAGAAAGTGGTTTTTTTTGGGGGGGTGGGGTGGGGGGAGGGAGTGAAAGTGTTTTTGGCAGAAGGTGGAAATGCTTCAGTGCGATATTCTTTAAGCCGATGCCAACTGTGATACAATAAAAGCCCAGGCAATTCTTTTTTTTGCGTATTTGCAATAAATAGTTGGGCATGTGTTTTGGACCAAGTTGCTGGAAACCTAAGTATTTGTTTAACTTCGCTTCAGGGTTTGGCGGAAAAGATTATCTTTTATTTACGAGCTGTAATTAAATATACAATTTGCAATCACACTAACAATGCGATGCAATGATAAATGATAGCTTGCAAGGAATACTTGCAGTTTCGGAGTTTTAACACTCTTGCAAGGCAGTCACTGCACCAACCTCGTCCAGGAGTTGATCTACTCTGTTAAAAATAGCCGGTTCCATTTGGTCCATTGAGAACCGGGTTGAGAAAGCCTGCCTTTCTGCCTCCAAATGTGAGACGCGAGTTTGCAGATCTGAAGTCCTGTAATGCACCAGAATGCAAAACCCGAGAGACACAATTGACAGGAGACAGCACACGACCCCAGAGATGTCTGGACAGTGTCGCCAGCGCTGGAACATCTGAGATGCATTACAGGTCCTTCGGAAAGCCGGGCGACTCGCCTCCCGTGTCGACTTCGGAGAACCTTCCATAGTCGCTCAACTCGCACGCAGCCTTATGGAGCCGAGACTCGCCGTAAAAATCCTCAACTCATGGGAGCTGATCCAGGGGAATTGGCCGTGCAAATGTCTCCGAAAACAACTACGGAAAAAAAAAAACAGTGGCTAACTTTATAGATTCCCCGTCGGCCGCGGTTGTTCACTTGGATACACACTGGAAATGAAGCAGAAAAGTTGAAGTCTGAGGTCTCCCACAACTCTTGCTAAGAACAGTAACTCTGTGCACTCAGCCTGATCCACACAGATGGTAGTTACGGGTCAGCAATGAAACCATCCCCAGTCTTAACGGGAACCTAGCACAGTCCTTCACTGCTCTGGTTTATCAATGCTATTTCCAGCCATACGTCTGCTTAACATAATTTATTTATTTTTCAACGTGACAGGGCGGGTTTCAGGTCGGAATCTCCACTTTGATCGTGAGTGACGTGCACCTTCCCTCCTCCTCCCACCAAACACATCCGATTATTTTTAAACTGCTGTGAAGAGTTTCTTTTTAAAGGGCCAACAAGCACGGGGCAGAAATTTCAAATGCTGCAGTCTGCTCCTGAACATGTAGCCCACTGGGTCAAACGGACCGTTATAATCCGAGTTACAAGGATAAGAGACAGGCAATACTGGGACACACACACACACACCAGCAGCACTTTACTTAGGGAACTGAAACCAACGTTAAAAGTGCCGCAGCTTCGCCCGACCCCTTTCGACACTGTCACTCATGACCATATCACACAAAGATGAAACGTAGCCATTTGGCAGCTCCCGAATTCACACATGGACCGAAACAGACTGCTCACTCGACACCAATGAATAACAGTCTCCAAATGCTGGAAATTGCAGTGCTTCCTAACGTTTTGCCTGCAAGTGACCCAAATTAATTCTGTTTGCTATCCGCACCTTGTTTCCACAACTGGTTGTGTGTGTTGGTGGTTTTCTTCAGCTCAGATTTATTTGCGGTGGTTGTTTTTTATTTAACCCAGTCCCCCTGGCATAGCCTTCCTACCACCCGGAGATTTTACTGGACAGTGGCTGCTTAATGGATAATCCCAAGGAAAGCTTTCAGCTATTAGAAAAGGCTGGGGCTCCTTTCTCTAGAAAAGGCTGAGAGGTAACCCAACAGAGGTCTTTAAAATTGTTTGTTAGGGCACAGGTAGAGGAGGTGTTTCCACTTACACTTCTCAGCAGCTCTGACTTTATCTGAATGATTGCCTTTTTCTATGTTCATTTATACAGTGTACATTGGAGGGTGATATAGAAGGGGTGGACGCCAAGTTGGCATTGCTTGGATTTCAGCACTGAAACAAGTACTGGCCTGATTTATATTTTTTTGTCAGTATCCTGTGCGTACTTTCGGTAGGCATCAGCTCCCGAGAGCTTCTTATTAATTGACCAATTGAAAGATTAACCCTAATAAGCTTGTTACGCCACAGTGGTGTACTCTGCAGTGTTTTGGGCAGTGAAGGCACCTCAAGCTCCTTAGGGAAGAAATGTGAGACTGTTATCAGCAAACAAGCTCAGAGCCGCTCCATTGGACCACCTGGGAACAATCATGTCCATGGAACATTACAGCACATTATTTCTGCCATTTGCCCCATCCCCGCACCCTCAACTCCTTCCCCCCCAAGTGTCTACATTATTTTTCTGCATGAGTTATCTTGTCTAATCCCACTCTCCAGCTTGCTCCCTGTGCTGTTTAATATTCAATTTTTAGGCCACTATCTTATTCCCTATTAAAATAACAAACAGACTCTGCTTCAGCAATGGATTGTGGTGGAAAATTATAACCAGCCTTCATGTGAAGATTTTTTTCCCCTACTCTTGTCATTTAATAGTTTTTGGGTTTATTTTAAATTTCAGGTCCCTATTAGCTATCTGGTTGACCAGTGGAAACAATCTATCACTATTTGCCTTACCATAATCTTCCTAATCTTTGAAGATCTCAATCAGGTAATCCCTTAATCTCAATTTAAACCTGGTGCCCAAAACTGGACCCAGTACTCAAACTATGGCCTAACTAGCCTCTTGTACAGATTCAAACTTTTGGATTCAACACCTCTAGTTATGAAACTGAGGATTCTGCTGTCTTATTTTATGACCTTGACTATTTGAGCTACCACTGTTAGTAGTCTATATTCCATTCTTCTGCTTAGCTCCATTTAAAATTTTACCATTTAAAGTATGCTTTCTTTCATATTCTTACTTATCATTTTTTTGTGCATTGAACATCTATTAGCATCTATTGCCCATCTTTCTAAATTGTGCTACAGTTTTTCCACAACCTTAGTCAATATTCACTATTTCCCCAAAGTCCAAGCACAGGTCCTTTAGGTAAATTGTAAATACAATGGATTTCAGCATAGAACTCTGATATGCCACTCCGCACATCTTTTCAATCATACTGCTTGTCTTATTCTGTTCTTTCCCTTCTTTCGTTCAATTATATCCCTCTGTCTATGGCTACATTTCCTTTAGTTTCATGTGCTCAAAGTTTCTGTGTGGTACCAAATGCTTTCTGAAGATCAACATAAATTATAAATTAAAGGTTTTTTTATCTAACCTCCCTGTTAGATCGTCAAACAATTCTAAAATGTTGGTGAAGCTCAACTTACTTTTCAGAAAGCCATACTGATCAACTTATGTTTGTCCAAGTCCAACTTTATCCTATATTTATGGACTCCTGGATGTTAAGTAAGAACAGAACTAAAAAGACCTATAACTTTCTGGCTTAGCACAGTCTCCCATGTTGATCAGTGGAGTCACATTTATCACTGTTTAGTCCTCTGATACTGTTTTCTTCTTGGTGAGTAGAATACTCTGCACATGCAGAAGAAAATATGTGCAGAGTTCTGTTCTTCCTAGAAAGAAAATAATATAGGAGTTGGCAGTAGAACTTGGGTCACATTGCTCTATACGCTTACCAGTATGAGGTCAGTACCTGTAGTATGACAATGCTTGAACATTCCAGGGGTATCTTTCATCTTGTTCACAGCTTCCATTAAAGTCTATGACTGGGAGCAAACCATTCTTATCTTAATATGATATGGGAAAAGAATACTGATGATAAAAATACATTAGTGCAACATCAGTCAGACTTGTACTCCCTTTCCCAATTAGCATTCATGCCAGAATCAATAGTCCTAATTCTATTTGGAGACTCACAAATAGATCATAAACATCTAACTCCATGAGTGCATTGCAAAGTTTCTGAATTATGTCACTCCACAACACTATAGACAAATTGATACTCTGCAGAAGTTAACATGTTAAAAAAAAAATTTAAAAAAAAAACTGCAGATGCTGGAAATCCAAAACAAAAACAGAAATACCTGGAAAAACTCAGCAGGTCTGGCAGCATCGGCGGAGAAGACATTTTTTTTGTTATTTATTTACAATAGTGCAGTAGCATTGCAGCATCATAGACGATGTCTAAGGACACAATGGCAACAAGAAGCAGCTGATGCATATTCCCAGTAGGATGGAATTCTTGAACTTATTGTGACTTTTTTTGGACCATAGGGATTGTGGAAGATTGAGAACAGGCCCTCAGTATCATGGTAAAGAGCAAGCTTGTATAATCGAGTTTTATTGTACCATGTGATATCTGGTTTTATTTTAACTCCTGAAGCTCGAGCAAATACACATGAATATTTTATATTAAAATCTTCGAAAATCTTAATTCTATTCCATTCTGATTTTCACCTGAAGGGCAACTCATGGTCATGAAGTAGGAGTAGGGATTGGGTCCAAGTTTCTGTAGAACTATCAACAACTGTGCTTTGTGATTGGCCTCACAAGAGCATGGTGAGAGAATCTGAGAATGAATACTCTGCTTCCATTTTATAACAAGTTACCCATTTAAAAACTTGCACAGGTTATGTAAATCCTAGCAGAAAGACTTGACTTTCAGACATCCCTTGGCCCAAAGAAACAACTACCTATTTAATTAGGATATATTTAAAATCCTAAAGATAATAGATAAGGTAAGTAACTGTGTTTCAAAAGTCACAGATTCTAAAACAAGAGGGCACAGCCTCAAACTTAACAAGGGAAGGATGAACAGATAGTTTAGATTTAGATTTATGCAGAGAGAGGTTCATGTATGGAATGAGTCACAAAGAGAGACAATAGGAGCTGATCGTATTAACAAATTCATGAAGCAGTTGGATAACTTCTTGTAGATGGATATGAAAAATATCATGGGATATGATATTTTCTTAATAATGGAGCTGGATGGATGTACCAAAGTTCTATTTTTTCCAACCCTTTTCATACTCCATGATACCAGACAGTTAGCAAAAGGCCTAAGATAGTCTTCGTACAGGAACTGTAAATTCAAAAGCTATTCAAAGGCAACTCATTACACTGAAAAGCACAGAAAACAATGTTTCATATTCTGCATCATGATTATAGCTTATGTTTATTCTGTTGATAGCTATTTGTATAATAACAGCCAGGATGATACAAATATTTAACAGCCTGTAGCAATGAACTGCTCACTGATTATTTCTATTCCTGTGTGTGAAGAGGGTAACGTATGGCAGAGCAGAGATTAAACATTATGGAGTTTGAAGACCTTTCTTAAGAACATATCTGGTAAGATTGCTTTTCTTTTAGTAATTATTTTCCTAGCTGTGCTGGTGTATGACTGTTAACTCATTAAATACAGAAAAATCTTTTACACCATGTAAATGAGATTTCTGACATTCAAACAGCTCAAACATGATTTTCAATTACTACGGGGAGTTGTTCCCTTCGCTTCATTGATCAAAGTTGTATACTGTGACAATATTGCCATGCTGAAGATAAGCTAACTTGTAATGGATCAATTTGCTAATGTTATCAATGAAATGCTCACTGAAATGAATCCTAAGTCAAGTATTTTGACATAAACTCAAGTCCAAATAACTGACATAAATTCAAGGCCTATCGGATGTGGGTACAGCAGGTGTTATAGTAAGAGCAGAATCTCAGTTTGTACCCATACTGCATCCAAATGAACAACAGAGTTTGTACCAGTGTTGTATTGGTACGTGGACTGCTTGCCCTCCATTTGGAAATGAATGCCAGGTTCAACTAGAAACATATATTAATCTTTTTGGTTTAATTCTCCCCTGAGGGTTGTAGAACAAGTTTGCCTCCATCTGATTTCAACAGCTGTTAACAAGCCCTTAATGAGAATCTTGTTTCTCTTCTCTCTGTTTGTTATTCGCCTTTCAACTTGATACTTATGGGAGGAATGCTCAAAATGGTAAGAATTATGATTTGGTTACACTTAAGTCTGAGGAAAGCATTATCCATATATTTCTGTTCAGCTCAGTGTTACTTCTATAACTTTACACATGCTATAAAACATCCTGATGCCCAATGGAAATATTAAGAAGAAAATGTAACTCATGAAGAGACAATACATAAATTATTTTGTATATTTTCCTTGTTAATGTAGTGTTGGTTGTGCTTGATTGGTTAACGCTTTATGTGTTGGAATCCATTCAACATTGGGGTTAAAAAAATTCAAAGCTTCTAAGCAGAGGCCAAGTCCAGTGTCAAACAACTCAGTCAAACTAGTTCACATAATCAGCTCATCAAAAAAAATCACATAGCCTTGGATTAAAATGAGTTATAACTAATTTTCTACCATCCCTCCACCCAACCCAAAAAGGTCTCCAACTATAGTGTGGTTTATGATCACACAATTAGCCTGTTGTAAACAGAATTTAATTAACAGATTGACACAGAATGTGGTGCTAATTTTGGTCTTGTGCACTCTGCACAAATGGACATTGCCTATGTTCACTGTATACACAAGTTTTTCCTTTACAACTGTAAAAATGTAGCCAAGCTTGCTATAATGATTGCTTTGGGTTTTTACTGAAAGCAACAGCAAATTCTCTGTTGTGCAGAGAAGGTGAGTATGACCAATTATATGTTTTGATTTATTTTTGTTTTGTCAGCTGAAGAATACACTAGTCCATCAAAGTAGTGACTGTCTTCAATCTGGTAAGGAGAAGGTTAGAAGAAATTTTATTGGGACTACCTGCTGTGTAACTCATCGCTGGTCAAGAAATCTACTTAACTTTGAAAGAAAATAGAACAAAAAGCAAATATCCTGCATTATACCCAAGCTGCACTCCTAACAAGCTTCAACCTCCTCCATTTTAGTTCCATGCATCATATTGATGTTTGGTCACTGATATCTTATTTGGCTGCCTTTATATCTCATATCTGGAAAAGCGGGTTCAATATTTTTGAATATGTTCAAGGTTCCCCATGCAAAGATTCAGTTTGGGGCCCCGTCATAAAGTTGAGATCAATGTATCGCAATGCTTAAACTTATTACTGGATCTGTTCAGGCTCCCTGACATATTTGAAGCTTTTTGTAGTTGTACGGGTTAACATAAGAACATAAGAAATAGGAGTAGGAGTAGGCTTTGCAGCGACTCAAACCTGTTCTTTCAATAAGATTTTCTACCTCAACTTCATTTTCCTACCCTTGATCCCCTTAGTGTCTAAAATAATATTGATCTCAGTTCTCAATATACTCAAAGATTAAGCATCTGCAGCCTTCTCTGGCAGAGAATCCCAAAGATGCACAATCCCCTGAGTGAATAAATTTCTTCTTATCTAAGTCCTAAATGGTCGACCCCTTATCGTGAAATTATGACTCTGTGTTCTAAACTTTCCAGCTGAAAGAGATGGCCTCTCAGCATATACCTGTCAATTGTATACATTTCAGTGAGATCACCTCTTATTGTCCTAAACTCCAGAGAATATAGGCCTAATCTAACACCAGCCCGAATATCCCATCTTTATTATTGTGCAAAAGGGTTTATTGAATCTACATGTCTGAACAACACTGATTAACAATTAAAATATTCAGCTGTACTAATGCAGTCAGGAATGAAGCAAGGGATACTGCATTTGAATGTATTTCCATACCATAACATTCAGAAGAGGGGACATGAAATTGACTGTTTATAGAATGATGTACTTTTAAGAGGAAGGAAACTACAAAAGTTTTAGATAAAATTGCTGACGTCATTTATTTCACTAATGGTATCAGTGTAGACTAATATTAACTTTGGACAATGAAACAAAGGAACTCTTGAGGTTACAATGTATTTGAATAGTGTAAAACAATATTTTTAAAAGTAAGCTCTCTGCATTCTGGTGCACCAGTTCTTCACACTTCACACATTCCACACATAAGCTGTAATATAACAAAAATTGCTTATGAATTCCTAATCACAGAGAGCTAATGATTGAGAAGCAAAGCCCTTGCTGGGGAAGACTTTGTAAAGACAATGTGAGAGTGAGGGAATTAAATTCAATAATTATGATGCCTTTAATGATTGACCAGCATACCAACACTGAGAGCTTCGGCTTATACATAAAGAATATCCATTGGACATGAGAACTGGAAACCAATAGAATCGTGGCAACTAAGAACTTCAAGAAGTGAATTAAAAGGAAAATGTGGAGCAGACTATAAACTATATTTAGAGTTTTCACATAATATTATGCAAAGTGATATAGCAGCAAATAAAGATAGAAGTCCTTTAAATCCACCTGCAATTGATTTCAGTACTCAGTTTAATATGATTTCAAGATATCCATTTTCCTTATACCTATTTTGTGATTGAGATATCAAAACTCAGTGACATATAAAAAGACATCATAAATGAACCTCTCCAGTCATCCAGCTGGGTGGGATGCTCTGACCTGGTTCCATTCTTATCTTTCTAACTGGAGCCAGAGTATCACTTGCAATGGCTTCTCTTCCTCCTCCCTTACTGTTATCTCTGATGTCCCCCAAATACCTGTCTTTTGCCCCATCCTATTTCTCATTTACACTCTGCCCCTTGGCAACGTTATCCAAAAGCACAGGATTAGTTTTCACACGTGTGCTGACAACTACCTCAGCACCTTTCTGAGGCCATCCAAAGCTCTGTTGCTCACATCCTAACTTGCACCAAGGCCCGTTCACTTACCACCCCTGTGCTCACTGACCTACATTGGCTCCTGGTCAAGCCATATCTTGATTTTAAAAATCTCATTCTTCTTTACAAATCCCCCCCATAGCCTCACTCCTCCCTATCTCTGCAATCTCTTAGCTCCACAGTCCTCTGAGATATCTGCGCTCATCTAATTCTGGCCACATGTGTACCCCTCCACCAGTTTAATCGCCCTGCCATTGGTGGCCCATCTTTCAGTTGCCTAGGCCATAAGCTCTAGAATTCCCTCCATACATCTTTCCATTTCTCTACTTTGTTTTCCTCTTGTAAGGCACTCCTTAAAAACTTCCTCTGACTGAAGATCTTCTTATGTGTCTCGGTGTCATATTTTATTTGATAATACTGTGAACTGCCTTGGGATGTATTACTTTGATAAAGGTACTATATATAGATATAAGCTGTTGTTGTTGAACATTTGAAATATTTTCATTTGAAAGTTATTATTATTTAGTAGTGGGAGAAGAATAATTTCTGTTGAATATCACTCACTCACATATAACATTGATTCCAAGCATAAAACTGTCACCTCAGGGCATCTAAAGTGTTAATTTATTAGTGTGATTCATAAGGTAATGCTAGACATTCTGCAGGTCTTGAGAGAATTTGTACATAACCGCACTAAATGGGCACTGACGTGTGTAAATGAAAGCTTGATAGCTGCACTATCTGAGGAAGCAACAGAAATCCTAAGTCTGCAGACTACAGACAATTTTATCATTGCCCTCCGATATACAGTGTGACACCTTCTCACACACACTCGCATGTCTAGAGATGGCAGTTTATCGTGATGACAGCAGAATTTTCCATGACTATATTTGACAGTGTGGAATTTTTGCTGATTGAATGAATAACTCAACTGATTAGATTTATGGTTGTTACAGATTTTTAGGAACAGAATCTTAGCAGAAAATGCTTCCTCTCTAACCTGATCTATTTATTTATCTTGGCACATTTTGCACCTTCTTCCTTTCTCTACCCTTCTTTAATGAACTTTTGCCAAAGCGAACCAGTTCAGTGTATAAAAGCAGCTTGGACCTCTCACTTTCCCTCTCCTCCAGGCGTGTGTGACTGACTTCCACATCATTTGCTTTCAGAGTTACAGCATCATACAAGAATTATCCAAAACTTCACTGCTCGTATTCTAATTTGCACCAAGTCCTGTTCACTGATCACCCCTGTGCTCACTGACCTCCACTGGCTCCTGGTCCAGCAATGCTTCCAATTTAAAATCCCTATCTTTGTTTTCAAATCCCTCCAAGACCTCACCCTTCCCTACCTCTATATTCTCCTCCATCCCAATATCTCTTTGAGATTTCTGCTTTTCTCCTGTTCTGGCTTCTTGCTTATCCCTCACTTCCTTCACTCCATCACTGGCAGCTGTGCCTTCAGCTGTCTTTATTTAATTTATTTTTTCACGGGATGTGGATACCACTGGCAAGGTCACCATTTATTGCCCATCCCTAATTGCCCTTGGGCTGACTGGTTTGCTTGGCTTTTTCAGAGGGCATTTAAAGTCAACCACATTTCTGTGTATCTGGAGTCACATGTAGATCATACAAAGGATGGCAGATTTCCTTCCCTAAAGGGGCATTAATGAACCAGATGGGTTTTTAACTACAATCAATGACAGTTTCATGATCACTATTACTGAGACTAGCTTTTCAATTCCAGATTTTATTAATGGAATTTAAATTCCATCAGCTGTCATGGTCAGATTTGAACCCATGTCCCCAGAGCATCAGCCTGGGCCTCTGGATTACCAGCCTGGTGATATTACCACCATGCCACCATCTCTCCCTGTCTGGGCCCTAAAGTCTGGAATTCCCTCCCCAAATCTATTTCCTTCTCTGCCTTTTTCAATTCCTTTAAGACTTGGCTTAAAACCTACTTCTTTGTCTGAGCACCTGTCCTAATGTATTTTGCCTCAATGGGAACTGTTGTCTGATTATGCTCTTGTGAAGTGCCTTGCAATGTTTTACTAAGCTAAAAGTGTTATATAGAAACAAGTTGTAGTTGAATGTGCCCCACAAGTCTGTGATGCTGAAGCAGATTTAGTTTCAATTTCTTCAAAGTAAACTTAAGATACTACAGGCAGTTTTTTCCCTTTTGTTCAACAAATAGAGACAGGACCACAGCAGTGAACCTCTGACCACATATTTAAATTCTGAATAATCAAAAAAATCTCCTCTACAAATATACAGGGGGAGAATGTGACCCGAGCACAGAGGGATTTTTGGGAAAGCTCGTGTCTGTAGCACAATGAGCTGACCACACGTTACAACGCAGTGGTTAGCTTGCTCAGGGCATTAGGCAATAATGTACACGAGTCTGCATCTGGTCATTGAGCAGCTGCACATTCATGGTCAGAAAAAGAAACAAAGAAAGCAAGAGTAAGATAATGAGAGAAAAAAAGAGAGGAAGAGAAGGGAAGAAAGAAGCAGCACCAGCAGAAGCAGTGGCGGAGGAGGCTGTGAGTGCTTGGGGAACCTGGAAGCTTCAGAACCACATTAATCAGTAGCTTTTTAATGCAGTTGCTGCATTTGCATTTGACTTCCAGGTTTTCCGACCAATGAGAACGAGGAGGTGTGAGGACAACCCACATGAGTCAGTTTCAGCTGAAATATTTAAAGGATTCCTGCTAGGATGAAACTTGAAAGATTGTCCAGGTGTCCGCCGAATGGTGCCCCCAGATCTGTCCAGGCACCTAAAACGCATCCTGAGAATCCTGAATGCTTGCTCTATGACAGCATGCATGGTCAGGTGACTTTGGTTGTCTCTCTCTCTCTCTCGGGCATCATTGTCGGAGCTCTGAATGGATGTCATCAATTTTCCAAGGAACCATCTGCTAAATCTGCTTTGAGCGGTGAAGAGTTCAGGGACATTGGACTGGGGGCATGATGAATGCATCATTGCAGCTCTCTAGGAATCTTGCAAAACAAAAATGATGGTCATTTTGTGGTTGCACACAAGTTGCAAATTGATGGACTGAAAGCCCTTGTGATTGATGAAGACTCCAGGGTGATATGGAGGTGCCTTGATTGCCACATGTGGACAGTCAATGTCTCCCTGGATCTGTGGGAAGCCAGTCAGAACCCAAAAGCTGAGGGCTTTCCCATTCCGACTGGTCTCAGTAGTTTCAAAGTGCACATAGGTCCCAGCCTTGGCTAGCATCAGCCATCTGTGAGATGCATTTGTGAGCAGCAGATTTCAAGATTCTGCAAATAGCTCCTGCTGATCCCTGGAAAGAGACAGAGGTGAAGAAAGTAAGGGCCATGGTGACTTTGACGACCACCGGCAATGCATGCCCAGCTAGTTCACTTGGCAGGAGGTCTTCATCCAAGAGGCTACAAAGTCAGCAACCACCTGACATGCCACCCTAAGCCTCTGAGGCACTGGTGCTCAGACATGTGCAGGAAGCCGATCTTCTGCCTGTAATCCCTGTGTTGGGGATATATCACGCCTTGTGCACTGGAGCTTTGCCCTCATCCCCTTTCTCCCGTGGAGTGGTAGCTGGCTGAAGAGAAAGTTGCTGCTCCTGTTGTTGCTAGTGCGCCTCCTGCTGCTGCTGTTTCTGCTGATCTTACTCCTCATCTGAGGTTCAAGCTAAAACTGCCTTAGTGGCACCCAAGCTACACTGATGTTTGACAGCTGGGAAGTGTAGATCAGAGGCACTAAATTCCAAAGTTGTAGAAATGACCTAGAAAGTTTGGAAATCACCTTCAAAGCAGTGAAAACACACTCTCAGGACCTGTGAGCAACAGCTTTTCACTTGCACAAGGAAGTAAATGTGATGTCTGAGTACTTTTTGGCCATCATTTGTTCAGCCCTCTCAAATCCCGCAATCCTCTCACCTTGATTTCACTGGCGAGTGCCATGGAGCTCAGGAAAGCTGCGCACATAGTTAAAGTTCAAATCCAAGATCACAACAGTTTAAAGGAGCACTCTATGGATTATAATTGGCAACTCACCTCTCCCAAAGGGTTTTCCCTCTCACAGCCCAATGCTCCAAAGTTAAAGGTGAAAATTGGCGGGTTTCTCCCAGCTTCCCGATATGCCGTTAATTTCAGCCCTTTTAACCGGCTGTCCACTTCCAAACCGATTCACTGCTCCAGCTTAAAGTTCCCCATGTGGTCTCCGTTACAATGTTGGAAACACAGCAAACAGAGTTAATTGAGCCTCAAGCTCTGATACAGCACACAATGACTAACCTAGAGAAGCATTCACTGTGAGCAAGTTCAGATTTGGCAGTACAGCATAGAACAGCACAAAATAGATGTCCACTTTAAGAGAGAGGAACCAGCATGTTCCCTGTGGCTCCCTCCCCTGCAGCAGCTGGAGCATTACTCAGGCACTTGCTGTATTATAATTCAGCACTTCATTGCCATTGTTTCCGGGGCCTTAATGAGACTAGCACATTACAGGCACATCCCCTGCATGTAATCCAATAGGATTTACAAGGGGGTGCTGAAGAAATCTCAAACCAGCAATGTTGTTGCCATACTCCTGACCCATGCTTCCTTAAGGTGCAGCCTTGCTGTTGGGACTGCAGGATTACTGAATGTACCCTATACTGACCAATGGAATTATTTTAAGTACATTACTCTCTTTTCAGCAAATGGTCATGTGCTGCAACCTATGACGGCAGACAGTACCAATGGCTCTCACGTGAACACGCTTGTTTCTGGGACACTGGGTTGAAAGAGGAAGCTAAGACCAGAATTTTCCACCTCTGATGGCGTCGGGCGTCATGGTGGGTGTGATTGGACAATATGGCGAAAAGGCCAAAAGTTGGTTTTGCGCCATAGTGAAACCAGTTTGCGATCGACCACTCCGCCCACCAATGGCCTTTCCCGCCGTCCAATGTTAGAAACCTAATTTCAATGCATTTGCATCTCATCATCTTGCCTGCTCACTGGAATCATCCCCCCTCATCAAATTTACCGCCAACATCAGGAAACCACACCGGCCCAGAATACATCTTGACAAGTGTGAGGTGCAGAAGTCGGGATTTACCGTTAGGGCCTCGCGGATATCCGAGGAGCAGAAGTTACTGGAGCCCGACAGCTACTGGAGCCTGGAGGAACACATGCATCGCGTGCTGGGTGGATCCTCATGGACATCGCTCTGCCACAAAGCAGCTCTTGGGTGGGATGTCTTTGTTGATGTCTGGGGTCTGCTTCGGGACATCATGGTCTTGGCCATGGGCTGCTGTGGGTGATCTTCGGAGGGGGCGGGGGGTGGGGAGAGGAAGGTCCAGCTGTGAGTGGGAGAGTAAGGTGATACCGGTGTGGGGGGGGGGGGGGGGGGGGGGGGGTAGTGGGGGGGTGGATTTGGTATCGGGGGTGGGGGTGGGGTGAGGTTAGGAGTGCGGGGGGAGGAAGGAGTTTGGAGGTGGGGGGAAGGAGTCTTGGGGGAGGAGGGAGTAAGGGGGGGGAATGCCTGGGTGAACATACAAGGGAGAGGTCTGTGGAGTCATTGGCTGCTTCCTGGGGAATGAACTGAGGGTGGGCATGTCGGGAGGGAATGGTAAGTATGAGAGGGGGCAAAGCGAGTCATAAGGGTGGGAGGGTGATGTTGTGTTGGTAGCGGTAGAAGGGACGGCAAGGGTGGTTGGTGGGGACTCGGAGGTAGACATGGATCCTGTGGGTGGGAGGGAGATCGATGTGGATGGGGGTGGGATTCTCAGGAAGGTAGGGAATGTGCATGTTCACCTGGACATCCTGGAAAGACAAGGGTTCGGGTTGGTAGGTGATGGTGGGGAGGTGGAAAGCGATTCCAGGGAGTCAATAGTGATGGGGGAAAGTACATGGGTGACTGGGGGAGGGGAAAGGATAGGGGAGCTGAGAAGAAACTATGATTTCAAATTGAAAATGAACGGACACTGGTGTTGGGCGGGCATAGGTGCTGCATGGGGGTGTGATCAGTGGGTGGGTGGAGATGCAGGTCAGATGAACAACTGAAAGAGAACCCCAGCCGGCAGCATTGAAAATGCTCAGGACATTGAGAGGAGTGTGAAGGAGGAAGGTTCTGCGTGCGTGGCAGAATGCTTGCACAAGGCTCCGAAAGGCCCTGCCCCAAACACATTTCTTCCCCCAGAATCACTCATGGTCTGGCTGCATGCAGCTGAACTGCTAGCCGGAGGTGGGGGGGATGCAGGGGGAGGCCTGTAAGTGAAGCTGAAAGACACCATTACACGTTACTCGGTGAAAGTGGATATATTTTCAGATTGTAAAGTGACAAAATGTGTTCACCCGTGCAACCACTTGTAATCAGAAATTCTTAACTTTGAGGTCTACCACTTCTTCCAGATGTTGTTCTGACATCCGCAGCAGGGGTGGAGTCAGCCTGTGCAGTGGTTGACTCTGTTGCCTCTGATGACTGCAGCCTGGGTCTTCTGGACAGCTGAGGCCCTGAGAGCCCCAGCTTGCATTGGCTATCCTACTGTGGGCCAGCTGCTCCCTCTGCAGTGACAGAGGATAAGGTTGAGGGGGTCACAGGCAAAGGGGACTCGTGTTACTCACAATAAGAGATTGTGGTGGAAGAATTAATCCAGGCTTGTCTTTTGGATCAAGCTGGTTTATTTTCAAGACAATTCCTCAGCGCTACTGACTTCCCAAGTAGCTTCCACACGAAGTGTTCCAGCTGTATCTTTTTATTCTATTTAGATGGGATAATCAATGCCCATCACCCGTTTAGCTAGCAATTGGTTTTAACAAGGTGATTGCCATATTAACAACTCGGAGGAAGAGGGCAGCTTCTGAGATTCCTGAGTGGATGACCTGGGGTGTCCAGCTGCCACTCCTCCTCCCTTTGGATGCCTGAGGCCCTGACACCTTGAGGGGACGGAGTACCTGGAGGGACGTCAAGTTGACCCTTTTCCCTCTTGCACTCCTGGAACTCACACATGGCTACTGCAATGAAGTGTAGGTCTGCGTGCATCCCTGCATTCTGCTGGACCAAGGTCTCCATGGCGTCCACCCTCCCTCCCATTGGGACCTCCATACGCACACATTTGGGCACCACTTCGCCAGGGAGCAGGCGGATGCACTCCTCTGACTCACGCGCACTCTGTTGAGGGCTTCTAACAGCTCTGCATGATTTTCCCCCAGCTTCTGCTAACTCCACTATAATTTGGAATGCCGAATCCAGAGGTTTGTCATCTGACTCAGACGTCACAGATGCCTTTTCTCCAGCAGTCCTCTGAGTGCCGAGGAACTCGGCTGAACCTGCTTTCTGCTGCTGCAAGACAGGTGCCCATGCGGTAACCACCAGATTGTGAGCCTGAGCCTGCTCTAGGTCCCACTGAGGTGTGTGTCTCCGCGCTGGTGGAGGGTGAGGGTAAGCGCTGTGACAGGTCTTCCAGGCTGATTATTTCCAGCTCTTCAATGGAGGAGGTGTCCTCTTGGCTGCAGCTGAGGACGTTGGATGGAGCTGAGGGACTGGCTGGCTGAGGGTGTCGGTCACTTGGTAGAGATCGCTGTGAACCAAAGTAGAGATAATTAGTGCATGACAGCAGAGTTAAAACCAGGAGAGAGAGCACTCACAGTTGTGTTGAGAAAAGGAAGGTGTGGTACAGGATCCTTACGTGGGTGTTCGCCACCGACCTCACCGTCACCGCAGGCACGGTCCATGTCCTCACCAGTCAGCGTGATGGCACACTCCACATGGTCTAATGTGGCCCCCACCCCCACCCACCACCCCCCTGCACCCAGTCTGGGACCTGTCCACCGCAGGTCTGGGACCTCTCCCTGCTGTTGTGCGCCAGCTTCTTCTGCATGAAAACAGATGGAGAGAGTGTGAGCAGGACGCAAAGCACTGCGTGGAATGTTTGTGTGGTGAGTGGAGAGGATATGAGCCTGATGGAGATGTGAGGGTGTGTGTGAAAGTTAGTGGTGTTGTCCCTTGAGGTGTGAGATCCCCATGGAAGTATGATGGGTTTGTGAGTGTGTGAGTTGAGAGTGATGAGGTGGTTGACTTACCCTGGCAGAACGGATGAGATCATTCATCCTCTTCCTGCACTGGATGGCTGACCTCCTTTATGCTCCGGTGGCACTGACCACCGCTGCCATCGCCTCCCAGGCCAGATTGGTGACACTGGTGGACCTCCTTCGGCTAGAGCGGCAGTAGAGGACAATGCTGTGGCCTTCCCCTGCATTCAGCAGGCGTCCCAGAGAGGCGTTACTAACTTTGAGGGCTGCTGTCTTCTTTGCATTTGGATCCACCTATCGCCTGGAGCAGTCCTGGTCTGAAGACATGAAGTAGGGTGCACTTTAAATATGGCGCCCAGAGCAAAGAAGTGCTGAGGTCATGGTGTGCCAGGCAAATCTGAGCCTGCCCACCAGCATGCCGGCGTGTGCCCACTGAATGCGTTACTAATGAGGCGTGATGCACCCGCCATGGGGCAATATGGCGCGGAAAGCTGTCATTGTGGCCAACGGGTAAAACATCCTTTTCCCTCCCGCTACTGCACTTAATGCAAATCGGGGATGATTCCACCCTAAGGGACTGCTTCAAGTCAAATTGTTGTTGGTGAATTCATATCAAAATATTTGCCAACAGCATACTGGCATAATGAGGATCTGTGCAGTGAGCCTTCCTAATTGACAGGTGATGGTAACGGTGGGTGCATTATTACTACAGTATTCCTGACATGGTTCTTGGATTTAGTTTGTGTCAACATTTCTGATTGCTGCCTGAATGAACCTCTGTCTTTACACAAAAGGTGAGATGAAGACTTGTGATAAGAAGCCAGGGCATGTCGGGTGTGAACAGTTCTGAATGAATCCCACATCATTCTCAGTCATTCATTTCCTTGTAGCGTTTTTGTGCTGGCACAGCTATTGTGACACGTTGGTAAAACACACAGGTTGGTTGTTTTGTAACTATTTCAACAGTATACTAATAACCACCCAGCACTGACTCAGCTCTTGTTATTTTACAGCAGGATGTCTGAGCAGTGCTGTGGGTGGGTGAAAGTGAATAGAGTCTGAATATTCAAAGTGTTTCTCATTATGCCTTTCCTTCAGTATAGTTCTGGCCTGCTTTTCTTGCCAGTATCTGCTACAGAAATTAGTAGGTCCTTCCTGTATTATTCTGTTTGGCTTGTATTTTATTCTCCTAAATGTGCTTTTAGTGCTGGTTTGTGCAAGAATTCCTTACTGCTGATTGAAATAACACTGACTGCCTTTATATCCTGTGGGAGTATCCTTCAGCTCTTCATTCATTTCCATTTGAAAGACAAATGCTCCTCAGTAATTGTTTAAATTAATTGATTCATAATGAAAATTAGTGCCACATCCAGTTTATCTGACCGGAATAACCTTGGAGTGATCAAATAGGATTGTCTACAACTTGTCATTCAACCCACACTGAGCTTCCGACCTATATACTTTCAATCAAGACCAGCTACTGACACCTCCCTACCATTACCAGCCTCAGCTGCTGCCTGTGCTGCTGAAACCCTCAATTTGCATTTATCACCTTCAATCTTGTCTGTCCTCCCAATCACCACCCACGTAAACTTTAACTCATCTAAAACTCTGCTTCCTATATTCTATCCTGCACCAAGTCCAGCTCACCTGTCTTTACTGCCCTACATTGGCTACTTGCTCCTCAATGCTTCAAATGCAAAATTCTCATTGTTGTGTTTAAATCTCTTCAGGACATCCACCGGTCCGATCTTCCTATCCAGTCTAGCACTCCTCTCTGAACTCTCTGTCACTCTGACTCTTCCGTATCCCACTCCTTTGCTGCACCAGTGGGTGTAGGGGGCATCCTGGCATGCAAAGATTTTGGACTGAGGCTCGATCTGAATAATTGGGCCTTTACTGCCAACAATCTGTGTTGATAGAGCCAAATTGGACTATCTACCTGGCTAGCAGGGGAGGTAGAGTGGTGGGATGGAGGAAGGTGAAGGACAAGGCGGGGTGCACAGTACACCAAGCACAGGCCAGCCATGACCACAGAAAAGTGCTGTGGAGAGGGGAGCTGTGAGTCGGATGGATTGGACAGGGTCTGAGTATACATCGGCAGCCATCACAGCTAAGCATTGGGGCCAGGGGATGGGGAGGAGAGTGGTAAAGAACTGAGCACACGCCAGCAGTGACCTTCACAATTGCTGTGCGACCAGGACAAGTATTACTATTCCTCCTGGCTCCATAGAAAGTTTGTCTTTTCTTTTCAGCTGTGATATCTGGTGCTAAGAAAGCAGAGTGCAGCAGGTGCAGTGCCTGCTTCTTTTAGGGCAGACCAATCTCAGAATGGAGTCATTAACCCTCTCAGCACTTTATGGAAGAGAGCCAGCACCAGGAAACAGGAGGGCCAGGGACACCTGAAAAATCTCCTGATCTATATGGGGTGGACTTCTTTCAGGCATCCTTGGAGCATGGCTTATAGCCCTATGAAGTTGACCTTTTTTATCTCCATAATGAGCACAATGAGGTCCAATTTCTTCTCCACTGAGTCATCGGTGAACATCAGGTGGCCCACTTTAATACAACTATGATATTGTTTTCAGCCATGCTCACTTCATTTTGTTTTAATTTCATTGAGGTTTAAACAGGATTATTCCGCCTGTATGAGTTGTTATTCTATACGCTGTGTCTCCAGCTGGTACAGACCAGCATTAATAGGAGAAATATATTCAAAGAAATGCTGCAGTGCAAAGCACAATGTCTTTCATCGTTATATCAGGGAGCTCTGTGACTCCATGCAAAGGCAACTTTTTAATTGCAGTTTCAAATGAATTAAATACTCCTGGTCAAGAAGAGTCTCTAACCAAATCAACTTTCCACAGCAGGTAATATGCAAAGTACAGCACATAAGAGAGAAGGTTTTTGATACAGGACGTGTGATGCTAGTGGTTGCAGTCATCGGCTAGCTATGAAGTGTAATATACGTGTAATATACATGCGTACTATATTACACTGGACTGTGATAATATCCTTTATGATTTATCAAAACCTATTGCATTCATTGCAGTGAGGGATGAATCCATGCTAGATAAATTAATCTAAACACTAAATAAGTTAATTCTACAACTGAAGTTCCAGTTGATGAAACAGTCCATCCCTGAAGCTCTTCATTGACAGATTCACTTTTAGTTATCCTGAGAAGGGAGTTCCTTTCTAAAAGATTTCCCCGATGGCCAAATCCACATCACATACAGACACGCTGCCTGTTTTTTAGATTCTTACTTTGTCTGGTTGGTCACTGACCACAACTGTTTATCTAATTGATTAGTTTGGGGATTAAACAGAGCACTAATTCTTCTCTAGCCTGTCATACATCTGAATGTTCAGATTGACAAGACTTTATATTTATGTGATAGCTTCCATTGGCCCACAGTATAAGAGACAACAAATGATTTTGCACTCAGTAAATTGTGAGTCTGTAGAAAGAGGTTTTAAATCAAAGTGCAAAAGTGATATGTAAATAAGGACATACTAACCCATTTGAACTTGTTGCTACTGTTCCATCTTTTTGGAAGTAGGGGTTAAATCAAAGAAGTTTATAAACAATACCACTCTGCTGTTGAACAGTCAGAAGGGAAATTTAGGCCAACGGTGAGGTATAACAAGGAGTTGAAGTATGGTTTGAAACCTTCCCTGGGATATAGCTGCATTTATTAAAACAAAAGGCATATTAGCAAACATGACCTGAAGGAATTCAATTACTTATACATCCAATATTATCTTACAGACATTCTTACTTATATATTATTTCACATTAAATTCTGTCTTTTATTCTCAAGTCAGTACAATTATATAAAATCCTTTAAATGTATCATTTCAATGTATAAATACTTCCCCTCCACAGTTTACTCTAATTTTTTGCTTTACACCTTTATTTTTTTAACCATCATTCCCTTTATTCCCAACAATCCTTAAAGTATTCTGCCACAGTGATATAACCTCATTGTTAAATGTATTCTCCAATTTCCCCATGTACAGATCCATTATGTATTTACAAACCATGGTTTCTAAATTCCTGGGGCCGGAGAGGATGGAGAGACTAGGTGGGAGTCCCAGATTTTAGGCCAGAGTTCAGTTAGGGTGGGATTGTCCCTGGCTCAGGGTGTACCTTTAGATTCCAGTTTGGGGAAGGTTCCCCCATGGGGAAGAATTTTCCTCCCGTTGGGTGGGGAAGTGCAGGAATGGGCGCGTGCAGGCGCGCCTCCGATTGGTGCCCCCAATTGGGGGCGCGCTGCCATTTTATGCTCCGGGGCCAATTAAGGCCCGCCCATAGTGACGAAAGAGCGCACTCATCTCCCTGAGGCTAAGCGCTGCCTGAGGGAGATCGGCGCCAAATTCAAAAATGGTTAATGCACAAAATTAAAATTTCCCTGACGTGTCCCCTCATGTGACACTGTCACATGAGTTGAGACATGTCCATCACTTTCATTCAAACTTTTATTAAATTTTTAAAACCCTACATGAAACCTCATCCCGCCTGTGGATGAGGTTTTCACGCTTTTTCTAATTCCCGCAAGGGCTCCTGGCCTGCCCGCCAGCCTTAAGGTTGGATGGGCAGGTCCTTTAACTACTGCAATTACTTTTTAAATGGCCTCAATCGGCCGTTGACAGATCGGCGGGCGCACAGCTGATTTGGCTGCGTCCCCACCGACCTGAAAATTGAAATGACGCGGGATGACTCTGGGAATTCCGCCTGACGTCATTCCGCGTCATTTTACATGTTGGTGAGCGGGCCCCGCCCCCCACTCACTGACCTCAATATCCTGGCCCATAAGTCAAGAAGGAACAATCTGGGGTGCAGGAAGGGGAAGGGGAGGGGGAGGGGGAGGGATGCTGTTCTCAGGTTTTCCAGAGGATTCCAGCTGAGAACTGGCAGGAGTCCCTTCAAGACCATTTTGAAAGACTCAGAATCATACTTAGACTAAGATTATTCCCAGAAGAATATCAATGGATGACCTCGGTTGGGGAGAAAATGGCTCCTGATGGAAACAAGACTCCAAAAAGTTTAATTTGTCCCCCTTTGGGCCATGTGACCTTAGGCTGAATGGTTTGGGAGCCATTTTGCCTTGGAAATCCTGCACCACTCCCTGTCCCTGATAGTTAGAAAGGTGCTCTTACCTGGGGCTCTGGTTCCCCTCCATTGCATTTGCTCTGGTGGAGCGGCCTATATTTAAAATCATATATATTATGTAATTTTACCGTAAAATCACCACCGCTTCAATTTATTTATTACTTTTCTCTGTGAATGGCAGCACAGAGTGATAACCGGTAACTAATAATAGTTACTGATCTCAGGAAAGTAATCTCACTGCAAACATTAGAGAGTAATATTTTGCTGTGGGTGCAAACAACAATTTGAAAATGTAAAGTTAAAAGCTTCTCATGCAACATATAATTACTAAAATAAAAAATATATGTTTGGCATGAGTTTGAACATTTCTGGCTCATCCAGTTCTTTTATAAATAAAACAAAGACTTCTTATTTAAACAATGTTATCCATTGTTTTTAGCTACAGTGTATACAGAGATAATTGGCACCATGCCCATTTTTAATCAACATAAACATCAATGATTGCTATACAAGTGAACACTACAAAGTATCTCAGTGACTCCATAAACTGGATATCCCCAGTAGAAATATGGGCCTCCTCATACTGATATAATTATTTTGAACACATTTGCTACATGGAAATGTAATATTGAATGTTGTTTGATCTAGTTTGACAACAATATGACTGTTGCTGTTGTTACTGCAGGATACAGAGGGGACATTTATGACAACTGACAAAGCAAAACCAAACATGTGGTTCCCAAAAAAAAAATATCAAAAAGGAGCCAAATAGAAAAAGAATGGAAACAGGAGCAAGTCATAAGCCTGTCCCGCCATTCAATGAGACCATAGCTGATCTGTGACCTAACTCCATATATCCACCGCTCTCAATCTTAGATTTTAAATTAATAATTGGCCTCACATCAGCTGCTATTTTGGGAAGAAAGATGCAAACTTCTACCTTCATTTGCATATAGAACTGTTTTGCTATTTTCACTCCTGAAAGATCTGTCTCTAATCCATTCCCTAGTTCTAAACTTTCCAACCAGCGGAAATAGTTTCACTCCAACTGCCCTATCGATTCCGCTTAATATCTTAAAAACTTTGATCAAATCACCCTTTAACCTTCTAAATTGCAGGAAATGCAACCCTAGTTTGTGTAATCTCTTCTCGTAATTTAACCCGTGGAGTTCAGAGATCATTCTGGTAAATCTACATCGCACTCCCTCCATGGCCAATATGTCCTTCCTAAGGTGGGAGGAACAGACAAAGGTAACCATGTGTGGATTTGAGATTCCTCCGTGAGAGAAAAATAGACTTAGAGGATCAGGTTAACCTATTAATTCTGCTACATTCCCTTCTCTCCCTCTCAGTGTTCCCACATCGCCTACACAAATTCATCTTCCATGAGCGGAGTGGGAGTGCAGACAATTATGGGTGGTTCATAAGCACAGAGCCAATCACTGAATTTTGGGGCAAGTGTGGGGAGCAAGGGTTAGGGTCAAATTATGGCTTTCTCCCAAACAACAAGCATTATCTCTCTTGTGAGGTGAAGTGTTCCATTAAAGAACAGTGATGAGGATCTGATATATCCTCGTTTATCATGTGGAAGGTGACTTCAAGCTCTGGTCCTATATAGTCATAGCAATGCGAAACAAATATCCATTTAATTGATGTGGTACTGGGACACTCTGGAGATCAGAATGAACTAATGCATTTTATTCATCAAAGAAGAAAACAAATGTCTGCAGACACTTCGATGGGATAGCTGCTTGAAACACAGGGCTAGAGATAAGAGGGCATTCATCTCAAACTCTGTCAGGTCCAGGAATTGTTTGTGCTCCTTTATTAAAAGCTACAAAACTTGAACAACTGAAGGTGGCAAGGTCCACATTAAATATTTCTTCTTTGGTGGTCTTAAGGATCTTAACTCTCTGAACATGAAAAGCACTTAAAAGTTCTCCCAAATGCATTGGAATTGCACTAAATGGCATTTCGAAAATTGTAGTTTGCAACTTTGATGTCCTGTCAAGAATATTCCCAACAGTAATTTTGCATCTTTGCATCAAAATGAATGTTACCTTTCATTAAATTTGTTCAGATATGATGGAAAGGTATATCATTGTTTGAAATTATTTCTGCATATAACAATGACAATCAATGGAGAGGTGGCCACATATCCTCCCCCTGCCCCCTTCTGCCATTGATCAGGGTGGTACTGTGTATATTAGTTACTGATTGAAATTTCAGAGGGAAAGCAGTGCTGAGTTTTGGAAGTGTGACCAATAAAGCCATATATTATTGTGCTGATGGTTTTAGGGTTTTCCAAGACCTTTTTTACTATGAAAATGTTCACCACACAATATAAACAAACACACGGAGAGATGAGTAGAATAATCAATATAAGGCACATACCTATTAGAGGAGGCCTTTTTTCAGGAACAAAATGTTGCCAGAGTGCAATTTTACTCTCCACCTAGACAGTGAGAGGGTGTTCCATTAAACACAATGAAGGTGTAGCTGATTTAGTAAACCGAGATAATTGCAGAGCAGGATTCTGCTGAGTGTTAATACAAAAATATCTTGGAAAATCACAGCCATCAACCAATGTTATTTAGAAACATTTGTAGAAGCATTGCATTATTTTGGTGCAAACGAAGATAAACAGCATGCAATATAGATAGTGTAGGTTAAACGGGGAACTTAAATGTGGAATGGGAGACAAACTAGATTTACATGCACAAAATCACAAAGAGCACTTGAATCCATGCGGTAGGGATGTCAGGGATCTGAGCATTGTACTGATGGTGGGATAACTTCTTTGAGCTGATTCGATTTATATGAAATACATCCTCATTGCACACTTACATCTTACAACCCTCATTGGATAAATCTTTGTGCGGTCATGATTATAAAGCTGTTACCTGGTTTCGGTGAGGTATCAGAACACAAGTGAGGACCAAACTGCACAATCTCTGGACTTTTCTCAAACATTTCCACTCCCAGGAACCTTTTCTCAACTTAGAATCTAAAAATATGAAGGACAACAAAAGGATTGAGAGCAATCCTTCCATCAGTAAACACAATAGAGATGACATTGTTTTATTAATCCAATTGGAGAGGTTTTAAAAAAGATCAATAACATATTGATAATTAACTTATGAAAAGACAAGTTCCAATCTAATTTGGTTTTAAGAAAGCCGAATGCTTAGTAAGAATTTTTACCTCAACAAATTTTAATTGATTTTATTAATTACTGTTGGTAATCTTCTTATGAAGAAATCTAGCCTATTTTGCCCATTTGACAAAGTGCATCAAATAGGATTTTGTTGTAATTGTGGCTATTTAAAACCTTGGTTTAGGTGATGTGCTTGTAAATTAGGCCCTAGTCTTAATATGGTTCAGGCATCATGGTGATAACAATGGACAGGTGATGGCCATGCTCTTCGCCTGTTTTGCAGCTCAAGTTCAAGTCACCCCTTCTATCTCAAGTGTTACATGTGAACATAGGGCAGAGTTTTGCCCTTGGCGGGCGGGGTCAGGCGGGGGCAGTCGGGAAGCTGACTGACACCCGCGATCGGGGCTGGAATGTGATCTCACATTGATGGGCCAGTTAAGGCCCGCCTGGCATGAAAGGGAAGCTCTGAGAAGGGGTGGGAGGGGGCGGGGGTGGGGGGCATGCTGTCCGCCAGGTCCACTGCCAACCCGGTGGCCGGTTCAGAAGTGGCGCAGGCAGCCCCAGGGAGACTGGCAGCATGCAAAATGTCACCTGCATCACAAATGCTCACTAACCATCTCTTTTCGTTACACAGGACAAGTTAGCGCACAACAGGCGTGAGAAAGAGAGAAGATGGGAGGGGGCCATGCCCAATCTCCGCCCCCCTCACAAAGTACTGGCAGGGAAGGACTGTGACCATTCCTGTGGCGACAGCGAGGTCAGCCTCCCCAGCCATCCAATGAGGAAGTATGCTTAACTTTGGCTCATCAAAACCTGAGGCTGAGGCTGTGTGCAATGTCGGAGGCTGCCCATACAGCTAATCATTCGCTCTCCCTTCCATTACAGGGGGAAAGGGGTGAGGCCAGACCCCCATCCTGAGCACAGCCCCAGCCCACAGGGGACTGAGGACGATAATGACTATCACAATTTCTCCATGTAGACCTGTCACAGCAAGTCACCTGCACCCTCTGCCAGCCCAGTGGCACACACCTTGGTGGGTTATTGGACTAGTTTAGGCTTACACTATGGTGGTCACTGCCATGGTCATGTGTCTGCAGCAGGAGGAGGCAGGGACAGCCAAGGTCATCGGCACTCGGAGGACTGCTGGGGAAAAGGCATCTGCTAAGTCCAAGTCTGATGATGAGCCTCTGGGAGAGGTCCTGGACAAGATGCTGGAGATGCAGCGAGAGGCAGGGAACATCAGGCAGAGGTGTCAGAGGTGCCCAACAGAGTGGTACGTGAGACGGAGGAGTCCGTCTGCCTGCCCTCTGATGTAGCGGCATTGAAATGTATGAACATTGAGGTCTCCATGGGGAGGATGGCGGATGCCATAGAGAACCTGGTCCAGTAGGATGCCCAGTTTCTGCTGGAGATGTGCGCAGACCTGCTCTCCATTGCTGTAACCATGGGCGAGCTATTACAGTGGCTACGTGAAAGGGTCATGGGGCACATAAACCTCCCTCCAGGTGCCCCTTTTCCTCAAGGAGTCAGGGAGGGGCCCTCAGGCACCCAAATGGAGGAGGGATGTAAAGTGGACACCTCGGGACCTCCAATCAGGACTCTCCAATAGTATCCAGCCATGCCAAGTCCCCTCTGTCTGTGACCCTATCAGCTCCAGCCTCTGGGACTGCTGAGGGTGCACCTGCCCCAGAGCAGGAGACCCAAAGAAAGCCAGAGCCCTCCAAGCCTCGAGCCTCCAGAGGCCACCTGTCAAACCCATCAGAGACAAGAGGGCATAGGGGTCAGCAGGCTGCCTCCACCTCTGCTGCGGATGTCAGGGAAGCACTGAGATGTTGTGGTAGGGTGAGGAAAATTAAGAAATTCTGAGTTCACTCTGGTGGCACAGGTGCATTATCATTGTATTGTTGTCAAACGCTAGTAAATGTGTTTAAAGTTGCACTTAATGGAGCTTCGCTTGATTTTTATTTCTCCTGTTCGTTTGAATGCCTGTGGGCACACTAACCCTGGCTGCCCCACCTCCACACTAATCCCTGTTCCCCTCCTCCGCAACATCCCCTGCTGCTCCCCTATGCCCCCACTGTCCCCGATGCCTGCACAGCCCTTGCACTGCTCTCCGGTCCCTTCCCCCAACGCTCCAACCGAGACCCCGGCAAAGCTTCATGCTTACATCACACCCCCCGCACCGGCATCCTCACCCGCCCCAACTATGTCTGCCCTCTCCTCCCCTCCCTGTGCTCCATGAACACTCCTGTCCCCCAATCCGATCGCCATGCACCTTGTAACTGCTCCAGCTGTCCATCCGGGAAGACCCAACATGTGTGTGCACATTGGTCCGGTCATGTTTCGGGCCGGCCTGAACTCCCACTGGTCGGCCAGGCTATCAGATGGAGGGGGACAATTCCAGTCGGGTGATTGTTTGAACCCTGCCAATAATCCCGCTTTTGGTGGCAATGGCGACCTGTCATTATCCCGCAATAAAGGCTGGGACAGCAAGTACCCACCGTCATTTCTAGCTATCGGGAAACTGATGTTTCCCCTCCCACCATATTGTCCACCCCTGCCTGCCATAAACCCCACACTGGCGGGAGGGGACGATTCCACCCTCTATGTTTCCATCAAGTCGCCTCTTACTCTTCTAAACTCCAGCGGATACGACAGATGTCAAGAAGAAAATACAATGGAGAATCAGGCTGAATATAGAAGGACCAGAGGGGAAGTGAAAAAACCTATTAGAAATGAGGCTGGCAGCAAATATAAAAGGGAATACCAAGGTCTTCTATAAGCACATAAATAATAAAAGGGTGGGAAAAGAAAAAGCAGGGCTGATTGCGGGGAGGCGATGGCGTAGTGGCATTGTCGTTGGAATTAGTAATCCAGAGACAGGACATACCCAGCAGGGGTGGCGACACAGTGGTATACAGTCCAGAGGGATTGGCCTGGGAATCCTCAACATCGACTCCAGACTCCATGAAGTCTCATGGCATCAGGTCAAACATGAGCAAGGAAACTTCCTGCTGATTACCATGTACCGCCCTCCCTCAGCTGATGAGTCAGTGCTCCTCCATGTTGAACACCAGTTGGAGGAAGCACTGAGGGTGATAAGAGTACAGAATGTACTCTGGGTGGGGGACTTCAATGTCCATCACCAAGGGTGGCTCGGTAGCACCACCACTGACCGAGCTGGCCGAGCCCTAAATGACATAGCTGCTAGACTGGGGCTGCGGCAGGTGGTGAGGGAACCAACAAGAGGGAAAAACATACTTGACCTCATCCTCACCAACCTGCTTGCCACAGATACATCTGTCCATGACACCATCGGTAGGAGTGACCACTGCACAGTTGTTGTGGAGACAAAGTCCCGCCTTCTCATTGAGGATATCCTCCATCGTGCGGTGTGGCATACCACTGTGCTAAAAGGGATAGATTTTGAACAGATCTAGCAACTCGACTGGGCATCCATGAGGCGCTGTGGGCCATCAGCAGCAGCAGAATTGTACTCGAACACAATCTGTAACCTCATGGCCCAGCATATCCCCCACTCTACCATTACCATCAAGCCAGGGGATCAGACCTGGTTCAATGAAGAGTGCAGGAGGGCATGCCAAGAGCAGCACTAGGCATACCTAAAAATGAGGTGTCAACCTGGTGAAGCTATAACACAGGGCTACTTCCGTGCCAAACAGCATAAGCAACAAGTGAAAGACAGAGTTAAGCGATCCCGCAACCAACGGATCAGACGTAAGGTCTGCAGTCCTGCCACATCCAGTCGTGAATGCTGGTGGACAATTAAACAACTCACTGGAGGAGGAGGCTCCCCAAATATTCCCATCCTCAATAATGGAGTAGCCCAGCACATCAGTGCAAAAGATAAGACTGAAGCCAAAAGGCGTTTGATAAGTTACCACACATGAAGCCACTTAATAAGTTAAGAGCCCATGGTACTGGGGGTAGTATATTAGAATGGATAGAGGATTGGATAACTAATAGAAAACAGAAAGTTGGGATAAGGGGGGCATTTTCAGGATGGCAACCTGTAACTAGTGGAGTGCCACAAGGATCAGCGCCGGGGCCACAATTATTTACAATATATATTAATGACTTAGATGAAGGAAGTGAATGTACTATCGCCAAGTTTGCGGATGACATAAAAATAGGTGGGAAGGCAAGCAGTGAGGATGACACAAAATGTCTACAGAGGGATAAGTGAGTGGACCAAAACATGGCAGATGGAATATAATGTGGGAAAATGTGAGGTTATGCATTTTGGCAGGAAGAATAGAGCAGCTGAATATTATTTAAATGGAGAAAGACTGCAAAAGGCTGCAGCACAGAAGGATTTGAGAATCCTTGTTCATGAATCCCAAAAAGCTAACATACAAGTTCAACAGGTAATAGGGAAGGCAAATGGAATGTTGGCCTTCATTTCAAAGGAAATGGAGTATAAAAATAGGGAAGTCTTGCTAAAACTATACAAGGCACTAGTTAGACCACACCTAAAATACTGTGAACAGTATTGGTCCCCTTCTCTAAGGAAAGATATACTGGCGTTGGAGGCAGTCCAGAGAAGGTTACTCGGTTGATCCTGGGTTTGGAGGGTTTTTCTTATGAGGAGAGGTTGAGTCGGTTGGGCCTGTACTCATTGGAGTTTAGAAGAATGAGAGGTGACCTTATTGAAATATATAAGATTCTTAGGGGGCTTGACAGGGTAGATGCTGAGAGGTTGTTTCCCCTTGTGGGAGAGTCTAGAACCAGAGAGCATAATCTCAGAGTAAGGGGTCACCCATTTAAGTAAGAGATGAGGAGGAATTTCTTCTCTCAGAGGGTAGTTAATCTGTGGAATTCTTTACTGCAGAGGGCTGTAGAAGCTGGGTTGTTAAGTATATTCAAGGCTGAGATAAACAGATTTTTAATCAGTAAGGGAGTCAAGGGTTATGGGGAAAAGGCAGGAAAGTGGAATTGAGGACTATCGGATCAGCCATGATCTTATTGAATGGCAGAGTAGACTTCATGGGCCAAATGGCCTACTTCTGCCCCTATATCTTATTGTTTTATGGTCTACAATCTTCAGCCAGAAGTGCTGAGTGGATGATCCATCTTGGCCTCCTCCAGAGGTCCCCAGCATCACAGATGCCAGTCTTCAGCCAATTCGATTCACTCCACATGATATCAAGAAACAGCTGAAGGCACTGGATAATGCGAAGGCTATGAGTCCTGACAATATTCCAGCAATAGTACTGAAGACCTGTGCTCCAGAACTTGCCAAGCTGTTCCAGTACAGCTACAACACTGGCATCTATCCGGCTACATGGAAAATTGCCCAGGTACGTCCTGTGCACAAGAAGCAGGACAAATCCAACCTGGCCAATTACCGCCCATCAGTCTACTCTCGATTACCAGTAAAGTAATGGAAGTGGTTACGAACAGTGCTATCAAGCAGCACTTGCTTAGTGATAACCTGCTCACTGATGCCCAGTTTGGGTTCCGCCAGGGCCATTGAGCTCCTGACCTCATTACAGCCTTGCTTCAAACATGTCAAAAGAGCTGAACTCCAGAGGTGAGGTGATAGTGACTGCCCCTGACATCAAGGCCGCATTTGACCGAGTGTGGCATCAAGGAACCGCAGCAAAACGAGTCAATGGGAATCAGGGTGAAAACTCTCCACTGGCTGGAGTCATACCTAGCACAAAGGAAGATGGTTGTGGTTGTTGAAGGTCTGTCATCTCAGTTCCAGGACATCACTGCAGGAGTTCCTCAGGGTAGTGTCCTTGGTCCAACCATCTTCAGCTGCTTCATCAATAACCTTCCTTCCATCATAAGGTCAGAAGTGGGGATGTTCACTGATGATTGCACAATGTTCAACACCATTCACGACTTCCCAGATACTGAAGCAGTCCATGTCCAAATGCAGCAAGACCTGGATAATATCGACGCTTGGGCTGACAAGTGGGAAGTAACATTCGTGCCACACAAGTGTCAGGCAATGATCATCTCCAACAAGAGAAAATCCAACCATCGCCCCTTCATAGTCAATGGCATTACCATCACTGAATCCCCCAATATCAACATCCTGGGTGTTACCATTGACCAGAAACTGATCTGGATTGCCATATAAATACTGTAGCTACAAGAGCAGATCAGAGGCTAGGAATCATGCAATAAGTAACTCATCTCCTGACTCTCCAAAGCCTGTTTACCATCTACAATGCACACGTCAGGAGTGTGATGGAATGCTCCCCACTTGCCTGGATGAGTGCAGCTTTCACAATAAGGAACTTGACACTTTCCAGGACAAAGCAGCCCGCTTGATTGGCACCACATCCACAAACATTCACTCCTTCCACCACTGACAACCAGTAGCAGCAGTGTGTACCATCTACAAGATGAAATGCAGGAATTCACCAAGGCTCCTTCGACAGCACCTTCCAAACCCACAATCACTACCATCTAGAAGGACAAGGGCAGCAGACACATGGGAACACCGCCACCTGGAAGTTCCCCTCCAAGTCACTCACCATCCTGGCTAGGAAATATATCGGCTGTTCCTTCACTGTCACTGGGTCAAAATCCTGGAATTCCCTTCCTAACAGCACTGTGGGTGTACCTACACCACACGGACTGCGGCGATTCAAGAAGGCAGCTCACCACCACCTTCTCAAGGGCAACTAGGGACGGGCGATAAATGCTGGCCCAGCCAGCAAAGCCCTCATCCCCATGAATGAATAATAAAAAAAAAGATTAGGGATAGAAAAGGGGACTTGCATATGGAGGCAGGAGAAAGAGCGGAGGTATTAAGCGAGCACTTTGTATCTGCATTTACAAAGGAAGAAGATGCTGCCCAGGCTGAGGTGAGAGAGCACGTAATTGGTACATTAGAAGAATTTGTAATTGAGAAGGAGAAGGTTTTAGAAAGGCTATCTTTATTTAAAATTGTTAAGGTACCGGGACTGGATGAGATGCATCCAAGGGTACTGAGGGAAGTGAAGAGTGGAAATTGCAGAGGCACTCGTGATAATCTGCCAGTCTTCCTTAGACACAGGGGTGGTGCCAGAGAACTGGAGAACTGTGAATATTACACCCTTATTCAAAAAGAGGTGTAAGGGTAAACCTGGCAACTACAGACTAATCAGTTTGACTTCAGTGGTAGTGAAACCTCTAAAACTATAGTTCGGGACAAAATCAATAGTCACTTAGACAAGTGCAGGGTAATTAAGGAAAGCCAGCATGGATTCATTAAGGGAAAATCATGTTTAACTAACTTGTTGGAGTTTTTTGAGGAGGTAACAGAGAAGGTTGATAAGGGCAATGCTGTTGATGTGCTGTATATGGATTTTCAAAAGGCATTTGATACAGTGCCACACAACAGACTTGTGAGCAAAATTCTAGTTCATGGAATAAAAGTGGAAGTAGGCACTCGGATAAGAAATTAGCTGAGTGACAGGAAACAGAGAGTAGTGATAAATGGTTGTTTTTCAGATTGGAGGAATGTTTGTAGTGGAATTCCCCAGGGGTCAGTGTTCCTTGCTCTTTCTGACATACATGAATGACTTAGACTGTGGTGTGCAGGAGATGATTTCAAAATTGCAGATGATGCAATGATTGGAAACCTTGTCAACTATGATGAGGATAGTCTTGAACTTCAAAAGGACATAGACATGTTGGTGAATTGGGCAGACAAGTGGCAGATGAAACTCAATGCAGGTGATTCATTTTGGAAGGAAGAATATGGAGAAACAGCATAAAATAAAGGGAGAAACTCTAACGGCGGTGCAGGAACAGAGGGACCTCGGTGTTTATGTACATATGTCATTGAAGATGGCAGGGCATGTTGAGAGAGCAGTTAATAAAGCATATAGTACCTTAGGCTTTATTAATAGGGGCATTGAGTACAAGATTAAGGAGGTCATGTTGAACTTGTATAAGACACTAGTTAGGCCTCATCTGGAGTACTGCATCCAGTTCTGAGCGCCACACTTGTGGAAGGACGTGAAGGCATTGGGGAGAGTACAGAGGAGATTCACAAGAATGATTCCAGCGATAAAGAACTGTAGCTATGAGGATAGATTGGAGAGGTTGGGATTGTTTTCCTTGGAGAAAAGAACGCTGAGAGGAGACTTGATAGATCCTCGGGGTTTGGACGGGGGTTTTTTTTTTAATCATTTACAGGATGTGGGTGTCACTGGCTAGGCCAGCATTTATTGCCCATCCCTAATTTCCCCTTGAAAAAGTGGTGGTGAGCTGCCTTCTTGAACCACTGCAATTCATGTGGTGTAGGTACACCCACAGTGCTGGTAGGGAGGGAGTTCCAGGATTTTTACCCAGTGACAGTGAATTAACAGTGTTAAACTTCCATGTCAGGATGGTGAATGGCTTGGAGGGGAACTTCCAGGTGATGGGTAAAAGTGATGTGAGGAAAATTTTTTTCACCCAGAGGATGGTTGGGGCCTGGAACGAACTTCCTGAGAGGGTGGTGGAGGCAGATTCAATTGAAGTATTCAAAAGGGAATTGGATTGCTATCTGAAAAAAAATGTTCAAAATTATAGGGATGAAGTAGGAGATTGGGACGAGGTAGAATGCCATTTCAGGGAGCCAGTGCAGACTCGATGGGCCAAATGGCCTCCTTCTTCACTGTAAAGATTCTGTGATTCTGTGATAACACAAGTAATGCCAGAGGAGATCTGTCGGTGTTAACATAGGATTACACAGGATATTCGGCACTAAAACAGCCATTCGGCCCACCCAGTCTATGTTGGTGTTTATGCTCCCCCTCGAGCCTCCTCCCATTTTTCTCATCTATATCTACTATTGTAGCCATGTCACTAAAAAAAGGGTCCACTTTTGAACCCTATGAAGTTATACATCGATGTAATCTCTGTTTTATTAGCAATTAAGATAGAAATCTGCACCCCCTTTTCACTGAGCATGATAGAAAATCTAGTCATTATAGAAAATGACAGATTCGATGAAAATAAAAGATGGGCAAAGGATTCATTTTTGGGGGAGATTTACAGAAAAAAGTTATCAAACAAAAGAAATCAGAAACATTCATCCATATGGAATCATTTTGGCAATCAGAATCCAAGGATTGATTCTCCACATGCGGCCACCCTGACTGCAGTCCTGTCGCTGTGGATTGTGGATATATAATATGTTGCAGGACATTAGACTGAGGCATTAAAGGCGTTGAATTTTGCAACACATAAACATTGTTTTAACTGATTTGGCCAGGGTGAAATCTGGTCAACCGTATTACCGTCACTGTAAAACATTGTATTTTTTACGGAAGATTTTATCCGTTCTAGGGAGGTAAAAAGAATCCATTCCCAAGGATTAGAAAAGAGAGGGGAAGACATCTGAATATAAATGTTGTGAACTTCTATGTGTAAAGTTCTAAAACTTTTTATATATTTCATGTTATTTTTCTGGTATCTAGAATATTTAAATACAGTGATGTTAGGAACTGGCAAAGAAAAGATTTGGGGCCACATGATTGATAAGGATGTTGGCAAGTGATCAAAAGTAATGCATGAATGACGCTATGAGATTGCATGAGATTTCCTGAAGGAATACATTTGTAAGAATAGCAGACTCAACAATTAACACAAAGATGCTTATCAGATTTTCACGCTTCTATTGGGCTGATACAGAAACCAACATGCAAGATACCACATACCGCAAACATGTACACATACATACATCACACACAAACCACACGCATACAAACACCTACATGAACACATACATACTGCACACAAACATACACGTGCATACATAAACCCCGCATACACATCAACACACAGACATGCGCAAATCGCGCACACAGAGACATACAGATACATGCATATAAACTCACATATATGCATGCACACAGACTGATTCCATTATCAGTATAACTGTTCATTTCCCAAGAGACCAATGCCTCCTGATTTCATGCAGGCAATACCAATATCATTAAAAAAGCACAATACAAACATGAACCTCTTGCCTTGCATGTACTGATGAATTTTATCACAACTTTCAAGCTATTGCAAATATATACATCTCTAATGCATGTATGGTGTGATGAGTCAGTTTCATGGTTCTCAGAGGTACAAGTCTAGACTGATGACCATTTCATCATGAGGATTGATTGGCAATATCTTTTCAACCTGATTCACATCAAAAGATAGAAAACTACCAACAGTCTGGTCAAAGCAAAAACAAAATAGTAAATTCACATATTACACATATTTTTTGAGTGACCCCACTGTAGTTTTAATTTGGTCATAGCTCTCTGAAGCAGTTACTGAACCGGCCTTGACCTGTTGAAAAAGCAACTAAAGGCACAACCTGTTTTCACTGTTCCTGTTTCGGGAGAGTGACTTCAGTCTCCCCATTCACTCATAGTCAGGTGTTTGGTACATAGGGTTCTGTTGTTGAATACGGAGGCCCAATTGCTGCATCGATGAATATGTGGGAGAGCCGTTTCCTGCATTTACTTTCCCCTTTTCCTCCTTTAATCCACTGGTGCACACTTTAGATGCTGTGACATGAGCATGATGCTGTTTATATCATATTGTTACCAGAATGATACCAGGGCTGAAATGGTTAAAGTTGTATGGACTATGTTGAATTCCCACGAATATACACAATGAAGGGGTGATCTAACTGAATGTTTAAGATGTTCAAAGGAATTGATAAGATAGATGTGAAGAAATGATTTCCTCTGGTAGGAGAGTCCAAAACAAAGGGCATAACCTTAAAATGAAAGCTAGGCAATTCAAAGATAATGTCAGGAGGCTCTTTTTTTTACACAACAGGTAGTGGAAATATGGAATTCTCTCCCGAAAGGCTAAGTCAATTGAAAAATTTATTATTGTAATAGATAGACTTTGTTAGGCAAGAGTAGTGGAGGCGGGTAGATAGAGTTAATATATAGATGAGCTATAATCAAATTAAATGTTGAAACAGGCTTGAGGGGCTGAATGGTCTCCTCCTGTTCCTATGTTCCAATAGCTGTGCCCTCATAGCTACCCACTTCAATTTCTATTGGAAAGATCTTCTGCTTTCTGTCAAAAGATTAAATGGTTTGTATAATGCCCAGGACAAAATAGATTGCACATCAATGGGGAAGGCCAATTGGATGGTCTAAATGGACTCAACTCATTTTATACTTTTTTCTCAACATATTGACTGCACACACACAGCAATTGTTTAGAGCAAATGCCAGAAATGAGAAAGCGACACAAAAGATTAAATTATTATAAAGCAAAGCAGAAGCTCTCATCAGTTAGAAGGTGAAGCTGTGGAACAAAGCGAATCAAGCTGATAAGAGTTAGCTCATGTTAATTCTAAGCCTCTCTGAAAAGGAGGTTGGAAGGAGTTGGAAAACAGCATCTAGAAGCTGGGTATCACAGAAGAACCAAAAAATTACCTTTTTTGGGGAGTAAAACAAGCAAAAAATAAGAACAAATAAATGAAACCATCTTTAAATGCTTTTCACAAGGCCTTAGGTTACTCAATGACTTTGGCAGAAATTCTGTCTGAGCTCACATTACTGATGGGCTGGAACAAATTTGATAATAGTTTGCATGTGGCTAATTTGGTAGGAGAAAAGACATTTAGTGAAAAAAAACACATTCTACATCTTAATATTTTGCTTGGTACATTTCACCAATGAATCAACCTGACTTCTCTGTCATCTGCTTTATGGAGTGACCATAGAACCATAGAAAAGTTATGGCACAGAAAGAGGCCATTCAGCCCAATTGTGTCTGTGCTGGCCAAAAAAGAGGACTAAAAGAAACTAGTTGCTCATTTTAATCCCACTTTCCAGTCCCTGGTCAGTAGCCTTGCAGGTTACAGCACTTCAGGTGCAGATCCAGGTACCTTTTAAATGAGTTGAGCATTTCAGTCTCAATCACCAATTCAGGCAGTGAATTCCAGATGCCCACCAATCTCTGGGTGAAAAAAAAATCATGTCCTCTCTGATCCTTCTACCAATCACCTTAATCATATGCATCCTAGTATTTGATCCCTCAGCTGGGGGAATCAGGTCTTTCCTGTCTACACTATCTAGGCCCCTCATAATTTTGTGCACCTCAATTAGGTCACCCCTCAGCCTCCTCTGTTCTAAGGAAAACAACCGTAGCCTATCCAATCTTTCCTTATAGCTGCAATTTTCAAGCCCTGGCAACATTCTTGTAAATCTCCTCTGTACTCTCTCCAGAGCAATTATGTCATTCCTGTAATGTGGTGACCGGAGCCGTACACAAAATTCCAGCTGTGGTCTAACCAGTGTTTTATACAGTTCCAGCATCACATCCCTGCTTTTGTATTCAATCTCCAGTCCAATGAAGGAAAGCATTCCATATTTCTTTACTGCCTAATCCACCTGTCCTGCCACCTTCAGGAACCTGTGGACATGCACTCCAAGGTCTCTCGCTTCCTCAACCCCTCTCAATAACCTCCCATTTACTGAGTATTCCCTTACTTTGTTTGCCCTCCCCAAACGCATTACCTCACCCTTTTCCGGATTGAATTCAATTTGCCACTTATCCACCCACTCAACCAAACCATTGATTTAAGTCCAAATCATTAATAGATATGACAAACAGCAAGGGCCCCAACAATGAGCCCTGTGGAACGCCACTGGAAACCACTCTCCATTCGCAAAAACATCCATCGACCATGACCCTTTGTTTCCTGGCACTGGGCCAATTTTGGATCCAATTGCCGCCATCCCCTGTATCCCATGTGATTTCACTTTTCTGACCAGGCTGCCATGTGGGACCTTGTCAAATGCCTTACTAAAATCCATGGAGACAATATCCACTGCACTACCCTCATCAATCCTCCTTGTTACTCCCTCAAAAAATTCCATTAAGTTAGCAGGATGCAATCTTCTCCCAAAAAAACTGTGCTGACTATGCCTGATCAATCTATGCTTTTTTAAGTGACAGTTCATCCTGTCTCTCATAAGAACATAAGAAATAGAAGCAGGGTTAGGCCATTTGGCCCCTCAAGCCTGCCCCGCTATTCAATAAGATCATGGCTGATCTGCCCCAGGCCTCAACTCCTCTTTCGTGACAGCTCCTCATAGCCCTCAATTCCCCGATATTTTTAAAATCTACCTACCTCCTCTTTAAACACTTCCAGTAACTTAGCCTCCACAACTCTCTGGGGTAGAGAATTCCAGACATTCACTACCCTCTAAGAGAAGAAATTCCTTTGCATCTCAGTTTTAAATGAGTGTCCCCTTATTCTGTAACAATGTCCCCTAGTTCAAGGTTCCCCCACTAGTGGAAACATCTTCCCAACATCTACCCTGTCAAGCTCCCTCAGAATCTTGTACGTTTCAATAAGATCATCCATCATTCTTCTAAATTCTAATGGATAAAGGCCTAACCTTATTAGCCATTCTTGATAAGTCAACCCTTTCATCCCAGGAATCAGCCTAGTGAATCTCTTTTGAACTGCCCCCAATGCCAGTATAACGTTTCTCAAATACGGGGACAAAAACTGTACACAGCACTCCAGGTGCGGCTAAACCAACACCCTGTACAGCTGTAACAAGATTTCCCTATTTTTAAACTCCAACCCCTGAGCAATACAGGCCAAAATTCCATTTGCCTTCTTAATTACTTGCTGCACCCGCATGCTAACTTTTTGTGTTTCATGCACAAGAACACCCAGATCCCTCTGTGCTGCACTTTTTTGGAGTCTCTCTCCATTTAGGCAACAGTCTGCCTTTTGATTTTTCCTACCAAAGTGCATGACCTCACACTTTCCTACATTAAACTCCATCTGCCAAGTTTTTGCCCACTCACTCAACCTGTATATATCCACTTGCAGATTCCTTATGTCCTCATCACAACATGCCCTCCCACCTATTTTTGTATCATCAGCAAATTTGGATTAATTACACTCTGCCCCCTCCTCCAAGTCATTAATATAGATAGTAAATAATTGAGGCCCTAGGACTGATCTTTGTGGCACTCCACTAGTTGCGTCTTTCCAACCTGAAAAAGACCCATTAATCCTGACTCTCTGTCTTCTCTGTGTTAACCAATCCTCAATCCATGCTAATACATTACCCTCAGTATCGTGAGTTTCTATCTTGTGCAATGACCTTTTATGTGGCACCTTATCGAATGCCTTCTGGAAATCCAAATACACTACATCTACCGACTCCCTTTTATCAACTCTTCTTGCTATATCCTCAAAGAACTCTAGCAAATTTGTCAAACATGATTTCCCTTTCACAAAACCATGTTGACTCTATTTGATTGTGTTAAGCTTTTCTAAATGTCCTGCTATTTCTTCCATAATAATAGATTCTAGCATTTTCCCAACAACAGATGTTAGGCTGACTGGCCTATAGTTTCCTGCATTTTGTCTCCCTCCCTTCTTGAACAGGGGCATCACATTAGCAAATTTCCAACCCGTTGGAACCCTCCTGGAATCCAGTGAGTTCTGGAATATTTTGACCAATGCCTCCACTGTCTCTGCTGCCACATCCTTTAAAACCCTTGGATGGAGGCCATCAGGTCCTGGCGACATGTCTGCCTTTAGTCCCATTAGTTTCTCAAATACTTTGTCCCTCGTGATAGAGACTGTTACAAGTTCTTTCCTCCCATTAGCTCCTTGCTTATCTGATATCTTTAGGATGTTTATAGTATCCTACACCGTGAAGACCGATGCAAAATATTGGTTTAAATTATCTGCCATTTCCCTGTTCCCCATTATCAATTCTCCAGTCGCATCCTCCAAAGGTCTCTCTCTTTTTATATACCTGTAGAAACTCTTGCTGTTTGTTTATTTATGTCTTGCAAATTTACTTTCATAATCAATTTTCTCCCTCTTTGTTAGCTTTTTAGTCATTCGCCGCTGGTTCTTAAAAAATTCCCAATCCTCTGGCCTACCACTAGTTTTTGCTGCTTTGTATGTCTTAGTTTTTGACTGGATACCCTCCTTGACCCCCTATGTTAACCATGGGTGGTTAATCCTTCTCCTCAAGTCCTTCTTTTTGACCGGGATAAATTTTTGCTGAGCGTTAAGAAATATCTGCTTAAACGTCTGCCACTGCTCACCCACTGGCCTTCCCCTTAGTTTATTTTCCCAGCCCGCTTTAGGGCCGGGATTTTCCAGCCCCGCTGTGGGTGAGGCGGCGCCCCAGCCAGAAGTCCATTGGCTTGTGGCGGGACTGGAAGATCCCAGTGGTGGGCGGGTACAGAAAATCCCGCTCTAGACAGCTCTTTCTTCATACCTCTGTAATTTCCCTTATTTAAGTTGAGGACATTGGTTTGAGACCCAAGTTGCTCGCCCTCAAAGTGAATTTGAAATTCTACCATGTTGCGATCGCTACCCCCTAGAGGATCCTTAACTACAAGATCTCTTATTAATCCCACCTTATTACACATTGCTAGATATAAAATAGCCTGTTCCCAGTAGGTCCTGCAATGTATTGCTCTAAGAAGCAATCCCTGATGCACTCTACAAATTCGTCTTCCATGTTACCCCTGCCAATCTGATTTGCCCAGTCAATATGCAGATTTAAATCACCCATGACAATTGTAGCGCCCTTCTTACGCACCTCCATTATTTCCTGGTTTATACTTTGTCCTACAGTGAGGCAATTCTTTGGGGACCTATGGACGACTCCCAACCATGACTTCTTCCCTATGCTATTCCTTATTCTACACAAACTGGTTCCACATCACGATCTGTTGCACCTATATCACTATTCACCACTGCACTGATACCTTCCTTTATTAACAAAGCTACCCCACCTCCTTTTCCTTTTTGCCTATTTTTCTGGAACGTCGAATACCCTTGAATATCGAGTTCCCAGTCTTGGTCACCCTGCAACCACGTCGCTGTAATAGCTATCAAGTCATATCCATTTGTTTCTATCTGTACCATCAATTCATCTATCTTGTTACAAATGCTGCGTGCATTCAGATAAAGAGCCTTCAGATTTGACTTTTTACCATATCATTCATTCTGGTTCTAATTTCTGCTGCACTCCTCTGCTTATATTTTCTGCCCCTTCCTGTCACACTTTGATTATCGGTCACCTCTTCACTACCCTGCACCTCTGCTCTCTTGTTTCTTTTTGATTTTTAAAATTTCCTTTCAATTGAACCCTCCCCCCAACTAATTAGTTTAAAATCCTATCCACAACCCTAGTTATAGGATTCGCTAGGACACTGGTCCCAGCATGGTTTGAATGAAGCCTGTCCCAACGGAACAGCTCTCTCCTTCCCCAGGACTGGTGCCAGTGCCCCATGAATCGGAACACATTTCTCCCATACCAATCTTTGAACCACGCATTTACCCCTCTAATCTTATCTGCCCTACGCCAATTTACTTGTGGCTCAGGTGGTAATCCAGAGATTATTACATTTGTGGTTCTGCTTTTTAATTTAGCCCCGAGCTGCTCGTGGTCCCTCAGCATAACCCCTTTCCTAGTCCTGCCTATGCCGTTGGTAACTACATGGAGCATGACAACTCGATCCTTCCCCTCCCACACCAAGTTCCTCTCCAGTCCAGAAGAGATATCCTTAACCTTGGCACCAGATAGGCAACACAGCCTTCGGAACTATCTGTCGTTGCTGGAAAGAACAGTATCTATTCCCTAACTATGTTATCCCCAATTACTATGACATTTCTCTTTTCTCCCCCCACTTGAATGGCGCTCTGTTCCATGTTGCTGTGGTCAGTTTGCTCATCCTCCCTGCAGTCTGTGCTCTCGTCCACACCGGGAGCAAGAACCTCATACCTGTTGGACAAGGGCACCAGCTGAGGCTCCTCCAAAGCAAAATTCTGGATCCCCATACCTGCCTCACTCACAGTCACACCCTCCTGTCCCTGACAAATTTAATGTAACTAATCTAAGGGGTGTGACTGTCTCCTGAAACACAGTGTCCAGGCAACGCTCCCCCTCCCTGATGTGTCGCAGTGTCCGCAGCTCGGACTCCAGCTCATCAACTCTGAGCCGAAGTTCCTTGAGCAGCCAACACTTGCTGCAGATGTGGTCATCGTGGATTGCACCGGCATCCACCAGCTCCCACATACTACAGTAGCAACATATCGCCTGCCCAGCCATCTCTATTCTATTTAATTAATTAATTTGGATGTTAAATATTTTATAAGTGAATTTCTTAACTGTACTCTTCAGCTGTAATAATGTCTCCTGATTTAAACCACTTGGCCAATCAAAAGAGACATGGAAGAGATACCCATCAATCACCTACCTGTTTTCCTGTGACATCACACTTTGGCTCTGTCAGGTACAACAGGTTGAAGGGGCTCTCTGCTGCTGGTTTTTAATCTCTGACTGCTGCTCCCTTTCGCAAGCAGGTCCGCTCTCTGTGAATCTGAACTGATTCCAATAATTTGCCCACCACCAAAGTCAGACTGACCAGCCTATAATTTTCTGGCCTACCCCACGCACCCTTTTTAAATAATGGTACAATGTTCACAGACCCCCAATCCTCGGTACCTCGCCTGTATCTAGTGAGGATTGGAAAATGATCTTCAGAGCATTTGTTATTTTCTCCCAGGCTTCCTTTAATAGCCTGGGATACAATCCATCCGGCCCTGGTGATTTATTCACCTTCAAGGATGTCAGTCCCTCCCGGACTTCCTCTCTCATTTTGCTTATTGTATCTAATACTTCGCACTCCTTTTTAACTAGAATGTCTGCATCAAAGTATTTCCCTCCTCTCTTTGTAGATGTGTATGACATCATGCACACTAGGTGATCTAAATTATAATTGAATTATAGAGCTAAACTTATGCATTGTAGAACATGGTAAGTTGGTATCCTATCAAATGCTACATAAAATAAGAAACAAAATTGCAGAACTTGTAACTGAGGCACCCAGACAAGTGTATTTAAAATGGACAGATGGGCATATGGAAAGTGATGTGCGTGCTAACAATTTTGTTATAGTTTCCTCAAAATGGAAGATTACGAATTAAAGCTGGATTAAAAACTTAAGAAGCACAAAGACTGCACAGTATCTGAAGAGTATCTGTTCTGAAGAAGAGTCATATTGGACTCGAAACGTTAACTGTTGTTTTCTGCGCAGATGCTGCCAGACCTGCTGAGTTTTTCCAGCATTTTCTGTTTTTATTTCAGATCTCTAGCATTGACAGTTTTTTTGCTTTTATTATTACCTGGAAGAGAAAGACAGGTTGAAGCAAAGGATACATGTGGAATGTGAATTCAGTTTAGTTGGATTCTCTGGTTTGCCTCAGTTGCACAGCCTGAAAATCGAAGCTAAAAGCAGCTCTTAGGATCTGGGCTGTAAGAAGCTGGGGATTTTGTTCTTTGGGAGATGCTTTCTAGATCCTCTCTTAAGGAGACTTAACTGCTTTGAGGATTGCATGCCAAATCAAGTGATATTTGGTAAAATATTATAAAAGGGCCTCGGAGAAATGGGATACAATCTTCTCATTTGTGACAATGTTGCTGGAAGGCTGAATGTTACCTCCAGATGTTTTTAATTTGGGGAACAACCCAGAACAGCAAAGGATGAAATGGTACAACTTTATTTTTTAATTGATGTGAAGATCACACAATTTTTAAAAATGAAAACTCAACTTAAAAACAATCCTTTGAGTACAAAGGCTTATTTTTAGATAAACCTTTGGGTGCTTGCCAGGGGATGATTGAGGCCAGGATATTGGTCTCATTTAAGAAACGGTTAGATGCTGTAATAGGAAGACCATATAATTGGTACTCGAGTTGAAGAAAATCAAATAGGCTAATAGGCTTTCAATGTCCAAACTTACCCAATGAGTTACCTTTGGCCCTGATTATCCATGGCAATTACTTTCAACATCTCCCCTCTGGCACTATCTGTGGGTGTGTTTTCAGGACAGACAAACACTAGTTTGCTAACAAAGAACTCTGGCAATTGATGGGACCAGAGTCCTTAAAAATCTATTTGTTGCTTCTTTGAAATATTAGAGGTTGCTAAAGAAAATCTCAATGGCCCAGATTTTGCAGCCAGTGATGAATGAGTGGTGCTCACCGTTCATTACACTTTCTATGGAATTTTGAACTGGGCCTTGCTGTGATTGGAGAAACAAAACAACCTGGCACCTCATACAGGGGGTCTAGGACCTGTGTTATCAGGGTAATAAATGGCTGTCTCCTTATCCAATCAGATTGAAGAATATTCACCGAAACACATTTGGCTGCAGGGGTGGGACCTGAGGCATGTGGGTCCCCAATTTCCCACCACCAACAGGATCAAGGTGGGGGTGGGGGGGCAAGGGTGGATTGTGATGGCTACTCACCACAAGTGGTAGGTAGCCAATTAGGCCAATTAAAGGGCCTACTAAGGCCACTCTGCACAAGCTGACATGCAGGCCCTCTACTCAGACCAAAACACAGCCGATGGATGGAGGCGGCCTCCGGATGGCAGACTGAGAGGGGACAGCATTCTATCCAGCTAGTAAATCCCCACTCATTCACACACCTGCCATAGCCACAGGGCCAAGCCTGCAGCTGCCAGTCATCCAGTGGAGGGATCCCCTGTGATGATGGGGCTGCTCATCTCAGTGCTGTCGGGCCTTGGGTTGACCCTCCAGCCTTGGGGGCCTGCTGTCTGTCCTTAATTAGTTGTCTCCTCAAAAATTGCTCTTTGGGTCCTGACTTGCATTTCCTCCCGATGGTGGGGTCAGGACCCACAAATGAAAATCCAGCCTACAGAGTCTAAACCAGGAAGTGTAAGCTGGAATATTTCATTCATTATAGGATCATCTACAGAAAGCAAAATAAAGAGAAGAAAAGAAAGATAGGATTAAGAGAGTGCGATGAAAGAGACAGAAAGTTCAATTAAAATCTGAAGGAATAGAACTCCACACTTGCAAAGGTAAATTTTTCAGGGCTAGAGAGGATGTTTGGCGGTAACAAGACTTACAAGTTTGTTAAAAATTCACCTACACTTGAATGGTGAAGCCCTGACCTTTGCTGATGTGTTAAGTTGGTGTATTTTATAATTCTACAACTTCAGCATTCCCATGTGTTTCAGTGCCGAGACCCTTGGGGAGATATCATTAGAGCGCAGTTCCTGGAAACAGGTTAACTCAGATAGCAACTGCCTAGATTTTTGTGCTTAATTGCGCATAAGAGGTCACTGGACATTGCTGCTGAGTTACTCCTTAAAGCCATGGGGAGGATTTTTCTCTTGTTGGGCGGGCTCGGTGGGGGTGGGTGAGGGCACCCGGGAAGCTGACCATTGCCCATGATCGGGGCCGGACTGTGATTTCACACTGATGGGCCAATTAAGGCCCGCCCAGCATGAAACGCAAGCGGCAACGCTCAGTGCTGCCTGTATGGGGGTTGGAGGAGGAGGGTGAGCGTGATTTTGTGCGTACGCATGGGTGCCCACTTAAAAATCTCCCTGAGGCACAGGGAGCTGCCTTAGGGAGATGAACATTTTTCAAAATAAAAAATAAAGCTTTTAAAAATGTTATGAAACATGTCCCCTCATGTGACTCTGTCACATGAGCAGGGACATGTTATTAATTCAATTTTTAAATTCTGATTTTATTTTTATTTGCCGTTGGAAACTTCATCCCACCCGTGGATGAGGTTTCCTAAAAAATGCAAAAGCCGCTTGGCCTTTTTGCCTGCCCGTCAACCGTAAGGTTGGACGGGCAGTGAAAAGTTTTGTTGAATAAACTTTTTAATGGCCTTAATAGACCTTTTAATAGTTGGCAGGCGCGAGTGCGCAGTGACGTCGGGACGCTCACCTGATGTTATTTTACACTTGGTTGTGCGTGCGCACGCCTAGCTAAAAATTCTCCCCCATGAGTGCTGGCATCTTGACTATTATTCTTAATGGAAAACATAGGCCAATTATGTAAATGAAACCAAATTTATTGGTCCTAAAAGCAAGACCTGTAATGGGGCTTGAACCCCAGACCTTCTAACTCGGTAGCAAGAATACTAACAATGAGCCACCCTTAAAGCACCAATGTCTTAATTTATATCACATGCCCTGCCTCCTGTTGTGTCATACATGCAGAATAGTGGCTGAGCTGTAACTACAGCTCTACTTCTGAAGTAACTTTCAGGTTGAAAGTCCCAAATATGAGAATTAAAAAGTCAGATTGGCCCCAGAGCAGATCTTGGGCCTCTAGGTTAGAAGATTCAAACACCACTCTTGAATATTAGAAACATTAGATACATGAGGAGCCATTCAGCCCCTCGGCTGCTCCGCTATTAAATTAGGTACTGGCAGATCTATACTTCAACTCCATTTACCAGTATTTGCTTCATAACCCTTGATACATTTACCTAAAATAATCTATCTTAGTATTGAAAGTCCAATTGTCCCAGCATTCACAGCCTTTTAGGGAACATATTTCATATTTCTACTACCCTGCATGTGAAACATTGCCTCCTGATTTCACTTCTGCTTCTAAGTTTAAGATTATGGCCCCTTCCACCGGAGGAAATACTTGTTCTGTATCTAATATATAAAACCTTTGTGCACTTTAAACACCTCAATTAGATCACCCCTTAACCTTCTATACTCAAGCACATAATCCATGCTGGCACGTTAGTCCAGTAAAGGAGAAGTGCTGCATTGTTAGATTAAAAATTAAAATTTCCAATGAGATTTTAAACTGAGGTCCTGTGTGTCTCTTTAGATGGGTGTAAGGATCCCAACAATAGATTAATCATATGCCAATCTGACTGCTGTCTTTCAGACTTTGCTGTGTGCCAATTATCTGCCGTGTTTGACTATGTAGTAACATTGACTTCACCTCAAAAAGTAATTTACTATAAAGCGTTTTGGGATATCCTGGGAACACGAAAAGTACCATCTAAAAGCAAGTTATTTCTTGGAATGGTGTACAGTTGATAATCTACGACTGATTAAGACAGGCTAAAATGGAGTATAATGTGGGCAAATGTGAAATTGTCCATTTTGGCAGGAAGATTAAAAACAAAACAAAAACAGAATTACCTGGAAAAACTCAGCAGGTCTGGCAGCATTGGCGGAGAAGAAATCAGTTAACGTTTCGAGCCTTCATGGCCCTTCGGCAGAACTGAAGCATAGTTAGAAGAAGGGAGAAATATAAACTGGTTTAAGGTGGGTGGGGGGGGGGGAGGGGGGGTGGGGAGAGAGACATTGAGGGTGTGGTGATTGTGGAGATGAGCAGATAATCAAAAGATGTCACAGACAAAAGGGTCAAAGAGGTGTTGAAGGTGGTGACATTTGTCTAAGAAAAGTGCTAATTAAGAATGGAAGACAGGATATTCAAAGTACAGCTCTAGTGGGGGTGGGGTGGAAAGACTAACAAGGTTTTAGTTTTAGATTTAAAAATAATGGAAATAGGTGGGGAAAGAAGAATCTATATAAATTATTGAAAAAAAAGCGGGGGGTGGGGGGGGAGAGAAATGGGGTGGGGATGGGGGGAGGGGGAGTTTAAGATCTAAAGTTGTTGAATTCAATATTCAGCCCGGAAGGCTGTAAAGTGCCTAGTCGGAAGATGAGGTGCTGTTCCTCCAGTTTGTGTTGGGCTTCACTGGAACAATGCAGCAAGCCAAGGACAGACATGTGGGCAAGAGAACAGGGTGGAGTGTTAAAATGGCAAGCGACAGGGAGGTTTGAGTCTTTCTTGCGGACAGACCGCAGATGTTCCGCAAAACGGTCGCCCAGTTTGCGTTTGGTCTCTCCAATGATTAAAAACAAAGCTTATTATCTAAATGGTGAGAGATTGCAGGGCTCTGAGATTCAGAGGGACTTGGGTGTCCTAGTGCATTAATCACAAAAGGCTAGTATGCAGGTACAGCAGGTAATTAGGAAAGCTAATGGAATGTTATCATTTATTGTGAGGGAAATCGATTACAACAGTAGGAAAATTATGCTTCAGTTGTACAGGGCACTGGTGAGACCACATCTGGAGTGCTTTGCACAGTACTGGTCCCTTATTTAAGGAAAGTTGTAAACGTGTTAAAAGCAGTTCAGAGAAAGTTTACGAGACTAATACCAGGAATGGGTGGGTTGTCTAAAGAAGAAAGGTTGGACAGGATCCATTGGAGTTTAGAAGAGTAAGAGGTGACTTGATTGAAACTTTTAAGATCCTAAGGGGTCTTAACAGGGTGGATGTGGAGAGGGTGTTTCCTCTTGAGGGAGAATCTAGAACTAGGGGTCACTGTTTAAAGATAAGGGGTTGCCGATTTAAGACAGAGATGAGGAGAATTTTTTCTCTCAGAGGGTCATTAGTCTTTGGAATTCTTTCCTCAAAAGGCCGCGATGCAGAGTCTTTGAATACTTATAAGGCAGAGCTAGATAGATTATTGATTAAAAAGGGGGGTGAAAGGTTATAGGGGGTAGGCAGGAATGTGGGGTTGAGGTTAAAATCAGATCAGCCATGGTCTTATTGAATGGCAGAGCAGGCTTGAGGGGCCGAGGGCCTTCTCCTGCTCCTAATTCATATGTTAATATGTTTTTACTTCCCCATTAATAGTCTGTGAAAGATTTCCATTGATTTTAACACTAAAACAATACAAGATTTCAATCATTTCATGACTGGTGGCTGCACCTTCAGCTGCCTGGACACTGAGCTTTGTAATTCTCTCTATAAATCTCTCTGCCTCTTTACCTCTCTTTCCTTCTTGAAGAAGTTCCTAAAATCTACTTCTTTGAACAAGCTTTTGGTCACCTTTTCTAACATCTCCTCATATGACTTGGTGTTAAATTTGTTTGCTAACATTCCGGTAAAACACCTTGGAACATTTTCTTACACTAAAAGTGTGATATAAATACAAGTTGTTGTTGTATGAAACAGAATAAGAAAAATATTTGCATCCTGCAAAGGAGCACAACTGAGTATTATCAGACTAACAATATTAATTGTCAAAATGGCATTTAGGGGCAAATAATATAGACCGCTGCCAACTGAGCTCGTCTGTATTCTGTGCTACTTAGCAAAATGCTGTAACCATATAAGCATTTCTATATGGATTTTCTTTGTGCTGTATGACTGCTTAACATGGCACTTGCACAACCAGAAGGCAAAATCCAGTCAAAGCATCGTGCATAGTAACTATAGGGTTTGAGAAGTCCAAGTTGGTTCTTTGAACCAATGCCAGGTAAAATGCTAAAAATCAAAGGATTGATTTAAGTCAAAAATATTTGGCTCCACATGGATATTCTTGGAATAATTTTAGTGAGCTTGTTTGTGATCTGTTTTAGTCCTCTTTTGGGTGTGGGACTTCAAGGCATTGTATAAAACTTTGCCCAGTTAAGGAAAAGCTTCTGCTTAAGTCTTAAAATAACCATGGATTTGTGACAATTTTCCCTCAGCTTACATACCACTTTACAGTCTGTCCCTTGTTAATTTGTAAACTATAAAATTGTTCCATGACAGAAAGTGAAACATGCACACCCTGGAAATCATTTTCTCTATTCTCTGTAAGTACAGAAAGGTAGAAGTAGCAGAAACTTATGATAGTTGCACCGTTGTTTGGGAAATAACACCAGACATTTGCAAAGAGGCAGACATTTGAGGTGTCTTGGTTGTGGAGGGAAAATAGTATGCTCACGGAATTCTATAACAAAATCCTGAACTATGTAAGCTCTGCACACATTTCCACTGGTTTCTTTTTTTAAGTCAGGCTCGGGAAGCAACAAATCAAAAACCTGAAAGGTAGGAGTACATCAAGATTTTACACACACCAGTTGGTGACAACTTTAGCATGTGGCTTTTCTGTGTGAGGGCATTCAAATGTGAGGAAACATCTAATAATGGTACATTCCTTTGTTATTCTATAATTTGCTGCCAGAAAATGTTGTGGTTTTTCTAACTTCCTGATGCCCCATTACATCATGTACCCATATATCAATAAAGCGTATGCTATGCAGAAAGAGTTCAAAACAATGAAAGGACAATTTTGTAATGATGCAGAGGTTGTCTAATGCAGTAATACAAATTATAGACATACAGTGTTATTCCACAGATACATCCAACTAGGTTTTCATTTCAGATCTTACACTGACAGGTATAGAGGACTATTCTGATCTAATCCATGTTATTCCAAATTTTTGAATTATTATCATGTTTCTAATGTAAAATGCTAGCTGTTGAGTTTGAATTGATGAACGTCAATTTGTTCAGATTTGAAGAAAGAAAAGCTTTGCATGACTTAACACCTTTCATGACCCCACAATGTCCCAAATTGCTTTACATCCTATCAAATATTAATGAAATGCCCCCCAGGCTGGATTATCCAGATATGTTGGCATGATTGTGTGCCGACGTGTTCCACAGCTGAACATAAGTGATGTGCACCTGGCGAACTGCACTTCGCTCAGGACTTCGAGGTTTGTTTGTCTACCTTGCTTCGGGCAGCACTCATGGTCATCAGCGCCAGGCTTTTCAAAGGCTGCAGGGCTAGGGTTTGCTTGGGGAAGGGAGAGAAGTGGCCTCAGGCAAGGGAAGACGCTGCAGGGCGAGGGCTGTACTGGGGAAGAGGGGTATTCCAGGGTGTGTGTGGGGACACACGTTGATCTGTACAAGTAGCCTCAAGATGTTGAGGGCTGAGGAGTCAGTCTCCAAAGGAAATGAGGCCAAATGGAGATGTGAGGGTGAGTGAGAGAGAGTGAGTGGTGATGTCTCTTGGGCTGGCAGTGAGTGAGATGCTAGTGACTGTGTGATGGCCTTGTGAGTGTGTGAGTTTAGAGTGATGAGATGGTTGTCTTACCCTGGTGACACAGATGAGATCATTCATCTTCTTTCTGCACTGGATGGCCAACCTCTTCTGTGCAGCATTGGCACTGACCACCACTGCCATCGCCTCCCAAGCTGGAGTGATGAGATTGCTGGACCTCCTGCGGCCAGAGTGGGGGCGGAGAACATCACGGCGGGCCTCAAAAAGGCATTCCAGTGACGGGTCACTGAAATCTTCTTGGCTTTTAGGGTCATGTCTTCACTGGAGCAGTCCTGGGCTGCTGTTTAGATATGGCACCCGGAGTGAGGAAACGGTGTGGTAATGACATGGCGGGCGATTCAGAGGCTGCCTGCCAGTGAGACAGCATATTTCCTGTGGCTGTGTTTTTAAAATTTTTTTTTATTATTCATTCATGGGATGTGGGCTTCGCTGGCTGGGCCAGCATTTATTGCCCATCCCTAGTTGCCCTTGAGGAGGTGGTGGTGAGCTGCCTTCTTGAACTGCTGCAATCCATGTGGTGTAGGTACACCCACAGTGCTGTTAGCGAGGGAGTTCCAGGATTTTGACCCAGTGACAGTGAAGGAACGGCCGATGTATTTCCAAGTCAGGATGGTGAATGACTTGGAGGGGAACTTCCAGGTGGTGGTGTTCCCATCTATCTGCTGCCCTTGCCCTGGATGGTGGTGGTCATGGGTTTGGAAGGTACTGTTGAAGGAGTCTGGGAAGTGGACGATATGGCACAAAAACCCACCATTGTGGCCAGCAGGTAAAATGTCATTTTTCATGCCTGCTACAGCACTTAGTGCAATTCTGGAATGATTCCGCCCATAGTCTGGTCATTCCAAATCAAAATCCACACTCATTTAATTGTAATCAGCTGCACAGGTTTAATGAATTGACTGCCCTCACCATATGGAATGAGGAGCATCTATAGCTGAAGATGATCATGGTGTTTTTGACTTATGGAAGCAAAATAATCGGTTATTAGGAACGACCAGAGGAAACGAGAATCTGATGTTCACAATTGATGCAGATCCCAAATTCCACCTGGGCTACCAGGCATCAGGTTCCAAAAACATATCTATCCCAATGGCTGATCTTAGGCCTTTGAATGTAGCAACAGAAATACCTTGCAGTCTAAAGCTCAGTGGTGAAAATTCATTTGGCATAAAATTCTTCACCTCAACCCCCACTCCTAACGCCCCCATCAGGAGCAGGAAATGGATCAGCAATCACCTCTCACCCATAGGCAACCAAGGAAAGCAAGTCCAAACCAGAGGTCCCCAAACAAGCAGGATACATCCTTGCCAGTTTCTTGACCCTAATGAATCTCTAAGAGCAATGACAAGATTAACTTCCACTGGTATAATGTCTTCAGTGTAGAGGTACTTCAAAGAGGTGTAATCTGACATAAATGGATATTAGGGAGGTGACCAAAAGCTTGGTCAAAGGAATGGATTTTAATGAGGAAAAAGAGGTGGAGAAGTTTAATTGCTTCAATCATTAAAACCCACATTGCTTCAAATTCAAATGCAACTGTGACAAGAAACATTATTGTACCAACGTAGTTGTCCTGAAAACACTGTGTAATCAAATTGTACAATGGTTTCTTAAAATATATGGAAACATAAGAGCTTGAAAATATGATTAAAAGACTCTTAAAAAAAGATAGAGGGCAGAAACAATATTGTATCGTTTCAAAGTGACAATCAGCCTGCACTACAGAATCTTAACTCTGTCTCTGGCTACAGATTTGTATCTTAATCTGGTACTGATTCCACATAAAACAGCATAATCATGTATTTGGTGATTGCATCAACTGCTTTAGTATTTCTATTTAAAAAGACTGCAATGATAATCTGCAATTAAAACCACATTTACCACATAATCAATCAGAGCACACAACTGAAAGAAATTATGGAATTGTTGGGTGACTTTCTTTTATGTTTTTAGTGTTGAAAGGAAGTCAAATATGAAGATAATACAAAGTGAAATATGGAGAATAAGGCCCGATAAAAAGATAAGGTCCGCAATTCTGAGCGTGTGCAGAAGAAGGGATGTGCATGTCTCACATTTAGGATGATACTCCTTCCTTCTTTATCTGTACCTTACACACTTTAATCTCTCTTATTTATTTTTTTACTTCTTTCAGATTTCTTCAACCACTCCTCCTCCTGCTTTTGGCATGATGCTTTTCTGTGCATCCCTTTTGAACATATCCTTTTACCCTGCCAAATATTGTAAGCCAGCAGTACCAGGGACTGTTCTGCAGCGAGGCATTCAAAATGACATGCAAAACAAAATGGATGGATTTGATATGAATGTCAAGCCACAAACCAGAGATAATTGGAGAATAAACTTTCTCCAACAAATAGACTGCCTGTGTGGTTATCTGATTGCTTGGAAACCTGACAGGGATATGAACGGAATGATTCCATTAAAATAAATGTATCAGTAGCATAGAGGTCACACTACTAAACTATAGTTTTTAATCAGAGACGGGCTGTATGAGTTTCCTTTTAAAAGTTGCCGATTAATTGCCTTGAATTCCACTGAATGCTGGGATCAGCGAAACCAGAGAAAATCCAACTTGAAATCCCTGAGTTCAAGCAGCAAGTAATCTTACACAACAAAAACAAAAATTGCTGGAAAAATTCAGCAGGCCTGACAACATCTGTGGAGAGAAAGACAAAGTTAACGTTTCGAGTCTGTATCGGTTACGTATCAGAGACAGTTAACTCTGTCTTTCTCTCCACAGATGCTGTCAGACCTGCTGAGTTTTTCCAGCAATTTTTGTTTTTGTTTCAGATTTCTAGCATCTGCAGTATTTTACTTTTATTTAAGTAACCTTATACCTTCAGATACATTATCTGTATCTGCGGTTGAATGGTTTGAGCAGAAACTGTCACTTTATATACACTTGATATTGGTGAGAATGTAACCACATCAGTTGAACTCCTCAATTAGGCTGTTTTGCAGCCTACCTGTCCAATTTATATTTATTACCCAATGTTTTATTCATTATCCATGAATAATAATGGTACTGGTGACCTTTACTCTCCCTGCTTTCTGACATTTATTGGTGGTAAAGTGCGCACCATGATTTCAATACACTGATGTACTCTGGCAAAAAATTAACTCATGGGTTTTTATTTGTGAGAAGCTTAGTACATTGTGAAATGCTTTCACTTTTATTTATCCTGATTTGAAGAAAAGCATTTATGATGCAAAGCCTTAAATATATCATTAAATTCTAAGTTAGGAGGAACCATGAAATCAAATTAGCAGGAGAGAATGAGAGACAGCAGCAACTATCAGATGATGTGCAAATGAGTGTATATGTCTGCAGCTTGGTGCTAACTTCATTGAAGTTTAACATTGAGTAACTACTGACAAGTGAGAGTTGACAGCAAAATCCTTTGCTGGCTGTTTCTAAAGAGCTTTCCCTCTAAGTGCCGGGAGATTGGTTGCATAGATTAATGCTCCCTCTCTAAACCAAGAAACCTTAGAAATACCCTCAACACAACAATGCTGTCAATTTGTAGTCCTGAGGGTTAGATGTTCGTAATTCCTGCACCTGAACAAGGAGGGAAGAGAAGTTGTGGAGAGTAAAAAGACAAAACTAAGAAAATCTGATGAGGAAAGACTGCAGGACAGGACATTAACAGGATCAATGTTCATGAACAACATGTCTTAAGATTCTGGTCCATCTCATGTCTTGCAGATTCAGAAAAGTGAAATCTATTTTTGCAAACAACTAAATCATGCCTGAGGTATGCATCAATGACTCAATCAAGGTATATGCCATTCTTAGTGACCTGCCAGGCCAACTACAGCTTGTATACATATAATGCCTATAATGTAGATGTCTTAAGATGTTTTACCAGGAAATGGCAGAGGAGTTGAATAAATACTTTGCTTCAGTCTTCATGGTAGAAGATACTAATAGCATTCCAAAAATACTAAATAATCAAGGGGCAAAAGTTGGGGGGAGGAAATAAATACAATAACTATCACTCAAGAAAAAGTACTAGGGAAACTAACAGGGCTAAAGGCTGATAAGTCTCTTGGACCTGATGGGTTGCATCCTAGGATATTAAAGGAAGTAGCTACAGAGATAGTGGATGGACTGGTAGTAATCTTCCAAGAATCCTTAGATTCTGGGAAAGTTCCAGAGGATTGGAGAACGGCCAATGTAACACCCTTATTCAAAAATGGAGGGAGACAAAAAACAGGTAACTATAGGCCAGTTAGCTTAACATCTGTCATTGGGAAAATGTTAGAGTCTATTATAAAGGATGTACTAGCATTTAGAAATATGTAACCTAATCAAGCAGAGTCAGTGTAGCTTCATAAAGGGGATATCATGCCTAACAAATTTATTAGAATTCTTTGAGGTGGTAACAAGCAGGATAGATAAAGGGGAACCAGTAGATATAATATACTTGGATCCCAACAGGCGTTTGATAAGGTACCACACATGAAGCTGCTTAATAAGATAAGAGCCCATGGTATTGAGATTGGTATATTAGCATGGATAGAGGATTGGCTAACTAATAGAAGACAGAGAGTTGGGATAAAGGGGGCATTTTCAGGGCGGCAACCTGTAACTAGTGGAGTGCCACAGGGATCAGTGCTGGAGCCACAATTATTTACAATATATATTAATGACTTAGATGAGGAAAGTGAATGTACTATCGCCAAGTTTGCAGATGACACAAAAATAGGTAGGAAGGCAAGTGGTGAGGATGACACAAGGAGCCTGCAGAGGAATATAGACATTTAAGTGAGTGGGCAAAAACTTGGCAGATGGATTATAATGTGGGAAAATGTAAGGTTATGCATTTTGGCAGGAAGAATAGAGGAACTGAATATTAACTGGAGAGAGGCTGCAGAAGGCTGCAGTGCAGAGGAATTTGGGAGTCCTTGTGCATGAATCCCAAAAAGCTAACATACAAGTTCAACAAGTAATAGGGAAGGCAAATGGAGGGCTGAATTTCCCCCCCCGGTCGGGGGGATGTTGATGGGTGGGCGCGCATAGACGCGCTTCCAATTGGTGCCCCCGATGCCCCCGATCAGAGGTGCGGCGCCATTTTACGTGGGCGGGCCAATTAAGGCCCACCCAGTGTGATGTCTGCACAGAAGTGCTATGCGCACCCTGTGCAGACAGGGGCGGGGGATCCCAAAATTGAGAGTGCGCTCTTTCGCACATGCACACGAAAGAGCGCACTCATCTCCCTGAGGCTAAGTGCAGCCTCAGGGAGATCGGCTCAAAATGTTAAAAACCTAAAAATAGAATTGTAAAATTTCCCTAACATGTCCCCTCATGTGACAATGTCACATGAGTTGGGACATGTCCATAATTTTCCCAAAAACTTTATTAAACATTTTAAAAAACTACATGAAACCACATTCCGCCTGTGGATGAGGTTTCACGCTTTTTCTAGTTCGCGCCGGGGCTCTTGGCCTGCCCGCCAACCTCAAGGTTCGACGGGCAGGTCCTTTAATTACATAACTGAATCTGTCAATGGCCTCAATTGACCATTGACAGGTCGGCGGGCACACAGCCAATTTCGCTGCACCCCCGCCTTCCTGAAAATTTAAATGGGGCACAGTGACATCAGGAGTTCTCGCCGATGCATAAAATCCTGCCCAGAATGTTGGCCTTTATGTCAAAGGGAATGGAGTATAAAAATAGGGAAGTCTTGCTAAAACTATACAAGGCACTAATTAGACCATGCCGAGAAAACTGTGAACAATTTTGGTCCCCTTATCTAAGGAAAGATATACTAGCATTGGAGGCAGTCCAGAGAAAGTTCACTATGTTGATCCTGTTATGGAGGGATTTTCTTATGAGGGAAGGCTGAGATAGACAGATTTTTAATCAGTAAGGGAATCAAGGGTTATGGGGAAAAGACAGGAAAGTGGAGTTGAGGATTATCAGATCAGCCATGATCTCATTGAATGACAGAACAGACTCAATGGGCCGAATAGCCTACTTATGCTCCTACATCTTATGGTCTTATGGTCTATACAGATAGAAATTGTCACTTCAATAATAGTTGGAAAGAATTAGAAGGACTGGTCAAAGTGATAAGTTCTGAGGAGAGTTGCTAGACATACGGTTTAGGGAGGGAGCTCCAGATTGTAAGTGTAGCAGCTTTTAGTCTTCTTAAACTCTGCACAGTTGTTACTTTATGACTTCTAAATTTGAAGTTACCATCAAATTATTCAATGAAATGCAAAAGCAAGACTGGCAGTTCAGTGGGTGAGCACGCTTTTCTTTCACTTTGTCAAATTCTGAATCCAACACAGACTGATGGGCTGAAAATTTTGCCTGTGAAAGCCAAAAAGGGATGAAATGAGTTTGTGGAACCTCAAGCCAGTTCCAAATGGATGGGAGTTCATGTTACAGAACTGTCCACATTTAACACCTCACTCAGAGAAGGCTGGAGTGGCAAATGGAAAAATCAGAATGGCACAGTATAAGCTGACAAATATAGCGAGATTGAGATGAACATGTGGTTTTATATCCAACCAGATCATACTCATCACTCTTAGGTGCCATTGTTTCCACCAAAACCTGGGACGCAATTGATCGTGTACAGTCACAGATACACACTAATCATATACAGGCACAAACACACAGCATGTCTCTTCATGTTTGGAATTATGTGTAAAGGAATTATATATAGGCTGCACATATACCTATAAAAATAATTCAGTACCCAAAGATGCCTAGTTTAGCAAGAGCTGGAAGATACAGAATAGTGTCTATCACATCATCATGCTTCACCAGTAAATGTCCTGGACTTCCTTTTAGGTCAGTGATGGCAATTCACTTGATTCCTGGAAGCGATCATGCACAGTTTCTTTCCAGTACTATACACAATTCATCTGCTTCAGCAAACAGAATCTTGTCAATCCATTCATGGTTAGTATGAGTTCCACACCTGGATTCATCCACCCACTTTAGTCAAGTGATTGATGGCCAATTCGCTTCCATGGAAACATTTTGTAAGATCTGGCACAGCATTATTATATATAAGCGTTAATCTTTTCACTCTAATATGCTGGAATGTCTCTTAAGTCACTTTGATGTTTAACAGTTTTAAGTACTTCTCTTTTATAATTAATGATTCCGTTCTCAGTTTTCACTGGACCTCAAGAGAAAACTAATCTTAGTTATCCATCATTCAGTGATTAAAAAGAAAATGATAGCTATTATGCATATTTCACTCACAAAGCACACGTTATGGTCGCAATAGGGTGAAATTCAACTTTGTGGCAGCAGGCTCAAAAAGATTGTTAGCAATTGACAGTCCGAAATAACTCCCGCCCAAATTTTTATTCTGTTGACTTCAAGTCAAGTGTGTATAATGGGAGGTCGATCCCCTACCTACACGTTTGCAGCCACTCCCATAGTTGGATTTCACCCTGATATTGTTAATATAAATAACAGTGTGTGATTTATTTGGCATTCCCAGTGGGAAGCTATGTGCAGGGAAGGTGCAAGTCAGAGATGGTTTATTTTTGTCATAATGATGAAAATTGAAACACTCTTTGCCTCCAAAGAATATACAAGAACAATTCACTTCCCCTGGAAGTTGATAAAAAAAAAATGGAGAAACATAATTTGAAATGAACAGTGAATAATAAATACCACCTTTATTCCCTGACATAGTTCTTTCTATGTTTAAGTTTTCCATTAACATGTTACAGGTGTGTGCTTAAATGGTCCCTTTAACAGGTTGCAGTCTGTATTAACAGATAGCATATGTGTCCCAGTCTCACACTAACATGCTGAATCTCCATTAATGTGTTTCAGATGAGCCCAAGTGCACATATTAACAGCATGCCGGTCAGTCATACTATCCTCATTGACACCATGTGCGTTCAGAACTGTTTATAAATTTCAAATCTATTTTTCTGCTGATCTTGGTAAGAATAACATCTGTCATCTACAGCTATGATGCCACTTACTGTAAAATAAATGGAGGTCATTTCCCTTTTGGTGGGGAGAGAGAGAGAACAGAAAAGCTATCTGTCAGACTCATCACACTGATACCACATGGAAGGTAAGATTCCCCCTCTGCTCTGCACAGTGAAATTGTAACTGCATTCTTCACAAACAGGTTTATAATGGTTACTCATGCAGCACAGAAAGTCAATCACACATACAAAAACTTCATCATGTGACTGTATATTTTTTATCTTTGCAACATCATCATCATAGTCATTGCGTACAAACATCTTGGAAATGTTTTCCATTCTTCTTTCCATGGATGGTGATGATTCCCTTTCAAATCTGTATGCAATTACAGCTAGAATAATCATTTTTAAAAGATATACTTTGACCTGAGTTGGTCAGATCTGTCAGTCAAAATTACTCATGTAATAGGCAAATCACTAAAACGTCAGTAAATTAGCATATCCGTGCCAACATCATCATAGGGATTTTCCTTAGAGGGGCAACATCGTTTGGTAACTGAGGGGCAGGTGAGGTAATGGAGAGGATCACAAGAGCGTTTTTAGTTAGATATATTTTATGGGAAATTCCTGGAGTAATTGAGAAGAGTCCTTGGCCTATTTTTGGGACAATCTTTTATGCTGAGCTTCACTGTGAAAGTATTAGGAAAAGTAAGTTTGAAAAACATTTGGCTGAATTCTCGCATGCCCCCATTGGCAGGATCAATAGTGGGCAGAAGGGGTGGGAGAATTCAGTGGGAGATCCAAAAACCGGTTTCACACTGTGACAGTGGGATCTTCCAATACTGTCCACCATGGTGGATCACGATTCCTGCTGGAGGTCAGCGTGAAATCGATTTGCATCTGATTCTCCCCGATGCCAGTGGGAAAACACGCTGGTCTGGACCAACATGGCATGCAAAAGTCGGGACTTACCTTAAGGACCTTGGCCAGCTCGTAGACATCCAACAATAAGATGGAGGCCTCCAGCTACCAGACCCTGGAGCACCACATGCAGCACAGGGTGAGTGGAGCTTCGTCCATGTGGCTCCTCTGCAAAGTGGCTTCCAGAAGGTGGGAGCTCCTCAAGCAGCAACCTCGCTCATACTTCGGACCTTCTTCCAGGGACTTCACTCAGGCCTCGGACATTCTTCCAGGGACATCATTTAGGCCTCGGACATTCTTCCAGGGACATTGCCATGGGATCAGTTCCTTGAGCTACGGGATGGAGGGCAGCAGGAGGTACTATTGGGTGGCGATGGAGTGTTGGGGGGGGCGGGGGTTAAAGAAGGCTAGGAAGACTGCAGATGTGGTGGGGGTATGGGGGCCTGGGGGGGCATTGGTGGCTGGGGGTGCAGGAAAGGGTTTTACAGGGATTGGGAGGGTGGGCAAGGGCTATGTTGTTTGCTGGGCAGGTCGGGGAGGGGGGTCATTTCCAGGTGTGTGAAGAGTAGTGGGGTGGATAACGCCCAGGACCTGAATTTTTAACATGGCAGGGACTTTGCCCCTGCTGTCCGAGGTAAATTCAACAATGCCTGCAATTTTCCAGGCTAATTTCATTTGAAATTTGTTTATGATGGAGGGGAAGAAGATGAGGAGGGGGAAGAAAAGATTGCTGGCCCTCAACTAGCATATATCAGTATAATTATGTGTTCCTACTATACTTAGAGCCAATAGTTGAGGAGAGTTTGATGGGCAAACTGTATAGTCCTTGACTTGTGTTTGGAACTGGAGGCTGATTTAGAAAGGGATGCTTCAGTTAAGAAAGAGCCATGATGAGAATGTAAATGATGGGTGTCCCCATTCCTGCTTTGCTAGTCCATGTAATATAAGGGTGTTTGGGCAGAGCAAGGGTTAATGTGGGACTGGGGAAACATTACCGCCCATGATATGATGTAATGAGTTATATGATAGACTGAGTGTAGTACAACCTGACAGAAGCCAGCATGGAGACAGCACACATGTGGGGCTGTACCTCAGGGATTTATTTGGTTATGAGTTGTTAATAAACAGCTTATGTTCAACCATACAAGCCTCCAGGTCTCTTAGTGAGACACTAAACAACCTTCCAACATGTTCGCAGTGAAGGATGGACCCCGAAATCCTGAAAGCAGGGAAAAATAAAGAAATTGCAGCCTGACCTGCGAGAAGTGCGCCTAGATCGAAGATACACCTGGAGATCACCCATAAAAGCGCCATTACCAGAACAAAAGGCTGAGCAAAGTTCAAAAAAGAGAAAAGGATAAAAAGGCAGATGAAAAGAAGAATCTGGGTGAATGCAGACTCAAGATACAGATCACAAAAAATGATGAACTAAATACAGTAAAAAGGCAGGAATTACCTTTTAAAATACATAGCAATCAGGATCAGCACTAGCATTCCAGAGAGCAGCCGGAAGAAAGCTGCAGCAATAGGTCCACAGCTGATGCCATAATATGTGGTGGTTGAGCTCCAATGAATGAAAAGAGAGGTTTAAAAAAGGAAGGCAGAGCTGAAAAATCGCCTTCCAGTACATTTCCTCTGATTTAAATGTTCACTAGAAGGCCCACACTTTTTGTTTTGAAGGTTTCCTGCAGAGAGAATAAGTTTCAAAAAAACAGCCCCATCAAGAGCAACGGGAGGCTGCCGAAACTGACAAGCACGGGAATAACAAAGGGAAAAAAAACTGTTACTGCACAGCCATTTTTACAAGGGCAACAAAATTTAACGCTATACTCCTCTGTGTGAAGAAACAGCCATGGATAGCAAAATAACATTACCAGACTAACTTAAGCTAAGGCAAGAGCCAAACCAGACCCAAAATTAAGCGTCATGGAGAAGGGAATCATTAGATTACAGGACTACATCAGGATTAAGCAAGAAATCAAAAGAAGTCCAAGTTAATACATTGTTATACTTGTTTGGTGTATTTGTTGATGAGGTAATCCTAATGCAAGGCATTGAGGAATCTTCAACCATCTTTGTTGAGATATTAAAAGCCTTTGACAAGTATTTTAATTCCAAGTAATGGAGAGTGCAGACTTTAAAAAAAGGGATAGAAAACCTACAGTAAAGCTACCAAAGGGAAAAAGACAATACCTAAGCAAACTGTAAGATGTTCACAGGCCATGTCGCGCAATAAAGTGCACGAGCTGAAGAGTTTAGTGCACAAGATAGAAGAGGCTGAGAAGCAGCCGAAAGGCTTAAAAATATATCTTTTTGGAAATCCCAAGTCATTAGTTGAACTGTAACAGCAGGTGGCAGTGCAGAGCAAGCTGCTTGCTGTGAATGAAGGAAATGTATCTGATGCAACCCAAAGGAAAGGAAGCCTGCAAAAGGAAAATGAAATAAGTTTGGAAAATGTTCATATCAGAACTGAGTTAGAAGACTTAAAATACAAGATTCAAGCAGAGTGTATATCTTTGAAAATGCATGATAATCTTCAATGAACCAAACTGTTCAAGATCTGAACACACAAATTTCTGAGGTGTCACAAATGCACAAAGAAGCTTTTGAAAGTAACATAGAGGTTGAATGTTGAGAGGAATGCAATAAGCAACAATTTGAATCACGTGCAGGCTCAGTAAGTATCTCCAGAAAAGCACATGGAGGAAATAACAGCACCCACCCCCACTTCCTGATGTCCAGTCCCTCAATCAGGCACTGAGTTCCTTTGATCAAGGGGCCCCAGAGGTGACAAGCTGCCCCCAGAGTAGCAGCAGTCATTCACACTGGCCCACCCGGAGCTTGTTTAATACCAGCAGTGGCAGGATGAGGCCCTTAAGAGCCTTAATTGGCTACTTAAGGTATCAGTTGGCAGTGGGGCAGAAAGGCAGCAGGGTTCAGGTATGCTACCATCCCATCTAAGTGCACGCCCTTCCCACCTCCAAGCCTGCCACCAGTGAGAGCACAATATTCCACCAATCTTCTTTTGACACACAACCCAGTAACTGTTGTCTAGCAAGAGGTAGCAAGAAAAGTTTTAGGTTCACCCCTGGATCGGAACAAAACCACTCAATCTTTTACAAAGTTGGAAACAATTAGTAGCGTCCATATAGGAATTGGGATTGATGTAAGTGAGAAAGCCAATTCTTCATTTACGTCTACCAATCAATATAACTCAACTTTCACCTCATAGGAACATAGGAACAGGAAGCCATTCAGCCCATCAAGCCTGCTCTGCCATTCAATACGATCATGGCTGATCAAACACTTCAATGCCTTTTACCCACACTATCCCCATAACCCTTTACATTATTGTTAATCAGAAATCTATCAATCTCTACCTTAAATATAGTCAATGGGCAGGATTTTCTGCTCGGCATGTGGGTGTGCACCTGACACGCCCAAGCGTGAAATAGCGCGTCTGATGTCATTGTGCACTTGTGCGATATTTCGGTCGGTGGGCGTGCGCGAGAGTCAGCAGCGCGCTTGCTGATTATTAAGAGGCCTATTAAAGCCATTAATTGAGATGTGTTTTTTGCTGCCCATCCAATGTTACAGTCGGCGGGCAAGCAAATCTGCCAGGCGCCCTTTGGATTTTTTGGGAAACCTCATCCATGGGCAGGATGAGGTTTCCAAAATTAAATAAAAAAATATAAAAATTCTTGGGCGGTTGTGGGGATTTTTTTTTCAGATTTTCAAAATCTTTATTCTTGATTTTAAAATTCCTCAGCTCCCTGCCTTCAGGGAACTTTCAGTGCGTGGTGCCACCCACGCAGGCGTAGACTTTTGCGCTTGCCGCCCTCCCGCCCCCCACCCTGGCAGCACTGAGCATTTCACATGCGTTTCACACTGGCTGGCCATTAATTGTGGTTGGGGGCCGATCGTGGGTGGCAGGCCTTTTCCTGGCCGCCCCCTGGTCTGCCCGCTGCGCCCGCCCGATGACCCGAAAATCCTGTCCAATGACTGAGCTTCCACAGCCCTCTGGGGTAGCGAATTCCAAAGATTCACAACCATCTGAGTAAAGAAATTTCTCCTCATCTCGGTCCTAAGTGGCTTCCCCCTTGAAATTGTATCCCCTGGTTCTAGACTCTCCAACCAGGGGAAACATCTTACCTGCATCTACCTTGTCTATTCCCTTAAGTATTTTGTGGGTTTCAATGAGATCACCTCTCATTCTCCAAAACTCTAGAGAATACAGGCCCAGTTTCCCCAACCTCTCTTCATAAGATAGTCCCGCCATCCCCAGAACAAGTCTAGTGAACCTCTGTTCTACTCCCTCTATGGCAATAATACCCTTTCTGAGGTAAGGGGACCAAAACTGCACACAATACTCCGGGCTTATATATCATATCATAGACTAGATATTCCTCACCAGTCACAGCTATTCAAAACACACCATAGGGTAGTCCTGATCTTGAGTTCCCATAAGAATGTTTAACATGCTGATGGAAAGTCTTTGTTTGTCACTTAAAAGCAAATTGTAACCTACTTATTTTAAATGAGTTAACCTCTTCATTGAAAAGGACAGAGAGAAACCTAATATGAGAATAAGTACAGAAAATGCTGGAAATACTCAGCAGATCAGGCAGCATCTTGTGGAGAGTATGGGAACTCAGTGCTAACATCAGTCAGAAATACATCTGTCATTGTCCACTTATTCCCAGGTTTAAAACTATCCCATTAGAGTTTAGCTGTATTTCTGGGCATTGTTTACATGTGTGTGTACAATATATCTCTGTCGCTAAGTAGCTAAATATCTCTGTAGCTAAGTACTCTCTAACTACAAATAACTGACCTTATACATAACTGTACAAGCATACACGAGTGATCTGTATAAACAGCAGTGCACCATGAGTACACCTAACATTTGCCCTACAGAGTTCTTTTAACACAGTTTTTCTAAATTGTAGTTTTCCATGATATTTCCAGTATATCATTATATTTTACCATTTTGTTGCTAAATCTTTTTTCCTATTCTTATTAGGTGAGTTTAGAGGTAGGATGGGAGTTTAGGGGTAGGATAGGTAGAGTGGGATCTTCCAGATTTTAAAAATTACTTTGAAAAAATATTGATAAATGATAGGCACACATTTGTCCATATGGTGCATGAGAGTAAATGGATGGCAGACGGAAACCTGTCAACTTTCCTTCTCATCTTGGAGTATTTCGCAGGCTGGCAAGAATAAAGACACAGGAGCATGGAAAGATTGCATATGTACTGGTTAGGGATGCAACCCAATAAGGCAAGTAACGTTAAACCTGGTAAATATTATGGAACTGATATAGATGATTGACTGCTAGAGTCCAACAAAAAGGGGACTTCTAATCATGCAAATGAGTATGACTAGACTACACATCTCAGGTAATCTGAAATGATGGTCTTCGTTTGGAATGTGTGGATAATTCACTCCTGATGTAGACATGGATTCTGTTGCCACATGACTGATATGTAAACATTTTGATAGGTTAAAGGTTTTGCTGTGCAGAGATATTGCTACACTCCAGGCAACTACAGTAAAAAGACATCCGTACTGAAAAAAAATCAAGGATAGTCTATCCATATCCAGAGGGGTTTAACACTTTCACTGGAACAACAGGATATAATTAGTTCCTTAACCCTTTCAGATTTAGATCTATCCTGTGTTCTCATCAAATATCTTGAAAGTGCCCAATGAGCTATGACAATACGATAAAATACTATGGTATCCATTTGAGCTGAAGACCATATCAGTTTTTACAAAAATAAACCAGAAGTGAGGCAACATGTGGTTTGGGATTCATGTTTGCTACCCTGAATGGATTGGGAATATAATGAGATAATTTCATTTCTTCAAGAAAAGCAGCTTTCAGGATTGAAGGACTAGAAATTCCTGCAGGTGCTATTTAAATACAAAGATATCTGTCGTTTCTTGACTCAAACCCTAACTGAGCATGCAATCTAACTTGAGACTTCAGTGCAGAATTGAGAGAGTGTTACATTGTTGGAGGTGCCGTTTTTTTGGACAAGTCTTAAACTAAGAACCTGTCTTGACTAATCAGTTAGACATAAAAGAATCCATGGCAATATTTAAAAAATAGAAGGGGGATTTTCCTGGTGTTTTGGCCAATGTTTACCTCTCACGCAACACCACAAAAAACTGATGAACTGGGAATTCATCTCATTGCTGTATATGTGCACATGGGCTGCCACATTTCCCTTAAAGTTTACCCAGTGTTCATCAAAATGGCATCCCTTTATTTATCATAATTAATTAAAATATGTCAAAGTTTTCTGTTAAGACCTGCTAAATGAGTTTCAATAAATCTCTAGTAAAGGCAATTAATAATAAACTCCTGGTTAAAGGTGCAGGCAGATAGCCAGCTTTCCAATCACACTGCTCTTGAGCTGGTAATAAACTAAGTACATAGAATAGCTTGTCTTATTCCTCTTCCTCACCCCTCTCCTCCCCAAAAGAAAATCTCCCCAGCATCTAATCTGCCTCCGTGATATCTCAGGAGTGAAATTTAACCTGTTGATAATTTTATCAATAAAAATAATACACGTCCTAGTATGAAACTGGAAACCTATAGCCAGAATTTTCAGGATGGTGGGATTCGGCCTCAGCCATCTGAAGGTTCCCCGCAGACTCCAGCAGCCCCGCTGTCATTTCACACCCTAATGGCCATTGATTGGCAGAAGACGAAACTTCTGCCCGTCCCTGGAGGGAGTCCCATCCATGCAATATCCCACCCCACCCCGCCTCAGAACCCGCTGGATTGGAGGGGGCGGGGGCCGTAAAATTCTGGCCAATGTACGGTCACCGGCATTTTCCACTAAAATTACTGGCAGGAGGATTTTCACTTCTTCCATTCCATAGAATCAGCACTAAGGTATTGATATTTTTAATCTGGATTCAGGTTGTAAGGCTAGTGAGTGGTTTTGCAGATACAGATTTGAGCCACTGGGTAATGAAACCACACAGCAAAATACATTCAAACTTTTCTAATCCATTATGTAGCTAGGAAAAGCTTCATGCCCCCCACCCCCCTCTCCTAAAAAAACAAACATACAATGTCTTGCCAATCTTTTTATGTACACTTTTCATTAAAAACGTCAATAGTTTAAGATTCTATCACATATCAAAGCCATTGTAAGTCACAACACAATCAGTACCATTTCAACATCTCCCCTACTCCATTACAAGCTCATTGCAGTTGATTTATTCCCCCCCCCTCCCCCATTCCCCCATTATTATTTATCAGACATTTTAGCCTGCTTCAGACAGCTACAACAGTTACGCTTGCAAATTGGTTCCGGATCACAAAATTGTGAACATACAGCCACAGGGACAAAGGTCACTCAGGGTCAAGTCTAAAAATGAGGTACTTGAAGATGAAAGGTTTCCCGCTCCCCTGCTCTTTGAGTGGAAACAAGGCAAAGAATAAAATCTGAAGCCACATTGCTGAGGGAAGAACATGGAACATTCTGTGAATGCTTACAGTAAACATGGACTCCTCATAGTTACACTGGTGAAATCAGCAACGGCATAGAATTATATTGGATGTATGGCAGAAGCATAGCCATTCAGCCTAACTGGTCTTTACAGTTGTTTATGCTCCACATACCCTCACCTTATCAGCATATCCCTGCACAGTATTCATTTCTTCCTCATGTTTATTTATCTAGCTTCCCCTTAAATACGTCTACTTTATTTGTCTTGACCAATCCCTATGGTGTTGTGTTCCATATTCTCACCACTCTCTGGGTCAAAAAAAATTCTCCTGAATTCTCTATTGGATTTATTAGTGATTTTCTTACATTTAAGGCTCCTAGGTTTGGACTGTCTTAGAATGAGCAGTTTGTGGTTATATCTCACATGTTTTTCCTCTGTTAGCTAACGTTTGTGAAAATGCCATAGAGGAAAATTCACTGGATGTCCCTCAGAGCCACTTTACCTTTTACAAATACACATCACAAATCAATTGTTGACAAGTGAATCAGCCTACCTTCAGTCTTCAAGCATTCTCATGTATTAAACTTGACTCCCAAATGACCCATTTCCCATTCAGCCCTTCCCAATTCATCCATTCAGAAAGACCCCAATGTCTCCCCATTGAAACATCCAATTTAGTCATGCATGATTCAACAATTTTCAGTTCCACTGCTCTCTCTGGGAACCCATTCAAAATGTTGATGATAATTCACCTGAATCATGCAATACCAATCCTAAATTTACCTTTCACTATAAGAACAAAACTTGCATTTACTTTGCACCTTTAACACAGTAAACTGCTCCAAGGCACTTCCCTGAAGTCTTATCAAACAAAATTAGGCATCGACCCACATGAGGAGATATTAGAAGAAGTGATCAAAAGCTTGGTTAAAGAGGTGGATTTGTTAAGGAGCATCTTAAAGGAGGAGACAGAGGTAGAGAGGTGGAAGTTGAGGGAAGAAATTCCAGAGCTTAGACCAAGGCAGCTGAAGATATGGTTGTCAATGGCAGAGCAATGAAAACTGGTAATGTGCAAGAGGCCAGAATTGGAAGAGCACAGAGATCTCGGAGGGTTGTAGGGCTGGAGGAGGTTACAGAGAAAGGGAGGTGTGAAGCCATGGAAGGGCACAAAGGCATTGTTGTACTATGATATAACCATCATTTTATGACACAAATTATATTCACACATAGCACATTTCTAAATAGAAAGGATAATTGCATAAATGCATTCTGTTCCAAGACACAATCATTTTTGTGGTATAAAGACAGGTTTTAAGCTGCAGACCACAAAGTAAGTGTCCACAAATTAGTGGTTTCATACCTATTGCAAAAAAAATAACTATACCAGAGCATGCAAATTACACGGAACTGTTCACTTTGAGATTTAAGAAATCATCACATTTGAACACAACCAGGCATCACACTGAAAAATAGACAGAAATGTAACATTGAAACAATTAATCATATGATGAACAGTGTGTTGGGTGTATTGAATTAGATGATTCCAGCCATGATCTCATTGAATGGCAAAACAGGCTCAAGGAGTTAAATGGTCTACTCCTGTTCTTGTGTCTTATTCTATACCATTCAGTCCATGAGACTGAAAGCCTAGCAGGTTTAGTGGGTGAATAGACTTTCCTCTTGTTACTAACGTACTCACAACAATCAGTGTCAGCACAGGTAAGAGTATGGGATCGCAGGATTGGTATTGGGCTGTTCTAGTGAAGAGCAAACACAGGCACAATGAGCTCAGTGGTCTCCTTCTGAACTGTGAACTTATATAGTGCTATACGCACAACTAGTAGTTTGTGTAATAACAGAAATGTAGTAGTAGTAGTAGTTACAGTAGTAGTAGTACAGTAGTAGTTTGTGTAAATCTGGAGTTAAGGGCCAGCCAGGCCCTGGAGTTTTGCTCTGGCATCAGGTTTTACTCTAACTCCGGATTGAATCTGCATTTACAATGTAACTGTAATCTTGGTCTAAAGTAGCGTCACTGGACTGTGGTTTTAATGTGACAGAAAAATCTTAGCACCAATGATACTGTTGTGGAGCACATACTGCATGAACGTTTTGCACTAATTTTTTCACTCGCCTTAACAACTCAATGAAAATATAGCAGGTAGCATACTTAGCGTCAGCTGTGACTCAGTTGGTCGCACTCTCACCTCTGAGTCTGGAGATTCTGTCTTCAAGTCCCTGTCCAGGACTTGAGTACAAAAATCAAGACAGACACTCCCGTGCAGTACTGAAGGAGTGCTGTACTGCTAGAAGTGTCATCTTTCGAATTATTTGTTAAACCCAGGCCCTGACTGCCCTCTCAGGTGGATGTAAATTATTCCATGACATTATTTTGAAGAAGCTCAGGGTAGTTATCCCTAGTGTCTTGGGCAATATTTATCCCTCAATCAACATCACAAAATACAGGTTAACTGGCCATTACCACATACTGTTTGTGGGAGCTTGCTGTGTGCAAATTGGCTGCTGCATTTCCTTCATTACAACAGTGAGTACAGTCCAAAAGTGCATCATTGGCTCTAAAGTGCTTTGAGGCATCTGGTGATTGTGAAAGGCTCTGTAAGTCTTCTTTATGGAATCTTGTACTCTTTATTCAGTACAGCAAGCCTAGAGCAAACTGCTCGATAGTTTGTCTACAAGTCAGTGGAATTAATTATGTGATGGTTTATTCCACACAGCATCATCATCCAAAACTTGGAACAGAAATTGAGCATTTTCTCTCAGTGGTTTGCTTGCAAATTAGCGTCTAATTTTCCTGCAACAATTGTAAAATTCTGCATATATCTCCATGGTAATATTAAAACGTTTTACACAAGGTATTGCATGACAAGCCCAAGTTACCATGACACAGAATAGTTTCTCTCAATTGTCCCGGTCTAATAACTACTAAATCAGAAAGACCCATGAATTCTTTTGTTGGCATTGGAAGAGGTTACCTCACGCTTTAAAGTCTTCAGCTTTCATGTCTTGTGTGGAAGTCTTTAACCTGCTCCCACCCCACAGAAGTCTTTGATTTGCAGGCTAGTACAATGGAGCTGTGTTTCACACTGCAGCGTGAAACCTGTCACTTCTTACTAAGTTATAGAGAGTCACAGCTGCAGATGGACAAGCTTCAATGAGCAGCTTGCAGGGAGTGAAGGACCTGCAGCTACAACCTAAATCCGGTGAGAAAGAGGCACTTGAGATTTGAGTGTAACAATTAATCTGGAGGTGTCCTAAGTACAAGTTATTTTTTTGATTGGGGAAAACACTGACATTAATTTTTCTTATTCAGAAATAACTGTATTTACCAGTTGAACTGAACCTGCTGAAAAATAAGTATTTTTCATTGCTGACAAAAATTAGCTGAAGTGGATAGTTCACTTGCAGCAAGGAAATTGATGACAGTTCAGTCCACTGATGTAGTGTGCGCTGATCAAGGCAGTTTTAAAAACAAAAAACTGCAGATGCTGGAAATCCAAAACAAAAACAGAAATACCTGGAAAAACTCAGCAGGTCTGGCAGCATCGGCGGAGAAGAACAAAGTTGATGTTTTGAGTCCAGGGTCCGTTGAAGGGTCATGAGGACTCGAAACGTCAACTCTGTTCTTCTCCGCCGATGCTGCCAGACCTGCTGAGTTTTTTCAAGGCAGTTTTAAAACTCTTTTCAAAGCTGATCCTAATGCCAAGAAAACAGAATTGTTGAGTCCTGTCACAATGATAACCAGCTTGGATGAGAATACATTGTAATATCTGGCGTGATGTTAATGGTTGAAGGTTATGATTTTGTTTTGTTGACACACCAGTTTTTAGAATGGAAATCAGTAATTGTTATGATCACCAGATTACCATCTGCTACGTGAACTTATCAATGCAATAAACCATTACTTTTTACAGAGTACAGATTCAAATAACAAAAACTCAAAGTAAAGAGCAAAACAGCATGGTCAGTGTAACCAACTCAGGCTACTGTCGTCTGACTTGCTTAATAAAGGGATGCTTGTGGGCACGGTTCAGTTTTTAAAATGAATATATGATCAAATGGAATTGTGTAACTTCAATTTTTAATACCCCACATCCCTGCTCAGACCCATAGTACACTTTGAGGGAGCTCTGTGATCTAAATGACTTTGCACTATGGTGCGCCTTTACCTGGTTTCATCTGTGGAATGGTAAACTTAACATTGGACAGAGACGACAAGTTGCCTTGTGCTGACAGCACCCATTTGACCAAATGTGGGTAAGGCACATCGATTAATGCTTGCAAGTCATTTTACATGAGGCTGCAAAACTTTAAAATTAAACCTGAGTGTCAGGAGCTGTGTGTTTGATCAAGTTGATTCAATCATAAATACTAAAATACATTGCAATGGATTCAACTGGTAGGCTGAAACTTCTGGGGCAGGATCTTCTGGTCGGCGAGTGGGGGCGGGGCCCCTTTGCCAATGTGTGAAATGATGCGGGATGACGTCAGGTGGAACTCCCGACGTCACCCCTCATCATTCCCATTTTCAGGTCGGCGGGGTCCCACTGACCTGTCAACAGCCTATTGAGGCCATTGAGAAACCAATTAAAGTCATTAACGGACCTGCCTGTCCAACCTTAAGGTTGGCGGGCAGGCTGGGAGCCCTCGCAGGCTTCAGAAAAAGCATGAAACCTCATCCACGGGCGGGGTGAGGTTTCACGAGGGCATTTAAATTTTTAATAAAGGTGTCAATAAAAATTATGGACATGTCCCAACTCATGTGACAGTGTCACATGAGGGGACATGTCAGGGGAATTTTTCTATCATTTGTATTGCAAATTTTAAATCAGAGCTGATCTCCCTGAGGCAGCACTTTGCCTCAGGGAGATCTGTGCGCTTCTTTGCGCGCATGAAAGAGCGCACCCTCGGCTGAAGGAATCCCCCCCCCCGCCCACACAGGGAGCGTATACCACTTCCTGGCGGATGTCACGCTGGGCAGGCCTTAATTGGCTCACCCACGTAAAATGGCGGCATGTCCCCGACTGGGGACTTCCCGAAAGGGGGGATAGTTTTTCCCCTAGTGCTCACAAGGCAGCATTTTATACACCTAATAAGAACATAAGAACATAATAAATAGGAGCAAGAGTAGGCTATTCAGCCCCTCATGCCTTCCCCGCCATTCAATAAGATCATGGCTGATCTGCCCCAGGCCTCAACTCCTCTTTCGTGCCAGCTCCTCATAACCTTCAACTCCCTGATATTTCAAAAATCTATCTACCTCTTCTTTAAATACTTTCAGTGATCTAGCCTCCATAACTCTCTGGGGTAAAGAATTCCAGGCATTTACTACCCTCATGGAGAAGAAATTCCTTCACATCTCAGTTTCAAATGAGTGTCCCCTTGTTCTGTTACTGTGTCCCCTAGTTCAAGATTCCCCCACTAGTGGAAACACCTACTCAACATCTATCCTGTCAAGCCCCCTCAGAATCTTGTACGTTTCAATAAGACCACCCCTCATTCTTCTAAACACTAATGAATAAAGGCCTGACCTGTTTAGCTGTTCTTGATAAGTCAACCCCTTCAACCCAGGAATCAGCCTAATGAATCTCTTTTTAACTGCCTCCAATGGCAGTATATCCTTTCTTAAATACGGGGACTGAAATTGTACACAGTACTCCAGGTGCGGCCTCACCAACACCCTGTACAGCTGTAAGAAGACTTCCCTGTTTTTAAACTCCAACCCCTGAGCAATACGGGCCAAAACTCCATTAGCCTTCTTATTTACTTGTTGCACCTGAATGCTAACCTTTTGTGTTTCATGCACAAGAACACCCAGATCCCTCTGTGCTGCACTTTTTTGGAGTCTCTCTCCATTTAAATAATAGTCTGCCTTTTGATTTTTCCTTCCAAAGTGCATGACCTCACACTCTCCAACATTAAACTCCATCTGCCAAGTTTTTGCCCACTCACTCAACCTGTATGTATCCACTTGCAGATTCCTTATGTCCTCATCACAACATGCCCTCTCACCTATTTTTGTATCGTCAGAAAATTTGGATACATTACACTCTGTCCCCTCCTCCAAGTCATTAATATAGATAGTAAATAATTGAAGCCCTAGGACTGATCTTTGTGCCATTCCATTAGTTACGTCTTTCCAACCTGAAAAATACCCATCAATCGCAACTCTCTGGGCAGAATTTTGCCCTTGATGGGCAGGTGGGCCTGACCGACTCGGCGGTGGGTGGGCAGCCGATCGCTGCCGCCGAAACGGGCCCCGCCGCCATTTTAAGTGGGCGGGCCAATTAAGGCCCACCCAGCATGTCACCCGACGGGAAGTGCTATGCGCTTCCTGTGCGGGCGGAGGGGATTGCCCAATCGCCAGAGTGCGCTCTTTTGCACATGCGCACGGAAGAGCACACATCTCCCTGAGGCAAAGTGCTGCCTCAGGGAGATCGCTGAAACTCTGTGAAACTGTAAAAATAGAAAAATTAAAAAATCATTAACATGTCCCCCTCATGTGAAAATGTCACACGAGATGGGACATGTTAGTGAACAACACAAACACTTTATTAAAAGTTTTTAAACCCAATATCAAACCTCATCCCGCCACTGGATGAGGTTTGTAAAAAAAATCACTTACCCGCCTGCCCGTTGGGCCTTGCGCCGACCCGAAGTTCACACAGGCCCCTCAAAATCCTAGTCGATTGGAGAGTTAATGGCCTTAACGCATAGTGCGCCCGCTGACTGAAATATTGCAATGCCGCGCGCTGATGTCAGGACGCTCACGCGACGTCAGCGCGCAACATTTTAAGTGCGGACTCCACCACCCGCACGCCAGCCAGAAGATTCTGTCCTCTGTCTTCTGTATGCTCACCAATCCTTAATCCATGCTAATACATTACCCCCAATACCGTGGGCTCTTAACTTGTGCAATGACCTTTTATGTGGTACCTTATCAAATGCCTTCTGGAAATCCAAATACACTACATCTATCAGTTTCCCTTTATCAGCTCTGCTTGTTATGTCCTCAAAGAACTCTAGCAAATTTGTCAAACATGATTTCCCTTTCACCTGACAATATACTATTTCATTAAACTGAAGCCAGTCACTGCTCAAACAGGATCCAGATTTCAACTCCCATCCCAGTCTCCTGTGTTTAGTCTTCTCCAACTTCCAATTATGTAGCACCTTAACCACAGTGAAGTATCCCAAGGTACTTCATAAAATTTGGCACTGAGCCATATAGTACAATATTCGGAAGTTTTAAGTAGTGACAAAGGAGGAGAGAAAGGCATAAAGTTTAGGGATGGAATTCCAGAGTTTAGGGCCTATAGGCAGCTGAAGGCACAGCCCACAGTCGTTGCCTGACCACATTTGCTCAGGCTCATCCCCAGCTTCTGTCAAATGATAACTGTCTCCAATTTGCTTACTCTGTGCTCCCTACTTAGGGACTTAACCAAACTGCCTGTCCCATTCCATTCTCAGCTCTAAAGGAGCCATCAGTTCAAAAGTGTAACTCAAATGTATTGCGACTTAGCATGAGGAGGTTGAGACCTTATGACTGTACTGGTCGTTTTAATAAAATTATTTGTAAAAAGAAAGTAGTGATTTTTGGGCTGAGGAATATGTGCAGATTCTTAACACTCCTCACAGACTCTAAATTGTCAACTTTTTACTGATGCTGCATGTTTACTGACATGCATTAGTTATGAATATGTAAGTTGCTTATTTACTTCTATAAATAGGATCAGTGTGCAATCATCCTGGAAAGTCCCCACACATATTTGGTACGCTTACATACACTAAATACGTTTACTGAAAAAAATGTTGAATGTGACCATTGAATAATATTGGATTGCAAGATGAACAGCCAGTAATGAAAAGGCAAAAGAACACAGGACTTACTTTTCACATGAATATTTCCGACCCTTGTAAATGGATTGGTTTTGTCTCTTGCTCTTCCTTCCCTATGCAACAGCTTGAATAGAAATTAATTTCAGTTGACATTTCCATGGTGCAAGTGTCAACTGTGGCCTGTCGGTTCCCTCTTGTTATCTTTCTGGCTTTTTACTATTCCTCCTCAAAATTTACAGATACAGAACTTGTGAAGCTCCTGTAAAATTTAATGGTACTCTGCAAGGAGTAGAGTTCAGAAGGCTAATTGGCAGCAAGACAGGTTGAAGAATTGAGGCAAGTCAACAGGGTTCCGCCTATCCATTGGTCTGTGCCCCTTAAATAAATGCGCACAGTGGGATTGTGTAAATTGAACCACATACAGGTTCAGATCCGTCTGGACTTAAGATCATGAAGAATTTCAATACCATTTCGGTGTAACTCAAATGAATAATCGGGACAAGTTACTATTTTGGAAATGAAATGGACAGGATTCGTTTATACCAGTGTAACGCCCCAAAATCATTACCTTCCCACAAATTCCGTTGTACATTTTGGCTTTTTTCCTGTGATTCACCCATCAAGTCCTGAGTCACTTTAGTAGTGTCAGCTGTGGCTCAGCAGGTGGCATTCTTACCTCTGTGTTAGGTGTTCTGGGTTCAAGTCCCACTCCAGGGCTTGTATACAAAATAATTAAGGTTGATACTGAGGGGGTGCTGGAGGTACTGTCTTTTAGATGAATTTGAACTGAGGTCCATTTTCCCCCTCAGATAGATGTAAAAGATCCCATGGCTCTTGTGATAATTATGGTTTTATGTAATGTGTAGTATACCTTTAAGAAGGATGTTATAAAGGAAGAGCACATGATGTTGTGTAATCAATAGAGGAATAGTGCGGGCTACCTCTGTAGTGAGTAGTCTGTAGTGAGAGTCAGAAGTATGGAGATAGGGTTTGATGTAGGAGCACACATGTGTAGCTGCTGAGTACCTTGTAAATAAACAGAATGTGTCCCACCTAAGAAGTATCTACTGATCAAGTCTATCTATAGTACCAACATGGCCACCCCATAACAAGCATGTAACTGAGATTCACAAGTCCCAACAAACTGGAGACAAAGATAAAGTCAGGAAAAAATAAGGATAAAGCGAAGACCCACCAAACTTGCTACAAGAACCGAACAAACTGGCGACAAGGAAAAAGCGAAGATAGAGGAAAGATAAAATGAACTAGCGTAAACTAGAGAAGAGCAGGGGAGTTATCCCTTGTGTCTCGGACAATATTTATCCCTCAATCAACATCCCTAAGGCAGCTGAACTGGTCGTACATTGCTGTTTTTGGAAGCTTGCTGCATCCAAATTGGCTGCAGCATTTCCTACATCACCGCAGTGACTGCACGTCAAAAAGTGACTTCCTTGACTGTAAAGTGGTGGGAGAATGCAAATCTTTCTTTTTTTGACTTCCTTTAAATAAAGAAATTGTAATGATGACAAGTGATGCCACATACTTTTGGGGTTCCTGCTTTACACTCAGAATAAGTTAGACGGAGAATTATGGGTTGGAGTTGTTCCTGGGATGAGCTGAGACTGCCAGAAGTGAGGAATTTCTGAGCCTGAAGAGTGTGGAGAGCTTTGGGCACAATTTCTACTTCTGGGGCATGATTATCACAGTGGTTTCTTTGCCATTGTGTCCTGGGTTCACTTCTCACTGCTTCAGACAATGTGAGAGCGCTGGGAGGTATTGTGAGGGCTTGTCAGGAGCTGGTATGTCATTCCCAATGAGAATACACTATATGTCGTTATTGTGGAGGAGCAGCTAAGAGAGCAGCAGCAAAGGAGAGTCAGTCAATATGTTAAGGAGAATGGATGCCAACAGATATTATCCCCCTGTAGAACATACAGGCAACATAGGGAGCTTAAGGGAGAGATTACTGAAGATTGCACTTCACTGTAGAGGCAATGGCAAGCCCTGCTACCCACTGCGTGAGAACCTGAAGCCATGGTCATCTGCCTACATGGCTCTCTCTGTGGCTATGAAAATAACAGCCACATTCACCATTTATTGGGCTATTTCTTTTCAGGTAGGTGACGGTGGAGGGAGGGCATTGTGTAGTTCTCTGCAATATGAAGTGGGTTGAAGTACAAGCATTTGTCATAGGACTCACACACTTTACAGGAGAATTCATCTCCTGTTGTATCACAGGGAGGCAACAGTGAGTTAGTAAAAACAAATCCCTATCCTGTTCCCAAGCTAACTGCTAAATTCACATGCTCAACTTCCACAGTATCTACATTCTCAGAATTGTTCCAGTACTTGCAGCCATTGTTGTAATTAGATTGTTAATGTAAATAATGAGCCTCCTGTTCTAATGAGATTTCCAGATTATGCATCATGTATTAGAAATTGAATTTATAATGTTGTCTCAGTCTCTGCCTATGTTGTATTTTGCAGCGATCTCCTCATTGTCAAACATGTTGCTTTTTGCAAGACAGCAAGGACTCTTTCGATTATAAACCAGAATCTTATTAAACCTTGATCCGCTTCATTGTTTACTTGGATGCCTTTGGAGGATGCGTGTGACTCTGTGACAGGCTGTTTGCTTAATCTTTTGATCTGCATCATAAGGCAGAATACCCTGTGATTTGGTGCCAGGCAGATCGAATGTCACAATCCACATGTTATGGAAAGTGGCCCAATCTGAAAAGATGATGGAAATCAAACAGAAAAAGCTACAAGTTCACGACAGGTCAGGTTATGTTTATTGCCTGACTGATTCAGGAAAAATCTCTGCAGAAATTGTTCTTCTTTTTGGACGACTGCCAATGGGCATTATTTATCTAGAATGCTTTTTCCAGGTTGGTCCTGCTGAGCATCGCCTGGTGAAAGTGGCTGCATGTGTTGCTAGGCTGAATATGGCAGACACTATTTCATATCCTTAAATTCCTTGATCCTAAAAGATGATGACTTTAGAACTGAGCCTGCAGCCTATGCACAGTTCTTGCTGTCTTTGTCAAAGAATAAGAACCCTATTGTGGCATCCCAAAAAGGAGAATTGGGTTTCATTTTAAGAACTGTCCTCTTAAGTGTCACCCCATTTATTCCTAGTCATTCCTGGAAAGGGCTCATAAGCTTCAGATGTAATTGTTACATTGCTAGGTAGGCACAGATGGCTTCACCCAGTGTTGCATCAAGAATAATACTGAGTCCAATTTGTACATTCCCTGGTTCTATCCTTCCTGTAATTTATAAAGCTGTAGTATATCTGGAATTCAGAGTTAACCAGCATGTCATGTATCAAAGTTTACAGTTTGCATTATTCATCTGCATTATTGCAAGGAGACAATTCAATTGGAACAGATTTTTCAACGGTCTTGCTAAGGTTGGTTTTCCTCATCAGAAAGATGCTGGGAGTTGGCTTTTAGCTGAAGTGAAGAAGTAAAAAATTAAGAAATTGAGAAAGTGCACGCACTGGAAAAGGTAGGGTGAGAGTCTGGGGTTGGTGACAACTGAAGATGAAAAATCAAGAAAGAACAGACCCAGGTCGGAGAAGGACTGGATGGATGGACAACATCAGACACTGGACAGAGGGGGAATGACAGCAGCATGCAGAATTGCAGTGAACAAAGAAAAATGCCTATAGCCCCTCATGGACTATGGTTAATTATGGATGGATAGAACAGGAAAAGTCCAACTGGATGTCATCACTGGTATGTCGCTGTTGAGCTGTCTTCCATTGAGCTTAGCAGATGCCCATCCCATTGCTTGAAAATTTGATCACCTTGGAAACCGATCTCAACTTAATGATTAGGGCCAAGGCACATCCAACGTTGCTGCTCGGTTTTCATTTAACTGAGCTGTGGGCACCTGTTGGGCCAAACTGTAGGCAGCTCATCAGTGAAGAGGTTTCGAATTTCGGGCTGCTGACTTATGGGCAGAAGTCCTTCTAAGTTCTTAAATGGAAAGGGATTGGGAGGAGGATATCCGGGAAAGACGGGCTGATTGGGAGGAGGTTATCTGAAAGTAGGGGATAAGCGAGAGGGTGAGGAGTGTAACTGAGAGAGACGGGCTGATTTACTGGGACATCAGGACAGAAGTTTAACGTGGCAGTTGAGAGGACGTATGAGACAGCAGTTAGGAGAGGGGAGAAGTGTGAGTGGTGGCTGGAGAGGGGGTTGGAGTGAGGTGGTGATTAGGAGGGGTTGTGAGCGGTGGCTGGGGAGAGGTTGGTGGAAGATGGAGTTTGGGTTGGGGTTGCTGGAGCTGGGTGCATCTCCTGCCCACCAAACTGGAAGTTTTGTGAATCCCAGGAAGTTTAGGTGCCAGTTTAGTGCCTGAAGAATAGGCATTGTGCCATCAAATTTCTAGGCCAAAACCTATTGTAACTGAATCCCAAATATTGTTGAGCTCTTGACTTTGTGTGCAATAACTCAAGACTAGAGTAAATGCTGCTTTCCACTCACTTCAATAATAGGTGTGTAGAGAGCGGTCCAGTGGCTCCATCACTGAAAAGGGTTTTTTTTTTGATTAGGAGACTGGTCTACGTAAAATTGCTTTCAGACCCACCTGACATGAAACAGTTGTAAAGTCAGAGATGTAAAAAGTAATTCTGTCTTTCTTTTTAAGTCTGAACATAGTCCATGTGGATTTAATACATTCACAAGAGTCTCTGCTCATGTACAGAGGCTTTCATCAAGCTTGAAACTGTAATACTTCAAAAGCCGGAGAACTGGAAACTGACTTGCACTGAATGCAACCTTAAAGAAAACAATTGAGGCTGTTGACAGTTGTGCACTTACTTTAACGCTGACATTCCAGAGTGCCAACCCCTATCCACATCATCTTCCATGCACTGCATGAGCGTGCTTGGGAAGTGGCCAGTATTTGGCCAGAAGCCATTAACAAACTGGCTACTTGGCTGATACAATTCAAGTTTAACATGATTCAAAGCAACCAAAGCTGATATTTGATCTGTCATTCTCATTGTCACCATCCTTACTGCTACTGCTGTTTAGATACATCTAAAATCCTGATTTCCATTCACTAAATTTTATTCAGTACATCAAAGCATTAACTAGCTGAACAAACTGAAAAAAATAAGAATTTTGAACAAGTTGAAAAATACAAATTTTGATCCCTAAAAATTCGAAGTAATCTGAAACAAAGTTTGCGACGCTGAAATCAGAATCTGTCCAGATTGAATCAAACTTGAGGTATTCTAAAAAATGTAAATTTTCGAGCAATTTGAGATAAACACAGTCTCCATTAAAAGAAAGCAGAGCCTGTGTGTAGTTGGGAAATATCTAATTTTGATCCTTTGTAAATGAATCAACCCAGCATTATTTTGGAAGTTCCCTATTTTATAATCTGGTTATTGGCTGGCTGGAAGGGGTTCATGAGCAGCTGCATTTCCAATGACATCAGGATCTCTCCATCTTCTTTCCCCTGCCCATCTTGGTATCCTCCTCCAATCCTACAACCCTCGGAGACCTCTGTACTCCTTCAATTCTGTCCTCCTGCGCATCCCCGATTTGTATCATGCCACCATTGCCTTCAGCTGTATGGATCCTAAGCTCTGGAATTCCCTCCCTAAACCTTTCTGATACATTGGGCAGGATTTTTACCTCATCGGGCGGGCACGGTGGGTGGGCCTGGGAGCGGCCGCGAAGCTGACAGCACCCCGTGATTGGGCCCTGACTGCGATTTCACGCTGGCTGGCCCAGTTAGCGTGAATCACGTGCTGAAATGCACTGCGCTGCCTGGGTGGCGGGGGTGAGGGGTGGTGAGGAGGGAAGGGCGAGCACGGAAGTCAGTGCATGCGCGCGGGTGCGGACAGTGAAAGCTCCCTGAAGGCACAGAGCTGCTTCAGGAACTGAAGATTTTAACATTACAAATAAAGAATGGAAAAATAAAGAAAACATGTGACTCTATCACATGAGCAGGGACATGTTAAAGATGAGTTTTAAAAGGTTTTATTTCTTTTAAATCATTGGTCGAAACTGCCCGTGGATGAGGTTTCGCAAAAAATGCAAAGGCTGCTTGGTGTATTCGCCTGCCCGCGTTGGACAGGCAGGGAAAAATTCAATTCAATTAATTAATCAATGGGCTTAACAGCCCTCATAATTGTCGGCAGGCCTGCTGCAGTCTTCCGTGTGCACCTGCCAACCAAAATATCACACGAGTGCGTAATGGTGTCGGGCACTCACCCAACGTTATCACACACTATTTTTCTCTCTTTCGGGTCGGGAGTGCGTCCGCCCAACGAGAGAAAAATTCTGCCCATTATCTCGTTTCCTCCCTCTAAACACTCCTTAAAACATTCCTCTTTGACCAAGCTTTTACCCACCTATCCTAACGTCTCCTGATGTGACTTGGTGCCAAATTTTGTTTGATAATGCAACTGTGTTGTTCCCTGTTGTCCACAAAATTCTGTATCTAGCCCATTGTTGCTTACAGTCTGGTGGCCACAAATACATCTGTATCCCAAGTAAAGGAATATGCAGTGAGGATATGAGCAAGTTGTAACCTGGTATAGTAGGAATTAACTCCAGGGCCAGGGTTTTACAGCCCCACCGTGGCGTGCCTCCCCCTGGCAGATGCAGTGAGCCAATTAAATCTCCATGCAGTTCGACGGGACTGTAAAATCCCACCGGGCGGGAGGGACCATAAAATCCTGGCCCAAGTTTGCTGCTATTGTGTCCTCACACCCAGAGCAGTCACGTATTTCAATCAGGCATCCATGTCTCTCCCGCTGATAGCTTCTCTATCAGATACCCCAGGATTCCATGACTGATGTCCCAGGACTGCCTTTGACAGATCCTCCATTCTCTTTGAGCTAGGAATCTACAAGACCTTTAAAGCTCCACTTTCTTTTCATAAAGGTTCCAAATTGTGCTTTTAAAGTCAATCTTAGCTTTAGCCTGAATGCTCATCTTCAAAGTGAAGAGAAAAGAAATTTGTTTCTCAAATATTTTCAGAAAACTTGAATAAGAGAAAGGAAAAGAGAATGAGAAGAGAGATGAGATAAGGTAGGGTAATATACTAATCTTCTGTTGCTAGATGGAGGGTGTACACAGAATCACAGAATCTTAACAGCACAGAAGGAGGCCATTCAGCCCATCATATCTGCACTAGCTCTCCAAATGAGCATTATGACCTAGTGCCTTTTCCCCGTACCCTTCCACATTGTTTCTATTCAAATAATAATCTAATGTCCTCTTGAATGTCGCGATTGAGCCTGTCTCCACCACACTTCCAGGCAGTGCATTCCAGGCCCGAACCACTTGTGTGAAAAAGTTTTTTCTCACGTCACACTTGCTTCTTTTGCAAATCAGTTTAAATCTGTGGCCTCTCGTTCTTGACCCTTTTATGAGTGGGAACAGCTTCTCCCTATCGACTCTGTCCAGTCCCCTCATGATTTTGAACATCTCTATCAAATCTCCTCTCAGCCTTCTTCTCTCCAAGGAGAACAGTCCCAACCTCTCCAATCTATCCTCAGAGCTGAAGTTTCTCATCCCTGGAACCATTCTTGTAAACCTCTTCTGCACTCTCTCCAATGTGTTCACATCCTTCCTATAACATGGTGCCCAGAACTGTACACAATATTCCAGCTAAGGTCTAATGTGTGTCTTGTATAAAATCAGAATAACCTCCTTGCTCTTGTACTCTATGCCCCTATTAATAAAGCCCAGGATACTATATGCTTTGTTAACTGCTCTCTCCACCTATCCTGCCATCTTCAATCATCTACGCACATATACACCCAAGTCTTTCTGCTCCTGCACCCCCTTCAAAATTTCACCTCTTATTTTATATAGTCTATGTTCTTCCTACCAAAATGCATCACCTCACACCTCTCCGCATTGAACTTCATCTGTCATCTATCTGCCCACTATTTGTCGACGTCCTCTTGAAGTTCCACACCATCCTCCTCGCAGTTCACAACACTCCCGAGCTTCGTATCATCCGCAAACTTTGAAATTGTCCCCTGCACACCAAGATCTAGGTCATTAATATATATCAGGAACAGCAAGGGTCCCAGTACCGACCCCTAGGGAACTCCACTACAAACCTTCCGCCAGCCCGAAAAATATCCATTGACCATTACTCTCTGCTTCCTATTTTCAGCCAATTTTGTATCCACGTTGCTACTGTCCCTTTTATTCCATGAGCAATAACGTTTCTCACAAGTCAGATGTGTGGCACTGTGTCAAATGCCTTTTGAAAGTCCATGTACACCACATCAACAGCATTACCCTCATCGGCCTTTTCTGTTACCCCTTCAAAAAACTCCAGCAAGTTAGTTAAACATGATTTCTCCTTTATAAATCCATGCTGGCTCTTCCTTAACAACCCATACTTTTCCATGTGACTACTAATTCTACCCCGAATAATTGTTTCTAGAATCTTGCCCACCACTGAAGTTAAACTGACTGGTCTGTAATTGCTGGGCTTATCATTACAACCTTTTTTTGAACAAGGGCATAATGTTTGCAATTCTCCAGCCCTCTGGCAACAGCTCTGAGTCTAGGGAAGACTGAAAGATTATGGCCAAAGATAAAAGCAAAGATCTGCGGATGCTGGAAATCCAAAACAAAACAAAAACAAAAATACCTGGAAAAACTCAGCAGGTCTGGCAGCATCGGTGGAGAAGAGCACAGTTGACATTTCAAGTCCTTATGACCCTTCAACAGAACTAAGTAAAAATAGGAAAGGGGTGAAATATAAGCTGGTTGGGTGGGGGGGGAGGTTGGGACAAGAAGAGCTAGGTAAAGGGCCAGTGATAGGTGGAGATAACCAAAAGATGTCACAGACAAAAGATCAAAGAGGTGTTGAAGGTGGTGATATTATCTAAGGAATGTGCTAATTAAGGGTAGAAAGCAGGACAAACAAGGTACAGATAGCCCTAGTGGGGGTGGGGTGGGGTGAAGGAATCTAAAAAGGCTAAAAGGTAGAGATAAAACAATGGATGGAAATACATTTAAAAATAATGGAAGTAGGTGGGAAAAGAAAAATCTATATAAATCATTGGAAAAAACAAAAAGGAGGGGGAAAAAATGGAAAGGGGGTGGGGATGGAGGAGAAAGTTCATGATCTAAAATTGTTGAACTCAATATTCAGTCCGGAAGGCTGTAAAGTGCCTAGTTGGAAGATAAGGTGCTGTTCCTCCAGTTTGCGTTGAGCTTCACTGGAACAATGCTGCAAGCCAAGGATGGACATGTGGGCATGAGAGCAGGGTGGAGTGTTGAAATGGCAAGTGACAGGGAGGTCTGGGTAATGCTTGCGGATAGACCGAAGGTGTTCTGCAAAGCAGTCACCCAGTCTGCGTTTGGTCTCTCCAATGTAGAGGAAACCGCATTGGGAGCAACGAATGCAGTAGACTAAGTTGAGGGAAGTGCAAGTGAAATGCTGCTTCACTTGAAAAGAGTGTTTGGGCCCTTGGACGGTGAGGAGAAGGGAAGTGAAGGGGCAGGTGTTGCACCTTCTGCGGTTGCATGGGAAGGTGCCGTGGGAGGGGGTTGAGGAGTAGGGGGTGATGGAGGAGTGGACCAGGGTGTCACAGTGGGAATGATCCCTACGGAATGCTGCCAGGGGGGGTGAAGGGAAGATGTGTTTGGTGGTGGCATCATGCTGGAGTTGGTGGAAATGGCAGAGGATGATCCTTTGAATGCGGGGGCTGGTGGGCTGATAAATGAGGACAAGGGGAACCCTATCACGTTTCTGGGAGGGAGGAGAGGTGTGAGGGCGGATGCTCGGGAGATGGGCTGGACACGGTTGAGGGCCCTGTCAACCACCGTGGGTGGAAAACCTCAGTTAAGGAAGAAGGAAGACATGTCAGAGGAACTGTTTTTGAAAGTGGCATCATTAGAACACTTGCGACGGAGGCGAAGGAACTGAGAGAACGGGATGGAGTCCTTACAGGAAGCGGGGTGTGAGGAGCTGTAGTCGAGGTAGCTGTGGGAGTCAGTAGGCTTGTAATGGATATTGGTGGACAGTCTATCACCAGAAATTGAGACAGAGAAGTCAAGGTAGGGAAGGGAAGTGTCAGAGATGGACAATGTAAAAATGATGGAGGGGTGGAAATTGGAAGCAAAATTAATAAATTTTTCCAGGTCCCAACGAGAGCATGAAGCAGCACCAAAGTAATCATCGATGTATCGGAGAAAGAGTTGTGGGAGGGGGCCGGAGTAGGACTGGAACAAGGAATGTTCCACATACTCCATAAAGAGACAGGCATAGCTGGGGCCCATGCGGGTACCCATAGCCACACCTTTTATTTGGAGGAAGTGAGAGGAGTTAAAGGAGAAATTGTTCAGTGTGAGAACAAGTTCAGCCAGACAGAGGAGAGTAGTGGTGGATGGGGATTGTTTGGGCCTCTGTTTGAGGAAGAAGTGGAGAGCCACCAGACCATCCCGGTGGGGGATGGAGGTGTAGAGGGATTGGACATCCGTGGTGAAGAGGAGGCGGTTGGGGCCAGGGAACTGGAAATTGTTGATGTGATGTAGGGTGTCAGAGGAATCACGGATGTAGGTGGGAAGGGACTGGACAAGGGGAGAGAGAAGGGAGTCAAGATAACGAGAAATGAGTTCCATGGGGCAGGAACAGGCTGACACGATCAGTCTGCCGGGACAGTCCTGTTTGTGGATTTTGGGTAGGAGGTAGAAGCGGGCCGTCCGAGGTTGGGCGACTATTAGGTTGGAAGCTGTTTCCAGGACTGTCACTGACCTCATCTCCTCTGGAGATCTTCGTTCCACAGCTTCCAACCTGATGCTGCCAGACCTGCTGTGTTTTTCCAGGTATTTTTGTTTTTGTTTTTGTTTTGAAAGATTATGGCCAATGGCCCTGCAATTTCTACTCTCACTTCCTTCAATATCCTTGGATGCATCTCACCTGGTTCCGGTGCCTTGTCAACTTTAAGTACTAACAGTCTATTCAACACTTTTTCCTTATCCATTTTGAACCTTTCTAGTGACAGAGTTTCTTCATCTGTCACCATGGCCTGGGTAGCATCTACCTCCTTGGTAAAGACGGATGCAAAGTATTCATTTAATACCTCATCCATGGCCCCTTCGTCCATGTGTAAATTCCCTTTTAGGTCCCTAATCGGCCCTATTCCCCCTTTTACCACCGTTTTACTATTTATGCGCCTATAGACGACTTTGGGATTCCCCTTTATGGTGGCTGCTAGTCTTTTCTCATAATCCCTCTTCGCTTCTCTAATATGCTTTTTCACCTTCCCTCTGAACCTTCTATATTCCTCTTGATTCTCAATTGTATTTTCTACCGGACATCTGTCATATGCACACCTTTTCTTCTTTATCTTAATTTCTATCTCCTTTTTCATCCAGGGAGCTCTGGATTTATTTGTCCTACCTTCCCCTTTCGATGGAATATACCTTGACTGTGCCTGAACCAATTCTTTTTTGAAGGTAGCCCATTGTTCAGCTATAGTTTTGCCTGCCAATCTTTCATTCCAGTCTATTTGGCCCAGCTCCATTCTTGCCGCATTGAAGTTGGCTCTTGTCCAGTTAATTAATTTTACTCTGGATTGCCTATAGTCCTTTTCTATCATCATCCTAAAATGTACAATACAATGATCGGTGTCTCCTAAATCTCCCATCGACACTTGGCCTGCCTCATTTCCAAGAACCAGGTCCAACAGTGCGTTTTTTCTTGTTAAATTGGACGAATAGTGCTGTAGAAAATTCTCCTGAACACAATCTAAGAACTTTTGCTTCTCTCCGCCCTTTACAGTACCATTGTCCCAGTCTACATTCGGGTAATTGAAATCATCCATTATAACTGCATTATAACGCTGCATCTCTCTGTAATTTCCCTGCAGATTTGTTCTTCTATGTCCTCCTCACTATTTGGCAGTTTATACATTACACTGAGCAATGTAATTGCCCCTTTTTGTTCCTTAGCTCTGGCCAAATTGATTCTATCCTTGAACCCTCTGGGACATCCTCTTTCTCCAGCACTACAATGTTCTTCTTAACCAATACTGCCACCCCTCCTCCTTTCCTTCCTTTCCTATCTCTTCTGAACACCTTGTACCCAGGAATATTTAACATCCAGTTCTGCCCTTCCTTGAGCCAGGTCTCTTATCACCACAACATTGTATTTCCACATGGCAATCTGCACCTATAACTCCCCAATCTTATTTACTATACTACATGCATTCACATACATGCATAGTAACCCTGATTTAGATTTTGTTACTTTCTCCCTTACCCCAACTTTACCTATTAACTTACTATTCTCTATATTAGTCTCTCCCAGTATTTTGTGCACCCGGGTATTCCTCTCAAATATTTTTGAAACACTTTTGAAACACCATGACTTACAGTATTTGTAGAAGAGTAAATGATTTCTTAATGTTAAAACATTTATAAGCAATCCAAAAATTCATCTGTATATTCAATATCACAAATGCAATCGTTTTCTGTTTGAAAAGCACTGTGTTATTGTGGTAATCTGAGGTGTAATACACTTTTAAGAGAATGTGAGCAGATTGACCACGTGACTGTAGGACCCAATAGTTGTGCGCGGACTACCATGTTAATGTTAATCTAGAGTAGGGTCTGGTTGGAGAAGCACACACCATGTTAATGCTCTGTTGTCTGTGTAAATAAATAGCAGGTGATTGATTTCATATTGGGTCTCTGCATCTGCAGTATATTGCAATCAACTCACCTGCTGACAGGTAAGTGTGCAACTGGTTTGTGAGCAAAGCGACCCTGTAGTAGAACATAACAACTGGCGATTAGGCAAAACACGACACCAAGGAAAGCCGCAAAAACTCAATCGTAGTAAATCAGCCCTGCTCTGCAGGCCGATTTTAAGTACATTACAATTGTAAACACTCACCATAGTGGTCGAAGTTATCTCCCTCCAGTATGGCCACAATTTGGCTGCATCGAACCATTTGATCAGACCACCGATGACTGGTCACATTATATTGAATGACTCTCATTCTACTTTTTGGCCAACGACATATCGGGGGAGGAGAAGAGGCGAGCGACCCTCTTATCGACATGTGGCAGCAAAACATATGGCCTAATTCACAGTCTAATGGCCCCCAACACCCCAGATTCCAAGAGTTTTGATGAGTTGGTGAATCTTGTGAAAAGTCACTTTCAGATGAAAACCTTGGTAACAACGCAGCGTTTTAAATTCACTTCGAGGTATTGCGCCCCTGGAGTGAAAGTCGCTTGCTATGTAGCAGCCTTAAAACAACTGACAGAGCACTGTTTGTTCGTGATGTCGATTAATGACATGTTAAGGGACCGGTTAGTGTGTGGGATTAATGAAGATGCCATTCAAAGAAGGTTGTTATCAGAAACAATTTGAGATTTCAGCAAGGCGCTGGAGTTGGCGCTCGTAATGGAGACGCAGTCAGGGACTCAGAAGAAATCAAGGGAGCACAAAATGGCGCCATTCTTCCCGTTGTGGGGGAGGTACCGGCTAGAAATGGCGCGGAACACAGGGCTCCACAGAAAGACGGGAAACAGCCCCCATTAATAGACCAAAAGCAATGGTTTAACAGATAAAAACCACATTCATAATGGCAGAAATGGAACCAGACAGCCTACAAACGAGTGTCAATTTAAAAGAACTGAGTGTCCCTACTGCCATCGCAATGGGCACATTGTGCGATATTGTAAAGAAAAGTTGAGGCAAAACTTCAAACAAAAAGGCAGAAGTCACGAAATTTATATAATGCAGGAACCAGAAGAAACAGAGTCAGATATTTACTCCCTACACAATTTAAAAATGGGTAAAACAGAGCCAATCTGCATGACAGGGGAAATCAACAGAAAATCCATTGGAATGGAGGTGGATACAGGGGTATCCACGATAGTTATAGGGGAAACACACGTTTAAGTACCTGAATGGAGGAGGCCACTTAGTAAAGCTGAAAAACTCAGATGCCAGACTAAAGACGTATAATGGCGAAAACATACGAGTAAAAGGTATATGCAAGGTTCCAGTATAACTTGGAAGCCAGTCTGCTAACCTACCCCTGATAGTGGTAGTAGGGGAGGGTCTTATCTACTTGATTGGAACTGGCTTAAAGAAATAAAGCTGAATTGGACTGGGATTTTTCAACTCAGAATGAAAGATTGGCAAGGATTATTACAGAAATATGCCTCTGTGTTCAGGGAATCGCTCAGGAAGATTCAGGGGCTACAAGCTAAAATCCAAGTAGATCCTGGTGCAATTCCCAGATAGTTGAAGGCGAGGCCAGTCTGCTGTGCATTACGAGAAAAAGTGGATATTGAATTGGACAGGCTGGAAAGGTTGCGAGTCGAGCTAAAAAAGGCTTCTTGGAATTTTTGTGACTATCAACACACACAGGGTGTTATCCCAGTATATCAGGTTACCCTTCGGAGTCTCACTGCCTTGTGCCATTTTCCAAAGGACCATAGAAAATTTGCTTCAAGGTCTACCCCAGGTGGTGGTTTATCTCGATGATGTCCTAGAAGCGTTTCTCACAAGCCAGAGTACGCTTGGAAAGGGAAAAATGTATCTTCCAAGCAAAAGAAGTGATTTACCTGGGTCATAGGGTCGACTGGCAGGGCCCCCTCACCCAGTAGAAGACCAGATGAGAGCTACTCGTGAGCCGCCAGCACCAAAAAATGCCACAGGACTCAAGTCCTTCCTGGGAATGGTTAACCACTATGGTCGTTTTCTCCCGAATTTGTCAACAGCACTGGCTCCATTATACGGGTTACTCAAGAAAAATCACAGTTGGACTTGGTAAGCCCCACAACAACAGGCTTTTATGGCAGTAAAGCAGTTACTACATTCATCGGCCCTGTTGGTACATTTTGACCCAAAAAAAGAATTGATTTTAACCTGCGATGCGTCCCCTCACGGAGTAGGGGCAGTACTCTCCCACCAGATGGTGGATGACTCCGAACGGCCCATTGGCTATGTCTCAAGAACACTCTGTGTGGCAGAACGAAGGTATTCACAAATAGAGAAAGAAGGCTTATTCATTGTATTTGGCATTAAGAAATTCCACCAATACATCCATGGTCGCCACGTCACCATTGTATCCGATCACAAACCACTTCTATTCTTGTTTGGGGAAGATAAGGCAATACCCCAATTGCCTCGGCACACATCCAAAGGTGGGCACTGATTCCAGCTGCTTACGAATATACTTCAGTTTGTGGGGTTTCTGGCATCATACTGGGCTGCAGGTGGCGCACTCAGTCAGGGGAGGCATCTGCAGCCTACAGATGGGGAAAAGACATTGTGGGGGTATCCGAGGGTGTGTGGGGGAGTATATGTTTAGCTGTGCAAGTGGCCTCAAGATGGGGAGGGGTAAGATCCACATGGGGCATAGGCACATCCACCTCAAAATGTTCAGGGGCTAACAAACAGATATCCACCACAATCACGATGGGATCAAGGAATACAGAGGAGGGATTGAGAAGTCTTGGAGTGAGGGAAAGCTGAACATTAAGCTCCTCTGGGACGGTGAGAGGGATTTCCATACTCACACAGGGAGGGTCCAAGCTGGTCTGGCTGTGAGAGCTCAGCACCACCATCTTCCAACACTGCCAGTGGATCTGAAAGTGATGGCCGCACTCAACTTCTACACCAGGGCTGCACTTGGGACCTCTGCGGGATCTCTCAAACATCTGTGCACAAATACATTCATGAGATCACAGACGTCCTTTTTGCTAAGGCCCACCATTATGTCAACTTTAACAGAGATCAAGCAAGCCAGGATGCTGAGCACTGGGCTTTGCTGAGATTTTCAGATGCCCACAGGTGCAGGTGCCATCGGCTGCTCTCATGTGACTAGAAAAGCTCCCTGGCATTCGGCACTCAAAAACATAAACAGGAAAGGCTTCCACTCGCTCAATGTACAGCTGGTCTGCGACCGTGAGAAACTTATCATGCAGGCTTGCATCAGATACCCAGGAACATCCACGACTCATACATCTTGAGCAGATCGCAGATCCTGGATATTTTTGCATCACTTGTCACAGCGAGTGTTTAGGTGATGGAATGCACAGCGCTGCACCCCAGCATTGAGACGAGAGCCTTGTGGCCACAATCCAGACAATTACAGGTTGAGAAACGATCAAGTTTGTAGGTTCGAGCGCCAGGGCAATAATGTGGCTGAGAGGGGCAGAGCTTTGGCACCTTGACGTGGCAAGGTGCTCCCACCTATTGGTGAGCTTAGCAGATATACACTTGGAAAGTCGGAAACATGGCAGACAGGAGCAGGCACGAGCTCCAAGTATGGGCTCATAGCATGTAAACCCTACCAGATGACAGAGAGCACATGGAGTTGAATGATATATGACCCTTCTCCATGCATTAACATATCTATCCTTGTACACTACACCTTCACCTTTCAAGAATGCAGACAAGATGGGAGAATGCCTCTGCCTCAATCTTAACTCAGCCAAGGATAAACATGACATGACCCTGCAAAGTATGTGAACGAGGTTCGTTCCACAAGCACACTTAACATTAAGAATGATTTGGAAAAGGGCCACACACTGTGGTGATATGGAAGCACACTATACAGACAAGAGGCCCATGATAGCAACATCTGTGCTAAGTGGGGGGAGGGGCTATGGTATCACACCTGATTGACAGCAACACAGCTCATTATAAAAAGGAGGCATACACAAGGGGAGATGTGAAATGGGTGTGATTCTATTTACACTTGTGAACATTATATACATGTTGTGAACGCCCGTGCCACCATTGTGCTCCTAAATGTTTCTAACCTATTTAATCTACTGCTATGTCTGGGTGCACCCCTGACATCCACAGCGGAGGTGGAGGCAGCCCACTGACTGCTATGCCCTGTTGTCTGTGATGGCTTTGACAGGTGTCCTCTGGAGGGCCAAGGCCTGAAGGACCCCAGCCTGCTTTGGGTGTCTATTGTGGGGCAGGTGCACCCTCCTTGGCCTGTTGAACTGGAGGTGATAGGGTCACAGGAAGAGGGGATTGGGATCGGCCAGACAGTACCGGAGTCACCTAGGTGGATGGCCCTGGGGTGTCCAGCTGCTGGTACTCCTCCCTATGGGTGCCCGAGGGCCCCTGGCTGACTCCTTGAGGAGGAGGGGCAGTTGGAGTGAGATCAAGATGCCCGCCCACCCCTCTCATGTAGCCACTGATAGATGCCACCAATGGCGACAGCGATGGAATGTTGCTCCTTCAACAGTGCAGGACCAATGTCCTGGACCATGGCGGCCAGCATCCCACCAGTGTTGGCCTTGATGTGTTGGCATACCGGTGCTATCACCTCAGATTGAAGGCGGATGGACTCCATCATCTGTTGCAATCTGAGGAATACAGCTGACATCCCTTCCTGATATTTCATGATTGTCGCTGCAGCTCCACCAACTGATTTAGGAGTGAATCCGGAGGATGATGGCCTCCAGCATTCCTCTGAGTGCCAGTGATCTTGGATGCCCCTGCCTCCACCTGCTGTGGACCAGATTGTGTGCTGTGTACCAGGTTGTGACCCTGAGGCTGGTCTACAACTAGGTCCCACCAAGGTGTGTGTCTCTGTGCTGATGCATAGCTTGAGTGAGCGCTGTGACGGGTATTCTGTGGTGCTCTCCTCTGTTTCCTCCTCTGCGGTATCGTTGGGGCTGGAGCTGAGGACCTGGCTTGTGGGTGCCTTTGGGCGCTTTCCAGAGGTACCTATGAAAGAAAGGAGAGATAATTAGTGCACGGTAGGCAACTCTAAAACAGGACAATGCACTCACAGTATGGTTGTCTGAGGATTGAGTTAGTGCAGGATTCTCACTAGGGTGCGCGCCGCCCACTTCACCACTGGCGCAGGCATGGCCCATGTCCTCTCCAGCCAGCTCGATGGTTTGATTCTTGTAGGGAGTGAGGACCTTGATTTCGGCTACTCCACCTCCGGTCTGAGACCTCTGCCTTTGATTGTGTGCAAGCTTGTCCTGCATGAAAACAGGTGGAGAGTGTGAGCAGAACGCATGCCAGGGCAGATGATAAGGGTGCCTGCCATGTGTGGGTGGAGAGTACAGCCATGGATGGGATGAGGATGAGAACTGCAGACGATATGAGGCCGAATGGATATGTGAAGGTGTGTGTGGGACAGTGAGTGGTGATCCTTGGCAGTGTGTGAGATGACAGTGAATGTGTGATGGGCTGGTGAGCGTGTGAGTTGAGAGTGATGAGATGGTTGACTTACCCTGGCAGCACAGATGAGACCATTCATCCTCCTTCTGCACTGGATGGCTGATCTCTTCTGCGCAGTATTGGCATTGATCACCACTGCCACTGCCGGCCAAGCTGGAGTGGTGAGGTTGGTGGACCTCCTCCATCTATCACTGGGGTAGAGGACATTCCGGTGGGTCTCGACAGTTTCCAGCAACCATTCCAGTGAGGCGTCATTGAATTTGGGTGCAGCATGCTTCTTCCCTTTGGATGCCATGTCTTCTATGGAGCAGTCCTGGGCTACAGGCATTGACAAAGCTGTGAATGATGCTGTTTAAATATTGCACCTGGAGTGAGGAAGCAGAGAGCTCATGGCAGGGTGGATGAATCAGAAGCTGCCCACCTGCAATCCAGCGTTTTCCCATGCATGCATAATTAATGTGGTGGGAAGTGGATGATATGGTGCAAAAACCTGCCATTGCGGTTGGCAGGTAGAAAACCCGTCCATAAGTTGTGGTTGTTGTTGACTTGAGCCTTCATCACAATTTTTATCTTTGTTCCCTCAACTTTTAATTTGCATTTTTCCTTTTTGCAATAAAGGCTATATACATTGTCACAGAGATTGAATGATATTTAATTTCTTTGAAGGTGCTCTTGCATGGTAGATTATTGTTCTTAATTATTCAGAAGTCATTTCATTATTTAATATTTGGGCCACTAGAGACCTAATGTCAGTAATAAAACCTACTCAAGTGGTTTGGAGCTATGTGAAATAGGTGATGAGGACTTATTAGAAGTTTGTATTTGGTTTGGCTCAAGGTGTAGCTTGGCAAGACAAGCAGACCTTGGCTCAAGTCAATCTTAAACATAACTCTACCATGATATAATTTTAGCCTTCAAATGCAATGGTTGGATAATTACTTTCTTCTTCCCAGTTCGTGATGTTTTTGAACCAGTAGTAAATCTAAGGTCGAGAAAGGTCATTGATTTAATATTGCTTTCCATCTTAAAGCAGCTGAGCTTGTCACAAACTTTTCTGCCACTCAAGTTTTCCTTTCTGGCCTTTGTTTAACATACTCCTCCATTCTGAGATACATCAGAGACGGATGGAAATTACTGTAAGTTTGTGTGTTCCACTGTTAAAATTTTACATAAATTACTCATAATCTGATCGGCAGTCAGAATTTCCTGAATGTTTCCAGGTGCAAGTATATTTTGTTGGGTTATGCTAAGGCTTATTTTGTTGAGGATGGGATCAGTTAGGCACATTTTCTGTTGGACATTTCCCATTTGATTGGTTTAAAGTGCTAAATCTGGAGTCCACAGCAATTCTTTGACTTATTTCTGTTTTTACTTTAGAATATTAAGATTCATAATTATCAAGTGCTAGATCTACTAAGGTATCTGAACTGACTATATGCCAAGCAATAGGGTTTAATAAGGTTATACAGTATTTTATATCCAGAAAATTCTTATAAGTAATAGATAAGTGTTGAGGACAGTATTTCGTAACTTGATTTTTATCCATTTTCCACTCTTGCAGTTAGTCGCATCTACATCTTCCACTAACTAAATATTAAATTATGGTTATGGAACTCAACATATGGAGCAAATGAGGTACACACTAAGCACTGCTAAAGTTTATTGTGTGATGTAGGTTAGGTATTGCAATAGTGGGAAATCATTCACAGCTTGAGGTAATTAGCTGCTCACCTCTCTCACTATTTCTTCAGTCATCCAGAACAAACTTACAATTTTGCTTTGGGGATATAACACTTATTATAAGTGCTGTTCAAATCTGATTTATTATTAAGCATGTGAACTCCATCTCCAACTCTAGTGTTGTAGATTTATTTGAATTAAAAGATGTCGGCGGGGCAGCCCTGTTGGTGAGCAGGCACAAAGCAGCAAAGGCACATTTTTTTCATGTGCATGAACTTGAGTTGCATCCAATAGGAGCAGAAACTGTGGGGATGGAAGGGGGTGGAATGGGAATGTGGTGGGGTGGGAGAGGGAGGTGAGGTGGGGAGAAGGGAGAGACCTTGCCCCAGCAAATATGAAAGCCAAATTGAGGAGGACTCAAAGCTGTATTTGATCAGATTGCAGGATAAGGGAAATAATGCATCTCATTGAAAGGAGATTCTATCAGTTATCTTCATATTTCCAGCATTGAGGCTCAGGGTTAACCATTGGTGTTATCAAATATCCAATTTTTAAAAAATAATGTTTTCACCTCCCTTTGGATTGACTTCTGGAGCTGCTTCACATCCACACCTGGCATCCCTGCATGATGTACCAATCCTCTGTTAGGTCACTAGATGGGTACAGCCCTTGGAAACAAAGAATCCCATATCAAAGAAAAAGTGCCACTCAGTGTGAAATCCTGGATATGATTTGGGGAAAGAATGGGAAATTACCACCCCTTTGATATTTGGCTCAATAACTGGGCGTTAAGTTGCGAATGCGAAAGGTTACACATACGCTTGCTGACCTACATTGGCTCCCGGTCCAGCAATTGCAATATGTTAATACATGGGCCATTAATTGCTAAATGTTTGCCAGTCTTCTTCAATTAATCTGTAACCTGTTTGCTCGTAATGCTCAGTTTGAAACAAAATGCTGAATGAAAAGTGAAACAATCCTCAGGTTGAGAACAAGGCTAAAAGTTGTCAGGTGTTTAGGAGTCTGGGAGAAACCTGACAGAACATTGGGAGAATTTTCTTCCAATCGCGGGTGGGCGCGGAGCCAATCCCCTCCAGTGAAGCGGGCTGCACCGCCATTTTATGTGGGCGGGCCAGTTAAGGGCCCAGCGTGATGTCCGGTGGGAAGCATTATGCACTCCTTGTGCTGGCGGGGGGGAATCCCTAAAAGCGAGAGTGTGCTCTTTCGCGCATGCGCACGAAAGAGTGCACATCACCCTGAGGCTAAGTGCAGCCTCAGGGAGATCGCCTGGACTTTGAAAAATATTAAAAATAGAAAACAAAAAAATCCCTTACATGTCCCCATCATGTGTCAGTGTCACATGAGTTGGGACATGCTCATAATTTACAGAATAACTTTATTAAAATTTTTAAAACCCTGCATGAAACCTCATCCCGCCGCTGGATAAGGTTTCATGTTTTTTCTATTTGCCGCCGGGGCTCCTGGCCGACCCGCCAACCTTATGGTTGGATGGGCAGGTCCTTTAATTGGTTAAATGACCCTGTCAATGGCCTCAATTGGCCATTGACAGGTCGACGGGCCCGCAGCTGATTTTCCTGTGCCCCCGCCTTCCTGAAAATTTAAATGGGGCGGGATGACGGTTCCCCCCAATGTCATCCCGCATCATTTACGTGTCGGCGAGTGGGCCCCGCCCCCTGCTCGCCAACGGCAAAATTCTGCCCATTGGTTCAGAGGTTTTCCAGTGGTTTTCACTTCCTTGGGTGATGAAGTGAAGTTTTTTCACTATTCATTTACGAGGTGTGGCCATCACTGGCTGGGCCAGCATTTATTGCCCATGCCTAATTGTCCCTGAGAAGGTGGTGGTGAGCTGCCTTCTTGAACTGCTGCAGTCCCTGTGGTGTAGGTACACCCACAGTGCTGTTGGGGAGGGAGGTAATGGGAAGAGTCCCTTACACTACAAAAACGAAAATGTGGGTTCAACAGGGTTCAATAGAATCTGTTCTAGTTTTATATTGCCTTATGCTCTAAAGATCATAATATAATATTCACAATTTGCACTGTGGATTGCACTGCTACAGACAGAACATAGTTGCACAGGTACATCCATTGGGACTGGCTGGAGTTAGACTGTGAAACTGCCTTGGCAATTTGTACAGCCAATTCTTCTTAATAATTTGAGCTTGCAGAAGTCAGGATATATGAAAACAAAGAGAACTTTAATTAGAAAAGGGAAAAGAAATTTTCCAAAGCCATGTTGCAACAGCCCAGAATCTGGCAGGGACATCAATAGCTCCTGTATGTTACTGAAGGTGAAGAGAAGATTGACCACAGAATCATTAAAGATAATTTGAACTTGAAACTTATCTTGAAAAGTTGGTGTTACATTATTGTGGCAAGACTCAGTTTACTTTTACTGTGTACAGCAAATTGTCATTCGTGTCTGAACTAGCAAAACAGGGTAAGTGTAAGGTCCTACTTCAAGACGAGCACATAACGGAGACAGAAGTTTGCTCAAAGTTTGGTTTCAAGGAGCATCTTAAAGGAGAAGAGAGAGAGGTGGAGAAGCTTAGGGTGGGAATTCCAAAGTTAAGGGCCTAGGTAGCTGAAGGCACAGCCACCAATGATGGATCAATGAAAACCAGGGGGTGTGTAAGAGGCCAGAATTGGAGGAGCATAGAATTTCTGGAGGGTTGTAAAGGTTACAGAGTTGGGGAAGGTGACGCCATGGAGGGTTTTGAAAACAAGGATGAGAATTTTAAATCAAGGCATTGCCGGGCCGGGAGCCAATGTAGGTCAGCAAGCATAAGTGTGACCTTTTGCATTCACAACTTAACGCCCAGTTATTGAGCCAAATATCAGAGGGATGGTAATTGGCCAATAGTCAAGAACAGGTGTGGGAATCTAACAGAGGGCAGTAAACATGAAGACAAGAATACATTTTAGCCACTCTACTGAGTTTTCAAAATGGTCATCACTTCATTTGGCATTTCAGACTCTTAGAGTCATGAACTGTACTTCATAATCTGCAATGAGTATGCCTGTCATTCACTCACAGGTGAATTCAGATGTTCCCAAAGCTGCTTTTTAAAAATTCATTCATGGGATGTGGGCATCGCTGACCAGGCCAGCATTTAGTGCGCATCCCTAATTTCCCTTCAAAAGGTGGCGGTGAGCTGCCTTCCTGAACTGCTGCAGTCCATGTGGTGTGGGTGCATCCACAATGTTGTTAGGGAGGAAGTTCCAGGATTTTGACCCAGTGACAGTGAAGGAACAGCGATATATTTACAGGTCAGGATGGTAAATGGCTTGGAGGGTGTTGGATCGCCAGTTTGTTGTGAATGGTGGCCGAGTTGGTACTATAGATAGAGTTGATCAACAGACACTTCTTAGGTGGAAACTTTAAGTTTAAAGAGTCTAGGACCAGAGGGCATAATCTCAGAGTAAGGCGGCGCCGATTTAAGGCAGAGATGAGGAGGAATTTCTTCTCTCAGAGGGTAGTGAATCTGTGGAATTCTTTACCGCAGAGGGCTGTAGAGGCTGGGTCGTTAAGTATATTCAAGGATGAGATAGACAGATTTTTAATCAGTAAGGGAATCAAGGGTTATGGGGAAAAGGCAGGAAAGTGGAGTTGAGGATTACCAGATCAGCCATAATCTCATTGAATGGCAGAGCAGACTCGATGGGCTGGATGGTCTTATAGAGCCCAAACTGAGCATGTGTGAGCAGGTTATTTCTAAGCAAATGCCGCTGAATAGCGTTGTTGATTACCCCTTCCATCACTTTACTGATGATTGAGAATAGACTGATGAGGCGGTAATTGGCCAGGTCAGATTTGTACTGCTTTTTGTGGACAGGACATACCTAGGCAATTTTTCACATAGCCAGGTAGATGCCGGTGTTGTAGCTGTACTGGAACAACTTGGCTATAGGCACGGCAAGTTCTGGAGCACAAATCTTCAGTACTATTTCTGGAATATTGTCAGGGCCCATAGCCTTTGCAGTGTCCAGTGCTTTCAGCCGTTTCTTGATATCACGTGAAGCAGTTCGAATTGGCTGAAGACTGGCATCTGTGATGCTGGGGTCCTCTGGTGGAGGCCAAGATGGATCATCCCCTTGGCATCATTCTGGCTGAAGATTGTTGAAAATGCTTCAACCTTATCTTTTTCACTGATGTGCTGGGCTCCCCTGTCATTGAGGATAGAGATCTTTGTGGAGCTTCCTCCTCCAGGGAGTTGTTTAATTGTCCATCACCATTCATGACTGGATGTGGCAGGACTGCAGAGCTTAGATCTGATCTGTTTGTTGTGGGATCACTTAGCTCTGTCTATTGCATGCTGCTTATGATGTTTGGCACGCAAGTAGTCCTGTGTTGTAGATTCACCAGGGTGACACCTCATTTTTAGGTGTGCCTGGTGCTGCTTCTGTCATGGTCCTCCTGCACGCTTCATTGCACCAGGGTTGATCCCATGGCTTGATGGTAATGGTAGAGTGGGGGATATGCCGGGCCATGAGGTTACAGATTGTGTTTGAATACAATTCTGCTGCTGCTGATGACCCACAGCGCCTCATGGTTGCCCAGTCTTGAGTTGCTAGATTTGTTCAAAATCTATCCCACTTAGCACAGTGGTAGTACCACACATCATGATGGAGGGTATCCTCAATGTGGAGAGTGGTGTCTGGGGCATTGTCTGTAGGTATGATTATGTCAGGCTGTTGCTTAAATAGTCTGTGGGATAGTTCTCCCAACTTTGGCACAAGCCCCCAGATGTTAGTAAGGAGGACTTTGCTGTTTGCTGGTTGTTGAGTTTGTGTTTTTTGTTTCTGGTGCCAAGTTGATGTCAAGTGACCCATAGTTTCATTCTTTACAGGCTTTGTCGCAGTTTGATACAACTGAATGGTTTGCTAGGCCATTTTAGAGTCAACCGCATTGCTGTGGGTCTGGCGTCACATGTAAGTTAGACCAGGTAAGGATGGCAGATTTCCTTCCCTAAAGGGCATTAGTGAACCAGATGGATTTTTACAATTCACAATTGCTTCATGGCCAACGTTAGACTTTTAATTCCAGATTTTTAAAATTCAATTCAAATTCCACCATCTGCCAAGGTGGGATTCAAACCAGAACATTACCCTGGGTCTCTGGATTACTAGTCCAGTGACAATACCACTACGCCATCGCCTCCCCTGTGAAGGTTGTATATCTTGCAAACACCAGTTATTAAATATCTATGCCAGGTTTTTTATTGTCTGCCATCAGCTTTAGTTTCAAAACTGAGACGTTCTACTATGAAATTTGCAAATCTTTTTCACTACATTTCATTGCAGATTGCAGATTGCACAGCTCCCTGGCTTGAATCCTAAGCAAGTACGCCCACCTGCATTCTTGAACTGTGAGGGATGGTCACACGGACAAAAAAGACAAACTCAACTCAATATGATTTGTGTCAGATTTGATGATGTGAGCAAAATTATTCCCTCCGTGTGACACCCCTCCCCTTCCCCCATTCGTGTACTGTCTTGCATTATTTCCATCATTTCCATATGTTGCTGTTTTATAATTATCTCATTCAATCATGTACCCTCCCAGGACTTTGACTATCCACAGCAATGTCATTCTTCCAAATTCCAGATATGCAACAACCATTCTCCTTTCATTTCACTGAGAACATTCAAAACTTATGCCAGAGATGGAGGTAAATACACACATTACCAGTGTAACGAAAATAAGATCAGGCTAGGCTTGATTTCTACTTTCAATAGTTGTCATAATTGAAAAATAGATCAGGAGATTGTTTATTTTGATGAAACATTGTAAAACATGTTTATTCTTTTAGCACCACTAACTCCACAGTGCAGACATTCCCTTTTCCTCATAGACTGATAGAACTTACAGTTGGATGAAATAAGGTGGTCTTCATTAACACACCCCTAACCCTACATTCTCCACAATATGCCTAAACAATTCTTCTATTTGTTTCTATGTCATATTAATCAAGAACCAGACAGATAGATGCTTCCGCACAGAACTCATATTTAGCATTTTCCTCTGAAATGCCAGTCATTGGGTCAGTGCTGATCTTCTGGAGTAGACTTCAGACCCTAAAGCTATCACTCACCATACTGCACGCTTCATCTGAGAGTCTATCTTGGTGCAGGGTGTTCACATATACACATGACATGAGAGGGTGGAAATTACGATTAGCATTTGTTCTTGTACGGGCTTGTACAAAATTATACTGCTTTAAAGTGGGTGCTTGCTTTAAACTGGTTAACTCCTGTTTTGAAATAGCGGACAGGAGTTTGGTACTGGAGTGTTATGTTTCTTATGAGAACAGCGCCAGTCGAGATTGCTATTGTTCTATTCCTTTTACCTCATTGACCTTTAAAATTTCCCCAAGATAAACTGGTGTAGTTCTGCCCAGGGATAAGTTCTTTCACTCAATAGTGCAGATCATCTCAGAGAGTAACAATGTGTGCCCTCTCCTCATACCACAGAGAGTAACACAGTGCCCACACTCCTCATATCCCAGAGAGTAAAACAGTGCTCCCTCTCCTCATACCACAGAGAGTAACAGGTTGTCCTTTCTCCTGAAACCCCAGAGAGTAATGGTTAATGGATGTTTCTCAGACATGGAGGAAGGTTTGAAAAGGTGTTCCCCAGTGGCCAGTGTTAGGACCCTTGCTCTTCCTGACACATATTAATGACATAGACCTTGGTGTACAGGGCACAATTTCAAAATAGTGAATGATACAAAATGTGGAAGCATTGTGAACAATGAAGAGGATAGTGTAGAACTTCAAAAGGACATAGACAGGTTAGTGGAACGGGTGGACATGTGGCAGATGAAATTTAATGCAGAGAAGTGTGAAGTGATTCATTTTGGTAGGAAGAACATGGAGAGACAATATAAAGGGTACAATTCTAAAAGGGGTACAGAAGCAGATGGACCTGGGTGTATATGTGTATAGGACATGAAAGGTGGTAGGAGGGATTGAGAGACCAATTAATAAAGCATACAGTATCCTAGGCTGTATTAATCGAGGTGTAAAATACAAAAACAAGGGGGTTATGTTAAACTGAATAAAACACTGGTTTGGCCTCAACTTACTGCATCCAGTTCTGAGCATCACACTTTAGGAAAGATGTGAAGGTATTAGAGAGAGAGTGCAGAAAAGATTCACGAGAATCGTTCCAGGGATGAGGAACTTCAGTTATTTTGGTGTATAGAGACTTGGGACTGTTTTCCTTGGAAAAAAGAAGGTTGATAGAAAATTTGATAGAGGTATTCAAAATCATGATGGGTCTGCACAGAGTAGATCGGGGAAAACTGTTCCCAATCTTGAAAGGATCAAAAACAAGAGGGCACAGGTTTAAGGTAGTTGGCAAAAGAAGCAATGGAGACATGAGGAAAAACTTTTTCACACAGTGAGTGGTTGAGATCTGCCTCAGAGTGTGGTGGAGGCAGATTCAATCGAGGCTTTTAGAGGAAATTGTATTATTACAATTAATTATTATTTGGAGAGCAAGTGTAGACACAACAAGCTGAAAGGCCTTTTTCTGTGCTGTAACCATTCTGATTCTGAGTAACACAGTGCTCACTCTCCTCATACTGCAGAGGGTAACACAGTTTGGAATTTTTCTTATGATGAGTTCAAGTCAAACTCCAAACCATCAAAACTCATGTTTCAATGTCCATAAAAATGGAGGGTTGAGGAGGAAGCCAATGAGTGGATTTGAAACTGCAGAACCTGTGAGTAACTGAGTAAATGTGTAGAGCTCAGCAGATGCCATGCTCTGAACAAGTGATAATTGGAGATGAAGTTCCAGTTGGGAAATATATGAATGTCATTTGAGGATCAGATATGTACCAGACTTAACATCACTTGATACTGCTTGTGACTATTTCTTGATATACTTATAGTCATAATGACTCATGTCAAGAATGCAAAGTTCACTGACAGCTCTCCTGAAGGATGGCAGATGTTTTAAAAAGAATAAAACTCACCCTTAAAATGAATCAGGTTTGCTGTAACTCCCGAGTATTCTAATTTTAGGGTTCAGCTGACAGTTATAAAGCATTTAGGCTTTTCTCAGGTGTTGCACCTGCTGTTAAGACCTCCTCACCATCTTCATTATCTTTAAGCTTGACATCGCGGATTGTCTCCTCATCATCCTGCACCAGCCTGCAGAAACTTCTGCAGAGCTCTGCTACCCATAACTTATCCTGTGGTATGTCATCTATCACGATCTCTTGCCAAGCTGTAACAAGGCTCGGCCTATACCCTAGTGACTTGGTTTTAATTCAAGTCCTTGGCCTCTCACTAACTATTATCTGGTGGAATTAGCAATTAAAAAGAAAAAAAATCTTGCATTTATATAGCGCCTTTCATAAACTCAGGATGCCTCAAAGTATTTTACAGCCAATTAAGTTTTAAAATGTAGTCACTGTTTTTGGGAGAGCTGTAGCCAATATGTTCACAGCAAGTTCCCACAAGCAGCAATATGATAAATATTGCTCAGGACAGACAGAACTCACCTACTCTTCCTCAAAATAGTGTCAAAGGATCTTTTATGTTCACTTGAGAGGGCACATGGGGCTTGATTTAATGGGACAGCTGAAAGTTGGCACCTTCATCAATGCAGAACTCTCTCTCTATACTGTGTTGGACATGTCAGCCTGGATTTAATCCTCAGTTCCCTGGACCAGGCATTGAACCCAGAACCTTCTGCCTTGAACCACTTTATTATTTCAGCTTGGCCCAAATGAATGAACCCTTCCATAAGTAGGATGAAAAAAACCACATTCACACTGGAGTACCTAATGCCCAGTTCTGAAATGAATGCTTTACAAATCTCATAATCTTTTATTGCGACACTGCCACTTTATGCTTGTGCATCTGTAGCTTGGTGTCAACCCTGAATTGGTGCACATAGCAGAGTTTTACTATAATTTCACAAATGTTAACAACATTGGACCTTCTGACTGCAGAGAATAGCTTATGAGCTGGTCAGCAATGATAACCTACATCTTTTATCTTTCATAGTACAGGCCTTGACTTTGGGAAACTTCCTTTATTCCCAGTATGTTCTGTGCAGGACTATTAAATGATGGGTGTGGAATTCCTGTAACAATGGAAACTCCCTAGCCTTGTTTCCTGAAGGCAGAGTGCAGTGATTATAACTTGGCACAACATTTTCAGTGCTCATTAGAGGGAAATACTGTCCAACAAGAACATATGGTTTTATATCAGCCAATCCAAAGTTAACACAGCATCCATCTCTTGAAAATTTTGATTCAAAATCAAACTGATCTGATAAAATAGCCTGTGCACTAATGCTGCTAACAAACTGCAATTTTTGATTTGATGTCATGTGGCTTCGGATACGCACCAACATGATGTGGGATATGTAATCTGTAATCTGCCCAATGATCCACATGCCAAGAATACAAAAGTAGGGAGGTATGGGATCATGTGCTGGAGGTGTTTTCTTACTGATTGGGTTTTGCAGTACTCATAGTAGGATGCAAAGCCAAGTTTAAAAAGTTCCCAAACAGTCTTCCTTTATTTAAGATTTTAAAAACTTATTGTGGGCTATTTTAACTGTTGCGAGGGGTACAATGTTCTCCACTGGTATCTGCATGGCTAAGTGCAGCCAGTAGTATAGCTTAGTCTGTCAACTGCACATTGCTGCTATCTGTAGGATAATGTTAGGCTAATAGATTATGCGGTAAATTCTCCAAATTAGATCGCTGGTGCAAGAGACTTGTGCAACAGGAACAGGTACTGGGAAGTTCAGCTCATACAATTGAAGACGGACACAATTTTCCATCCATTAGGATTTGTTATAATTGCCAAAGCATTCCTATGACAAATACACCGCTACACATCAACAGATAACATCGATAAAACCCTTAGTTCAGCTTGAGTGAATTTAAAATTTGTTGATTACTAAAAACTACAAAACTGAAAGCTCGTGTAAGAGTCCAGTCAAACACATGCAAAAGCAGGGTTCAATAATGATATTTCAATACTTCTCATGAAATATAATTTTTTATTTTGCGAAGCAAAGTCTGACTGGGTTACTCATTAGTAACAAAATCGCAAATGATTCAGTCAAGTCCCCCGAGAGGAAATGAAAACCATATTTCAGGGGAGATGCTGAGTACTGTTTCTCACAATCACTGGGATTCTCAGGACCAACAACATTTTTCAAAGATTTTTGCTTTTTCTTTCGGAAGAATGCCAAAGCAATAGGCCCTCAAATTGCACCATTTTGATGTAGTTACCAGCTCACATGAATGTAACAAAGCAAAGCCTGCTGAGTTAAGTTATCGTTAAGTCTTACATAGAATTAAACAACACAAATAAAGCCATTTGGCTCATCATACTGGGGCCAGGTCTTTGAAAAAGCTATCCAACTAATCGCACTCCTCTGCTCATTTCCCATAGCCCTGCAAACTTTTCCCTTCAAATATTTATTCAATTCCTTTTTGAATGTTACTATTGAATCTGGCTGGGTCACAGCTGGAGTGTTCCATCCAATTCTGATTACCATGCTTTGGGGTGGATGTCAGGGTCTGGGAGAGGTGCAGAAGAGATTTGCCTGAATGATCCCAGGGATGGGGATTTTAGCTATAAGGTTGGGTTGGGGAGATTGGGGTTGTTCTCCTTGGAGGAAAGGAGATTGAGGTAAAATTTGATAGATATGTGCAACATGTTGTGAAACCATGCTTTAAATCAAAAAATTATTTTTGAATTTACTTGCTGGAAATCCCTATTTTTTTTAAATGACTAAAGCCACATTCTCGTGACTTGGGCTCACAGTCAAAGATGGCTGCACATTTGCATCACTGTACCTTCTACATCACAAAACCATTGAAATTGAAACAACCTGTCTGCAAAGCTGCACTAGGAGCAATTGATTTGAAAGAGATGAATGGGGGACATTTCCTATCCCATTTGCAAAGCATCCAGACAATCACCTGGTACTCAACTTGGTGGAGACAAACCATTAGACACATTCACTTAGACCATGGGACTCTGGCTGAGAGAGGAATTCCCAGCCATGATCTAATTAAGTTACAACTGAAATACATTAGCTATGACCATGTTTTGGTCACTGGGAAGTTGGTGAGGGAAGGTCATGTGACAAGCCAACTCTTTGTGTGTTTAAGCACCTGCTTTCTCATGAGTCATAGAGTTATACCGCACGGAAACAGGCCCTTTGGCCCATCATGTCTGTGCCGGCCATCAAGCACCTATCTATTCTAATCCCATTTTCCAGCACTTGGCCCATAGCCTTGTATGCTTTGGAGTTTCAAGTGCTCATCTAAATGCTTCTTCAATGTTGTGAGGGTTCCTGCCTCTACCACCCCCTCAGGCAGTGTGTTCCAGATTCCAACCACCCTCTGGGTGAAAAGATTTTTCCTCAAATCCCCTCTAAACCTCCTGCCCCTTACCTTAAATCTATGCCCTTAAATCTATGCCTGCAGAAAAAGACAAAGTAGCTGAGACGCTAGAAACAAGACCCTGAATGGGTCTCTGTCTCTCTCTGCATCCAACTTGCAAGTTTTGGAACAAAAAGAAAAATACCTGGAAAAACTCAGCAGGTCTGACAGCATCTGCGGAGAGGAGCACAGTTAACGTTTCGAGTCCGAATGACCCTTCAACAGAACTAAGGAAAAATAGAAGAGAGGTGAAATATAAGCTGGTTTAAGGGGGGTGAGACAAGTAGAGCTGGATAGAGGGCCAGTGATGGGTGGAGATAACCAAAAGATGTCATAGACAAAAGGGCAAAGAGGTGTTGAAGGTGGTGATATTATCTAAGAAATGTGCTAATTAAGGGTAGAAAGCAGGACAAGCAAGGTACAGATAGCCCTAGTGGGGGTGGGGTGGGGGGAAGGGATCGAAAAAGGCTAAAAGGTAGAGGTGAAACAATGGATGGAAATACATTTAAAAATAATGGAAGTAGGTGGGAAAAGAAAAATCTATATAAATTATTGGAAAAAAAAAGGGAGGGAACCAGAAAGTGGGTGGGGATGGAGGAGAGAGTTCATGATCTAAAATTGTTGAACTCAATATTCAGTCCGGAAGGCTGTAAAGTGCCTAGTTGGAAGATGAGGTGCTGTTCCTCCAGTTTGCGTTGAGCTTCACTGGAACAATGCAGCAAGCCAAGGACAGACATGTGGGCAAGAGAGCAGGGTGGAGTGTTGAAATGGCAAGCGACAGGGAGGTCTGGGTCATGCTTGCGGACAGACCGAAGGTGTTCCGGAAAGCGGTCACCCAGCCTGCGTTTGGTCTCTCCAATGTAGAGGAAACCGCATTGGGAGCAACGAATGCAGTAGACTAAATTGAGGGAAGTGCAAGTGAAATACTGCTTCACTTGAAAGGAGTGTTTGGGCCCTTGGTCGGTGAGGAGAGGGGAAGTAAAGGGGCAGGTGTTGCACCTTCTGCGGTTGCATGGGAAGGTGACGTGGGAGGGGGTTGAGGTGTAGGGGGTGATGGAGGAGTGGACCAGGGTGTCCCGGAGGAAACGATCCCTGCGGAATGCCGCCATGGGGGGTGAAGGGAAGATGTGTTTGGTGGTGGCATCATGCTGCAGTTGGCGGAAATGGCGGAGGATGATCCTTTGAATGCGAAGGCTGATGGGATGATAAGTTAGGACAAGGGGGACCCTATCATGTTTCTGGGTGGTAGAAGAAGGTGTGAGGGCGGATGCGGTCCACTCCTCCATCACCCCCTACTCCTCAACCCCCTCCCACGGCACCATCCCATGCAACCGCAGAAGGTGCAACACCTGCCCCTTTACTTCCCCTCCCCTCACCGTTCAAGGGCCCAAACACTCCTTTCAAGTGAAGCAGCATTTCACTTGCACTTCCCTCAATTTAGTCTACTGCATTCGTTGCTCCCAATGCGGTTTCCTCTACATTGGAGAGACCAAACGCAGACTGGGTGACCACTTTGCAGAACACCTTCGGTCTGTCTGCAAGCATTACCCAGACCTCCCTGTCGCTTGCCATTTCAACACTCCACCCTGCTCTCATGCCCACATGTCCGTCCTTGGCTTGCTGTATTGTTCCAGTGAAGCTCAACGCAAACTGGAGGAACAGCACCTCATCTTCCGACTAGGCACTTTATAGCCTTCCGGACTGAATATTGAGTTCAACAATTTTAGATCATGAACTCTCTCCTCCATCCCCACCCCATTTCCAATTGCGCCCCCCCTTTTTTTTCCAATAATTTACATAGATTTTTCTTTTCCCACCTACTTCCATTATTTTTAAATGTATTTCCATCCATTGTTTTATCTCTACCTTTTAGCCTTTTTCGATCCCTTCCCCCCACCCCACCCCCACTAGGGCTATCTGTACCTTTCTTGTCCTGCTTTCTACCCTTAATTAGCACATTCCTTAGATAATATCACCACCTTCAACACCTCTTTGACCTTTTGTCTATGACATCTTTTGGTTATCTCCACCTATCACTGGACCTCTATCCAGCTCTACTTGTCCCACCCCCCCTTAAACCAGCTTATATTTCACCTCTTTTCTATTTTTCCTTAGTTCTGTTGAACGGTCATTCGGACTTGAAACGTTAACTGTGTTCCTCTCCGCAGATGCTGTCAGACCTGCTGAGTTTTTCCAGGTATTTTTCTTTTTGTTTTGGATTTCCAGCATCCGCAGTTTTTTGCTTTTATCTTGCAAGTTTTGAATGCTGTCTTCTGATTTTGACTATCCAGGTGCGGCAGACAGATTTTTAAAAGAACTCAACCCGGCACCATTGTCTCCAGAACAGTTAAATCATCCACCAACAACTTTAAATCGCCTCGACGCTGAAAGCAGCAGGACCACCTGGTTCAGCCTGAAGCCAGCCAAGTCACCAACCTTCAAGAGCTGTATATCCCTTTAATTTTACTGGATTCTAACTTGCTTAATCCATCCTCCCCACCCTGTAATCCATGTGTGTGTATGTGTGTGGGTATGGGTGTGGGTGTGGGGTTAAGTGAGAAAGTTGGAGTGTTTCTTTATTATTTTGCTTAGACTGGGTTAAGTACAAAAAAACTATCCTTCTTTCTTGTTAAAAACTCAAGAAAACATGACTGATTGTGTATTTTATGGTCACAGCATGTAAACGGTTAAATACTCAGAGAATTGGCAAGTATATCTGTTTTTAAAAATACCTATTGTAGTCAAACGAGGGGAGGGAAAAAAGGGAAACTGTTTGACCTGTCCTCAGCTGATTGTAACAAAGAATATGACAGGTTTGGATAAGGCAGACAAGGAAAAAGTGTTCCCATTAACTGATGGTACAATAAAAGCTAGTGGACACAGATGTAAGGTTTGGAGTGTGAGTGGCAAATGTCAATGAGGCAGGAGCTGGCCAAGGGGGTGAGCCCTGGCTGTTTGGATTGAGTGCTTTGTGGCTCCAGGGTCATGAATTGGCTGAGCCCTGTGGGGTGTTCCTCAGGTGGGGTTGGCCAGGCTGCAATGATGCTGCAGGTAGAGAGGGGGCTGATCAATGCTCCTCTGTCCTTTCAGGAGAAAACATTCCACAACAATGTTTGAGGTCGTGAACTGGTGGGGGACCCCCACACCTCCTCATCCTCTCGATATGAGCAGGTGGCCCTGCAGCTGGAGATGCCATGCAACTCTGCCAAGCTGCTGCAGTGAGGTTGAGGTGTCAGAGGATGGTAAGAGTGCATTGCAATGAGGTGAGAATGTCGGTTATCGCAAACATTCCAATGTAGTTTCTAAATTGATGTGAGCCCCGAACCTGGAATCCTCATTGATAATCAAAAGACGAGGCACCATGATGCATATCTCTGTCTCATCAGGGTGTCAGGCACGCACAGTGACAGTGTCATGACTTAAACTAATGACATGTCCTTCTTCTCCCTTTTAGGCTCACCAGCAGGTGGTCGTCATGAGGAGCCTGAAGGCCCATCTCTGACCCCTGAAGACCACCATGCTCACCACGCACCTGTGTCATACACTCTGTCAAGAAGGCATCAGCGCAGATACCAGCACCTTGGTCAACAACATACACTGTGTGCCATAACATCGTTGTGTAGTCTATCGGTGCACATTGGTGAGGGCACTTCACACACACTTGAGGTGCATGCGGAGGCAGAGAGTGCCCAGGGCGCTGGTAGTCGGAGGACGGCTGGGAACCAGAGCAATGTTCAGTCGATGGTTGATGATGAGCCTCTGGAGTCGTCCATGAGGCAGCAGATGCTGGATGTCCAGCAGGGTGTGCGGGAGGATCTGGTGGAGATACATGAGGGAATGCGTGCCATAGTGTCCTTGTGGAGGAGTCCCTGAGGAGCATAAGCACTGCGTTACCCCCAAAGCTGAGCAATGGCAACTCCCATGGAGAGGCTCCTCCAGGGAGTCAATCAGGGATTCCTGGGAATGCGCTCAGACCTGCAGCCCTCACACAGGCACTGACCTCAGTGTCAGTGTGGGAAATGGATTGGGCACCCAGTATCCCCCGTCCATCAATGGTGAGTAGGGAGGTCCAATGCGACCTCACGTTGGCCCACGAGCTGCCTGTCATCTATGTGGGCTCCTCTCAGGGCGCTCTGGATGATGGCAGCAGCTCCTTCGCCCCAGTGCCAGTGACTGTGGCATCTGATGAAGCTGTGGCGACTGGGGAGATGCCAGGCGTGGCACTGGCCAATCCCTCCCAGGCAGGGCCAACACAGGCTCCACAGGCTAAAGCACGCCCGCCAAGGTCATCAAGGTCAACAAAACAGCAGAGTGAGCTGTCTGTCTCCAATGCCAGTGCCAGCAAGAGGGGAGCACCTAGACGTAGCACTCACAAGCGAAAACATAAAGCGTCTTAAGCACAACACGGCTTTATCACGGGTGATATTTGGTTTCCCCGTTTTTCTTTACATTTTTTAATGGTGTGATGGAAAAACTGGTTAATGTTAATTTTTGAAATGTTTCACATTCACAAGTAAATGAGATGTTATTTTGTGCAATTGGCCTCTGTATGCTTCATTTGCTCTGTAGGGTAGGCCATGATGTTATGATGGATGTGTGTCTCCTGAAACTTTATTGCAATGGCACACAGTGTATGTTGTTGACCAAGGAACTGGTCCTGTCAGGGGTCAAGCATGGAGCCTGCAGCCCTGGCCTGTGGTTCTTATTTGATAGTGTAGCTGAAGGAGCGTCCCGGGTGTTCCTGCCTCCCTGGAAGTTACCCAGGTCAGCGGCTATGCCCTCAGCGTTCTCCTTACCATGCTCATCCTCGGACTCACTACTGGACTCATCATCTGTTGCTTGTGCAGCTGTGTCAAAATCTTGTTCCTCCACTGCGCTCCCACTTGCCAGTGCCAGATTGTGGAGACCGCAGCATGCAACCACTATCAGTGACATATGATTTGGGGGGGTATTGGAGTGCGCCCCCTTAACAGTCCAGGCATTGGAAGCACATCTTGAGAAGACCTATGGTTCTCTCTGCTTCCGCATGGCTCCTATTGTACCACTGCTCGGCCTCTGTTCTTGGATGGCGGAGAGGCGTCATGAGCCACCTTTTGAGGGGATAGCCCTTGTTACCCAGCAGCCATCCATCCAGTCGGGCTGGAGCACTGAACAGTCTCAACACCTGGGAGTGCCTCAGGATGCAAGTGTCATGAGAGCTGCCAGGGTACCTTGCATAGATTTACAGAAACTGCCTCCGGTGGTCACACACTATCTGCACTTTCATGGAGTGGGAGCCCTTCCTGTTGATGAAGATTCCCAGCTCACTGCTGGCGCCTTGATGGCCACGTGTGTGCAATCGATTGCACCCTGGACGTAGGGGAGCCCAGCAATTGCTGCTCAGCCTGGCTGGCCTGGTCCGCATGGTAATGAATGACAGTCAATACCCGCCTGAACAGAGCGTGTCTGTCACCAGCTTGATAAAACTGTGGACAGCTGATTGGAATACTCCACACAGATCCCTCACTGGCCCCTAGAAAGAGCTGGAGACATAGATGTTGAGAGCCACAATGACCTTCAGCACCAATGGCAACCCACACAGTTGGAGCTGATCTCAGGGCCGAGCCTCTGACAAATGGAGGTCACGGCCTCCCTTGAGAGACGGAACCTCCTTCAGCATTGCACCTCAGACATATTGAGATAGCTGCATCAGCGCCTGTAAATCCCGGCAGCGGGATAGTGGTGTCTTCTGCGGCCCCTTCCGTCTTTCACTTCCTGTTGGTCCTGCACCCCTTGTGCCTGAGCCTCTCCTCCCACAGGTCCCTCCCCTGGAAGCTGATAGGGACACCTGGCCCCATCCCCTTTCTGGCCCTCTCTTTCTCCTCAGAGGAGGTGCCTACAGCGGAGACCACAATCCCCATTTCCAGGGTAAGGGAAGGCTGTCTGATACCTGGAAGGCCCCATGCGGTGTGAATCCTCCGGGGGTCTGGAAAACAACACTGAGTCCTGAACTGAAGCCTCTAAATTCTCTGAATGCAGCTCTGAAGTGAAATGAAGCTGTCTGGTTCACAGAACCAACCAGCAGCAAGTGATGTCCTGAACTCCTCACTAATCATATTGACAAGGCCACTGATGCCTCTTATCCTGCCCGTGGGTGAGGTTTGGATAATTGTGGCCTGCCCGTTTTGCCCGTGCGACGGCCTAAAATTTGCACAGGCTTCGTAAACTCAAGAGTTTCTCAAGGGCCTTAACTGGCCACTTAATTAATGGCGGGTGCACCTGCCTAGTGAAACATCACGAGAGTCCGCGCTGACCTTGGCACGCTCGGCTGACATCAACGCGCTTTATTTAACACTCGAGCTGGTCACGCCTGCACCCGCCCACCAAGCTAAAAATTCTGCCCTATGCTTTCACCGCCCTTTCAGGCTGTACATTCCAAGTCAAAACAACTCACTGTGTGAAAAGATTGTCCTCACCTCGCCTTTGGTTCCTTTGACAATTACCTTGCACTTTGAAATTACGCCATAGGATGAGGATAACGAATGCTTAGCACATGCTTGGCTGAAATTCCTTTCTACTATTTTAGCAGAGGTGCTAACCAGATTAAATTAAATGAATTAATGCCTTCACTGAAATAGCAGGCAAAGAAATTTCTGATCAATGTGTTACCTGTTTCGATGCTACAATCTCCGTGTAACTTCATGACTTTAGTATTGTTTGCTTTGCTGTTCTGTGACTTAATTGTACAACGCGTAAGTCTGGAATTACAATTGCACTGAACTAATGCGAGCCTACTTGCTTGAGGTGGCTTCACTTCAATTGCCATGGTGAGGTGGGAAATGAAATTACCAACCTAATTGAGTTAAGCAGCTACTTCCAAAAGCAACTCTGTATCGAAACAAACCTAGTAGCCTCACTGACAGAATGGACTGCTCTCTTACTTCTCCTCCAAAGCTGGTCACCGTATAACAGGTGGCAAGGGCTGTCCCCTCAGGATGGTAAGGCTATACAGCATGCAGTGGACCACCACAATTCTTGCCATGCAACCTGCCAAATAAATGCAGGGTTCCTTCAGAGCAGCCCAGGGAGTGGGAGTTTTGTTTAAGCACCCAATAGTCTTACTCTATCACATTTCGTGTGGTGGCATGACTTTTGTTATATGCAAGCTGTCCAAGTATGCATAGGTTAAGTCATGAACCATTTTATCCAAGAATAGCCCTTGCCACCCAGTAGCAACCCTCTGGTTTGTCATGGTGTTTCAGAGAGCTGCCATAGAATGAAGGCATCATGATTGCTGTGAGGGTATTGAGCATTGGCCTGCATCATATGCTGTATATGATTGCACAGCAGCTGGATGTTCAGGGAGTGAAATGTCAGACCATGCCAATTGGATGATTAATTCTGACTCTGGATAATGTGACATTGTATTATGATTGCATCTGATGACATAAAAGTCTGCTTTTTTTCTGTTTGTCTTTTGTCGCTTAGTGAAAGAATAACTGACTTTGTAGCTCACTCATGACTCCCCATCTTGAATCCGGAAATTGTAAGGTGGGATGTGGCCCTCTTTCACTGGCCCATAAAACACTTGGGCCGATATTTTTAATGATGGAGTGTGAAATGGAGGATCAATGCCACACTGAGGACGCAGACACACATCACTGAGAGAGCCTCGGGCCTGAGAGTTTCCAGTTGGCAGCTTGTGCTCTGATTGTGGTTTGAAAGGTCAGAAGCGTGAGGTCATTCAGTGTAATTTTTATAAACCTGGACAAAGGACTAACTTGAAATTGTGGTAACTCAAAACACAGTTTTAATTTTGTGTTTTTAGGGTGACAATGCAGAGCTACATCAATAACTGACATTCACTACCACAAATTTCACTGTGTAAAAATACCTTTCTTAAAATAAGATTAAAATTATGCTTTAAATCTAATTGATTTTGACAGTGGATAGGCAGCGTTTAAAGTGATTCTCTTCACTTTACATTGCTCATTCAGATTGCACAGCATCTCGGAGATCCTTCAAACCTTGCATTTTTTTACCACTTATATTTGTTTTATTATCCTAATTTTCAAAACCTTGGCAATGCTGCTTTCTAATTAGGAGAAGATTTCCTCCTGTTGTCATGTGTTAATAACATCAACAAAATTGCAGAGAGATTTATTGTGATTGCAAATCTCTAGTGTATTCATAAGCCTTTTCTTTCAGAGTGTTTTTTATTATTAGAAAGAAAAGAAATGTGCTTTTTAAATCTGAGCCAAATCTTTCTCTTTCATTATCACAAAACTTCAGTTACCCCAAGCATCAGGTATGTGATCCAAGTCAGCCATTTGGGATCATTTTGGATGAGGTGTTAAACCAGTCAAACATCTCAGGTAGGTGTGAAGTATCACATTCAAAAAGAGCGAGCAGTTCTTTTGGTGTCCTGACCACTAATTGTCCCTCAACCATTGCCACAAAAAATAGACTTTTCTCACTGTTGTTAGTGGCACCTTGCAGTGAGCAAACTGGCTGCTGTGTTCCTCCTTGTTTTTCAATGATGTTGAATCCCTCTCTTGGTGCAGTGTTTCTCTACCCATCACTTTTTCTGGGCCTTAAAGCAACTAACATGGTCACACCATCCTTCATCTTCACACTGTTGGCCTGTGCTGGCCAGCAGGAAGTAGTACACAAGGGTGACCAACATAGCCTTTCCCTCTGAAACCCCTTATCCAGTCTCCTTGCTGCTTTTTCACAATGGCAGATGTATTGATGCCTCACAGTGTGAAGAATCCTGGGCATGTACATCTGCCCAATCACTCTACAGTACAGTGCCCTGGACTTCACAGTTAATGTATTTCCATAACTTTCATTACAATCAGGTCCATATTGAGCCTGTAATCTGCCAACAAGTAGTATCCGATGTCTAATAGGTTTTTATTTCACTGCAATTCATTTTCTTGGCCTATGTCTCATGGTATTTGTCAGAAGAACTATTGGGGACAATATTGACTGAAGTGGACACTGGCTTTGCCCAATCTTTGATTCCAATGTACACACTGATGCAAATGTACGTATTTCATAGAATCATAGAAATCAAACAAATCTACAACATGGAAGGAGGCTATTCAGCCCATTGTGGTTGTTCCAGTCAATGAGTAGTCATCCAACCTAATCCTACTTTCCAGATCTTGATCCATAGCCTTGCAGGTTATGGCAAGTCCATAACCAAGTAGTTTTTAAATATTGCTGAAAAAAGAGACATGCTATCAAAGATTTTTGTCTTACACTCATCAGGATAACTTGCAAGAATTTTCCAACTGCAAAGGGGAAACAACAATTTATACTGCATGAGAAGAGAGTGCTGATTGGTTGGCAAGTGGACTCTGATTGGTGGAAGCATTGCCTTGGAGAACGCAGCATAGAACAGTTAACTGCCCAGCTTTGTTCAAATTCAAACTGAGCAGGTCAACTCTGATTGGTCAAGGCATTGCCCTGGGGACCTTGACCAATCAGAGTCGACCTGCCTGGTTTGAATTTTAACAAAGCTGGGCAGTTAACTGTTCCATGCTGCATTCTCCATGGCAACACTTCCATCGATCAGAGTCCACTTGCTACCAATCAGCACTCTCTTCTCATGCAGTACAAATTGTTCTTCCCCCGTTGCTGTTGCTGAATGAAGAATGCTCTTTGGCTCATTTTGACTGAATTCTTCAAGAAAACCAATCCTACTGAGTTTTCGTTACATCAGTAGGTTGTTTCTACATGGCAGCTTCTGCAGCAGTGTAGAGGGGGGAATGACCACATGCTGTTTCCCTCAGTAGCAATATGTCACACCCAATCATATTTTCTTTTGATAACTTTTCCTTTAGGTCCAAAATTGACTTGATGGTATAATGTGGGATTTATGCAGCCACAGAAAAACAAACAAATTGGATTCAATAGTCACAAAACCAACTCTGGCAACAGCTGAAGAAATATGACCCAAGTTCTTGAAGTATTAAGCATGTCCAAAATATTCAGAGTCCCAACACCCCATCTAAACCACTGTGAAAACACATCAGTAATTGATCTATCTTTAACAACTATCGTGATCCTAAGTGCATTGTAATGGATGTAAAATATACTTTGGACTGATGGCATTTTAAATAAAAGCAGGCCCACAGTTTATGAAAATGAAATCAATTGTCAAATACCTCCAGAAAAGGATGATATAAATATCTGGCGTTGACAATCTTGAATATTAAAATACTCCACCCATTTCACATAAGCCACTTTTTCACTCTGGTGGCTTTCAGTGGAGGATTTCACATCGAACATCTGCTTTTTGACAAGTGAACAGAATTATTCAACTTTGTTAAACTTATTGCTTCCATTTGTATTTCCTGCTTTTTATATACTAAATTGGATACACCTTCAAACAGCAAGAACTGCTCATTTCTTCAGATCCTCTTTCCAAAACGATTCACACTGAGATAAAGGGAACTTCAGCCCATAATAAAGATTATTGTTTACATGAGGACAGAATTTTAATCTTTGTTTTGAATGGGTATGACATTACTATGCATTAGATTTTTTTTGTCATAAAGAAACTAATGCTCTTTCAAGTCAAAAATTATAAGTTGGGCTGAAGATGCTGGATCACTTTATTAAGTTTTTGTGACATTGGAGAGAGAAGAGCTGATGATGTGAAGCCCTGGCAGAAATGTACAAACCCAATACAAGCTGCTGTTCTGTACAGGTCACTTGAATCAGATTTAATTCGTAAAATCCAGATGGGGAACCTTTCATGAAAAATGTCTGCAAGTTATTAGATGGATTGTCAAAATGATAGTGGCCAAAAACACTATGGAAGTTTCACAACAGAAGGACAAAGACACTGCGTCGAATAAAGGCCATTCAGTTGATCTCACACACTCTATTGTCCAGGTTTTAGTTTAGAATGTGAACAGGTTTTGTTCTGATACCTTGTATAGAATTTGTAGCACAGAGAAAGACCATTCGGTCCAACCAGCCTATTTCGACTCCACACAAGCCCCCTCCCACCTTATTTCATCTAACCCCTGCTGCTTATCCTACATATATCATTCTTCTATTTCCAAAACCCAATGACCTTCATTCTTATCATCGTACGTGTTTTTTTATGTCAGTTAAAAAGTATCTTTGATGAAATAATGAGTGGTGACCATTTCATAGGAAGACCTCGCCTACAGAATTATTATTTTTATCATTTTGTTGTTTCCTATGAATTTCCTTTAAGTTTTCATTTTTTTGTTAAAACAATGAGAATGATACATTTGGACTTGGAGAATTATGTCAAACTGACAGTGTGAAGGAAGTTCAAATAACATCAGTACAAACAGAGAGGAGTGTTAAAATTAACTATATCCGTCCGTTCAATTCTAAAAAGAGGTACTAATGGCAAGGTTTGCTTTTTTAAAAAATGTACTTGCAAATTGATAGGTCCAATCCACACCATCTTTGAAATGAGCTGAATGAAGAACTGCAGAATTTGTACTTTCAAATTAACATTTTAAACACTTAATAAATATAGCCATTTAAAAAAAATGTTGTCAGTCCTTGTAAAATCACTGTACTTTGACCTTATGTTATGTAAGAGATGCCAGCTGAATTCTAGGATTCATGTAAATACCAGCACATGTGACATTGTTTTATGATTGCACCTGATGACATGAAAATCTGCTTTTTTTTGTGTTTGTCTTTCGTTGCTTAGTGAAAGAATAACTGACTTTGTAATTCACTCAGGAACCCCCCTTCTTGAATCCAGAAATTGTAAGGTGGGTAGGGTTAATGTTTTAGGTCTGTGACCTTCATTAGGGTTTTGGTGGAATTTGCACAAATAGTCCCATGAAATTACAGAGTAGCGTGAAAACTGCCCTAAATCAGTCACCATATTTACCTCAGATCTTTGTGTTGGACAACGGCTTTAAATACACCATTTTTATGGCACATGTTTCCTCAAGGGAATTCCTGGCAAATCTCCTTAGGTTCATTATTCTTCTCACTTCTCATTGAGGAAATGAGAAGCTGACCGGGATTTTCCACCCCCCCCGTTCATGGTGGGCATGTTCGGTAGCGGGATCGGAGAATCACGTGAGATGGTCCTAATCGCCTTTCCCGATGATGTAAATCCAGGAAAAGGTTGTCCACTCCCCCTGGCAATGACAGGCCATGTTTCCCACCGCTGAGCATTGGGAGCTTAATTCTAATAAATTTGCATCTAATTATTGTGGCCACATGCCGGAATTGTCCCCACATGTCAAACTTAAATCCCACGTCGGCGTGATTTCACGACAGCATGATTTACAACTGCCTTTAAAAGGCATGAACCTGGCGACCTCAATTTCAAGGGGAACCCAGAGGTGAGCGCACACAAATTTGCACAACACTCGCGATGATCCCAGCAGCTTCGCAGGTTCGGCGGGCGGGCACAGACAAGTCTCCGCAGCGCGGCTGGCTTGTGGTGCCAGGGAAACCCGAATGAGTGCTATGGTGCTGCAGAACCATTGCATGACTGGGCACACCTGAGGATCCTGTTGGGAAATGTGGCCATTGAACAGTGATGGAGGGGTGCACTCCTAGTTCCTTGCATTCTGTTTTAGTTGACATTGAAAAGTCACCTTCGTGGTTCAAACAAACTGTGAAGCCTTGGAGTCCAAGTTAAGAAAATGCCTACACCTGAGATGAGAGTTCAGGATGCAGTCGAGTGGCTGAAGCTGCCACCACTCAGTCACATGGTGTGGGGCGGTGCTGGATATGGGCATGGAGCCACCATGTGCACTAAACACTGGGCATCCATGTTGTGACCTGGACTCTCCAGCATGTGTTAAGGGGTCTTGAGAGGCAGCTGCAGGCAATGACTTGACCAAGAGTGGTCCTTAGGAGACAACTGCTGACCCTTGCATCTCTATCTTTGATGCTGTGGTGAGGAGACCATCAGGAACATGGAGCCTGGTCATCTTGCCTGATTGCTTATAGGCAGGAGAGAGGAAGGAGTAGAACGCGACTGAAGTGCCTGGCTCGCCATGGGGAAGAGCAGAACCCGGAGGAACAAGGGGCAGCATTGCCTCCTCTGCCCACAGAGGATGAACACTACAGAGCCGTTGTTCATAAGTGCATCGCTGGATCCAGGGTAAACAGATGGCACATGTGCTACCTGCAGGTGAGTGAGAACCAGTGTTGCTGATGGCTGCGCATGTCAAGGGAACTGGTCACGCACATATGCTGCCTTCTGCAGGATTTGGCACCACGGGGACTCGGAGGGCATCCACTGCCAATGGCAGTTAAAGTTATCGCCGTGTTCAGTTTCTACACCAGTTGCTCCTTCCAGGGCTCCACTGGAGACCTTTGCGGGATCTCACAAGCCCCCACCCACAAATGTATCCAGGAGGCCACAGGCTCCCTTTTTGCCAAGACACACAACTTTGTCAATTTCAACAGGGATCAGGCAAGACAGGAAGCAAGAATGCTGGGATTTGCTCAGATTTCCGGATCCCCACAGATGCAGGAGGCCATCGACTGCACCCATGTGGTTCTTAAATCTCCCTGGCAACAAGCAATCCAGAATGTGAACTGCAAAAGCTTCCACTCTCTCAACGTTCATCTGGTCTGCAACCATAACAAATGGATCATGCAGGTGTGTGCAAGATACTCTGGAAGCATCCACGACTCATAAATCCTCAACTGGTCTCAGGTCCCTGACATGTTCCAGGGACCATACAGGATGCAGGGTTGGCTCCTCGGGAACAAGGGCTACCCACAAAGGACATAGCTGATGACGCCCTTGCATCAGCCTTACTCTCCTGATGAGACAAGTTACAACGAGGCTCATGCCACAACCAGGATTTTGGTTGAGCACATCATTGGCTTCCTAAAACTGAGGTTCTGGTGCTGGACAGATCTGGTGGAGCACTGCAGTACACTCCCCAGAGGGTGTCACTCATCGTAGTCACTTGCTGTGTGCTACACAACCTGGTGATGCAAAGGCAGGAGGACCTAGATGATGAGGAGATGCAAGAGTTACATGTCTCCTCCGCTGAGGAGGAAGTCAAAGGGGTGAGGTTGAAGTGGTTCTAGAAAGTGAGGATGCAGGTGGTGAGGCCATTGCACTGGCCAGATGAGACAGGTGTACTCGTGAAGCCCTCATTGCCACAAGATTCCAGGATGATGATGACAAGATGCAGTGAGAACATTCCTGAGATCTTCACATTGCATCTGGGAACACCTGACACCTGCCTGGCTGAGGGCATCTAACATACACTCTGTGAAGAGACTCATATCATCGAGACGCTGCTGAGAAACAGTGGCCACATGGACTTTGAGACAACTTGATCCTTTGGCAGTCCTCACCAACTGTTCCCTTCAGCTCCATGCCTTCACCTGTCAGGAATGGTGTCGAGAGGAGTGGGGGGGGCAGCCCCGCCTCAAAGGTGCTGAGAGCATATATGGGACATCATGGAATCCAGTGACGTTTGGGTACGAGATTCTTGCAGCAAACACATGCCACATGGAGGTGCAGACATCATTAATCTGGGCAGTGACTTTGAAGCTGGACAATCACTGTGCTCAGAGGTTTTCACTCTGCACAGGGGAGAAGCCCTGGACTGCGACAGTAGCCTTCATTTTGTGCAGGAAGCAAGGTTTCACACCTGATTGACACGAACACTGCTCAACATAACAAGGAGCCATAGACAAGGGAACATTCTTGGGGGTATATTTACATTGGTGAACATTAAGTACAAGTGATTAACACCTGTGCCCACGTTGTGCAACTAAATCTTCTTGACCTTTCTAACCCTGCTGCTATGTCTTGGTGCTCCCTTGGCATCCACAGCAGAGGTGGAGGTGGAGGTGGTCTGCTGGCTGCTACGCCCTGTTGTCTGTGATGACCTTGGCTCTCCTCTGGAGGGCTAACACTTTTCGGGGTCCTGCTGTGTGACAGTGGCACTCTTCTCGGCCTGTGGAGTTGGAGTTGCTGAGGTCACAGGAAAAGGGGATTCAGATAGGCCAGACACTCCCTGAGTCACCTTGGGTGGACGGCCCCAGGGTATGCACCTGCTGATCCTCCTACTTATGGGTGCGTGAAGACCCTGGCTGACTCCTTGAGGACAAGGGGCAGCTGAAGTGAGCTTGAGATGTCCTGCCCCTGCTTGCGTTGACACTGATGGATGCCTGCAAGTGCCTCAGCGATGGAGTGCAGCTCCTACAGCAGTGCAGGACTGATGTCCTGGACCAAGGTCTCCATGGCGGCCGCCATCCTACCAGTGTTGACCTCTATGCATTGGCATGCCAGCACTATCACCTCAGACTGAATGTGGACGGACTCCTCCCTCATGCCTTGCAATTTGAGGAGTGCAGTGGACATCCCTTTCGATGCTCTTGAGCTTGCCTTTGCAGCTCCAGCAACTGAGATATGACTGAGGCCAGAGGCTCGTCATCTGACTAGGACTCAGCAGAATTCTGGCCTCCAGCAGTCCTCTGAGTGCCAGACACCTGGGAAGTCCCTGCCTCCGCTTGCTGTGGATCAGACAGTGTGGTATGCTCACCAGGTTGTGATCGTGAGACTACTCTAGAACTAGGTCCCACTGAAGTGTGTATCTCTGCGCTAATGGAGGGTGTGGGTGAGTGCTGTGATGAGTCTTCAAAGTTGGTGTCTGCGATTCCTCTTCCATGGTGTTCTTGGGCTTGGAGTCAAGGACCTGGTTTGTGAACCCCCTTGGCTGCTTCCCAGATGTGCCTGCGAAAGCAAGGAGAGATAATTAGTGCATGGCAGGGGACTGCGGAACAGGGGAAGTCACTCACAGCATGGTTGTCTAATGGATGTCGTACTGCTGGATCCTCACTTGGTTGAGCACTTCCGACTTCACCATCAGCACAGGAACAGCCCAGATCATCAACAGCCAACTGGATAGCTCTATTTTCAAAGTCTGTGAGGACCTTGATGTTGGGCATTCCTCCACTATTCCACAAACTTTCCCTTTCGTTGTGTGCCAGTTTGTCTTGGACAGGGTGTAAGCAGGATGCTTGCCAGGCCAGATGAGAAGGATGCCTGGCATGTGTGGGCACTGAGTTGTGCCATGAACGGGATGAGGACACATTCTGCAGGGCATAGGAAGGTGTGTGTAAGAGAGTGAATGGTGATGTCTCTTGATCTGGCAGTGAGTGAGATCCCCGTGGATATGTGATGAGTTTGTGAATGTTTGAGTTGAGAGTGATGAGGAGAGTGACTTACCTGATGGAACGGAGGAGATCATTCATCCTCTTTTGGCACTGGATGGCTGTCGTCTTTTGGTGACCTTGCTTGCTGGTCTTCGCCTAGAACAGGGGTAGAGGACTTCACAACGGGCCTCCACTGCGTCCAGTAGGTACTCAAGGGAGGTGTTGCTAAATTTGGGGGTAGCATGTTTCCTCCCTTTGGCAGTCATGACTTTGCAGCAGCTTCCGGTCCCTTAGAGAGCGCTAGGCCTGTGCAAGGGCACCCTTAGGTGATGGTGGGGCGGGTGAATCAGAGGCCGCCCGTCAGTGATCTGACGCGAAACCTGTGCCTCTGCATTTTTTCAACAAAGTGCCGCACGATATGGCGGAAATATCCATCATTGCCGTCGGCAGGTCAAACGCCGCTTTCCCTGCCCAATATCGAACTTTGCTGATTTCTGGAATGATTCCGCCTGTTATTTTATTTGTTAATGATTATTTTTGTAACTGGCTGCCAGGAGGTGTCCAGGCTCAATAAAATTTTGATTTTTCTCTCTTTCCACACAGGGTGATGTTCACCACTAGGCCTACTGAACTGGGAAGAGAGATGCAGGCGTCTGAGATCTGTTAATACGCAGCACAGTGGTACCAGAATATCGGCCAAAAACTTTTTTTTCATTAGGCAATTATGAAACTGCTGTTTTCCAAATTACTTTTGAAGCTTTCTCTAAATCCAGGATCTTGGGCTTCAGCTGTCAGTTGTGCAGCTGAGTGCAGTTAGCATGTGACTGACAGCAATACAGTGGCAATTTGGCAGTAGGATGTTGCTTAGGGAAGGGGAGAAGGCCAAAACAGAAATCTAACCAGAAGGCTGGGTGGTTTCTGTCTCTTCTGGTCCTTCCCTTTCATTTCTTTCTGTCAGAATATTCCCTCAAGTCTCCTGCTGTTGTAGGTCTGAATATTTATACATCTGAGGTCAAGAAGCAGGTCAAGGATAGCAGAATAAGTAAAAATAATGAATTCATAGCTCATTAGATGCTATTACTGCTCTCATTTGGTCTTTAGTTTAAGTGCGTGACTTATTTCCAAGAAAAACTTAGGTTGCTTAACAGGCATAATCACTTACCTTAATCGCCAGGAAACCCCACTTTGTGTGTTGATGAGGCTTTTTGACTGAAATAAATAACTGCATAAAAGGTGCAGTGAAACCACACTGACTGCAGTGATTCAAGAAGGCAGCTCCCCACCACACTCTCAAGGGCAATTAGGAATGGGCAACAAATGCTGCTGGCATTGTCAGTGATGCCCACATCCCGTAAAAGAATAAATAAAAGAAAAGAAAACTGTGCACAAGCCAGCAGTGCACCAGTTGACACTTGTGAGCCAATGGTAAGCTCAGTTCCTAGTGCACGATGCCAACCAGGAGCCAGGAGAAACAATCGGTGGACAAATCATGGGGATACTTTTGTGCACTTGCTGCCCAACAGCCTCTCACAGTTATCATCAGAGAGTAATTTTGACACTGTTCTCAGTTACTTAAATGTAGAGAGCAAGCAAAGAGTTGCTGTTGAGTCTCCAGGCCAGATGTTGCCTGGAAGCTAGTTCAACTTGGCTCTTGCAGTTTATAAAATGACCTGAACTTGTCATTTAATTTTTATACATTGATAAATCAATCCTAAACATGTAAAAGTGATATGATTTTTCAAACATACAACTGCATCTTTATTACACATTATTACACATTCACAAGGAGTCACTCCTGTGTGAAATTGTAATGATGGGTCAAAAAATGACAGCAGGAAAGCAGAAAAATCATTTAGAGTGCATCTTAATCATACTGTAATATTGCACTGTACTAGTAAAGGGTTCCACTTGTTTTTCTAAATGAGCTGTGACACTAATTGTTTACCATTTTGCCTCCCCTCCGACTCCCTTGTTGAATTCCCTGAACCCAACAAGTAGGTAGGATTTAACTTTCTGAGGATCACAACAGCATCTTTTGTACTAAGGTGACAACTTTTCTTTTCAGTTTTATTATAGTGCATCAAGAAACTCCCCACAGTCCCGACATTCCTGCAATCCTACTTGTTAATGTACAGCCCTATAGTTTACTCTCCATAATGACTTCTTATTAATGTTTCCTACATTACCCCAGTGACTACACTTCAAAGAGTACTTAATTAACTAGCAGATGTTTTGGCATGTCCTGAGATCATGAAAGGTGCGATATAAATGCAAGTCATTCTTTATTCTGATACACATAATTCTTGAAGTCTTTACCCCATAAATACCTACCCGAAATATGTAACTGTGATTGCCCTTTTAGGGTAACGAGAAACAGTGAACTGAATCAGCACAAAAGCAAATGCCACACAAAACCTGCTGTTTTTGTCCTTTATTTAAAGCAACAGTCTTGGGAATTAAGAGACCACCCAGTCTCTTGCAACTAATAGAATTACCCATTTGGGCTGCAAGTAGCCCCAGGGTGTATTTTGTGCACCCTTGCGAAATAGTACACTCCGGGACCTGGGATAGAAATGCTGTCTATTGACCTTGGAAAGAATGCAGCACAGGTTCACCAGAATGTTACCAGGGCTTGAAGGGCTGAGATTATAAGAAAATATTCCATATACTAGTCTTTTCCCTGCAAAGTGAAAGGTTAAAGGATGATTTGATTGAGCTTTTAGGATTTTGAAAGGAATTGATAAGGTAGATGGAGCAAAACATTTTTCCGCTAGTTGGAGAGTCTAGGACAAGGGAAGGGCTGAATTTCCACCAACTCCGGATGACTCGGGAGCCCCTTAAAAATGTTGAGCAGGTCTCGATTCTGCGATTCCTGACTCCATTCCCAGGGTTTTGATTTTCAGGAATGCCTTTTAAGGGTGCGGACTGGTTGAGATCAAAAGCTTGTATCCCCACCTGGCTTATTCCATTGCCGGGATAGGGATGTCCTAGTCCTCTGCAATTTTCATGGAATCAGGCCAGCTGTTCAAAGAGTCGTGGTTCATGGCACCTCAGAGTTGCTGCGAACCATAGTCTACATGAGGGGAACTTTTGAAAGACAAGTTTAAAAGGTCCTCCTCATGCACCCCCTCCTTCCCATGCCAAGCTATGACCCCAAACAACCCCTTTGGCCCTTCATGCCTCCATGTCAAGGTATGCCCCCATTCAAACAACCCCTATGGTCCCCTCATGCCCCCATGCCAAAACATGTCCCAAACAACCACCATGGCTCCTCATGCGCCCCCCCCCCCCCCCCCACCAAGCAAACCCTGTTGCCCTTCATGCGCCATGCTAAAGTATGCCCCCGAAACAACTCCCATGGCCCCTCATGCCCCCTTGCCAAGCTATGGCATTTCCATGCCCATTCAATCACTATACTGTGTATAGAAGCAATGAACCCCATATTGACAATAGGATGTTTGAAAAAAGTTATTCATTGATAACTTTCCACCCTTTTAAAACAACTCTTTTTTTCCTACAGCTCAATAAAATGGTCAATCATCCAGGCCCTTTAAAGTATCAGTAGCAGAAACTTCAAGCACTTGAAACCACTCTATCTTGTGTAACGAAACATTGTAAAAGCCTCATTATGTATTCCTAGCTGGGACCCCAGGAATCCATGAGCCTGATGAAACACCTGAGCCCCAGAGAAAATGTAACTTGATTGACAGCTCGGCTCTTTGATCTATGCTGTCAATTTTGCAATGTTTATTTACACAAGATAAAGAGGTTTCAAGTGATTACAGTTTCTACTTCAAAGGATTTGGATGACTGAAACTTTTGTTGGGCTGTAGTAAAAATGATTTTTTTAAGAAAGTGGAAAGTTATCAACTAATTACTGGTTTTTAAAGCTTTTTTACACATCCTATTGTAACAAAGGGTTAATTACTTCTATACAGTTTACAGTGGATGAATGGGCATGGAACTGCATGGGGAGCATGAAAGGTCAGTGGGGTTGTTTTGGGGACATACCTTTGCATGGGGTGGCACAAGAGGCCATAGGGGTTCTTTGGGTGCATACCTTGGCATGGGAGAGCATGAGGGGCCACAGGCGTTGTTTGGTGGGTGCAGCTTGGAATGGGGGCATGAGGGGCCATAGGGGTTGTTTGAGGGGGGTGGGGGCATAGCTTGCATGAGGCCCATGGGTGGGGGACATGAGATGGCATGGATGGGCATGGGGAGTGTGTCACGGGTGAGGAGGTGTGAGAGGTGAGGGCTGGAGGGCCCTTCTGTTTTTATCTTAACTGGGACGGAGTCCCACAGTACCAAGGTGAGCCCTTTAAACAGCCTGTCTCTGCACCCAGCAGCCCCTTTTGCTGCCTCTGAATCTTTTCCTGGGTCAGCTGGCCCGACTGCAGCCTGTAGCCACCCCCTCCCCCATAATGAAAATCCCATTCTTGAGGGCATTTTCTCCCTAGACGGGCAGACCAAGCCACATATTTTCCTGACTCCCGCTACCTGCCTCAAGGATGAAAATCGAGCCCATAGTCGTAAAATCAGAGCCAGGTCATTCAAGAGAGAATCAAAACTTCTTCACACAAAAGGTGGTCGAAGTCTGGAACTCACTTTCACAAAAAGCAGTAGGTGCTAACACAATTATCATTTTGAATCTGAGATTAATAAATTTATGTTAAATAAGGGTACAGAAGGATATGGATCCAAGCTGGGTAGATAGAATTTAGCCATTTAGGAGGGAAATAAAGAATCATCTTTTCTGAAAAAAGAGACATGTTGAAGCTTTTAATCTTGCACTCATCAGGACACTTTGCAAGAATACTAATATAAAGGGAAAACAACAACTTATACTGTATGAGAAGAGAAGTGCTGACTGGTTGGCAAGTGGACTCTGATTGGTAGAGCCATTGGCAAACTCAAACACAGTGTCCAACATGAGATGTTGTTCCGCAATTGGATGACACTTGCTAAATAATCCTCAGTGTGCTAAGAATTACACTGACAACCAATTTAAGATTGTCAGTCGGGCTCACAATGTGGTGCATTTGTGTGTGCTGGAAGCTACATATATGAATACGCAGGGCCCTGCTATTTGTAGACAGAAAGAACACGTACACACATTGCGCCTGTTTCAGCTAAACAAAATAAGTGACAGCCATTTGCTGACTCATTCCTCAGGACAATGCCTTGACCAATCAGAGTCAAGCTGCCTGGTTTAAATTTCAAACAATGCTTGGCAGTTAACTGGCAGTCACCATCACTGGTGCATTCTCCATGGCAACGGCTCTACCAATCAGAGTCCACTTGCCAACCAATCAGCACTCTATTTGCATGCAGTATAAATTGTTGTTTTCCCCTTATATTAGTATTCTTGTGAGTGTCTTGATGAGTGCAAAACAAAAAGCTTCAACATGTCTCTTTTTTTCAGGAATACTCAAGTTCTGTACCACCAACCGACTAATCATTTTTTCACACAAAGTGGAAATCTGGAATTCTCTATCCCAAAAGGTTGTGGATGCTGGGATAATCTGAGCTTTCAAGACTAAAAATTAACAGATTTTTATTCAAAATAAAAACAGGACGCTGGAAAAGCTCAGTAGGTCTGACAGCATCTGTGGAGGGGGAAACAAAGTTAATGCTCCGAGTTCGTATGACCCTTCTTCAGAGCTGGAATTCTTTTAGGTAAGGCTGTCAAAGGATAAAGGATATGAAAAATAGGTCAATGGAGTTGAGGTACAGATCACCCATGATCTCACTGAATGGCAGGTTAACAGGGTTGAGGGGCTAAATGGCCTCCTCCTTTTCCGAGATATATTCCTAATTGTATTGATGTAATGAAGTAGGTTCGTGAGAAATTAAAGCATTTCTCATTAAATCAAGCTTGGATAAAATACACCATTTTTTTCTCACTGTGGGCTGCCTGCTTTTCAGTTGTTGGGGCCTGTCTTACTGTGTCAACATACCCATGATGTATGGTACAGAGAGAACAATTAAGGCCGAGGGCAACAGGAAGTACTCAGTCCTGTTACTGTGTTATTGTGTGGGTGACACGTTTAATTTAGAGCCAGAGAACTGTTGCTAAAAATATAATGCAGCACATTTCTGATAAAATAAATTCTCATGGGCAAGATTCCAAAAGTATTCATTTTGGAACAAGCCATGTAGGTTTCTCATTGGAGCAGTCCAAGTACTGTTCGAATTTTTTGAAGTGGGTTGGGGAGGGTTAGCATATGTTGCTATTTGGTAGTGGTAAGAGGAAAAAATAATTGTAGGTGCATCTTAGGGTTGCTAACCATGATTAAATGTATTACTGGAGGTTTCATCACATGACTTGCCCCCATGCTCTTTCCATTAGTCAACCACCACATCTATTGTGACACACTGCCTTCCTACATGAATTGGAAAGCAAAAAGACTCATTACCCGATTGGCTGATGATTGACTGCCAGCCAAACAGCCTATTTTCCCCCGTTTTCAATATTTTTATACCTGGTAAAGAGAAATGTTCAAAGAAAATGACAAGTTTTTGTTAATATCCCTATGATTTTCCCCCAGATTTGCACATAGGAGTGTCCTGGAGATTGATCTTCAATTCCTGGACATGCCAGGCCAATCCTGGAGGTCTGGCAACCCTGGGTATCTGGGATTAATCTTCTGTTACTTTAATGTATGGTTTAAAAAAAAGTCAAGACTTAAAAACCTTTTAATGATCACAGCAATACTGCCAGAGATACTTACACATGGCTTAGCCTCCAGCATAGTCAATATGTGCCTAAGTCTCAGTCTACCCACCACCTCAGGGGATTGGCTCCATTGTGGTAGGCAAACAATGAACCTAATTAATTCACAATATTTAATGGATAAAGCCAAAGTCAATCGAATAAAAGCAAATAGGTGATTTGCACAAAAAGAAAAAAGTAACTCTGTTGTTGTGCCAGGAGCCAGCAGTATTTCTACTGAGGCTACTATCCACAAGAGTGCTAAAAACAAAAAACTACTGCGGATGCTGGAAATCCAAAACAAAAACAGAATTACCTGGAAAAACTCAGCACAAGAGTGCATTTGGTGTAGCTTAAATACAGAAGGTCTCAATACTTGAATGCAGCCTTCGAACCTGGCAAAAGAACTGGAAAATAATAGTGCTACACAAGCCTAGTATTATTTACTGGGGCCTAAGTAAATGACGCTCAATCAGTTACTAACATTGCCCGGATGCTGCAGTATGCTCAGCAGTGAAGCACGGGCAGTACTTCACTGATGGAGCAAACAGTAAGGTGCTGCTTTGTGGACTGTCCAGAGAGATTTGAATGTGCTAACCTCCATGCCCTGTTCAACAATGTGTGCTCCCATTGAGTAAGGCTCCACACAGGGAGTGGTGTCTTGCAGTTTTGGGGCTATATCCAGTGCTGTCTCAAACACTAACTACTTAAAAGTTGAGGTTTCTAAACTCAGCACTGAGAGCTTTGGAACAGGTCTGCTCCTAGTCAACCTGATATTTGCTTAAAAAAGCAGCCCTTGCAGAGTGATGAAACAGCATTCATATGTGCTGAAAGATACAGAACCTACAGTGTATTCTACAACCCAGGAGTCCAAATGACAGGACCAGAAAACATATCCTGCACCTTGGCCACATGCTGTCACTGTCAGATATGATGGAGGTTGACACCACTTGTTTATACAAGGTTTCTGAGCAGTAAAGATGCATCGGTGCAGGAAACAAATTAAACATGTACGTGCACTGGGTATTGTCTGTGCTACTTCAACAGGCAATATTAGTGAGTTTTTCTATGTTCCACACATCTGGAAATTTCTGTGTGAGACAAGTTACGAACGCTTAATGGCTTGGGATCAAATTCCCCTTTCTGCTGTTTTGAAAGAGGCATTAACCCATTAGGATTAAGTAGGTTAGCAGCTCTGTCAAAATATTGGGGCGAGGAACGTAATGCAAAAGTGTTAAATGTTTGGAACCCAATGGCATTTTAACTGGGGCCTGAGAGGAGAAGCTGGAATACTTGCCTTTAAGAGGCTGGGACTGTTAATGTTATCTTTATCTTTGAGTCTTGCCAATGCAATTCTCAACACCTCCACCCCCCCACCCTCCCACCCACCCACCCATTGGGTGCTATTGCCGAGGAGCTTGTTACCCACATTATGTAGATGAAGCTGATGCTGCAAATTCCGATGGTATCACAGCCAGTGCAACACAGAAGACTGGACGAGAAATGCAAAGTTAAAGAGGAACTCTGAACATCTTTTCTTACCCTCTAATCCAAGCTTCCATTTGATCTCTTTATTTCTTTTTCTGTGCCTCATTTTGACTCTGTTCCTTCCTCAATCCATAAATCTCACTAGTTAAGGAGTTAGACTGTTGGCTCAGTCCTTCACTGAGGTCTTAGGTGCCTCATTCCCCTTGTTGCATTGTTATCAGCTCACACTTCAGGCAAGTTACAAGGCAAGAAATCTTTGAGCTGAAGGGTGAAGGGAATAGTCTAACAGGGCTTGCAGTGAAGTGCCCCACTCCAGCAAGTTCTGGGCCAAGGTCAGGAATTCCCAAATATCAATAAAATTTATTATAACTCAAGGCAGGAAGAAAGATTACTTTCATGTGATGACATTTCCAGCTGATTGTTTTTTGCCTGCCGTGTTCCAACCCTGGCATCAGAAACATCAGCCAGAAGTCAGGAGTGGATGGGACCATTAAAATTGAGCTATAATGGCTCAGAACATGACCTCCATGCAACAGAGGATGTTTAAATGCCTGCTGATTCTTACTAACAAGTACAGACACGGGGCGCAAAACATCAAATTATCCATTTGACATGCAGATAACTGACATGCAGGCTGACTATTTTACAAACATAAATTGGGGGTCCTGGTCTCACAAATCACTTTTCACTCCATATTTCTTGTACATGTGCAAACATTTGACACATTTAGCCTCTGATTGGCCCCAATGTGTAGCTGGAGCATATTTTATACACTGTGCGTGATTGGTTAGCTGCAAAAAGCATGAATCAAACAAATGCAAAACAGCCCCCACAATAAAAAAAACTGTTTTGTAATGCAGGTTTGCGTGAATGAGTTACAAAAATCCTTTAGCATTCAAAATGAACTCCGGTAAACCAAACATCTGACTAAAAGATAACAGTTCATTGGCAAGTTTAAAAACAGCTGCTTTCACAGTGCTATAACATTTGAATTGGTTCCATTTTCATTATACAAGTGAGGTTGCCTCGCTTTTGAAATCACGTTCGTTTCTGTATTTCAATCTATTTTGAAGAAGCTTATGTCAAGTTCAAAAATTCCAGTTAACCAAAGAGCCGTAGCAGAGTTGCAGCACAGAAAGAGGCCATTCAGCCCACCGTGTCTGTGCCAGCCATAAAAAAAGGAAGAAGCTAGTTGCTCATTTTAAATCCCACTTTCCAGCACCTGGTCCATAGCCTTGCAGGTTACAGCACTTAAGGTACACATCCAGATACCTTTTAAATGAGTTGAACATTTCAGCCTTAACCACCCATTTAGGCAGTGTATTCCAGACACCCACCACCCTCTAGGTGAAAAAGTTTTTTCCTCATGTCCCCTCTAATCCTTCTACTAATCACCTTAAATCTATGCCCCCTGGAATTGACCCCTGAGCCAAGAGAAACAGGTCTTTCCTGTCTACCTCATTAGGCTCCTCATAATTTTGTACATCTCAATTAGGTCACCCCTCAGCCTCCTCTGCTCTAAGAAAAACAGCCCTAGCCTATCCAATCTTTCTGCATAACTGCAATTTTCAAGCCCTGGCAACATTCTTGTAAATCTCCTCTAGTACGGAGAGAGTACCACTCCAGACCAATTATGTCCTTCCTGTAATGTGGTGACCAGAGCTGTACGCAAAATTCCAGCTGCGGCCTAACCAGCATTTTATACAGTTCCATCATTACATCCCTGCTTTTGTAAACAGGTAAACTGTTTACAGCTGAAAAACTAGGTCAGAGACAATACTGTTAGATTACATTAGCACCCAGGTGATTCCGAATTCAATAATCTTTGTGCGAATGGCCACCCTATGTGAAAATTTTAACATCATTTTTGCTTTCAAGTGTGCTCAATGCACTCAATTATAATTTGACATCAAATGTGATAGTGCACTCAAAGCTATCCAGCATGCTCAAAGTTATACAATGAGCCCAGCAACCTGCATTGAAAAATACAAGGAAATTAATTACTTAAATAATATCTGAATTTGATGAGTTTTCATTTAGCCCAAAAAAATTGTTCTGCTATACAAAACACTTGAGAGCACCACCTGATCCCTAGCAATTATTAATTCATTTTAAACTCAGGGTCTATTCTTTCCACCCACCCACCCCCAGGTTTCAGGGTCTAAATCTCCCCACCAACCCCACACCCTGCCTCCAGTCTCAGGGCCTAAACTCTCCCCTCTTTCTCCCCCTCCAGTCTCAACCTCTCCCCCTCTCTCCAGCCTCCAATCTGTCCCCCTCCCTCCAGCCTCCAATCTGTCCCCCTCCCTCCAGCCTCCAATCTGTCCCCCTCCCTCCAGCCTCCAATCTGTCCATCCTCCCTCCAGCTTCCAAACTGCCCCTCTCCCTCCATCCTTCAATCTGCCCAACTCCCTCCAGCCTCAAATCTGTCTCCCTCCCTCCAGCCTCCACTCAGCCCCCTCCCTCCAGCCGCCAAATTCTCCCCTTCCCTCCAGCTTCCTAACACTCCCCTCTCTCACTCCAGCCTCCAAACTCTCCCCCTTTGCCCTCCTGCCTCCGAACCGACCCCACCCTCCCCCCAGTCTCCAATCTGCCCCCCTCCCTCCAGCTGAAAACTCTCCTCCTTTTCTCTCCAGCCTCCAAACTCTCCCCCCTTCTCCTTCTAGCCTCAGGCCTAGGGCACCACCGAATTCCAGGGCCTCCCTGTTGTTCCAGGGCTTCCCTGATGTTCCAGGACCTCACTGATGCCACTGAGCTACAGGCCCTCCATAATTCTCTTGACCTCCACCTTCTGACCGCTCTCAATCTCCTCCCACTCCGGACTCCCCAATACTCCCCTCGATCCAATGGTCCTCGCTGCTCCTGCGCTGATTTCAAATCTGCAGTAGGGTCGGCGGGAAGACATCACTTCTGGTTTCCAGCCGGCCCTGTAAATGGGGATCTCCAGTTGGTGAGGGTGGGAGGTGGGAAGAGAAGAGGCGGAAGGGAGGAAAGTGGGTTGTGGGGCGAAAGATGGTGGAGAGGGGAAATCGGGGTCTGGGGGAAAGATGGGGGATGGGGGAATCAGATGGAGGGGGATGGGGGAAAGGGACGGGAGTGGGAAAGTGAGAGTAGGGGAGGGGGGAAGGGAAAGGAGGGGGAAAGAGGGGGAAGGGGGGAGGGGAGAAAGGGTGAAGGGAATAAGTGGGGAGTGGGGAGGGGGAGGGGAATAAGGGGGAGGGAGGAAGAGAACTGCTGCAATCTGGGGGGTAGGGAATGGGGCGTTTTTTCTGATTTTCATTTTTATACTTACCAAGGTAAATGCAAAGGACTGAAAGACTTACCTGCCGGGCTTTTCCAGCCCAGGCAGGACTGGAAAATCCCGCCTCCATTTTAGACATCCAGGTGAGAATTTTTCCCACAGGCTTCAGGATCCCGACATCAGTGTTAAATTGGGATGAGAAACCTGCATTGTGGGGGAAAGTGGTCCATGATTTTCCATGAAGTTTTAAAACCCATTTAACCTCTTTGACCAAGCTTTTGGTGATATGATCTAATACTGTCTTACGTTGGTTCACCCTACCTGAGAAGGCTGGCTTTTGAAAGTTTGTGCGGGGAGTGGAGGGGGAAGAAAATTGCTCCGGGGATACTGGTGGGGAGAAAATTGCTCCGGCGGGGGATGGTGGGGTTGATGGGAAGGGAACTGCTGCAATACGAGGGGGGGTGGGGTGGGTGCAGCAGGGGGCAGGGTTGTCCTTCATGAGTTATACGTTATAAAGAAAAACATAAAAGTACCTCATCAAAACAGGGTCTGCTTTTTCTAAAGTTAGCTCAGTTTTACGATGTTTGAAGCTATCAAAATTCAGAACTATGGGGCTGAATTTTATGTTGATTGGGTGGGCACGGCAATTGTCTGTCATTTTGCGTAACTTGTCCAACCTCACGGTTGGCTAGACAGGCGAATCGGCCAGGCGGCCTTTACATTTTTCAACAAACCTCATCCAAGGGCGGGATGACGTTTCCGTTATTAAATAAAATAAAAATAGAAATCTGTGGACAGCATTTTTATAATCTATATGTTCAGGTGCCTGATTGTGATGCTTGGATGTCTTTTTTCCCCAGATTTTAAAATCTTTATATTCTGGGTTTCGGGTCTTCAGCTCCCTGAGGCAGCTCTGTGCCTTCAGGGAGCTTTCTGTCAGCACTCGTCCACACCTGCGTTGACGTCATCGCCCATCCTCCTCTTGCTCCCACCCCGGCAGCGCTGAGCTTTTCAGCACACGCTTCATGCTGGCTGGCTGTTAATTGGCCTGCCAGTGTGAAATCACAGCCGGGGGCTGATCGGGATCAGCAGTCCGTCTCCTGGCTGTTCCCAGGCCCGCCGATCTTGTCCACCTGCCAAGCTGAAATTTCAGGCCATGGAAAATAAATCCTATGATCTTTGGTGTTCAAATGCTTAAGTGATGTTGCTAATTGCAAATATTTGAGCACAGTGGTTTGGGGCAATTGATGACATTGATGTCAGTTATGGTACTTGTAATGTTAAATGATAGCTAACTGATTGCTTTTGAGTGCAATTGATGTTAAATGATAGCTAAATGATTGCTTTTGAGTGCAATTGATGTTAAATGATAGCTAAATGATTACTTTTGAGTGCAATTGATGTTAAATGATAGCTAAATGATTACTTTTGAGTGCAATTGATGTTAAATGATAGCCAAATGATTGCTCTTGAGTGCAATTGATGTTAAATGAAAGCTAAATGATTTCTTTTGAGTGCAATTGATGTTAAATGATAGCCAAATGATTTCTTTTGAGCGCAATTGATGTTAAATGATAGCCAAATGATTGCTCTTGAGTGCAATTGATGTTAAATTATAGCTAAATGATTTCTTTTGAGTGCAATTGATGTTAAATGATAGCTAAATGATTTCTTTTGAGCGCAATTGATGTTAAATGATAGCCAAATGATTGCTCTTGAGTGCAATTGATGTTAAATTATAGCTAAATGATTTCTTTTGAGTGCAATTGATGTTAAATGATAGCTAAATGATTTCTTTTGAGCGCAATTGATGTTAAATGATAGCCAAATGATTGCTCTTGAGTGCAATTGATGTTAAATTATAGCTAAATGATTTCTTTTGAGTGCAATTGATGTTAAATGATAGCTAAATGATTTCTTTTGAGTGCAATTGATGTTCAATGATAGCTAAATCATTTCTTTTGAGCACAATTGATATCAAATGAGTGCAAATGAATGCTGTTGAATGCAAATGATGTCAAACTTTTCAGGTAAAGTCATGGATTCTGGGGGGAGATAGACAGTGGTTGCACTTCTAGCAATGCAGAGGCCTGGGCTAATGATCCAGTGACATGAATTCAAGTACCACCAGGACAACTGGGGAATTTAAATTCAATTAATTAAATAAAAATCTGGAATGAAAAGCTAATATTAGTAATGGTCATTATGAAACTACGGAATTGTTGTAAAAACCCATCTGGTTCATTAATGCCCTTTAGAGAGTTATCTGCCATCCTTAATATGTGACCCCAGACCCACAGTAATGTGGTTGGCTCTTAATTACCCTCTGAAATGACTGAGCAAGATACTCAGTTGTATTCAAGAAGGTGGCTCATCATCACTTTCTCAAGGGCAATTAGGGATGGGCAATAAACTTACTGGGGGCCTTACTGGTGATGCCCACATTCCCAAGAATTAATCAAAAAAACTCATGGTGCTATGAGCACAAAACATACTAAACTTTGGCTTAAACTGACCTTAACTATAACATTGATTTAATATCATGTCAAGACCAGATTCTGAGAAACATTTACTCAATCCTCAATCACTCTCTCAAAACGTAGCACATTGTCCCCAATAAGACAAGCTCACAGCTGGGAGGAATTACTCTCTAATCCTCAGAAACGGGCAGCTGATGATTGAGTCATGTTTCTGTCAAACATTATTTTCTCAGGGCAATCTTCACAATGACAAGTTTATAAACAAAATATTGCCCCCACATGTTCCATCAGACAGCTCATTTTAATTTATTTCTCCTGGAACTGTAATTGCAAAGTATAGATCAACTGAAGTCATTTATGTGTATTTATCAATTCCTGTCAGGCCTGAAAAATTGTTATTTAGTGGACCAATCTTTTTTGCCTATTTTAAAACAATGCTTTAGCTTTGTATAATGTGCATAAAAGATCTTACTGGGCAGTTACACAGCATATCTTGTGCAAGTGTAAAGCATCTCATCACATTGAAGCTGGATGACTGATGAATTCTGCTCATTCAGCATTTTTCTTACAGGAGAGATGGTTTCTCTTTGGTTTCATACTGGTTGGCATATGGCCACAGACAGGAGCGATACAACATTTAAAACTTGCAAAGTATCATACATGAGAACACAAAGAAAATCCAAGTGATCATTCAGCCCATCAAACTCATTCTATTCTGATATAATGGGGAGAATTTGCCCCATGTCGGGCGGGCCATACTGGAGCAGGCGTGGGTGGGCGTGGACCTGATCGCCGCTCATTTTACGCAGGTGGGCCAATTATGGAAGGATGAGTGCATAATGATCTGGGGGAGCGGCATGCAACTTGACATTGTCTACACTGTAACCAATCAAATGTCCTTTTTCTTCCTTTCAGCATCACTGGAGCAGGGCCGGGAGGAGGAGGCAGAGGGCCCACCTCTCACTCCTGAAGCCCCAGAGCAAAATCCACTCACCAGCGTCACACTATCTCAGCCAGACAGGCACCAGCGCAGATACTAGTACCTCGGCAGGAATTAGATATTCAGCTAGTGTCCCGGGGCACAGCGGTGAGGGCACTTCACACTCGCTTGAGGTGCGGGCTGGGACAGAGAGTTTCCAGGGCGCCGCCAGTCGCAAGACTGCTGGGGACCAGGTACATGCTCGGTCAATGGCTGATGATGTGCCTCTGGAGTCGTCCGTGAGGCAGCGAACGCTGGAAGTGCAGCAAGGTATGCGGGATAATCTGGAGGAGATACATGAGGCTATGCGTGGCAAGGTGCCTATGCTTGAGGAGTCCACGCGGAGCATCACCGATGCAATGAGCCTCATGGCTGAGCGCTATGCTTCCTCCATGGAGAGAGTGGCGACTCTCATGGAGAGGCTACTCCAGAGACCACTCAGGGCCTCCTGGGGTTGTGCTTGGACCTGCAAGCCCTCATAGCGGCATTGGCCTCAGCTGGTCAGTGCCAGTGTGGGAGATGGTTTGGGCACCAAGTATCCCAGCTCGGTGTCCATCCACCTACGGTGAGCAGGGAGGTCCGAAGCGACCTCATGTCAGCGCAGCAGCTGTCTGTCGTCTCTGCGGGCTCCTCTCAGGGCACTCCGGATGAGGGCAGCAGCTCCTCCTCCCCTCTGCCAGTGATCATGGCATCTGATGACACTGCGGCGACTGGGGAGAAGTTAGCTGTGGAACTGGCTGCTCCCTCCCAGACGGGCCATCAAATGCTCCACAGGCCAGAGGACATCTGCCAAGGTCATCGAGGTCAACAGGACAGCAGAGTGAGCAGGCTGCCTCAGATGCCAGTGCCAGTGAGGGGACAGCACCTAGATGTAGCACAAGTAAGCATAAATTTAAGGCACCTTAGGCACATCATGGTTTCTCACTGGTGCTTTTATGTTGGCCCATAGTACTTTCTGGAAGACTTGGTGTGATGTCCAACACTTTTTTTTTTGCTTCATAAAGTTACATTTGTTCACTCAATAAATTTTGATATGTTGCCATGCCTCAGGGTGATTCCCTATTTCTGCAAGTGGACGGGAATCCATGATGTTATGAGTGAGTTGTTTGACATTGAGCTTTATTAACAAGGCCCTTAGTTAATGTTAGTATCCAGGCTGATTTAGCACTCAGGTATCGAGTGTGGAGCCTGCAGCCCTGGTGTGTGTTGAAGGTCCATCTGTGGTGGGCTAGCTGAAGGTTCTTTGGATTAAAGCCTCCCTGCAGTAAGCCCGGGTCAGCATCTACCCCCTCAGCGTTCTCCTGTGCGTGCTCATCCTCGGGCTCACTGCTGAACTCATCGTGTGCATCTGGAGCAACTGCGTCCATGTCTTCCTCATCCACTGCGTCACTCCTTTCCAGTGCCAGATTGTGGAAAGTAAAGCATGCAACCACTATCAGCAACACACGATCTGGGGTGTATTGGAGCGCGTCCCCTGAGCGGTCCAGGCATTGGAAGTGCACCTTGAGAAGACCGATGGTTCTCTCCACGCAGCCCTTGTGCAGGTGTGGCTCCTATTGCACTGCTGCTCAGCCTCTGTTCTTGGATGGCAGAGAGGCATCATGAGCCACCTTTTGAGGGGATAGTCATCGTCACCCAGCAGCCATCCATCCAGCCGGGCTGGAGCATTGAAGAGCCTCAGCACCTGGGAATGTCTGAGGATGTAAGCGTCATGGGAGCTGCCTGGGTACCTTGCACAGACTTGTAGAATCAGCATCCTGTGATCACATACTATCTGCACGTTCATGGAGTGGAAACCCTTCCTGTTGATGAAGGCACTGGGCTCACCTGCTGGTGCCTTGATGGCTACATGTGTACAGCCTATAGCACCCTGGATGTGGGGGAAGCCTCTGGCTCTCTCTGTCTGGTTGGCCTCATCCCATTGGTAGTAGATGAAAGTCACTAGAGCGTCTGTCACCTGCTTGACACAAGTGTGGACAGCTGATTGGGAGACTCCACAGAGATCACACACTGACCCCTGGAAAGAGCCAGAGGCATAGAAGTTGAGGGCAGCTTTAGAGGCATTGGCATGGGGTGCCCACCCACATAGTTTGCAGCCGATCATCTGACAGTTGGAGTCTCCCTTGAGAGACAGAGCATCCTCAGACATACTGAGGTAGCTGCTTCGCTGCCTGTATACTCTGGCAGCAGGATATTGGCGTCTTCTACGGCCCCTTACGCCTTGCACTTCCTGTTGGCCCTGCGCCCCTTGTGCCTGCGCCTCTCCTCCCAAAGGTGGCTCCCCTGGAGGATGAATGTGGACTCCTGGCCTCCTCCCCCTTCTGGCCCTCTCTCCCTCTTCAGAGGAGGTGCCTCCAGTCGAAAAGCACAACTCCCATAAAAGCACAATTCCCAGGCTAAGGGAAGGCTTCCTGAAAGCTGCAGGCCCCAAAAATGATCTTCACTGTAGAGTCCTGACCTGAAGGCTTTTACTCCTGTCCAAGCAGCTAGTATGAGTTTTGAAGTCTTCCTGCTCACACAGGCAAGTATAAGTAACTTTCACACTTTAATACCTGAAAGATCACATTCGCGACCACATTCACCCCTCTTATCCCACCCAGGGATGAGGCTTATCCAAATGTCTTCTACCCGCCTGCCCATTGCGCGTGTGTGACGTCCTGAAGACCGCATGGGCCGTGAAAAATCTAATTCAATTGCTGCCTCAACTAACTGGCCCATTAGTTGATGGTGGGCGTGCATCTGAACTTATAGGGTGCCCACCTTTCCAAATATTGTGATGACGCATGGTGACTTCGGGACACACGCCCGACATCACCGCGCGTCATTTTATGCATCGGCGTGCAGGGCCCGCCCCCACACGCCAGTGGGAAAATTCTGCCCAATGTATTAGTATTCAGTCCCAGACTTCACTTCCACAGCCTCCTTTCTTTCTATAAGCTGTCAGCTGTAGTTCAGTCGGGAGCACTCTCCTCTGTGAGATAAAAGATGATGGGTCTCCCTCCCGGACTTGAGTGTAAAGATCAACAGTCCAATTCAGTACGAAGGAGTGCTGCGCGGTCTGAAGTGCTGTCTTTTGGGTGAGATGTTAAACCAAAACCCTGTCTGCCCTCTCAGGTGAATGTAAAAGATCTCATGGTACTATTCTAAAGGGGAGCAGGGGGTGTTATCCCGAAATTTATCCCTCAATCAGCAACGAGAAACAGATTATTTGGTTATTATCATATTGTGTTAGGTTAGATTTTACACAGTGGGGAGGAGTGGGGGAGGTTCCCCACCCTCTGGTATAATGTCAGGGGTGATCCTGCTTCTACTTTGCCAGCTCACCGATAGGCACCAGGAACGGTAATCATGGCATTGTGTCCAATTTTATGTCCCACTGCAGACCTTCCCCCCGATCACCACCAGCTACCAACCCAGCCCCAGGGTCTGTAAAATCAAGCCCAACATTACAATGTTGACTGCACTTCATTGGCTATCAAGTGCTTTCAGACAGCTGTGAAAGCCTATACAAATGCAGGACTTTCTTTTTCTGTCATAAAGAGAGGAGAGTTGATGATATACTCAGCTATTTACTGGCTCAAAAATGCCACTAGCAATTGAAGGTTAGCGAGTAGACTTTTGCACGAGTTTAAACAGAGACACACAGAGCTCTGCTTTCAAGGTGAGGCAGTGATGGTCCTGAAATTGCATGGCAGGATCATACTACACACGTACCTAATCTGTTTGCATGAAAACCCCTCCTCTGCTTTTTTTAACGAGGTGCAAACCCATTGTATTTTAAAATATTAAACATGGGAATGTCATCGAGATACGTTCAGCATAGTTATGCGAGATATTAACATGCAATGTAGTTTCAAACTCCATATTAATAGCAGTATAACTCCACTACAGCCTACCCATGCCTTTTCAGAAATGATACTGCAAATGTAACGAAGCTATCAGACTTTCTTCATGGTTTAAATGTATAGTACATGGATTGTGCAAATGGGAATTTGGAGCCTGGAACACTGAAGTGACAGCATAGCTGTCAAAAAAATGAATTAATAAGTAATCAACAAGGGAGGTTAGGAAAATAAATGTCACTAACAAAAAAATTCAGTTTTCATGAACGAGAAAATGAATCTGTTGTCATGCCCAGCATAGTCATGTCGTATTACGAACTTTCAGCCAATACTTTTTAAAACTGGACACAAACAAACTGTTACAATGGCTGCCGCAAATCATGTGACTTTTGGCATTTGGACAAATGACAGAATCAAGTCTCCACTGAATACCTAATTAAATATGGACATAGGTGAGGGTACCGTTTGTGCAATTCACACATCTCATTGTTTAAGAATGGGCCAACACCTAAAACTATTGAATTTCCAGATTGCCTGTCTCCATATTTCATACTGGACAAAAGGTAAGATCAAAATTCAATGGCCACTATCAATTTCCCATTGTATCGTGATGGCCTCCCCCCAAGTCCAAACTAGACTGGGTGGGCCTCAGAAGTGTTAACCCAGCAGTGATGTGATCGAAGTTGGTTTCAGGAACTGAACCTTTATTACCCCAGGACCCAGCAGATCCATCAGAACCATCAGTTGTCAGCCAGTCTGAGAACCAGACTCTGAAACTAGCTGGGGGTTACCATTGACCAGAAACTGAACTAGACAACCCATATAAATACTGTGGCTACAAGAGCAGGTCAGAGGCTAGGAATCCTGTGGTGATGAACTCACCTCCTGACCAAAGCCTGTCCACCATCTACAAGGTTCAAGATAGGAGCATGATGGAATACTCTCCACTGGCCTGGATGAGTGCAGCTCCAACAATACTCAAGAAGCTTGACACCATCCAGGACAAAGCAGCTTGCTTGATTGGCACCCCATCCAACACCTTAAATATTCACTTCCTCCACCACTGATGCACAATGACAGCAGTGTGTGCCATCGACAGGATGCGTTGTAGCAACTCACCATAGCTCCTCTGACAGCATTTCCCAAACTAGCAACCTCTACCTCCTAAAAGAACAAGGGCAGCATATGCATGGGAACATCACCACCTGCAAGTTCTCCGCCAAGCCACACACTATCCTGACTTGGAACTAAATTGCTGTTCCTTCACTGTTGCTGGGTCAAAAGCCTGGAACTCCCTTCCTTACATCACTATGGGTAAACTGACAACACATAGACTGAAGCGCTTCAAGAAGGCAGCTCATCATCACCTTCTCAAGGGCAATTAGGGACGGGCAACAAAACTGCTGGACTAGCCAGCGACGTCCATATCCTTTGAAAGAATTTGAAAAACTGTCATCAATCAGCCAAAATACTTAACCTGTTCCAGTTTCAAAGTTCGCCTAAGAACCAACCCCCTAGATATTCAACTACAAGAAACCTTGTAACCTGCTGTGAATCCTTCACTTTATACTTCACTTTAAATCATTGAATCAATTAAAGAAGCTACAAGTCTGCTACGTGGGAGACAGGAAACACCAAATCAGAGACTGAATTAACTGTAATCTATAAAGGTGCACTATCTTTATCTGTATGCAATCTTGCTATACGTGTATATGTGTGTATGTGTGCGCACACGGGCATGAGACCGAGTGTGTGACATTGTATTGTGAAAATAAATAACCTTCTTAATTTTAAACACACAAAAGCTTGCTGTTGAATTATTTAATTGGAATACACACTACAAGGACAAAAAACATCTGATTATACGTAGTAAGAGAGCAAATACATTCTGTAGAGACACAACCCCAAGCTGCAATGCTAATTGTACTGACTCTGAAATTAAACTGCTGCCCATCCCATAGGCTTCATTCTAATATCTCCAGATCTCAGTCAATGCCAATTCTGCATTTTGTTCTCTGCCATTTCCTTATCTTTTTCCCTATCACACAGATCAAACACTCAAATTATAGATCTCAGTCCCAATCTCAGGCTATTTTGATGATAACATTGAATTCATTCCAGATCTGGGGGGTCTAATTTTCAATGTACATTGTAATAGAGTTGCATGGTGATATTTTTAATTCTAAAAATGTATTACTCTGGCAGGCTGTACAACAAAAATGTACGTAATTATTCCTCTTAGTCACCTAATGAAATTTTCTTTACATTGTTAGTGCAATTTTATTCCCCTATGTGACATTCAAACCATTTTGTTCTTGCAAATCACAGAAGCAAAAAGACATGAACCAGCTTCCCAGTGCCCTAAGTGTAGCAAGAGCTATAAACAATGTCTAGAACATCACACAGTTATACCAACCCTAAAGCCGTTATCATCCCTCTGCCCATCTGCATATTTGCAATCAAAATTGAAATGGTCTTAAGGATGTTTGGCAATTTCTTCCACTGAGTCCTGTCATTGACAGTTATTTATGTGTGACAGAATCACAACTGGAAATACTGTTTTAGATGTTGTGACCTCTAAAAAACTTAAAGCTCTGAGAAACTCATAAAAATACTGTAAATACTGTGGAGACTCTCAAAGTGACATGGAGCCAACTAGCTATCAGTCTACAGTTCAGAAGAGTACTGATGTCTGAACCTTGAGGTTGTGTGTAAGAGAGAATGCTTGGATTTTTCTGGCTTATGAAACTTGAGTTGTGTAAGAACGTTAGTGCAAGTATAATAAAAACAGAAAATGCTGGAAAAACTCAGCAGGTCTGGCAGTGTCTGTGGAGAGAGAAACAGACTTAACCATATAACCCATCTTCAGAGCCCTCTAAATATTAACCCCATTTTTCTCTCCATAGATGCTGCCACATCCGCTGAGTTTTTCCAGCATTTTCTGTTTACATTTCAGATTTAGCATCTGCAGTATTTTGTTTTTATTTTGTGCATGCATACATGTGTGCATGAGAGAGACCAACACTAACAACACAGTCAATGTACATGGGTAAAATTGGCAGCATCAATTATGTGCATTTTTACTCCTCTATTTGGCTGATAACAACCTCCTTCATTGTTCCGCATTTGGTAAATCAATTGCACCTCAGCTGAAAATCTGGAGAATAAGATCAATCCCATTTTACATTTTTCTCCATATCCCATTGAAGATGCAAGGGGATTTCAATGGGGATCTAACTTTTTTCTTTAGGACTGAACCCTTTATCTCCCAAATAGGTCTTTTGGAGATAAGTTTCCCTTCGAGTAAAACTGTTTTATTCCTTGTAACTGATCCTGTTGTTGACTAGCGAGATTCTGAGGTCCAAATAATGCAGTTATTTTGAACAGTTGCAGGACACACGACACTCAATTTCGTGAAGTACTTATTGATGTGCTGCTGTTGTTTTAATATTGCATGGTTCACAGAAACAAAAGGGGAATGGACCTACAGAACAAAGTTCAGGTAAAGGCGAGCTTATCCATGTCAGGGTGTGACTTCTAAAAAACCATCACCTCCAACCCCCACCATCCCAACCACTAGCCACAGAATCTCCTGGGGACGGCAGAAAACAAGATAGAAAAACCATAGGTCAATTTCAGGGGAAATCGACTTGTAAATATGAGGGGCCTTAAAGAATAAATTGGGAGAAACTGATTCCATGGGCAGGAGGACATAAATTCAAGACAAATGAACCAGAAGTGAGATGAGGAGATTTTCTTTTACACAGTTGTATGAGCTAGAATGCACTGCTTGAAATAAAAACAAAAAACTGCGAATGCTGGAAATCCAAAACAAAAACAAAAATAAAAATACCTGGAAAAGCTCAGCAGGTCTGACAGCATCTGCGGAGAGGAGCACAGTTAACGTGTCGAGTCCGTATGACTCTTCAACAGAACTAAGGAAAAATAGAAGAGAAGTGAAATATAAGCTGGTTTAGGGTGGGGGTGGGGGTGGGACAGGTAGGGCTGGATAGAGGACTAGTGATAGGTGGAGATAGCTAAAAGATGTCATAGACAAAAGGACAAAGAGGTGTTGACGGTGGTGATATTATCTAAGGAATATGCTAATAGGTGACATTAAGGGTAGAAAGCAGGACGAGCAAGGTTCAGATAGCCCTAGTGAGGGTGGGGTGGGGGGAAGGGATCGAAATAGGCTAAAAGGTAGAGATAAAATAATGGATGGAAACACATTTAAAAATAATGGAAATAGGTGGGAAAAGAAAAATCTATATAAATTATTGGAAAAAAGGGGGATCGGAAAGGGGGTGGGGATGGAGGAGAGAGTTCATGATCTAAAATTGTTGAACTCAATATTCAGTCCGGAAGGCTGTAAAGTGCCTAGTCAGAAGATGAGGTGCTGTTCCTCCAGTTTGCGTTGAGTTTCACTGGAACATTGCAGCAGGCCAAGGACGGACATGTGGGCATGAGAGCAGGTTGGAGTGTTGAAATGGCAAGCGACAGGGAGGTCTGGGTCATGCTTGCGGACAGACCGAAGGTGTTCCGCAAAGCGGCCATCCAGTCTGCGTTTGGTCTCTCCAATGTAGAGGAAACTGCATTGGGAGCAGCGAATGCAGTAGGCTAAATTGAGGGAAGTGCAAGTGAAATGCTGCTTCACTTGAAAGGAGTGTTTGGGCCCTTGGACGGTGACTTCCCCTCTCCTCACCGTCTGCTTGAAAGGGTGGTGGAAACAGAGTCAATAATAACTTTCAAAAGGGAATTGGAAAAATACTTGAAAAGGGAAAAAAAATTGCAAGGCTATGGGGAAAGAGCAGGGAAATGGGATTTTTTTTTCAATTTATTAATTCAGAACAGCAATATATGCTAAGAACTATTGATGAAAATGATAGCAGCTAGAAGTTTAATGCATTCACATGACATTCCTCTGTCCACTTCTGTAATGGTGGTAATAATCTTTCCATTAAACTAGCAGAGAATTGTCATATAAATGAAGTATATGAACTATATGTTCCTGTCCAACAATATTTTCTAGCCTCTTGTAATTTAAGGTTCTAAAAGCAGAAACTGTTTGAAGTGCACAGCAGGTTGAACAGCAATCTAAAAAAGGAAACAACAGATTAATGTTTGGATATGACCCTTCATCAGAAGTCAGTTTTGTTTTGATGATTTTGACTCATTCTTATCCCCGCTGTGGCTACTTAAAAAGAAAACTTTTTCATTTAAAATAGTTAAATCAGCATATCCTCAATTCACGTAACTCACCCTGCCTGTTTCCCTGCTGTTTTGGGGGTCCAGCACAGGGATTGATACGATAGTGAGCCAATTTTGTCTTGTAAGTGAGGGAGACATATTTGGTTGAGGCTGTAGGTTTAAATTGTAAAAATGTTCCAGTTCACAGAATAGCATGAAGCATTTGTAGTTAAATTTTCAATTACATTAATTAGATCCTGTATAGTTGAATTCTGTCCGAGTTTACTTTCATGCTTTAGTTATTTTGTACCCCTTTCAGGAGAAATTATATTTTGCGAGAAAGGCCAAATTATAGAAGGCCACAAATTGTTAGAAAACACACCAGCCAAAATGCTCAAAATAATTTTATTTAGTTGGGGGAGAGAGGGGATGTCCCAGTTACAATAGATGATAAACCACTCAGCCCCTCCAACCTGCCCCACCTCCAAACATACCTTCAGCACTCATCTTCCTTTCGTAATTTCTAAATTCACAATTGATGTAAGAGCAAGGGTCAAACTTGGAATCCTCCTTAACCAGTGTGGCTCGGTATCACATGGGACAGTGTACTTGCCCTCTGAGCCATCAGGAAGAAAATATTCACCATGATAGAATTAAATCGCCAAAGCCTTATTTCCATTTGTGCCAATAGAATAGATTCGTGTGGTCTTGGAAATTTATGCTGCTTGTATCTATTACCCTAATGACAATAACCGCTTCTTTTTTTTCTTTAGGAATGCAAGGCTTTACTAACCACGACATCTGTTATTAAATGGCATGGCTTCTTTAGCAGAAATTGTGTTTACTTTTCTCCAAAGATCTGCAAGTTGACCGAGATTTTCTTAGTTATTAATGGCATTAATTCCTTTTTGGGACTGCAGAATATCATTTATTTGGTGGATTCATAAGCACTTGCATCTGTTTAGCTTTTCAATTGATTTTCATTCTATAGTGATTTTTCCATAAATTATTGCTAAAACAACAACCAAGGCAGGAATGTACAACTTTACAGCATATAAAACCCATGGCCAGAATGTTTCCCCCATTGGGGGGGCTTGGTGGGAGCGGGCGGGGGTGGTCGGGAAGTCGACCACCCCCGATCGGCTCCGCTATTTCACACGGGTGGGCCAATTAAGGCCTGCCCTGCATGGATCATGAGCGGCAGCGCTCAGCGCTACCCGTGCGGGCGGTGGGGGGAGGAGGGAGACTGGGCCTGGCGCGCGGTTCGTGTATGTGTATGAAAGAGTGCTTCAATCTCCCTGAGGCACGGATCTACCTCAAAGGAGATTGAAGCGCTTTTTAAAAAAATGATTAAAGACAGTAAAAAATGTTTTAAAATGTCCCTTCACGTGACTCTGTCACATAAGCTGTGTCAGGTTTTTAATTCAAAAATAAAGTTTTCAGTTCATGCTTATTTACTTTAGGAAACTTCATCCCGCTCGTGGGTGAGGCTTCCTAAAAAATGTAAAGGCCGCTTGGCCTTTTCACCTGCCCGCCAGCTGTAAGGTTGGACAGGCAGTGTAAATTTGATTTTAATTAGCTCGTTAATGGCCTTAATAGGCCTTTCAATTATCCGCGGGTGGGCAGCCGACTCCGGGGCGTGCCCACCGAACGAAACATCGTACGAGTGCTAGATGACGTTGGGACGCACGCCTGACATCATCGCGCGTCATATTACGCTCGGGCGAGTCGGGCGTGCGCCCACACGCCGAACGCAAAATTATGCCCTCGGCAGGATTTTATACTGCCGAGATTTTATGTTCCTGCCGAAGTCAACGGGCTTTTGAATGGCTCACCGTATTTTACGGCGTGACAGAGTAGTAAAATTCCGCGCATTGTCTTTTATCACTCAGATCAATGTTCCTGCAAAACAAATAGATTTAAGCTTTTTTTTAATAGTGGCATAGTGTTAATGTCACTGGATTAGTAATCCAGAGGTCCAGGCTAATGTTCTGGAGACAAGATTTCAAATCCCACTGGCAGCTGGTGGAATTTAAATTCAATTAATAATCTGGAATTGAAAAACTAGTCTCAATAATGGTGACCATGTAAGCATTGCTGATTGTTGTAAAAACCCACCTGGTCCACTAATGTCCTTTACGGAAGGAAATCTGCCGGTCTGGCCTACATGGGACTCCAGGCCCACAGCAATGTCGTTGACTTTTAGCTGCATTCTGAAATGGCTGAGCAAGCCACTCAGTACAAGGGCAATTAGGGATGGGCAGCAAATGCTGGCCTTGCCAACAATGTCCACATCCCATGAAAGAATAAAAAAAAATTCTACTATAAATCAGAGAAAAATGTTCTGAATTCCGGTAACTCTTCCTTCCCAGAGTGCAAACCTATTGGAGGAGTTTTGTATGAACATGAAAAGAAACTAAGAAGTTGGACAACACAATGACTTTCCAAAGGATGTGGGCCACATCGTCATCCTGATAAGATGCTTGCATCCCAATCATTAGGTTTGCGGGTGCAGGAGCGGACAGGCCTGGGTGTATATGTGCATAAAGCATTGAAGGTGGCAGGACAGGTAGAGAGAGCAGTTAATAAAGCAAACAGTATCCTGAGCTTTATTAATAGGGGCATAGAGTACAAGAGCAGGGAGGTTTTGCTGAGCTTATACAAGACACTAGTTAGACCTCAACTGGAGTATTGTGGACAGTTCTGGACGTCACGCTATAGGAAGAATGTGAATGCATTGGACAGAGTGCAGTAGAGGTTTACAAGAATGGTTCCAGGGATGAGAAACTTCAGGTATGAAGATAGATTGGGGGGGCTGGGACTGTTCTCCTTGGAGAGGAGAAGGCTAAGAGGAGATTTGATAGAGATGTTCAAAATCATGAGAGGGCTAGATAGAGTAGATAGGGAGAAACTGTTCCCACTCATACAAGTATCAAGAAAAAGAGGGCGCAGATTTAAAGCGATTTGCAAAAGAAGCAAATGCGATGTGAGAAAAAACTTTTTCACACGAGTGGTTTGGGTCTGGAATGCACTGTCTGTAAGTGTGGTGGAGGCAGGTTCAATCGAGGCATTCAATGAAATTAAGTAGTAATGCTCATTCGGAGGGCCGGTGCAGACACGATCCCGAGTGACCTCCTTCTGCACCATGACAATTCTGTGATTCTGATTCTGTGACATTGATCTGTATAATTCCATGACAGTTATATCAGAGGATCCAATTGATTTAGATTTTATGGCTCTGGAAGCAATAAAATGCTATTTTTTTTCTCTCTTCAGAAATCACTTCAAAAGAACATGTTAGGATATTGAGCCCATATGACTTTTGGTTTTATAAAAGAACTATTTCAAGTTTTGCCAATGAAAATGCATCTGAGCTAAAATGATGACCTGACTTTGGGCAGGTTTCGAACCCAACACCTGTGATCCTAAGGTGTAGCTAATGAAAGTATGTTGCACATATAAAAGTTAAATGTTCTCTTTTATGCAACACATTGAAGTAAAATCCACCTGCTCCCATGTGTTTTAATCCCCAGTATGAGCAGCATCTTTCCTTCCTGTATACCAAATATGCATTGGAAGTTGGCAGCTGCTGCACACCATACTTTGTCTGCACATATGGATTTTATCAGCCCCTGATGTTACACCTGCCCATTCCATCATATCATTGAGCCATTTTATTCTTTGTCCATTCTTGACATTTCATCTCTCTTGAATGTTGCAAAACAGCATGTTAAATGCAGGAAGATACTCATTTAATCTGATAAATTCAACAAATGGGAAAGCCAGGATCATGCAGTAATGTTTTGTGAGGAAGCGCTTTATTGTCTCCAGAATGCTGAATTTGGCAGATCAGGGTGTCCACACCTTTGCAATGATGAGGTGGATGCTGGTGCTTTAAATAGCGAATGGGTCCTATGTGGTTAAGTCACCTTTGAGTTAGGTAAAATCATGATTTAACACCAGGTCCAGCTTCATAACAGTTTTGTAGTTTTGGCCTGTCACCATTTCCACAAAACAGTAAGATTGGCAAGAATGGGATATTCTGTGCTGTTATTCTGATGCAGAAACAAACTTCAGTTTGGCAATGCTGAGCGAATGCAGTAATCCTGTCACTGAAAGCCACTAATTAAACGATTCAGCTGATGTCAATGGCTCTGTGCAGCCAACTGTATCCCCAATACCTTCCACTCTCAAATGCAGAAATATCAGATGGAAATATTTTCAACTCCCTATTTTCTGAGCAAATTGTACTCCTGATGTGAAGTAGGAGTAAGCTCAGCAATTATTTCAAACCAAAAGTAGATGCCTTACTGATAACAAGATTGTGATCTATTTCTAATGTTTGTCTCTCCTCCTTGGAAGAAACTAAAATGCCAGTTTACTGCTGAAAGCTGCCTGATCCAACTTTCAGGTAGACCTCAATTTAGACTCCCACCTAAAACAGGCAGCATGTTTTCTTCCTGTCCAATAAATATCTGCAAATAGAAGTCAACTGACTCTATCAGAACTCCGGTGCCTTTTTCGTTTTAACCTGCACTATTTCTTTAGTCCAGTAGAAACTACGAAGGCTACAAGTCTGGAGGACACCATTTCCAATGCATCCATATTTTCAGTCAAGGAAAGCTGCACTTACATTATCTGCAATCTCTTGGATACTTGGGGCAGTTGGGGATTCCATTATTTCATCTCTCTACTGCTCTGGATTCTACAAAAATGTCTCTGCTGTTGAATGTTGCTGCTTCCTTTTACTCCCCACACTTCCACTCCTCCCTCCTTAAAAGTGCTACTGCAGACCATGATGATCAGCTGCTCTGACAAATTTCCTGTCCTCCCAAACAGTGAGCTGGCTAAAGGATCATGTTTTGCACTGGTACTTAAAGAAATCGGGCCATTAATATTAGCCAGGCTTCCTACCAATATCATTGGACAGGTGATATGGTGAACACGGCCAGTGTGCAGGGCCAAAATTTGATCCAATTTGTCTCCTCCATCACTTCACTTTTCTCTGCTGTTGCTTTTTACATTCATTCTTCTGAATCTTTCCATTTTTCCTTTAACTCTTCTGCTCTGACATTTTTATCCCATTTATTGCTGCAACTGAAAATGGAGGAAAGGCAGCAACATCTGGACTGCATCTCGGTTCTTAGTTGGGAATACTGGGAGGGGGGTTTGCATGCCTGAAGGTTTTCTGGTGGTTTCTGAGGGGAAAGACAAGGGGGCTGTTTCAAACAAGCTCAGAAGTCTCACATCCAGTGGACTGGGAGGCTTTACACGAACAGTTTTTTGGCAACTTCAGCAGTCTTGTCAATATAAATGGAATGCCATCGTTCCTGAGACTAATGTATTAAGCAACGGGCTAGTGACTGGGGAGTGTGGCTTGACCAAAAGATCAGAGACTGCCTTCCCAATGCTGTTACATGATCACTGTACTTATGCCCATTTGTTAGTGAAACATCACTTCAGATTTACAGAATCACAGTCACAGAATTTTAACAGCACAGAAGGAGGCCATTAAAATTCTGTGATTCTGTGATTCTATAAACCTGAAGTGCTGTTTACTATAGAAGCCTTAACATCAGAATTTTCCTTTATTAAAAAATGGCAACAGATCAGGGAGAATTTGACCTGTATTCATTGCCTCACATCAATGAATATCCAATTTACTGAAGAACACTTCTATCGCCTTCAAAAATTTTGCGTGCAAGAGAAGGTTAACAAGTGTGTAATATCAAAACTGGCACACAGTTGGTTAGTAATTATATCATAATAGGCTTGCTAAAATGAGGATGAAATGCTTACCATAATATCAGAGTTTAAAATAACGCCATTTTAAACTTAAGGATCTTTGATGTGAAACAATGGAAATTGTGAGCAAAGAAAATTAAAAATATATGCATTTTCAACCAATTTTAAAATTAGTCTGATAAATCCATTGCATTTTTCCCTTCCTGAAGACCTGTCTTCTGTTTCCCTCGCATAAACTCCACAACACCTCTGCAGAGTGAAGGATGAGTTAATGGTCACTGTGGGTCCTGCTATATCCTCATGACTTATGACTCAACTCATAAATACCCAGAGGAGTTGAATTAACCCCATCCTATCATTGCCCCCATCCTAGGCCCTAAGTGTAGTGTCCTGTAAACATTATGTTGGAGATTACACACCAAGGTCATATCAGTGCACCATATTCCTCATGCCATTAAAAAAAGCTTTCAAAACTTTAAAATTTCTAAAATTGTTTGCATATGGAAACATTTTCAGGTTTTCTTTTTTCAACTTGTAATCTGTTGTAATGTTTAATTCCTTGAAATAACATGTAGGAGAAATTTTGTTATTTTAGCGGTATTTCCTAATGATTAAAATGTCTCAGTATAAATGTTTTTAACATAATTTCTGAAATGACATCATGGAACATCTGAAATCCTTCTTAAATTTGCCAAGATTTAACCCAAGTGAAGACATCCATTTATATAGCAGACAGGAGAATTTCAGGCAAATATACTAAGCATTCATAAGCTAGCAATAGTCCTCAAGGAACTGTTCTGGACCCTCAACTTTTAATTACTTGCATGATGGAATATGGGGCTGAATCTTACCCATGTCGGGCGGGCTGGGCGGGAGCAGGCGCAGAGCCAATCGCCACCTGCGATCAGCTGCACGCCGCCGTTTATCGTGGGTGGGACAATTAAGGCCCGTACAGTGTAACACACGGCTGGTAGCGCTCAGCGCTACCTGTGCAGGCGGGGGGAGGTGGGAGAGTCGGGGCCTGTGCTCTTTCACGCGTGTCGCAACAATCTCCCTGAGACATCGCCGTGCCTCAGTGGGGTTAAGTTGATAATGAAACTTTTGAATAAATTAACTAAAAAAATATTTAAACATGTCCCCTCATGCGACAGTGTCACATGAGCTGGGACATGTTTGTCCATTTAGCAAAATTTATTTAATTATTTTATTAAACCTTCAGGAAACTTCATCCCACCCGTGGGTGAGGTTCCCTGAAAAACTCGAAGGCTGCTTGGGCTCTTTGTGCTGCTAATAACGTCAATTACTTTTTTAATGGCCTTAAAAGACCTTTGACAGTTCGGTGGGCGCACAGCCGCCTCTGGTGCGTGCCCGCCGAACGCAATATCGAAATGATGCGCATTGACGTCAGGATGCTCGCCCAACATCATCGCACGTCATTTTACGTGTTGGCATGTCGGGCCCGACCCCGCACACTGACGGCAATATTCTGCCCATGGAGTTGTATGTCCATTTTTACAGATGGACAGTGAGTCCTAAAGATGGGAGCAGGAAGTTGCAGTAGGACAGAGACAGGTTTAGTGGGCAAAATTTTGGCAAATAAGTTTGATGTAGGCAAATGTGAAGGCACCCAATTTGGACATTAGAAAGAGAAACCAGATTATTTTCAAAATGGTGATTTGGGAGTCTAAGTACACAAATGATTTGAAGCCAGTAGACAAGTGTAGAAAGCAATCAAAAATACTAATGCAATATTAGTCTTTATTCGAAGGGGACTGCAACTGCAACAAAGAGGTGGAAATTATGGGCAGGATCTTCCCCCTGTTGGGGGGGAGGGCTTGTGTGGGAGCGGGTGCGAGCAGACGGGTTCGCGATCTGCGCCCCCAGTCGGGGGTGTGCCACCATTTTACGTGGGCGGGCCAATTAAGGCCCGCCCAGCATGACGTGCGCCCGGAAGCGCTATGCGCTCCCTGTGTGGGCGGGGGGGAGGGATTCCCTGAGCCGGGAGTGCGCTCTTTCGCGCATGCGCGAGGAAGGACACACAGATCTCCCTGAGGCAAAGTGCTGCCTCAGGGAGATCGGCTCAAATGTGAAAAACAGATTAAAGAATATAAAAATTTTTACTGACATGTCCCTTTATGTGACACTGTCACATGTCCATAACTTTTATTTGAAGAGTATGTTAAGATTTTAAAACCCTCATGAGACCTCATCCCGCCCATGGATGAGGTTTCATGTTTTTTCTGAAGGCTGCCTGGGCTCTTCGCCTGCCCGCCAACCTTAAGGTTGGATGGGCAGGTCCATTAAGCGTTTTAAATACCTCACTAATGGTCATAAGTGGTTGTTAACAGGTCAGCGGGCGCGCAGCCAACTTGGCTGGGTGCCTGCCGAACTGAAAACCTAAATGACGTGTGGTGACATCGGGACGCCTGCCCGACGTCACCGCGCATCATTTTACGCGTCAGCGAGTGGGCCCCGCCCCCGCTCGCTGAAGAGAGAATTCTGCCCTATGCTTCAGTTGTATAGATCCTTGGTTAGATGCCATCTGGAGGATAGATTGCATAAATTTGGCTTGTATTCCACCAAATACATAAGGTTGAGGAGACAATCTACTTGAGATGTTTAAAATGATGAAATGATTCAACAGAGTAGATACACAGGGCTGAATTTTCCTAACTTTGAAAACATTCAGGAGGCTAGACAGTTGGAAGGTCTCGATTCCACTCACTGCTGTGCAGCATGCCAAATGGCTTAATTTTATGGGAGGCGTCCAATTAGGGACGGTGCGTTCCGGAGGCAGGTGTATATAATGCAGCCAACTGCAAAGGAGGCCGGCAGCCCTCACTATGTCACCAGTGGGAAAGCTGCTGAAAGCCAAGGAGCAGGAGAGGCAGGGAAGTAATGAAGGCACCATCAATATCATTAGTCTAACGATGATCAGAAATATCCATCTCAAGGAAGTCCTCACTCAATGACAAGACTGTGACACGGGAAGACAGTAGTTTTGCCATTTTCTGCCAGTAACCATTAAAGCTCCTCAGTTCTCATTCAGGTCCGACCTCCCGCTCTCTTAGTTGCCAGAGTGCTGGCACAACAGGGGACCCACACAATGCCAGCAAAATTGCCATGTGATGTGAAAGTTGCTGATAATTAATTGCTCACCAACCTTAAGTGGCATAGTGCTGTGGACGTACGGGTAACTAGCAAAAGATCCAGCCTCCCCTGGGAAAAGCAGCTGGAGGCAGGAACCTGTCAGCAAACCTGCCTGTCAAGTTTTTTTTTCAGTATTTGCTTGCTCCCCACCCCTTGGAGGATTCAGCCCTGAGAAATTATTTCCTCTGGTGTGGGTATTTAGAATAATCTTAACATTATTGCTAGGTCATTTAGGAGGGAAATTAGGAAGCACTTTTGCATAGCAAGAGCATTGAAAATTTGGAATTCTCTATCCCAAAAGGCTGTGGATGCTGGGACAATTGGAGCCTTCAGGATTAAGATTGACAGATTTATTTTTAGGTAAGGCTATCAAAGGATATAGATCAAGCGCTGAATTGGGACCGAAAATTCCTGGCCCAAAAGTGGGTAAAAGAGTTGAGGTACAGATCAGCCACAATCTCATTGAATGGTGGAATAGGCTTAAGGGGCAGAATGCCCTACCCCTGTTCATATATTCCTAATTTATTCTTTTAAGCTGTCAGCATACTTCCTCATTTTCTTATCTTTCACTATTTTTGTAATCTTATCTTATCTTTCCCTTTACATCTAAGGCTTTGTTGCACACTTACTGATAAAATAAAGCCCATTTGTAGACAATCATTTAATGTCTATACCAAATCAAAATTGGATTAAATTTATTGGATGACCATATGAAAAAAATGAATTTCTTGCTGCAAAGGTAATTTGTGGTTTGCAAAGATAGTTTTTGCTTTGAATAATTTTGAAAGGTCTGGATCACTTTTATAGTTGAATCCACTTCATGGGTACATGTTTTTAAAATCATCATAAATTCTCACTTTATGAAGTGTTTGTTTTATTTGAAATGTATGGAGTCACTATCAAAGGAGTTGATAAGATACAGTGGCAATAAATGCAGGCTAAGGTCACGAAGTGTAACAAAATGCACTTAAATTAAGAGGGGCACTATTTTCACACCAGCTATTTCCTGAACTTGCAGTCAGTTTACTCCTCCCTTGGCGTGAGGAGCAGATTATATTGATACTTAAAATGCTATCCACTGCAGACAAGACTTCCTGCAGACACTTCCCTTGTTCTGGTCTGTGAGAAAGTGCTCACAGTGACCACTTGGAACATGTGTTTATCCAATTACACCTGATGGTTCACAGATGATAGCAAGATAATGAGAATGAGGTATAGTGATGGCATCCTCATCTGTAATGCCATCCTTCTATAAGCACAATTATTTAATAGAAAGAAAATGGATCACTGTTCCTTTGTGTCGTTGGAAAAGGGAACCTGCTCAGGTTTGACAGGCTTGGGATGTTTCAGTAAAATCAAGGACAAGACCAATGGATTTCACATGCATATACTGGATGGCAAAAAGCTAACAGTCTGGGGTTATGAGCTCATGAAACATGATTCCAAAAGAAGATTGTACAAACATAGGATTGTGAATTTACATTGTGTAAGCAAGAAATAATATCCACTAATAGTGACAACACATTAATTTCACTGGTGCTCATTAAGGTTGGATAGTGGAGCTTTTATCTACATTACATCCAACAACATGGGGAGCTCTTCTGAGTGAATGTGGCATTAGCAAGCAATATTGCTGGTCCCCATCTTCTGAACAGTTTGATCTACAGCTTCAGGGATGATTTTTATATGGAAGAACATTATAATGTGATGCAGCTGGTTTTGGAAAGAAACCACTGAGAATAATGGGCCACTAATAGACAACCATCTGTCAAATTCAAGAGCAATGAAGTTGCGCTGCTGCCCTTTAGCGTTTCACTTGAGATCTCCAGAATTATGTAATACTTAACATTTTTATCCCACAAATGCTGCTCAATTGACATTAAACTGGGCCGAACTATATGGATTAAATTCATAAAGACCCTCAAATGCTATTAGTAAAATAAGATAAAGATAAAATAACATATGTATAAGATACCGAGAAATCCAATAGGAAATTCAGAAGAAACTTCTTTACCCAACGACCAGGATTTCCCGGTCAGCGAGCGGAGGGGTGGGGCCTGCTCGCCGACACGTAAAATGACGCAGGATGACGTCGGGCAGAACTCCCCATGTCACCGCACCCCATTTAAATTTTCAGGTCGGCGGGGGCTCAGCAGAATCAGCTGTGTGCCTGCTGACCTATCAATGGCCAATTGAGGCCATTGACACAGTCATTAAAGTAATTAATGGACCTGCCCGTCCAACCTTAAGGTTGGCGGGTAGGCTAGGAGTCCTGGTGGGCTTCAGAAAAAGCATGAAACCTCATCCATGGGCGGGATGAGGTTTCATGTAGGTTTTAAAAAATGTAATTGAAGTGTATTTAAAAGTGATGGACATGTCCCAACTCATGTGACAGTGTCACATGAGGGGACATGTCAGGGAAATTTTTTTTTCTACTTTTCAGGTTTTTTCCTGTAGAGCCGATCTCCCTGAGGCAGCACTTAGCCTCAGGGAGATGAGCGCGCTCTTTAGTGCGCATTCGCGAAAGAGCACACTCTCAGCTCAGGGAATCCCCCCCCTGCCCGCACAGGGAGCACACAGCGCTTCCGTGCGGACATCACGCTGGGTGGGCCTTAATTGGCCCGCCACGTAAAATGGCTCCATACCCCCAGTTGGGGGTGCCGATCGGAGGCACGCATCCACTCTTAAGTTCCCCCCCCCCGCCCGACGGGGGGAAAATTCAACCCAAAGAGTGTTGAGAATGTGGAACTCAATGTCACAGGGAGTGGTTGAAGCAAATAGTATATGGTAGCTGCATTTAAGGGGAAACTAGGCAAAATATGAGGAAAAGATGGTTATGATGGTACATTTAGATGAGAAAAGTTGTGAGGAGACTTAAGTGGACCACAGACTGGTTGGGGGTCATCGCCTGTTTCTGCGCCATATATCCTATACAATCTTATGTAAGATCTTTATCCTGTCAGCTGAATAGTTGTCCCTTGACAGGACATTATAATTCTGTAGCAAGCTGATACAGGTTAACACAACACCATGATAGCAATAATTTTTTATAATGCCTTTATGGAAATTGGAATACACTCCAAGTGCACAAACAAGCGTTAGGTCCACTGTATCTTTATGAAGTGTAGGATGTCAATTTCAGGCCCCTGGATCCTGACTGACTGCAGAGCAAGGCCTGAATTTTTGCAATGAAGGAGAGGGTCTTCAGCTTAGCTAAAATGGCACCAGAGCCCTGATTCCAGAAGTCCTGTCCCCATACCTGGCACCCACCATTTTCACCATGGGGGGTGGGGGGGTGGAGAGGGGGGAGTGGTGGTGGATAGGAGTGGGTTGCAGTTTGCACAAACATGATTCACAAAGGCAGCTGCATATGTGAAAGTGCAGCTGCCTTCAAGCAGATTAAATTTTCATTAGCGGAATGTCCAAACACGACTTGTGGAATTTACACTTTTCAAGCAATGGTCTAAACTTACCAGAGTTCTTTTGAGAGATAAGATATCCTTTTTGGATAGGTCAAGGGGCATCTTTGGGAGAGGTCACGTGCCCTTTGGGAGAGGTCAAGTACCCTTTGGGATTGTTAAAATTAGGCATGAATGTGTGTAAAAAGTGCACAAACTCATTGGAACTGTCAAGGCATTTAAATCTCCCGGCCTCTAAATTTAAAAAAAGTCTGTAGTTTTTGGAAAAATCAATGCTTGCCATTTCACTCTGTCCGTTGACATAAGCATGAGGGCTATCATTATATGATTTGTGCTGCATGACTGATTCCACAACCAATCATTATCACAGTGGAATGCCTGTCAGTTCCGTTTGATTGACAGTTCTGTGGGACTATGAATGCAATGTGGGACTATGAATACAAAATTCTTGTTTTCATGAGAAATGAAGTAGTTGAAGGAATTTAAATTAAGTGGCTAAGTTTTTATCAATGAGACTGTTTTTTTTAAAATAGCGAAGTAATCAAAGATGCTTAGAATTTAATTTAATTTAATCTCATCATATGTACTGATGTCTACCCATGGTGGATGCTAGGTAAGTTGGCATGGAGGGTGTAAGGGCAAATGGTGGTGGGTGGGGGAAGGCTGGCATGAGTTGGCACCAAGGGGCAATAAAGAGCCATGGGTGGGTAGAGGGGCATATATATTATATTTACTTGTATGCGGAGCCAGAAGACCAAGAGTGCTCCCCTGGTTTCCACATAGAACTGCAGGCTGCTGATAGCCACCGTTTGCTTCCCACTGCTCACAATCTTCTCCCTCACCCTCGCACCCAAACACAGAGCAGGTGTGATACTGGAATCCCACTGACTGATCGTCATCTTTGTCATGACTGTTGCACTGCCTCTTGGGGTGTCCCTAGCATGTTGGACACAAACAGATGACATTAAGAGGACCAATTATGTGATGCTCTTACTCATCAGTTTTGATGCAGCAGTTCCTAGCTGTTTCTAAGCCTAAAAACTCTTTTCTCTTTGGGCCATTGCTCGTTTCCCGACCTAAGCTTTCAAACACTGCCTTCCTTACATCACTCATTCTTAACGATTGGGCTTGGACAAGCTCACCAACCCAAACACACGCATGATGTTACTGCTATTGGAATGTCACAACAGCTGCTCCTACATTTCTACTTTAGATTTGAAGATAAACAATGGCAAGAAGTGGATTACGAAGCTACAAACAGACTTGAGAGTGGTTTGGGTGATCTCATAAACCATAAGAGAAGTTTGAGCAGCATATGTGTCCTTAAGAAACTCAATAGTAACTTATAGCTTTGAATATATTCCCACACAATTTTTCTGATCCATGCAGCTTAGGTTTGATTGCCTTTACAGCATTTTCCAATTTGAATTTTACTGTCAGGAAACTTGCCTTCTGTCTGATCCATTTTGTCAACCAATTTCTTTGTGCTAACTATTAGCCTATGGGCTAAGGCTATAATGAGGTTAACAGAAAGATATGGTTTTGCTGAGAAATGTGATCTTATGACAATAACTATCCCTATATGGTGTACCTAACTTAAATGTTACTTCTTGGTTAGAAATACACAGTAGAACCTCCAAAATTTACATTCGCTTTGGCTTATAAATGTAACTCAGTGAAAGTAATGCAAAGCCCTTATTTAATATGTAATTATTTGAGATACAGCAGTAAATCCTTTCAGGCATCAACAAAATGAAAGGTGAAAAGGTTTTCTATAAAGCTTATACTGGAAGTGCATTGAGCTCTATCCCTGTTTTTTCTGTTGTCTCTTTTCTCTCTCACCAGATGTGCGTTGTTTTCCCCTGCCTGTAAAAAAAAATGCTCTCTGACTGTACACAAAAAGTAAACATATTCTGCTGATAGTGGCAGAAGTAGCGGTAATGATGGTTGTGGCTGAAATATCCGGTGGGTCATCGACACAAATCTACCAGCTTTACCCGGGGAATGTGAAAAAAAGCTGGTTTGTGTTACACCCACTTCCTTCCCCCTCCTCACAGCCAATAACCTCTGTACATTTTGGCCTCTTGAGCATCCCTAATTTTAATCACTCCACCATTTGCGGCCAGACCTTCAGCATCCTCCACCAAAGCTGTTGGAATTCCTTCCCTAAATCTCTCCACCTCTCTACCTCTCTAACACTCTCTCCTTCTTTAAGACACTCCTTTGGCAGAGGCAAAACCTGATTGGAGAGGATCAAACATGGAACTACAGGAAAGATGGACATAGATTTGGGAGGCAACAACACATTCAAGAATGTGGGTGGGGAGAGGGATGTTTGTGTTGGGGTGGTAATTTGCACTGGGATTGCAGATTTTGAGGATGGGTAATAATGGTAGTTTTGAAAAGGAGGGGAACAGTCCCCAAGAAAAGAGAACTGAGAAAATTTCAACTCAGCTTCCAATATTCATTATTTTTCTTTCCCATCATAACCAGACACCACTGATCCATCTGTGCTTCTCATTTCTGTTCAAGAAGTCCAGATTCTTTCCTGACTCTGTTGAGCTACTTGTGTAAAACTTACTGGTACAGATGTTTTCAATAATAAAGAACTCTTCCTATATTCCCTTGGAAATGAAGAACAAAGGGTTGGGTTTTCTCACTGTACCAGTAAATGCTTCTCCTTCCCAAGCTTTACAAAAAATATTGAACCCAACATTTTGCAAACTTATGATACACAAGTTATTCTGAGTTCATGCTTTTCCAAAACTGCTGTTAAACACTGACCACAACTAAATTCAAACCTGTTGCAAGCACAGAATTCCAATGTGCTAAATCACTTCTGATTCTCTTCCCGTAACTAAAATCCTTCACCCATTGACAATGCATATATCCTTTCAATATTTATTTATGCTAAAAACAACTTTCTCCGTCTCCAGAACTTTATTATAACTCTGTCCTCTTTATCTGTCCTTTGAAATCTGGAAGAGACATCCACAGAGTCGCTGTATTACTAGGTCCTCAAAACCATCTAGCGGAGACAAGGCTGGTAAAATTTGCCCTCCATCAGATCTGTTTACTAATGTAAATCAGAACTCAATTCTAAGGCGAGAATTTTACATTCAGCTTGCGGGCACGCGCCCGACGTGCCGGAATGTAAAATAATGCGCAATGGCGTCGGGGTGCATCCCAACGTCACCACGCACCGCCGCAATATTTCGTTCGGCGGGCGCGTGTCGGAGTCGGCTGCGCACCCGCCAATAATTGAAAAGACAATTAAGGCCATTAACAAGGTAATTAAGTTAAATTTTATGCTGTCCGTCCAACCTTACAGTTGGCGGGCAGGCGAAAAGGCTAAGCGGCCTTTACATTTTTTAGGAAGCCCCATCCACGAGTGGGATGAGATTTCCTAAAGCTAATACAAATTAAATAAAAACTTTCTTTTGCCATTAAAAACATGTCTCATTTCATGTGTCACCGTCACATGGGGGAACATGTTTCATTAAATTTCTAATGCCATTATTAATTTTTTTAAAAAGCACTTCAATCTCCCTGAGGCAGCTCAGGGCAATTGAAATGCTCTTTCGCACGCATGCGCGAACTGTGTGCTAGACCCGACTATCCCTTCTCCCCTGACCGCACAGGCAGCGCTCAGCGCTACCGCTCGTGATCCACGAAAGGCGGGCCTTAATTGGCCTGCCCACATGAAATCGCAGTGAGGAGCCGATCGCGGGCGGTGGTCGGCTTCCTGACTGCCCCCGCCAGCTCCCGTCGAGCCCACCTGACGAATGTGACATCTGGCCCAACATAGGGTCAGCATGCCAGCATTGAACCTAGCAACTATATATTATAAAATGCTGACATGTTCTAAAGTCAGGACATAAAGTTAGGGTGTTTAGTTATGGCATTTTTAACAATAAAAAATACATATGTCCATCAACTGATTTCTCAAGTAGTATTAGTTTGTACATTCTCTACTTCAGTATATACTATAAAAGAGGTCACATATTCATCAATGTCAATTCTTCTGTGTTTCTCATAATAGTCTGTGACTGGGTAAAAACCAGACAGTCTGCTGCATTGCCCCCTCCAACTTTTCAAATCAAGCATACAAGAGTCATTCCCGTCTATCCAAGGTTGCAGTGATCAGCAGATTTAATGTAATTGATTTCCCAGCAGCCACTTCTATTCTTTTCCACCAAAAAATTTAATGTGGAGCGTATTTTATCAAATACATTGTTTGGGTTACTTCGGTACAGTTTGGTTGTTGGAGGGCTGGTTAAATAACTAAGGTGCAAGTACTGCCACATACTAGTTATTTATAACCTGTACAATAAGTGTTGATCAAAAGTTGATGCATTACTTTTCTTGCCAACTCTGTAATAATTGCATCAGAATTCAATGAGTCTTCAGTGAGTTTAAGTACTCTTATAGATTGTTAGCGTTTGTCTAAAAACTACTTCACACTTGATACTTTACCAGAGGTGTCAACCCATACTAGCATGATTTCAAAACCATTATTTATCATATTCGATACAATTAGTTTATGTAGAAGAATATACACAGGGAGTGCCATAGTTTTTAAACTAGTTCTAGTTTGGTGGTGGACCCTTCAATCAGACACAATAGCTAAAGTGTTTAAAAACCAGCTGCATTCAAAATGATATCCCAGACAATCTCAAGATAAATGATGCCAAGATTTGTTCAATGTTTCCAAGGCTACAGGGAGAAACCAAGCCACATTTAAACAAAAATAAAATATGTGAATTGCTCAGTTATGTGGGTGACTGGCAGTGACGTTTGCATTTAGCAAGAGGATATGAAAATACGTAATTGTTGGAAGGATATTTTGAAGCATGGACTGTTCAAATCATAGCTTTGATTTGAGACTTTGAATGAGATAAGTCTGGCCAGTTAATTCCTAGTCGGTAAAACCATAAGAAAAGGAATACAGGGCTGGGTTTTACACGCCAACCCCCAGCCTCCCACCAGCACCATCACCACCCTCCCCTAGGGGTATTTTTGGCATGGGGAGAGGGTCATGTAAGATATGACAGGTGGCTTGCCCACTGCCGTCCTGCCCATCCCTGACTGCAGATGCTGAAATTGGCAGCCCGCCCAACACTTTTAAAAAGATAATTAACGGGAAATTGAGCTTGTTAACAAGCCAATTGACATGAATATTACAATGCCCACATCATAAAATGGGTGGCATGGGAAGGCGTGTGGGAGTGGTTAGGCCGTCTTTTAACCAGACTGGCTAAAAGGCAGGAAGGAAGGGGGTATGTCCTTCGGAGGGTGCCCTGTGCTCATTGGGGGTGTGCCTCCCCCCGCAGCATCCAACCAAGATGTTATCCCCCTCCTTTATCACTTAACCCTTTGCCAACAAAACCTGACTCCCGCCCCCTCGCCCCGCAACACCCTCCTCCCCCCCCACCCCGCCCCACCCTGCCCCAGGTGCACCAATCCCTCCCTATCCAAAACCCAGGACTTAAGTAGGTCTTAACCCCATGGCTCTCATCATCTTGCGGCCTGCCTGTAGTTCCAGCAGTGCCCACTACTGAGTTCTGGCGCTACTAAGACCGCAAGAGCTGCTGCCCAAACTGATTGGCTGGCAGCTCTCAAGGGCAGAACTTCCTCCCACTGAGGGGCAAAAGCCCCACTCTCACCTAATTAAGGTCACTGGCAGCATACTGTTGCTGCGGGGCAGCCTTGTGTGAGCTGGCTGGCGTCCAACAGCACCCCCCACCACCTCAATAAAATTCAGCCCATAGTTTATTTGAATGTTGACTATTTTAAAGGTTGCACTGGGCCAGTTAGTGAGGTTGGTTAGAGCTTGGTGCTAATAATGTCAAGGTTGCATGTCAACCCCATTATTGACCAACTATTCTAGCTGATGTTCCATAACTTGAAAGGCAACGATTCCTTTAGATATGGGGATAGGGCATGGAAACGGACTTGAGGTAGAAGCCAAGCTATGATTTTATTGAATGGAAGAACAGGCTCAAGGGACACATGGATTAATGCTGCTCCTGTTTCTTATATTGATAATAGTTTATCATATGTTGCAAACATTGAAGAGAACGTGCCCTCGTAAATTTAAAATTTTTTTTAATCTATTGTTCAATAAATTTGATTTATACTTAATGTCTTAAGCCAAATCTGATGCAGTGATCCTCTGACTTTTCAGAGGCATAAGAAAGATTCTGTGAAGACACAGGATAGATCCAGTGGCTTAAGTAATATTTAAAGAAATGTTTTCTGTAATTAAGTGGATGTATCACTAAGGATTAGGGCAGGTGAAAATAGAAAAGTAAATCCCAAGACCTTGTGAGCAGGTGGAGAGGTGACCAAAAGTTTGGTTGATGAGAAGCATTTTTGAACGATTTTAAAAATTCTTTCATGGGACAACGTTGGCATCATTGGTGGTTTGGAAGGTGTTATTAAAGGAGCCTTGGAGAGTTGCTGCAGTGCATCTTGTAGACTGTTGCCACTGTGCTTCAATGTTAGAGGGAGTGGATGTTGAAGCTGGTGAATGGCTTGCCAATCAAGTGGGCTGCTTTGTTCTGGATGTTGTGGAATTTCTTGAGTGTTGTTGGAGCTGCACTCATCCAGGCAAGTGGGGAGTATTCCATTACACTCCTGACTTGTGTCTTGTAGGTGGTGGACAGGCTTTGGGGAGTCAGAAGGTGAGTTACTTTTTGCAGGATTCCCTGCCTCTGGCCTAGTCTTGTATCCACAATATTCATATGGCTGGTCCAGTTCAGTTTCTGGTCAATGGTAATCCCCAGGATGTCGATAGTGGGGGATTCAGTGATAGTAATGCCATTGAATGTCAAGGGGCGATGGTTAGATTCTCTCTTGTTGGAGATGATAATTGCCTAGCACTTGTGTTACTTTGAATGTTACTTTGAAAGAGTTGGAGAGGCAGACATATTTAAGGAGAGAGTTCCAGGGAGTGCAGTGGAGACAGGTGAGGGTTTCTCTACCAAAGATAGGGTGCAGGGGATAAGGGTGGATTGGTGGTCAGGGTCTCAGGACCTGATGACATAGGAGGGGACAGAAGGCTGGCAATCTATGGAGGAATTTGTAAATTGGAAAAAGATTTTAAGTTTGATCTATACACAAAAAGAATTGCAACATAGCCTAAAAATACTCAGCATCAGGCTGAAATCTTACAAAAGATTGCAATGCCCCAAATTGTGCTATTTCCAAGGTTAAGAATAATGTCTCAAGTCTTTTCTGAGGAGTGACAATTGCCATCAGATTGCCAGTCCCTCCTCCTTTTCTGCACCATGCCGCAGCTCTGCATTTCTGTTGGGAATTCCAACCCTGCTTCTTCACAAATTTGAGTTTTGCTGAAAAAAAGAGACATGTTGTCAAAGCTCTTTGTCTTGCACTCATCAGGACAGATATGCAAGATTACTGATAGTAAAGGGAACAACAATTTACACTGCATGAGAAGACAGTGCTGATTGGTTAGCTAGTGGACTCTGATTGGTAGAGGCATTGCCATGGAGAATGCAACAGTGAGCAGTTAACTTCCAAGCTTTCTTTTAAATTCAAACCAGGCAGGTCAACTCTGATTGGTCAAGGCATTGCCCTGGGGAATGAACCAGAGAATGGCTGTCCCCCAAGTTTTTGTTTAGTTGGAAAGGATGCAAAGCCTGGACATATCCTTCTGTCAAAGGACAGGGCCCTAAGTTGCTTCTAGCATGTGTAAATGAGCCACGTTATGAGCCTGACTGATAATCTTAAATTGTTTGTCAGTGTAACTCTTGGCACAATCAGGATTATTTAGCAGGTGCTGTCCACTCATGGAATCACATCTAATGTTGGACACTATATTTTGAGTTTTGCAATCACATGCTGGTTGGGTATGGTCATTACTTTGCCTGTTGCGGACAGCAGCAGGGAAGTGCTGTTTGATACGATCCACCAGTCATTGGGACGTATGGCCTATATACCTGGCATGAAACCAGCACTGGAATTCATATGTCATATTACTCATTTGTGTGATAGGCAGAACGTTTTTTAGCTTGATGGCAGCACCCTGTTAGTGGAAAATACCATTTGTGTTGTGACTGCATTGCAACAGCGTGCAGCAGCTAATTTCACCTGTTGCTCAAATTTTTGAGATGCCTTGCCTTTCTAACATAATCTGAGATAGACTGTGAGCACTTTTCGGGGCCGAAAGTGGTGGCCTTCGGTCCATTCATTAGTTTGCACGATATACAGTGAGCAATGATCTGATTAGGGTAGCCATTATCCTGTTCCATTTCAAAGGTGAATTTGAGAGCAGGATGGAGCCCATTAAGATGTGTAGGGAAACTCTTACATGCAGCTGTGGATTCAAATATAGCAAACGTATCATCCATGTGTTGGAAATATGCAAGGGGTGGGAGGTTAGATGTTGTTCCATCATGTTTCTCATGAAAACTGACAAAGATGTTTGCAAGAACTGGGCCTAGAGGGGATCCCATGGGAACACCATCTAGTTGGGCATACATGGTGTCATTAAAACTGAACTCAACTGCACGAGTTGTTGAGTTCGTAAGTTCAATGAACACAGATTTAGACAATGGTGGCATGTCTAGATCATGATGATAAAATGACGTGGTGCAAATGTCTATGGCTTCCTTGAACAGTACATTGGTGAATCGGCTAGCAACATCGAACGAACTTGTATGAATGGCTATCGAAATGCAAGCCCTGTATGGTCTTCGCAAAGGTGAAGGAATCCTTCACCGTGTATATGAAAAACTTGCTCAAAACTGGTTGCATCTTGGGAGGTATATCTGGTCTTCAATGATTCGGTGACTGGAAGATCTGGGACACGGTATTCTATAGGAACATAAGAACAGGAGGAGGTCATTCAACTCCTCATTCTTTTCCATCATTCAGTTAGATCATGTCTAATCTATATCTTAACTCCATCCACCTGCGGTGCCTCGATAACCCTCAATATCCTTATCAAGCAAAAAACTATTGGTCTCAGATTTTACCTTATCTGAAGAAGGGTCATATGGACTCAAAACATAAACTCTGTTTCTCTCTCCATTGATGCTGCCAGACCTGCTGAATTTTTCCAGCATTCTCTGTTTTTATTTTAAATTATTAGCATCTATTGCCTTTTGTGGGAGAGAGTTTCACGCTTCAGCATCTGCAAATTAATACTCTTTTATTAATATAAGTGGGTGGAGGGAGGGAGAGAAAGAAAATCAGTTTTGTGCCATTGGATGTGTTTTTACAGTTGGTTACAAAACCTGGAGCTTCCTGTATACGAGGTGGTCATCCTTGTTATTTCTTCAGAGAAGTAGACAATTCAGTGACCTGCTACATGACCATATTACGATGAAAAAACAAGCAAAAGACAAGGAACATAAAAGTGGTGAGGACCGCCTGCTGCCCTTATATTTTTTTTGGTATTGTTGTCAAAAGAAATATCTTTAAAAAGAATTTCAACTTGTGACCCTGTGCAGATCAACTCACAAAAGCAATTTCCCAGTCACCGGGACATCTTGTAAACTGTGACACAAGTTATTTTCTTTGTGTGTGTTGCTTGGTATTGTAGTCACCAAATTGAAAAACATATTGTTGCATGTTTAGAATATTAGTGCTATAGATCTTTAAAATGAGGAAACTTTGCTATTTTGATCTTTTTGATTTATATCAATGACCTGGACATGGGTACAAAGGGCTTTATTTCAAAGTTTGCAGATGATACTAAACTCGTAAATATAGTACACAACGAGGAGGAAAGTAACCCTCTTCAGAAGGACAATGACAGATGGGTGAAAGGGGCAGACACATGGCAGGTGAAATTTAATGCAGAGAAATATGAAGTGATACATTTTGGTAGGATGAGTGAGAAAAGGAAATATAAGCCAAATGGTACACTTTTAAAGCGATCGCAAGAACAGAGGTGGGTATGAACACAAATCTTTGAAGGTGAAGTACAAGATGGAAAGGCTCTAAAAGAAGGATATGGGATGCTTGGATAGAGTATAAAAACAAAGCTAAAACTTTATAAAATACTAATACGCCTCAGCTGGAGTATTGTGTTCAATCACCACACTTTAGGAAGGATGCCAAGGCGTTTGAGAGGGTGCAGAAGATACTTATCAGAATGGTTCCAGGAATGAGGGGATTCAGTTATGTGTAGACGCTGGAGAAGATGGGGTTTTTCTACTTTTTAGTGCAGAGAAAGTTAAAAGAAGATTTGATAGATGTGTACAACATCATGGATGGTTTTGATAGAGTAAATGAGGAGAAATTGTTACCCATGGCAGAAAGGTCAGTAACCTAAAAACACAGACTTAGGGTGATTGACAAAAGAACCAGAAGTGACATGGGGAAACACATTTTTACACAATGAGTTATGATCTAGAATGCGCTGCCTGAAAGGGTTAGGAGATTCAGTAATTTTCAAAAAGGAATTGGATAACTATTTAAAGGGGAAAAAATAGAAGATTATGGGGAAAAAGGAGAGTGGGACTAATTGGATAATCCCATCAAAAAGCTGGCACAGACACAGTGGGCTGATTGGCCTCCTTCTGTGCAGTATCATTCTATGGTTCTATAACCTCCAGTGCCCAAATGCTGAACTGCGATTATTTCAGTTTCCCCCATTCACAATAAAGTAACAGATACAACCACAGATAAAGACACGGGAGCCATCCAGGATTTGGAGAAGGGGTACTTTTTGTACAGGTTCAAGCATTGCAAGTTAATGGGAAAAAATAACTTTGGAAAATAGAAGTGCTCTTTATTGCTTGTACCTTTCCATAAGGATGTTGAGTCTGTTACTCAGTAAATGGCCATAGAGAATATTAAAAATCTGCAAACAAAAGCTGCAGTAAATATCTCATCTAAGCAGCATGGAGTTTGATCACAGGCAGGACAAACTTGGTAACAGGCAGGACAAGGTTTCGTCACAGGCAGGGCAAGGTTTGGTCACAAGCAGGACAAAGTTTGGTCACAGGCGGCACATAGTTTGGTCAGAGGCAGTGTAGGATTTGGTCACAGGCAGGACAGAGTTTGGTCACAGGCAGCATACATTTTGGCCACAGGCAGGGCACAGTTTGGTCACAGGCAGGACACAGTTCGGTCACAGGCAGCACACAGTTTGGCCATAGGCAGTATAGAGTTCGGTGACAAGTAACACGCAGTTTGGTGACAGGCAGGACAGAGTTTGGTGACAGGCAGGACAGAGTTTGGTGACAGGCAGCACACACTTTGGTCACAGGCAGCACACAGTTTGGTCACAGGCAGGACAGACTTTGGTCACAGGCAGTGTAGCGTTTGGTCACAGGCAGGATTGAGTTTGGTCACAGGCAGGGAACAGTTTGGTCACAGGCAGCACACAGTTTTGTCACAGGCAGGACACAGTTTGGTCACAGGCAGCACACAGTTTGGCCTTAGGCAACACACAGTTTGGTCACAGGCAGGATAGAGTTTGGTCACAGGCAGGACACTGTTTGGTCATAGGCAACACATAGTTTGGTCACAGGCAGCACACAGTTTGGTCACAGGCAAGACACAGTTTGGTCACAGGCAAGATACAGTTTGGTCACAGGCAGTGTAGGATTTGGTCACAGGCAGCATACATTTTGGTCACAGGCAGGACACAGTTTGATCACAGGCAGCATACAGTATGGCCATGGGCAGTATAGAGTTTGGTGACAGGCAGGACAGAGTTTGGTCACAGGCAGCACACAGTTTGGTCACAGACAGGACAGAGTTTGGTCACAGGCAGCGCACAGTTTTGTCACAGGCAGGACAGAGTTTGGGGTCACAAGCAGCACACAGTTTGGTCACAGGCAGGACAGAGTTTGGTCACAGGCAGCGCACAGTTTTGTCACAGGCAGGACAGAATTTGGGGTCACAAGCAGCACACAGTTTGGTCATAGGCAGCACACAGTTTTGTCACAGGCAGGACACAGTTTGGTCACAGGCAGCACAAAGTTTGGCCATAGGCAGCACACAGTTTGGTCACAGGCAGGACAAAGTTTGGTCACAGGCAGCACACTGTTTGGTAACAGGTAAGACACAGTTTGGTCACAGGCAGTGTAGGTTTTGGTCACAAGCAGGACAGAGTTTAGTCACAGGCAGCACACAGTTTGGCCATAGGCAGTATAGAGTTTGGTGACAAGTAACACGCAGTTTGGTGACAGGAAGAACAGAGTTTGGTGACAGGCAGGACAGAGTTTGGTCACAGGCAGTGCACAGTTTTGTCACAGGCAGGACAGAGTTTGGGGTCACAAGCAGCACACAGTTTGGTCACAGGCAGGACAGACTATGGTCACAGGCAGTGTAGCGTTTGGTCACAGGCAGGATTGAGTTTGGTCACAGGCAGGATTGAGTTTGGTCACAGGGGGAACAGTTGGTCACAGGCAGCACACAGTTTTGTCACAGGCAGGACACAGTTTGGTCACAGGCAGCACACAGTTTGGCCATAGGCAGCACACAGTTTGGTCACAGGCAGGATAGAGTTTGGTCACAGGCAGGACAAAGTTTGGTCACAGGCAGGACAAAGTTTGGTCACAGGCAGCACACTGTTTGGTCACAGGCAGCACACAGTTTGGTCACAGGCAGCACACAGTTTGGTCACAGGCAGCAAACAGTTTGGCCACAGGCCGGGCAGTTTGGTCACAGGCAGCACACAGTTTGGTCACAGGCAAGACAGAGTTTGGTCACAGGCAGCACACAGTTTGGCTATAGGCAATACAGAGTTTGATGATAGGCAGCACGCAGTTTTGTCACAGGCAGCACATAGTTTGGTCACAGGCAGGATAGAGTTTGGTCACAGGCAGGACAAAACTTGGTCACAGGCAGCACACAGTTTTGTCACAGGCAGCACACAGTTTGGTTACAGGCAGGACAGAGTTTGGTCACAGGAAGGACAACGTTTGGTCACAGGCAGCACACTGTTTGGTCACAGGGAGCGCATAGTTTGGTCACAGGAAGCACACAGTTTGGTCACAGGAAGCACACAGTTTGGTCACAGGCAAGACACAGTTTGGTCACAGGCAGCACACAGTTTGGTCACAGGCAGGACAAGGTTTGGTCACAGGCAGGGCAGAGTTCGATCACAGGCAGCACACAGTTTGGCCATAGGCACTACAGAGTTTGGTGATAGGCAGCACGCAGTTTTGTCACAGTCAGCACATAGTTTGGTCACAGGCAGCACACAGTTTGGTCACAGGCAGCAGACAGTTTGGTCATAGGCAGGATAGTGTTTTGTCACAGGCAGGACAAAGTTTGGTCACAGGCAGCACACAGTTTGGTTACAGGCAGGACAGAGTTTGGTCACAGGCAGGACAAAGTTTGGTCACAGGCAGCACACAGTTTGGTCACAGGGAGCACATAGTTTGGTCACAGAAATCACACAGTTTGGTCACAGGCAAGACACAGTTTGGTCACAGGGAGGACAAGGTTTGGTCACAGGCAGGGCAGAGTTTGGTCACAAGCATTACACAGTTTGGTCACAGGCAGGACAGAGTTTGGTCACAGGCAGTGTAGAATTTGGACACAGGCAGGGCAGATTTGGTCACAGGCAAGACACAGTTTGGTCACAGGGAGGACACATTTTGGTCACAGGCAGGACAGAGTTTGGTCACAGGCAGGACAGAGTGTGGTCACAGGAAGCACACAGTTTGGTCACAGGCAGGACAGAGTTTGGTCACAGGCAGTGTAGAATTTGGTCACAGGCAAGATAGATTTGGTCACAGGCAGGACGTGGTTTGGTCACAGGCTGCACACAGTTTGGTCATAGCCAGGACACAGTTTGGTCACAGGCAGTTCAGAGTTTGGTCACAGGCAGCACAGTGTTTGGTCACAGGCAGCACAGAGTTTGGTCATAGGCAGTACAGAGTTTGGTGACAAGTAACAGGCAGTTTAGTGACAGGCAGGACAGAGTTTGGTCACAGGCAGTTCAGAGTTTTGTCACAGGCAGCACATAGTTTGGTCACAGGCAGCACACAGTTTGGTCACAGGCAGCAGACAGTTTGGTCACAGGCAGGATAGTGTTTTGTCACAGGCAGGACAAAGTTTGGTCACAGGCAGCACACAGTTTGGTTACAGGCAGGACAGAGTTTGGTCACAGGAAGGACAACGTTTGGTCACAGGCAGCACACTGTTTGGTCACAGGGAGCACATAGTTTGGTCACAGGAAGCACACAGTTTGGTCACAGGAAGCACACAGTTTGGTCACAGGCAAGACACAGTTTGGTCACAGGCAGCACACAGTTTGGTCACAGGCAGGACAAGGTTTGGTCACAGGCAGGGCAGAGTTCGATCACAGGCAGCACACAGTTTGGCCACAGGCACTACAGAGTTTGGTGATAGGCAGCACGCAGTTTTGTCACAGTCAGCACATAGTTTGGTCACAGGCAGCACACAGTTTGGTCACAGGCAGCAGACAGTTTGGTCATAGGCAGGATAGTGTTTTGTCGCAGGCAGGACAAAGTTTGGTCACAGGCAGCACACAGTTTGGTTACAGGCAGGACAGAGTTTGGTCACAGGCAGGACAAAGTTTGGTCACAGAAATCACACAGTTTGGTCACAGGCAAGACACAGTTTGGTCACAGGGAGGACAAGGTTTGGTCACAGGCAGGGCAGAGTTTGGTCACAAGCATTACACAGTTTGGTCACAGGCAGGACAGAGTTTGGTCACAGGCAGTGTAGAATTTGGACACAGGCAGGGCAGATTTGGTCACAGGCAAGACACAGTTTGGTCACAGGGAGGACACATTTTGGTCACAGGCAGGACAGAGTTTGGTCACAGGCAGGACAGAGTGTGGTCACAGGAAGCACACAGTTTGGTCACAGGCAGGACAGAGTTTGGTCACAGGCAGTGTAGAATTTGGTCACAGGCAAGATAGATTTGGTCACAGGCAGGACGTGGTTTGGTCACAGGCTGCACACAGTTTGGTCATAGCCAGGACACAGTTTGGTCACAGGCAGTTCAGAGTTTGGTCACAGGCAGCACATTGTTTGGTCACAGGCAGCACAGAGTTTGGTCATAGGCAATACAGAGTTTGGTGACAAGTAACAGGCAGTTTAGTGACAGGCAGGACAGAGTTTGGTCACAGGCAGTTCAGAGTTTGGTCACAGGCAGCACACAGTTTGGTCACAGGCAGCAGACAGTTTGGTCACAGGCAGGATAGTGTTTTGTCACAGGCAGGACAAAGTTTGGTCACAGGCAGCACACAGTTTGGTTACAGGCAGGACAGAGTTTGGTCACAGGAAGGACAAAGTTTGGTCACAGGCAGCACACTGTTTGGTCACAGGGAGCACATAGTTTGGTCACAGGAAGCACACAGTTTGGTCACAGGCAAGACACAGTTTGGTCACAGGCAGGACAAGGTTTGGTCACAGGCAGGGCAGAGTTTGGTCACAGGCAGGATAGTGTTTTGTCACAGGCAGCACAAAGTTTGGTCACAGGCAGCACACAGTTTGTTCACAGGCAGCACACAGTTTGGTTACAGGCAGGACAGAGTTTGGTCACAGGCAGTGTAGAATTTGGTCACAGGCAGAATAGATTTGGTCACAGGCAGGACGGAGTTTGGTCACAGGCAGCATACAGTTTGGTCATAGCCAGGACACAGTTTGGTCACAGGCAGTTCAGAGTTTGGTCACAGGCAGCACAGTGTTTGGTCACAGGCAGCACAAAGTTTGGTCACAGGCAGTACAGAGTTTGGTGACAAGTAACAGGCAGTTTAGTGACAGGCAGGACAGAGTTTGGTCACAGGCAGTTCAGAGTTTGGTCACAGGCAGCACAGTGTTTGGTCACAGGCAGCACAGAGTTTGGTCACAGCCAGCACACAGTTTGGTCACAGGCAGTTCAGTGTTTGGTCACAGGCAGCACAGTGTTTGATCACAGGCAATGGAGAGTTTGGTCACAGCCAACACACAGTTTGGTCACAGTCAGTTCAGAGTTTGGTCACAGGCAGGACAGAGTTTGATCGTAGGCAGTACAGTTTGGTCACAGGCAGGACAGAGTTTGGTCACAGGCAGGACAGAGTTTGATCATAGGCAGTACAGTTTGGTCACAGGCAGGACAGAGTTTGGTCACAGGCAGCACACAGTTTTGTCACAGGCAGGACAGAGTTTGGCCACAGTCAACACACAGTTTGGTCACAGGCAGTACAGAGTTTGGGGTCACAAGCAGCACAGTGTTTGGTCACAGGTAGGACAGCGTTTGGGGTCACAAGCAGCACACAGTTTGGTCACAGGCAGTGCAGAATTTGTTCACAGGCAGTAACGTTTGTTGTCCGGCAGTAAATGGCAGAGCCCAGCTACATTTCCAGCCAGTAATATTTCAGTGCTTTGAGAATTTCGACAGGAGAATTCACATTCAGTTCACTTAAACAAGTTGTGGCCAGTTCAAATGAGGGATCCCTGGAACATTATTTAAACATCCTCTGACACTGTTAGATACATGGAGAAGGATTTTCATGTTCCTGCAGCTTAGACTATATGTATTGTTAGAGCACAGTGATTACAGGAAGATTGGGTGGGGAGAGTGCACAGCCTTGACAGATGACACAGCTACCCACTCAATTAAATCAATGGAAAAACATTAACATCCTTATGGGCATATGCAAATCCTCATCTGATTTCTATGCATTCACGACCTTCAGGATCCAATAATCCCAGATGCAGAGGACAGAGAAATCTGTCCTAGCGTCCTTGAAATGTCAAACCCAAGGTTAGTAGCTGGTTGGAGTTATACCATCATTGTAACATAGCTATAATTACAATAGAAGCACACCTGAACTCAAACAAGGTATTTAAAATTTGAGTGCTTTGCCTTCTGACATTTATTGGAAGAGCAGTGCACATTCATAAAATGCACAGGCTTACGTAGATTTATTTGACACCAAATTTTTCCACAGTAAATTATTTATCTGTCATGTTTCCTCCCACCTCCTCAAGATTACATTAAAGCTATGACTGCAGTATATCACTGCCTAAAAAAGCTAAGAAAGCTTCAGTCACCTTATAAATCATTCCAATTATTATACTATGAATGTTCTTTTTTTTAAAATTGCCAAAAATCCATGCATCTTTCATGGCAAAAATCGCTACATCAACAGAAGAAAATTGGCACAGTTCCTTCAAATGTGTTTAAAACAAAAGCAGAGCCAATATAAACATTACTGATATTCTCATGAATTAGGACAATGACATTTATTGAGGACAGTGATATTTCATATGGAAGAAGGGAATGAGAAATTGCTCTGTAATTGTTTAGGTTGTATAACATTTCAATAGGAAATAGTTATGCATTAAGTCAAATAATTATTGCTTTTCTTTGCTTATTGAAGGAAGCAGCAAAGCAGCAAGGTTCTCCCCATAGCTTTGCCGTCATACTTGTGATATTTGTCCACTGTCTCTATTCTGTCTTCTGCCATTCCTTCACTTTTTTTCATTTCCGACTGTTCTGTAATGAAGTCTACATGTTTCAAGCTAAGGGACACAGACAGATCTCCTGAACCCTAATCTGATAAGTACTGACATTTGTACACTTAGATTGACATGGGGAGTTCTGCACCATGTCAAGGAATCACTTTTCACATTGTTTATAAATTACAAAGTACATAGAGTGTGTTCCTCTCATTTCCATATTACTTCTAAATGGCTGGGAAAAATTGGGCAGATTGCAGTCTCTTACACTCAACAATGCCTCAAGGCAACATGCAGTTGTAACCCAATTCCTCAATGCTACCTGTTCTGGTACAGCGATGACATAATCCAGTAATTCCCTGAATGCTAAATAGGATTGTGAGATGAAGTGTAAAAAATGAGAGCTGACTGATAAAGGATGTCCAGGAGAATTAATCATTTTCAGTTTTTATGCAAAGATAATGACACCATTATCTTGTCAATGATTAGTAAGAATATTGAAAAAACATGTCTTCTATCTTGGGTTCCATTCATTATGAGAAAAACATTACAATAAAATAAGAAAATGCCATTTGACCCATTCAGTGTGATCTAACTGAAGGCTATTTTATGGAAATGTGCTAATTCAATTCCATCTAGTACCATCCTCAAACCATAACTCCCAACCCTACCTAATAAGATCTTGGCCATTTCTTTCTTACATTACTTTGCTCTTGTTGTTGGCCTTTTATTTTATACTACCGCACGAAGTGAGAAGTAGCTGTGCCTTAAGTTATGTCTACTTCGTTGTTTCCTGAGCTGTTAATTTTGGTCTCTGGATCACCAGAATTGCACAAAGAACATTTTATCATCCAACTGATCAATTCCCTTTTAATAAAACAAAACATTCCTACCATATTTTATTGTTGTGAAACAACCATGGTCCTAAAACTGTCTCATTACTCAATGATCTCAGCCCGGAAACATCTTAGTTTTCATTTTTCAACCTTTTTCAATTCCCTACCTTTTTGTGGTCATGGTAACTAAAATTTGAAGTAGTATACTATGAATGAAGGTTTCCTTTGTGCCGTATGTGTAGAAAAATATTGACATGTTCTTTATAAACTAATTTACAATTATGCTGTATAGAGTGCACATAGGAAATCTTTCCACCATATCAGAATTACACCCTAGGACTTATGGTTTACACATCTGGCCACATGCCAGTTTTCTTTCATCCTACCAATTATTTCCTCAGATTATAGAAATATTTCCAGTGATAAATTAACTATCACATTCTCCTGTTCTGTTATCTCACTATTCATTGAGTACTCGGCATTTTCCATTTTTAACGTATTAACGCAAATGTAATTTGACACTTAACTGTTGAAACATCAAGTACCACCAACAAACTTAGATGTTCTGATGAGAAAATGCTCATCAAAGTTGTTATTAAATATTATGAACAGTCCCAGAGTTGATTCCTTATGGGACTCCAGTGCTGACCTTGGACTATGTCTGATCAATTTGCATTTATTCCATGAGGTACATTTCTGTTGTCAATGTTTTAAGAGCCAAACTGCCTTCCAGAAATCAAAATGGCGGGGTGGGTCGGTGCAGTATTATGGTTTTATCTAAAGTGTAATATACCTTTAAGAAGAATGCTGTTAAGGAAGATCACATGATCTTTAGTAACCAATAGAAGAGTAGCATGGGCTACCTCTGTAGTTAATACTGTATAGAGATAGGGTTTGAAGTGAAAACACAGTTGTAGTTGCTGCTGAGTACCTGTGCAACTAAGCATAATGATTTCCACCTAAGAAGTGTCTGCTGATCAACTCTATCTATGGCACCAACTTGGCCACCACTTACAACAAGCATGCGACAAGGATCCACAAGATCCAACAAACTGGTGACAAGGATGAAGCGGGGATAAAACAAGTTAACAGAAGAAACCAAGAGAAACAAAATTGGGTTGTACCTTGCACAGTAATTGTAAGTGGAAGTTCCGTCCAAATTGACGAAATAACTCCCTTTCAGAATGCAGCGATTTGGAAGAGTTGATCCTTTCGATCCAGCCTCAGACGATTGCTCTCATTACATTGAATTTTCCAAGCTAACAAGAAGAGGCAAGCGATCCTCTTACCTACATGTGGGAATAAAGCTTATGGCTTGATTCGAAGTTTGACGGCACCCAGTGCCCCAGATTCTAAAAATTTTGATGAATTAATGGACCTCATGAAGGGTCATTACCCGCCAAAGCCCTCGGTAATGATGCAATGGTTCAAGTTTAACTCGAGAAATAGAGCCCTGGGGGAGACATTTACTTGTTATGTGGCAACTTTGAAGCAGTTAACAGAACATTGTGAGTTTGGTGCATCTTTAAACAACATGCTCAGAGATTGTTTAGTGTGTGCTGTGAATGAGGACATGATCCAGAAGAGATTATTGTTCGAAACAACTTTGGATTTTAAGAAGGCGCTAGAGATAGCATTGGCCATGGAAAGTGCGGTAAGGGATTCAAAAGCCAAACAGGGTGCACAAAATAGCGCCGTCCTCCACTTTGGGCGGGAAGCCCCAGCCGAAAAGGGCACGAAAATGCAAGACTCTGCTGAGAAGCAGCAAACGGCCACCACTAGCCAGAAACTGAGAAAAAACTGACTTAGCAGCGAAAACAAGGAATAATTTCAATAGAGGTGGACACAAGCAGTCCTATAACAATTGGCAGTTTAAAAAAATCTAATGTTTTGATTGCCATAGAAATGGACACATAACAAGTCAGCGCAAGGAAAGAATCAGGCAGACTTTCAAACAAAAGAAAAAACCCAGTGAGATCTACAATGTAAAAGAGCCTGAAGCAACAAATTCAGATATTTATTCATTGTTTAATTTGAAGGTTGGAAAGACAGAACCAATATATGTAACAGTGAAAGTAAATAGCAGACCTGTTAGAATGAAAATGGACACAGGAGCTTCCACTACTGTAATTGGGGAACACACCTTCAGGTATCTGAATTATGGTGGACATCAATTACATTTGGAAGGAACTATTACCCAATTAAAAACATACACAGGCAAACTCATTCAAGTCAAAGGCATAAGTAGAGTAACTATCCATTACAGAAGCCAATCAGCAAAGCTACCAGTGTTGGTATTGAGAGGCGGGGCACCAACCCTTCTAGGGCGAAACTGGCTATGGGAAATCGACCTTGATTGGCCACTGAGATTCCGGGTGGAAGCTGGAAAAGAATCACAGGCTGTCTTAAGCCAAAATGTGGTAGAACAGCAAAAGGAACTCGAAGAGACCATGCTTAATGACAGAGTTCGAGACGAGGTGAGCCACCTTCAAAAGCAAAAAGAAAAGCACACTACAAGATTTCCTCAGGTCAAAGTTTGTACCACTGGAAAAGTATGAAGAGAAACAGAAAGAATTCAGCACTTCCCTGAATAAACCGAAGGATGAGCTGGCAGAGAAGGCATAACAATGCTCAATTTTCTAGGAGGCAGCACACAAATACAAAAAAGAGATGGAACAACTGAAGAATCAGTTAAATGAAGCCAAAGGGGTTTTGGAGGCAAAAGTCACTGAATTTTCTAAGAAGCAGGCAGATGATGAAATTCTGGGAGACTCAACCACTGAGTTCACTCAAGTCGAGCGTACATCTGAGAGTAGTCTGGCCAATACTGAAGTCAAAAAGAAGGCTGAGATTAAAGTCAATGCTAGAAAGAAGATGACACGTGGAAAGAAGATACAGAAACACAAATAAGACTTTGATCCTGTCAGCAACTTTTGTACATAGGCCTGGAAATCAAATTGCAAATGCCAATGCACTTAGTCGATTGCCTTTACAAGAAAATGATGAGGATGTCCCAGTTCCACAAGAACTTGTTTTATCATTAAATTTCTTAGATTCGTCGCCAGTATGTGCTAGACAGATCAGAGACTGGGCAAGTAGGGGCCCAGTCCTCTCTCAAGTATGAGAACAAGTGCTTCATGGTTGATCACAAGAGCCTGTATCTGACGAAATGAAACCGTACTTCAACAGAAGACAGGAAGTAACCAGCCAGGATGGCATCTTATTGTGGGGAGCACGAGTGATAGTTCCTCCAAAGGGAAGAGAGCCACTGTTAATTGAACTACACAGTGCACATTCAGGAATTTCCCAAATGAAGGCCATAGCATGCAGCTATCTATGGTGGCCTGGGACAGATGGAGAAATAGAGAGTTTAGTGAAGAATTGTGTGCAATGTCAGCAACTGCAAAAGTTATCTTCAACAACTCTGTTACACCTTTGGGAGTGGCCAGGAAGGCCATGGGTACGATTGCACATTGACTATGTGGGACCTTTCATGGGAACAGTGTTTCTGTTCATTGTTGATGCCCACTCAAAATGGATGGACATATATGAGGTGAAGTCCCCAACGTGTTCTGCTGCAATTGGGAAGTTACGTCAAAGCTTTGCCATTAACAGACTACCAGAAGTGGTTGTTTCTGATAATGGCACGGCATTTATGGGTGCTGAGTTTCAGCGGTTTATTAGCCTTAATGGTACCACTCATGTAAAAACTGCACCGTACCACCCTTCCTCAAACAGACTAGCCAAAAGGGTGGTTCAAACGTTCAAGGCAGGCATGAAAAGGTTAACTGGAGATTCCTTAGCAACTGAGCTAGCACGCTTTCTTTTTCATTATAGGACAACCCCTCACACAACAATAGGTGTCACACCTGTGGAGTTATTGATGAAATGCCGTCTCAGGGCGGGTTTGATCTTAATAATGCCAAATTGAGGAGGGAAGGTGGAAAGGAGTCAGGGAAGTCAGAAAACTACACACGACTGGCATAGTCGTGAGAGGAACTTTACCATGGGGTATATGTGACGAACTTTGGAGAAGGACCAAAGTGTGACCGCGTGAAATAAGTGCAGTGACTGGACCTCTATCTTACCATGTGAGGATGGAAGGCTGAGTTATATGGAGACATGTGGATCATCTAAGGAAGAGAGAAACAAATCACCAAGAAATGATTCCACCAGTGTTCATGACCGGGTCAACGTTTCCTGTTGAGAGAACTCAACCCAGTACAGACATGTCTGATATGTCTGATGTACCTGTAAGAGTTGAGGAAACAGATCGGCAGGTGCCCACCGAAGAACCTGATGTTCAGACAACACCAGAAAAGGGGGTTCCTGACAAAGAATCTGAGGTTGAAGAACTGAGACATTCTACATGCCTAGGGAAACTTCCAGAAAGACTGAATTTGTAAATTATTTACCAGTGCAAAAATTTGCTGTTTTCAGGAAATTGTGCTTGTAAATATAAAATGTATTTCCGAGCAAAGGGGGAGGGATGTGGTAATTATGGTTTTATCTATTGTGTAGTATACCTTTAAGAAGAGTGTAATAAAGGAAGGTCACATGAACTTGAGTAACCAATAGAAGAGTAGCGTGGGCTACCTCTGTAGTCAATCATCTGTAGTTAGTATTCAGTAGTATGGAGACAGAGTTTGATGTGAAAACACACCAGTTGCTGCTGAGTACCTTTGTGAACATAATATTTTCCACCTATGAAGTGTCTGCTGATCAACCCTATCTATAGTACCAACTTGGCCACCACTTACAACAAGCGTGTGACGAGGTTCCACAAGATCCAACAATCGGGCAGTCAGAGAGGGAGGGGAGGGCAGTCAGAGGAAGGGTTGGGCAGTCGGAGGAAGGGTTGGGCAGTCGGGGGGAGGGTTGCGCAGTCAGGGTGGAAAGAGTCGGGCAGTCATGGGGTTGGGTCGGGAAGTTGGGGAAGGGTTGTGCAATCATGGGGAGAGGGTTGGGCAGTCGGGATGAGCCAGGCAGTTGGGGGGATGGTCGGGCAGTTAGAGGGGAGGGTTGGACAGTCAGGGAGGGTGTCAGGTAGTTGGTGGTGGGGGTTGCCAGGCAGTCGGAGGATAGGGTTGAGCAGTCAGAAGGGAGGGGAAGGTTGAGTCGGACATATCAGAGTTGTGGGGAATCCTGGGGGGGTAGAGTCCTGTGGGGGAGGAGTCCCTTGGAAAGGGTAGTCAGGAGGAGACCCGTGGGGGGCAGTCACGAGATGGGGAGAAGTCCTGTTGGGAGGCATAGTAGGGGGTGGGGGGAATCCCCTGGGTGTGTGGGGGAGTCCTGTGGGGGTTCAATGTGGGTCTGTACAATAGTTATCCAGAAGTTAGTAGTGGTTTTAAATCTTCTGACTTTCTCTGGGTAACTATTGATGTAAGACAGTCAGAACCATCCGAAGTGATTTAAATCGCAATTTCGGATGGTTCCCAGTGCAGGGTAATTGCCCAAGGGAAGTTTGAACTTCCCGGGCAATTGCCATACAATACCTGTTTGGGAACCTCTGGGGTAGGGGGGAGGGGTCGCGGGGGTGCGCAGTGAGCCTTCGGGATACCCCTCAGTTACAGTTCCCTAGAGCTCAGAAGTTACGGGCTATTATCTTCAATGTATCTAGATACACCTGAACTGTTTCTTTTATAACAGACTCCAAAATCTTCCCCAATTTTAATGCTACCTTAATTGCTTTGTAATTCCCAAATTGTACCTCACTCTTTCTTATTTATAATCGTTTGTTTGAAGTCTACCTCCCTATACTACAACACTATATTCTGCTGTCCCATTTCACAGGTGAAAGAATGGGCAAGCAGCTATGCCAGACTTACATTTCTCTTCTCTTCCATGTCTAACAGCACCTGAGGCAATTCATTCCTTCTACTGCATTACATCAAGCAGATTGTATTCTAGGCTATTAATGCAAAAGTATTCAATTTTAAATCCAATGGTCATTACTTCACTGGCCAACATGGTAGCAGAAATTTAACAGTTATGTATTTCTAACTATTCCACACCTCTATTGACAAATAAACATTCTGACTTTATTATAGATCTGTGTAATTGGACACATATTTACAGCAACTGTTACCAACTTCTAATATTGGCAAGATATGGTTCAACCTGATTAAGACCAGGGCCTGAATTTTTTGGGAAGGGTTGGGAGCAAAGAGTCGTGAACCCATCTCCTGAAAAACAGCCTGGATGGTCCAATTTTTGTTCTGGGATTGTGGACTGTAATGGGACTCATGTCCGTTGACCTGGAAACAGTTTGGAGGCAACACAGGGACTGTCGAGTGTGGAGGTAGGCTATCTGAAATGCCGGCCTCCGTGCTGCGGTACTTTATCCCAGATGCAAAAAAAATACAGCCCTCTAGCCCTCGACCCCCTCACCCCACACACTCCCTATGCCCCGTCCGTATCAACCCATGTCCAACCAACCCCCATGGCACCTCATACGCTCTATGCCAACCTATGCTCCCCACATACCCCCATGGCCCCTCATTACCTGAATGCAAACCTATTCCCCTACCCACCCCATGGACCTTTATAGCCCCTATGCCAACTTAGTGTCAACTCATAACAATCCATGAACCCCCCCCACCATCCCCATAGTTATTTTGAGCTCCTATGCCAACTTAGTGTCAACCTATGTAAACCCATGCCCCCAACCCGCTGCCTCATGTCCTTAGACCCTCCATGCCAGCACACCCAGTATCCACCATGGGTAGATCTCAGGACCCATGCTGAGATGAAAAAAATAAAGTTCACTGATGAATTCACTATTTAAAAAAAACACTCTGATAAAAACCCATTCACTATATTTAAATTCCTTCAACTACGTAATCCCTTAATACAGCAAGCATTTGCATTCACAGCCCCACATCCAAGACGTTATAAGCACTTGGAGCTGTAAATCAAACTGTGAACTGACAGGAACCCCACTTTTATAATGATAGGTTGTAGCACTAATCCTACATGATAACCCTCAGGCTTATGTTAACAAACAAAGTAAGATAGCAAGCACTGTTTTTATTTAAACTGCAGACTTTTTTTTAAATTTCAAAGCTGGGAGATTTAAGCACCTTGACAGCATGATAGTTCCTTTGATGGCTTGACAGTTCCAATGAGCTTTACAGTTCCAGTGAGTTTATCCACTTTTTATGTATCACAGAATCACAGAATTACACAGTGCAGAAGAGGCCCTTCGGACCATTGAGTCTGCACCGACACATGAGAAACACCTGACCTACCTATCTAATCCCATTTACCAGCACTTGGCCCATAGCCTTGAATATTACGAGGTGCCAAGTGCTCATCCAGGTACTTTTTAAAGGATGTGAGGCAACCCGCCTCCACCACCCTCCCAGGCAGTGCATTCCAGACCATCACCGCGCTTTGGGTAAAAAAGTTTTTCCTCACATCCCCCCTAAACCTCCTGCCCCTCACCTTGAACTTGTGTCCCCTCGTGACTGACCCTTCAACTAAGGGGAACAGCCGCTCCCCATCCACCCTGTCCAGGCCCCTCATAATCTTGTACACCTCAATCAGGTCGCCCCTCAGTCTTCTCTGCTCCAACGAAAACAACACAAGTCTATCCAACCTCTCTTCATAACTTAAATGTTTCATCCCAGGCAACATCCTGGTGAATCTCCTCTGCACCCCCTCCAGTGCAATCACATCCTTCCTATAATGTGGCGACCAGAACTGCACACAGTACTCCAGCTGTGGCCTCACCAAGGTTCTATACAACTCCAACATGACCTCCCTACTTTTGTAATCTATGCCTCGATTGATAAAGGCAAGTGTCCAATATGCCTTTTTCACCACCCCACTAACATGCCCCTCCGCCTTCAGAGATCTATGGACACACACGCCAAGGTCCCTTTGTTCCTCAGAACCTCCTGGTGTCATGCCGTTCATTGAATACTTCCTTGTCAAATTATTCCTTCCAAAGTGTACCACCTCACACTTTTCAGGGTTAAATTCCATCTGCCACTTATCTGCCCATTTAACCATCCCGTCTATATCTTCCTGTAGCCCAAGGCACTCAACCTCACTGTTAACCACCCGGCCAATCTTTGTACAATCTTTTCTACTTTTAACTATCCCAAAGGGCACTTGATCTCTTCCAAAGAGCAACTTACCTCTCCCAAAGGGCACCTTACCTCTCCTAAAGGTGTCCCTCGACCTCTCCTAAAAATCTGATGTGCACAAGTTGTATTTCCTACTTCCTCCTTGCGAAAATCAGACCTGACTGAAGGCAGCTGCAGTTTTTTATGTGCAGCTCCCTCCATAAAATGTGCATGTTCAAAGTGTGACTCATGCCCATTTCTCCCCCGATCCCATGAAAATGGTTGGGCTGAGTTTGGGAATGGGGCTTCTGGGTTCAGGCCTCTGGCCCCATTTTTGCCACGATGGAGAACCTCTGTGCGAAAATTCAGGCCTAGATTCTGTTCTTATCTTCAAAGCTGTGCTGAATCAATTTCATCTTATAACGACTTATTAAAACCCAGAGTGATAAATTATAAAGAGAATGCTAAACTTGTACTTGTTTCAGATTAAGAAGTTGCAAACTAGGGGTTTCATTAGGTTTTTAAGGAAGATGGAGTCTAAGTGGGAAAATAGGTTAGAAACTACCCTTGGGTGATGGGATGAAAACTTTCTGCTGGCTGGTAGGATTCTAAGTAAATTGGATTTGGCCTGACTCAGCTGAGTTATGAGTGTAAATCTGTAGCCTAATAATATGAAGAATTTGACACAAAACTGAAAATATTACAACAAGAGACCATAAGAGTACCTTATGTATAATATAGGAATGGAGCTTGGGTCCAGAAGGCACATTGTTGAGACACTGTAAAGGGACCTTTACTCTGCACCAAACCCAGACTTGTATATGACCTGAGAGTGCTTGGTCCTGACTGGATGCCAAATATTCAAAATGATTCATTCTGCAGCACCAACGTCCGTGAAGAAAACAAGAATTCAGAGAAGAATCTTAGAACAAATAAGTCTGCATCTGGAATTGATACTTCAATGTTTTGAAACTTCCATTAAAAAAAAACTAATTTGCTGGACCAGCTTCAGTATGGAGCGGTAACGTGTTAGGACTATAAAGTACAGTTGTTGGGAAGTTAACTGAAACAATAACATTCTCTCAAGACTACATATGGTACGCAGAGAAAATGCCTCTCTATGATTACATTTCTCCAGAGACTATAATTGTTGCCTATAATTTATATCCAAGTCGGATTTAATATTTGTCACTTTGCTGTTACTAAGTTTTATTTCCTTTCAAAATTTAAATTATGTGCTTTCAATAGCGCAACTTTACAGCGGAAACCAGCTTTATTTTCCTGTGTGACTTCTGTCATCTTGAATGCCAAAAGTGTCAGAAATTGGGAGCATTTCATAACAGACACTGTGTGGAAGTTCCTTATAAACTGGAGACAAAAGGAAACCATTGCTATGGCTCCTAAGATATAATGAAAAGTGAAATGTGCAAATTCACCCACTTTAAACACCTACTTTAAATAAAATCAAATTTTAAATAAAATTATTTTTATCAAAAAATTGGGGGGTGGGGGTTGGTAGTGTGGCATCACACTGCAATAAAAAAAACTATCTAAAGATTTCTCCCCTGGACAATGGTTCATATCTGAGCTCACATCTAACTATGAAGCAAAGATCACATTCTTGCGAATTGTCAATAAGGTTCATCAGTAGTTATTATGCTCACAAGCATATTCTGTACAATATAGGAAAGGGATATAGATTTAAAAGAACATGAGTAATAATACCCATCTTACAGTTCACATATTTAGAAGCATTTGGCTCCTGTGTAAATAAAGAATTTAGCTCCTTTTGACTAAGAAACTCACTTTAATTGGTCCAATTGGGATTCAAAGCATTTAAAATTCACCTTTCAATTCTTAATGAAATTACTGCATTTCTTTGAATATTGTTTAAAACTGGTTTCATCCAAGGAGTTTTCATCTATCCTCTTGATGTCATCTATGGTTAGAAGTGTGCTTAATCCTAGAAAATAGAGCAGAAAAAGAATCACCCCTAGGAAGCATACTGGCACACAATCTAGGCTATTAATGCAGTACAGTTATAGAAGGAGTGTTGAAATGTCAAAGGTGCCATCCTTTATATGGACTATTAACACAAAGCCTGTTCCATTGGCTCATATGGATAACATCAATATTCTACAACACTGAGGAGCAGCTGGGAATTCTGATGACTCTAGACGTTGACGTTTGTTGGCTTCTACTGAATGCTAGATTACTCCCAGGTTCGCCTGCATGACAACCATCAATGGAACTTGTTATATGTACCTGAATAGCATTTTGAGACATTTCTAAGATGACAAGATGCTATATAAATGCTTCCTAGCTATAATCAATTTCTATTGCCATGTTGTACTGGATATTTTTGAGTGGTCAATAGTTCAAAGCAGTTAATTAGTTTCCGATCACATTAATGATTTTAATTACTTTGGATTAGTTAAGACGGCTGCCACAGAGATCACATATAAACTAATGCGGTTTGTTAGATAAGCAAGAGACAACTTTATCTTCTCCAGCTGTGTTAGACTGAATGGTGGCTTATCTCTGTGATAGCCAGGGGACAGCAGCGAGAAGAGCCCACAGTCAACAACCTTAACCACTGCTGCAGGAAATACAGGTGGGTTGGGTTAGGTAGATGTCTACCTGACTTCAACCCAGATAGTGGAGGTGAAAAGTATACTGTATTGCTGAGCAGAATGCTACAAGTCTACCACAGCATTTTATAAAGCCGATGCATTGCTCAATGTTAATATTATAAACAAATATTAGTACATTACTTGTTGCATTCATTGCTCTCAATCCAGCATTCTAACTGAAGCATTATGTAAATATTTAAATTGCTTGTGATAGTTTGTGCAGCTTATGATTCATTAGTAGAATCATCCACAGTTGTAACCAGATAAAAACCCAGTATCAAAACAATTGATAGTCCATTACTAATCATATTGTCCATTCATATGCAATATGCAGATCAATAATATCATAATTTGGGATGACTGTCCTTTAACAATGACAAGTGCCACTGAAATGATCATGACACATAAATTGCAATAACATACTGTCAGATGGATTTTGTTTGTAGAATTTTTTTTTGACTGCTGACTGGAGCCAGGGTTCATTTAATCAGGGAACCAGTAATTACATCATCAGCTATGCTACTGCTGTTTAAATAAACTCTGCATGTGAGGACTGGAAAAACACATTGGGCAGAATTTTCTGCCTGTTGGGCAGGCGGGCCCGAACCAATCTCCAGCGGGCGGGGAGCCGATCCCTGCCGGAGAAGCGGGCCCCACCGCCATTTTACGTGGGCGGCCAATTAAGGCCTGCCCAGCGGGAAGCGCTATGCACTCTCTGTGCGGGCGGGGGGGGGGGGGGGGGGGTGGGTGGGATTCCCCAAAAGCGTGAGTGCGCTCTTTTGCACATGCGCACGAAAGAGCGCACATCTCCCTGAGGCTAAGTGCTAAGCGCTTCCACTTTGAAAAAGATGAAAAATAGAAAGAAAATTTCCTAACATGCCCCCCTCGTGTGACAATGTCACATAAAATGGGACATGTTCATAATTTACATAATAAGTTTATTAAACTTTTTTAAACCCTAGATGAAACCTCATCCTGCCGCTGGATGAGGTTTCATGTTTTCTCTATTTGCCGCCGGGGCTCCTGGCTGACCCGCCAACCTTAAGGCTGGACGGGCAGGTCCTTCAATTGTATAATTGATCCTGTCAATGGCCTCAATTGGCCATTGACAGGTCGGCGGGCCCGCAGCTGATTTTGCTGCGTCCCCGCTTTCCTGAAAATTTAAATGGGCCGGGATGACGTCGCAGAACGCCCGACGTCAGCCTGTGTCATTTTACACGTTGTCGAGCAGGCCCCTCCCCCTGCTCACCGGCGGCAAAATTCTGCCCATGTGTTCGAATGGGACTGTTTTTTGTAATTTTTCAGCCATTTTTGTTATATAATGTAAATTGGCATCAGTAGTATGGAACCAAGGAGTGAGTGAAAATGAGGAATTTAAGGAAATTAGTATTATTGAAGAAATAATATTTGGAGAAAATAATGGGACTAAAAGCTAACAAATCCCCTACAGCCTAGGGTTTTAAAATAGGTGGCTATAGAGACAGTGGATGCATTGGTTTTGATTTTGATCTTCCTGAACAGTCCCATTATGGATTGGAGAATAGCAAAACCCCACTAGTCAAGAAAGGGGGGACAGAGAAAAAGGGGAACTGTAGGCCAGTTAGCCTGACATCCATCGTAGGGAAAATGCTAGAATTTATTATTAAGGAAATGATAAAAAGGCACTTGTAAAATCATAATATGATTATGATTGGGCAGAGTCAACAAAGATCTATGAAAGGGAAATCATGTTTAACAAAACTGTTAGAGATTTTTAAGGTTGTAGCTAGCAGGGTGGATAAGGGGGAAACACATGGTGTAGTGTATTTGGATTTTCAAAAAGCATTCCTTGAGGTACTGGACAAGATGTTATTACACAGGATTGGGGTAATATATTAGCATAGATTGAGGATCCATTAACAAACAGAAAATGGAGAGGAGGAATAAACAGTTCATTTATGGGTTGGTAGGTTGTAACTAGTGTTGCAAGGATCAGTGCTTGGGCCTCAACTATTTACAGTCTATATCAATGATTTAGATGAGGGGATTGAGCGTAATCAATACAACTTTGTTGACAATACAAAGTTAGGTTGGATACAAGCTGTGAGGAGGATGCAGAAACTACAAAAGGGCATAAACAGCCTAAGCGATTGGGCAGGAATGTGACAGATGGAATATGCTGCTTCTTCTTGAGTTCTCAGCGCGAAGGCAGGTCCAGCTCTTAGTGCCACAACCTCCACCATGAATAGGGCAGGGAGGCAGGTCCCAAATCTACCCCAGCTGAAACAGGGACCAAACCCCACGCTGTTGGCACCAAAGTGATCCATACTGACCGTCCAGTCAACTGAGACAACCGGCCTCCCTGAGGTGTCTGAGCTGCTGTGGCAACATTCACTTCTGTTGTAGTCTGGAGCTATGGATAGCGATGGTAGAGGCTCCAATTCTTCCATCATGTGGCTGACCAGGAATCTCTCTTGCTCTTACCACCTGCCATTGATGTGTGTTGGAAGGACTTGGAAGTTGATTTTTAACCTGTTTGGCCATGTCATGAACTCACCTTCCTTGGCTATCAAGTCATGGAGTGGACCTTGAATCCAGAGCTTCTGGTTCAGAGGCAGGGAATCTACCACTATGCCACAAGACCTCCCAAATGGAATATTCTGTGCAGAAATATGAAGTTATCCAATTTGGCAGGGAAAATAGAAAAGCAGAATATTTTTTAAATGGTGAGGGATATGTTGGGACCTCAGCATCTTTGTATGTTAATCACAGAAAGTTAACATGCAGGTGAAACAAGCAATTAGGAAAGCAAATAGTGTGTTAGCCTTTATTACAATAGAATTGGAGTATAAGGGTAAATAAGTTTACTGCAATTGTATAGGGCCTTGGTAAGACCATACCTGCAGTACTGTGTACAGTTTTGGTGTCCTTGCTTAAAGAAGGATATACTCGCTTTACAGGGAATGTAACAAGCATTCAATATACTGATTCCTGGGATCAAGGGATTGTCCTACGTGTGGAGTAGGCTGGTTCCACATTCTCTTGAGTGAATGAGAGGTGATCTCATTGAATCATAAAATTCCTAAGGGGCTTGACAGGGAAGATGCTGGAAAGATTTATTCAATGAGTTATGAATCTTTGGAATTCTCTACCCTAGAGATCTGTGGATGCTCAGTTGTTGAATATATTCAAGTCAGAGATCGATATGGGGACAGTGCAAGGAAGATATAGCTGAGGTGGAAGATAAGCCATGATCTTCTTGAATTAAGGAGCAGGCTTAGAAGGGCCAAATGGCCTATTCCTGCTCTTTTTTATGTTTTAATGTTCTTATCATGAAGCAGTCCTCTGCCAATTATCATCCAAACTTTTTTTTTGAATTTTTGACACAGCAATGCATTTCTTTATAATTTTCCTGACTGGAATCATACTGCTCATCATCGTATTTATTGAATTAAGCTAATCACACAGCACTGTACATTAGGCCAGTTAAATACTGGAGTAGATTTTGAACATTGCTGCCAATGTGTTAAGTATCATCTAGGCAGAGTACCAAAGGCAAAATCTGGCAGAAAGAATTGCATGCTGGTCACAGATTCCCCCAGATTATATTTCCATTCAAATGAATTAAAGGAATATCTCTGGGTTCTGTTGCTGACATGCGTTCTTTCCTGTCACATGTACTTCTCTGAGCACTGCCCAGGTAAGGACAAAAATCTACCCAATTATCTCTAGTCTTGGTTTTTCTTATATATAAACAAATGAACCCTCCTTGATCCAAATCTTTGAGAGATAACTCCTTTCAATTGAATTCCTGAATTACCATGCTGATTTTTCAGTTACCTAAAATTAAAATCTTTAAAAGTTTATGCTTTAAATAAATCATTGATCTGAAGGATCTATAAAATAAATGGCCACTGGCATTATTAATGGACTATTAAGTGGATAATATTAAATTCCTGCCTTATAATCTACACCAAACAAAGAGGAAGTCCAGTGACACAAGACATTCATGCAAGCGTGGCTCAATTTACAACTATAACCTTCTGACTCTCACTGTTGTGCGTTAACTTGGGGTACATGACACTCCACTGAGAGAATGCTGCATTGTTAAAGGGGATAGCTTGCAAATAAACTAAGGATGGGCAATAAATGCTGGCCCAGCCAGTGAAGCCTACATCCCGTTAATGAATAAAATAAACAAACATTACAGCTAACCTCTCTGGAATAACTTGCAGCTCCAAAGATTCAGGTGAATACTAAAGATCCCATGACACACTTCGTGGTCAACATTCATTCCTCAACCAACACCACTGAAAACAGGTTATTGCTGTTCGTTGGCTCTTACTGTGTGCAAAAACATCTCTCACATTTGTCTATATAATGGCAGTCACTGCCTTACTGTATATAAGTGCTTTGAAATGTTTGTGTGAGATAATGAACTACACTGTAAACTACACTCTGCAACATTGAAGCAGGGCAGGGCAGTGTTGGCCACCTTGTCAGGGTTCTGTTGCTTTTCTGTGGGAAAGAAGACAAAAATGCTGGCCAAAAATTAGATATGGAGCATACCTGGATTGGAATGATCTGAGGCATAAACACTGAGAGCAATGGTGACTTTGCCTCTGGTGCCATGCCTAAGGCTTAGATAGGCTGCAGATATTAAACGTCTACAACTGGCTCCCTGCTACCCCAGAGGCAGTTGACCTTGATCTTTGGAAGGTAGGTGTGGCTAGGCCTGCAGGCCTAGTTGGTGATATAAAAGCAGCTGTGGCTAATATGGCTTCGGTACCAACTTATCTCCAGGCATGTATTCTTTCAGCCTGTACCACGTCAATCATGTTGTACTGTACTTGGATGCATCGAAATCAACCAAGGCTGTTTGCAACTTGCAGTTAGGTGCCTTGTGCTTCTCTATCCTACTGGAAGAACTCCTTTCCACACAGCTTCTTTTTTCATCTGTTCTTGTTACTTGTTGAAATCCTAAAAGTGTTTCTCTGACAGTTTGAGTTTTGATTTCTTGCTGGACAGCAATGGATTTTTAGGATAATAAAAAATATCCCCCAAATTTAATCCAGAGCATGGGAATTGGAAACCCTGATTTCTGCACTGGGTTCTTTGATCAGTATACTGCCAACAGGAATGGAATTGCTGAAAATTTACCCTCAAGTGTGAACAGTAAAATTATACTTTTAAAATTTACAATTAATCAACTTATGATATCAATTAACAAAAGTGACATTCTGACATTGATTAGAACCATTTGTGCACATTTTTGAAAGTATTGTACATTTCAAATGCTACAGCTAGGGAGGAATTCCTCTGGTTGTTATTTGTTTCACCATTGTAAATGCATTCAAAAAGAATGTGTTAATGATGTGGCTACCCATAACGACCAGTGCAGTTTTCTCCTCCATGGGTTACCCAAGGACTCCTTTGGTAAGCTGGAATGTCTAAATTTAATAACTTTATTTTCTCATTTTAATCAGTTTTTGGATCTACTGGTAGAATATAGTCAGTTTTCATATTGAAGTTTTCTGTGGACTCTACTTTCTGTTAATGCTGGCAATTCTTCCAAAGCAAAACAAACTTTTGGCCACCGTATAGCTTCACACCATGGAAAGGGGTTATGCAATTAAACTGCACCAGGACTTGCAATAAAACATACGAAACATGCAGAAGGAGAGTGTTTACGGAAATGTCATATTGTTCAGGTCGGAGGCTAGGAATCCTGTGACGAGCAACTCACCTTCTGACTCCCCAAAGCCTGTCCACCAACTACAAGGCACAAGTCAAGAGTGTGATGGAATACTCCCCACTTGCCTGGATGTGTGCAGCTCCCACAACACTCAAGAAGCTTGACACAGTCCAGGACAAAGCAGCCCACTTGATTGGCACCACATCCACAAACATTCACTCCCTCTACCACCGGCGCACAGTAGCAGCAGTGTGTACCACCTACAAGGCGCACTGCAGGAATTCACCAAGGCTCCTTCGACAGCACCTTCCAAACCCACGACCATTACCATCTAGAAGGACAAGGGCAGCAGATAGATGGGAACACCACCGCCTGGAAGTTCCCCTCCAAGTCACTCACCATGCTGAGTTGGAAATATATCGCTGTTCCTTCGCTGTTGCTGGGTCAAAATCCTAGAACTCCCTTCCTAACGGCACTGTGTGTGTACCCACATCACATGGACTGCAGGGGTTCAAGAAGGCAGCTCACCGCCTCCTTCTCAATGGCAGTTAGGGATGGGAAATGAATGCTGGCCCAGCCAGTGAATCCCACATCCCGGGAATGAATTTTAAAAAATTTTTGGCCGGGTCGCATCAGCTACCAGCCATATAATTACTTGGTAATAAAATACAAATAATTTACTGATCTATTTCCATGAATTACTTAGCAACCAGAAGCTCTTCAATGGAAATGATCAAAAATCAAAAGGGATGAAATTGGAGATGGATGAGATGAAGGACAGATTATATCACAATGGTACCACATTATAAACCCACTAGATAGTCCATAAGACAATAAGACATAGGAGCAAAAATTAGGCCATTCGGCCCATCGAGTCTGCTCCACCATTCAATCATGGCTGATAAGTTTCTCAGCCCCATTCTCCCTCCTTCTCCCCGTAACCTTTGATTCCCTTACCAATCAAGAGCCTATCCATCTCGGTCTTAAATACACTCAATGACCTGGCCTCCACAGCCTCCTGTGGCAATGAATTCCATAGATTCATCACTCTCTGGCTAAAGAAGTTTCTCCTCATCTCTGTTCTAAAAGGTCTTCCCTTTACTCTGAGGCTGTGCCCTCGGGTCCTAGTCTCTCCTATTAATGGAAACATCTTCCCCACGTCCACTCTATCCAGGCCTTTCAGTATTCTGTAATTTTCAATCAGATCCACCCTCATCCTTCTAAACTCCATCGAGTATAGACCCAGAGTCCTCAAACGTTCCTCATATGTTAAGCCTTTCATTCCTGGGATCATTCTCGTGAACCTCCTCTGGATCTTCTCCAGGGCCAGCCCCATTTACTACAAGAGAACCAAACATAGGAGGTGTCTGTAATGGGTGGTAAATATTCTGCCTGTTGTGCATCTCTGCCCATGTCCAATTTCACTCCCAAAGATTTTCAACAATTCCAGAAAAGCAAAGCCTCCAAAGGGGAGAAATTCAGTAGTAATTTCAAACCTCATGGTTTGAACATTATAAATTGTTTGAGCTTCACTATTGCAATAGATTGCATCATCTAAAATCCTTAATTATATAATAACTTTTTAATTGATCAGAAATTAATTAATTGTTCTTCACACTCCTAACCAACTGCAATTGGAAATATCACAAAGGCATTAATTCAAACCTTCATCCTGAATGATGTGGAAGTCCAGGAGCCATGTTTCAATCCAAATCATGGTGAATGAGCATTTTTTTAAAAAAAGAATAGTTTTGGCTCTTGAGGTAGATGCACTATGAGGTTTGGTTTCTTAATTATTAAAATCAGAAAGGTGCCAAATTCATAGCCCTGGTCTTGCAGAGTCAGAGTGTACAGGGCAGTACAATTGGCCATACTCAGGCTTGTCGGGGTGAAAATTCATCCAGAATTCCTGTTCCCTATTATTATTTTAGGCAATCTTCTAGAAATATATGTGGACACCCCAGGTGACAGCCTGAGTTGTGATGTCCTATTGTCCATTGATTAAGTAGCTAGTCAGCAATCACTGTCTGAGCTTACGTAGGAATTGTCACTTGGGCAAGGAACTAAAAGGTCTACTGCACCAAAAGCATAAATCACTGCATTTGGAAAATTAGCTGGGGGGCTGCAAAGCTGTGAGGATAAAGGGTTTGTTGTAGTATAACATTAGTAATAAGTAAGTTGGTTAAAGAGCTTTTATTTGTAAAGTACATACTCATCCTTTTGTGGTTTTACTGAATCCCCATATTACTCTTGAAAAACATGCAATCTGACCTGTCACAGAGGTTACCTTTTGATCATCTGCCCATATCAGTCACCTCATCTAATTCTCAGCAGACTCTCAATTATTCATGAAGCACTAAAACCTGCTGATAGAGGCCAGCTGTTCACAGCTGTTGTAGTTGGTTTCCATGTGTCAGTTAGGGAATAAAAGTGGATGCAGAATAGATTACATTGATATTCTATTCTTGAAACGTTTTGGTGTTTCAAACCTTATCCTCTGCAATGGTTGGATGTTTCCCCTAGAACGATCATCACCACACACCAACAATCAGCACTATCCTGCTGTGAGCAGAGATCTACTTAGTAAACCAGTTGCTTTTTTGTTTGTTTTTAATTTTCTTCCCTTCCTTTTATGTCTGCCTAGGCCACATTCCCACGCCGGGACCTGCTGCTGGTCCCCTATTTGTGTTGTCCTTCAGAAGATGGCAAAAAGGGTGGCTTGGACTGTCTTGTCTTGATTTTTCAGCTCTTCCTGTTGGAAAGAACTTAATCTCCCCCAGAACTAACCTTCCAAGACTAATTTTGAATATTATACTGTGTAAGTGTATTCCGAGCTTCAGGTGTGTTGAACTCAATTTTCCTTTTTGCCAAGTAAGTGCTACTTCCCCATTCGTATGAGTGACCCCATTAGGCTGGATGTCTGAGGAAAGTCAGGCTGAACGTGCAGGAAGGATCCAACATGAATGTGGTTCAAGATAATAAAACAAAATTTGTTGTTCTCGAACAATAGGTAATTGGTTCCTAGCCTTTAGCATTCAGCTATCAGAGCAATGTTGTCAGGCTAGGGAGTTTTGCAGGCTCAGGGTAGAATTTTCTGCTCCTGTTGGCGATGGACATGTTTGACGGTGAGTGGACAATATGGCAAAAAGGCCAAAAATCATTTTTTTTGCTGGCATGAAACCAGTTTGCCACCATCCACTCCACCCGTCAATGGCAGGCCGCAGTGCCAGCCATCCAACATCAGGAACTTAATTTTAATACATTTGCATCGCATCGTTGTGGCTGCACGCTGGAATCGCACCCCCACGTCAAATCTACTGCCCATGTTGGCGTGACTTCAGAATGGCGTGAATTAATACAGCCTTTCAAAGCTATGCACCCAGTGAGCTGAACTTTGAGGGGAACTCGGAGGTGAGTGCACACAACCTTGCATAGCACTCGCGAGCATCGCCCATAGGACATCAAAGAAGAGGCGCCGCACATTCGACGGGGGGTACAGGCAAGTCACTTTTTCCCAGCTGGCTTTCAGTGTGGTGCCAAGGCAAGGGCTCCAGTGTGGGTGGGGCTGGGGGGTGGGATGGGGGATGGGTGGGAGGGGGCAAGGCAGACCGATGGAAGTACACAAGCACGTTCTGGGGGGAGGGGATTGGGGGGAGGGAGGGTGAGGGAAGCAGCCATGCACTAAGAAAAGCTTGTCAGGAGTGAACATTCTTTGGCAGCTGAGACCATTCAGCAGCAGCTCCATTGACATGCCTGGAGTCAGGCCTCTGAAGCATTTCTGCCCACTCATGCAATGCAAAAGCAAGAATGTGCAACCAAATACTCCAGAACCTTTCACCCCTTGGGCGCAGACTGCAAATTAATGTGCGTTTCGGGGTCTTCAGAACAATTGACCGACTGGGAAAGTTGTAGAATCCCCTTTCAGAAGCTGGCCATGGAACAGTCACTGGTGGAGGGGCCCAAAGCCCCTTGCACTGTCTTTATGAATGTTTGGACCAGTATCCCTCATGGTTCAAACTAACAGCGTAGTTTTGTAGCGCAGGTTAGGAGAGTGCTACACAACCTGGCGCTGCAACAGGGGGAGAACCTGCCTGAGGAGGAGTTGGAAGAGCTGCACATCTCTTCCAATGAGGAGGATGCCGATGAGGATTATGAGGTCCTCAAAGGTGAGGATGCTGACAATGAGGCCATCACACTAGCCAGATGAGGCAGCTGCACTTGTGAGGCCCTAATAGCCGCAAGATTCGTGGAGGATGATGACGGGATGCAGTGAGGACAGTCCTGACATCCTCACCTTACATCTGTGGATGTTTGACTTCTGTGTGGCTAATGGCAGCGCACATACCCTCAGTGCTCAGATTTATGTCATGGAAGCGCAGCAGAGGCCCTTCTAGTCACCACATCCCAGGAGAATGATGACGACACGCAGTGAGGACACTCCATAGATCCTCAGATTGCTTCTGTGAATTTCTTAGTCCTGTCTAGCTGAGAGCAGCTCACTTGCACTCTGTGATCAGCGTCATGTCATGGATACGCAGCCCTAAAACTTTAAATGCACCTGATCCTTTGACAGCCTTCAGCACCTGTCCCCTTCAGGAGCACAATGTCGCTGGACACAGAAGCTGAAGGGATGGGGGGCCAGCTCCACCTCAAAGGTGCTGAGAGCACACAGAGAGAATAATATCTCTTGTGAAGCCTGCCCGTGGCATTCTGGCAGAAATGACAAGCACCATCGATGTGCAGGCTTCACTGATGTGTCCAGTGAGTGTGAACTGGACCACCACTTTGCTCTGAAGGTTACACACTGCACAGGGAAGAGGCCCTCGGTTGAGACACCTGCCTTTATCTTGTGCAGGACTCAAGGTTTCACATCTGAGTGACACAAACACTGCTCATCATAACAACCTTCCTAATCCTGCCGCAATGTCTTGGTGCTCCCCCAACCTCCAAGTGGAGGTGGAGGCAGCCTGCTGACTGCTACAAGGTCTGTAATGACCTTGGCGGGAGTCCTCTGGAGGGCCAAGACCTCGAGGGCTCAACCTGCTTTGGGTATCCTGCTGTGGGCCAGGTTCACCATCCTTGGTCTGTGGAGCTGGAGATGATGGGGTCACAGGAAGAGAGGATTTAGATCGGCCAGACATTCCCTGAGTCACCTGGGTGGGTGGCCCCAGGGCATTGAGCTGCTGGTCCTCCTCTCTATAGGTGCCCAATAGTCCATGGCTGACTCCTTGAGGAGAAAGGGAATCTGGACTGAGATCAAGCTGCCCTGCACTCCTCTCGCGTTGACACTGTTGGAGGCCAGCTATGGCGTCAGTGACGTAGTTCAGCCCACGCAGCAGTGCAGGACCGATGTCCTCGACCAAGGTCTCTATGGTGGCCGCCATCCTGCCAGCGTTGACCTCGGTGCATCAGCATGACTGTGCAAACACCTTGGACTGAAGGCAGACAGACTCCTCTGTTGTCCCTTGCAATCTGAGGAGTGCACCAGACATTCCTTCCTGAAGTTCCTGTGATTGTCTTTGAGCTCCAACAACTGATTGAGGACCAAGTTCAGAGGCTCATCATCTGACTCTGACTCAGCATATTCCTTGCCTCCAGCAGTCCTCCGAGTGCCAGCGACCGTGGATGTCCCTACCTCTGCCTGCTGTGGAACAGATTGTGTGCTGTGCTCACGAGATTGTGATCCCAAGGCTGCTCTACATCTGGGTCCCACCGAGGTGTGTGTCGCTGCGCTGGTGGAGGGTCTTGGTAAGTGCTGCGACAGGTTTTCAAAGGTGCTGCCCTCAGGGTCCTCATCCAAGGTGCTCGCTGCGCTAGAGTCGGGGTCAAGGTTGCTGGATGGGGATGTGGCAGAAGTGCCTCGGAGAGTAAGTGGAGATTATTAATGTTTGTTACACACACGACAATGGACTCAGAGTAGCGCTGACAGAGGGATGTTCTGGTGTAGGATCTTCATGTGGATGCTTGCTGCTGACCTCACTATTGCCACAGGAACGGTCCACGTCCTCTCTGGCCAGCTTCAGCACGTGACTCTCAAACGGAGTGGGGCGGGGGGTCGGGTGCGAGGGGTCTGCACTCCACTTGGCTTTTGGAGCCTTGTCCTCACTGGAGCAGTCCTGGCCTGCAAGCATTGAGAATTGTGTGCGCGGCTGCAGTTTAAATATATATTAAATATAATGAGGAAGCAGTGAGGTAATGGCATGGCAGGCAAATTGGAGGCTGCCTGCCAGCGAGACGGCATGTTTTCCATGACTGCATAATTTAAGAGGCAGGAAGTGGGCGATACGACATGAAAGCCCATCATTGAGGCCGGCAGGTAAAATGTTGTTTTCCACACCCGCTACCGCACTTAGTGCAATTCTGGAATGATTCTGACCTCAGACTCGAAGTGATTGTCCCTGGTAACTCTTTTGATTGCCACCATATAAAAACTCACTGGTGTAGAACTTGTCCGTTTTATTTATATCAACTGAATTTGGATTAAGTGTAAAATGAAATAATGGCCTCACTACACATTTGTTGGCTTCATCACTGTTAAGATGATAAATGTCTTAAGTATCCACACAAACTAATCTACAGAGTAGTATCTCCACAGCACAATACCAAGATGCAAAGCCAAAGGAAGGCAATGCCTCTTTTGATAATACCTCCAATGGCACTTCTGATTTCCTAACAGCAACTTGTTGCCAATTCTATTTGAAGCTATTGCTCCAGAATTTGTCTGCTGGCAATCTACTGACTCTACTGACTGACTATCTGGCGGATAGAGCAGATGAATGTGCGGCTGAACGGTTGGTGCAGGAGAGAGGGCTTCAGATTCCTGGATCATGGGGTCCATCTCTGGGGAAGGTGGGACCTGTACAAGTCCAATGGGTTGCACCTGAACAGAATGGGACCAACATCCTTGTGGGGGGTTTGCTAATGCTGTTGGTGGGGTTTAAACTAATTTGGCAGGGGAATAGGATACGGAGTGGAGGTATAGTAGGGGGTGCTATAGAAAACCAAGTAAGTCTGGAAGGCAGAGTGTATATCATCGAGTTAAGGCACAAGGGAGCATGGCAAGGTTGGATGGCAGTTATTTTAATGCAAGGAGTCTTGCGAGTAAGACAGATGAGTTGAGGGTGTTGATTAACACACGGAGATATGACATCATTGCTGTCACAGAGACATGGTTGAAGGAGGGACAGGACTAGCAGCTCCATAACAAAAACAGAAATACCTGGAAAAACTCAGCAGGTCTGGCAGCATCGGCAGAGAAGAACAAAGTTGACGTTTCGAGTCCTCATGACCCTTCAACAGAACTAAGTAAAAATAGGAGAGGGGTGAAATATAAGCTGGTTTAAGGTGGGGGGGTGGGGGGAGAAGTGGCGGGGGGGGGGGTGTGGTATTGTTGGGACAAGCAAGCAGTGATAGGAGGAGATAACCAAAAGATGTCACAGACAAAGGAACAAAGAGGTGTTGAAGGTGGTGATATTATCTAAAAGAATGTGCTAATTAAGAATGGATAGCTGGACAGGCAAGGTACAGATAGCTGTAGTGGGGGTGGGGTGAAATAAGACTAAAAGGGCATAAAAGGTATAGATTTAAAAATAATGGAAATAGGTGGGAAAAGAAAAATCCTTATAAATTATTGGAAAAAACAAAAGGGAGGGGGAAGAAACGGAAAGGGGGTGGGGATGGAGGAGGGAGTTCAAGATCTAAAGTTGTTGAACTCAATATTCAGCCCGGAAGGCTGTAAAGTGCCTAGTCGGAAGATGAGGTGCTGTTCCTCCAGTTTGCGTTGAGCTTCACTGGAACAATGCAGCAAGCCAAGGACAGACATGTGGGCAAGAGAGCAGGGTGGAGTGTTAAAATGGCAAGTGACAGGGAGGTCTGGGTCATTCCTGTGGACAGACCAAAGGTGTTCTGCAAAGCGGTCGCCCAGTCTGCGTTTGGTCTCTCCAATGTAGAGGAAACCGCATTGGGAGCAATGAATGGAGTAGACAAAGTTGGGGGAAATGCAAGTGAAATGCTGCTTCACTTGAAAGGAGTGTTTGGGCCCTTGGACGGTGAGGAGAGAGGAAGTAAAGGGGCAGGTGTTGCATATTTTGCGTATGCATGGGGAGGTGCCGTAGGTGGGGGTTGAGGAGTAGGGGGTGATGGAGGAGTGGACCAGGGTGTCACGGAGGGAACGATCCCTATGGAATGCCGCTGGGGGGGGGGTGAAGGGAAGATGTGTTTGGTGGTGGCATCATGCTGGAGTTGGCGGAAATGTCGGAGGATGATCCTTTGAATGCGGAGGCTGGTGGGGTGCTAAGTGAGGACAAGGGGGACCCTATCATGTTTCTGGGAGGGAGGAGAAGGCGTGAGGGTGGATGCGCGGGAGATGGGCCTGACACGGTTGAGGGCCCTGTCAACTACCGTGGGTGGACAACCTCAGTTAAGGAAGAAGGAGGACATGTCAGAGGAACTGTTTTTGAAGGTAGCGTCATCAGAACAGATGCGACGGAGGCGAAGGAACTGAGAGAATGAGAGAATACCTTGCCTGTCCAGCTATCCATTTTTAATTAGCACATTCTTTTAGATAATATCACCACCTTCAACACCTCTTTGTTCTTTTGTCCGTGACATCTTTTGGTTATCTCCTCCTATCACTGCTTGCTTGTCCCAACAACACCCCCCCCCCCACCACTTCTCCCCCACCTCCCCCCGGCTTAAACCAGCTTATATTTCACCCCTCTCCTATTTTTACTTAGTTCTGTTGAAGGGTCATGAGGACTCGAAACATCAACTTTGTTCTTCCCCCCCGATGCTGCCAGACCTGCTGAGTTTTACCAGGTATTTCTGTTTTTGTTTTGGATTTCCAGCATCCACAGTTTTTTGTTCTTATTACTAGCAGCTCCATATTCTGGGGTATAGAATCTTCAGGCGAGAGACATGGGAGGTGGGGGGCGGTGGTAAAAGAGGAGGCGGTCTTGCAATGTTGATCAAGAAGTCAATTACTGCAATAAGGAGGGATGATATCTTAGAAGGTTCCTTAAATGAGGCTATATGAGGAAAGCTTAAAAACAAAAAAGGAACAATCACATTGCTGGGAGTGTACTATAGACCCCCAAACAGTCAAGGAGAGATAGAAGGGCAGATATGTAGGCAAATCTCAGAGTTGTGTAAAAATAATAGGATAATAATAGTAGGGGATTTCAACTTCCCCAATATTAACTGGGATAGACAAAGTGCAAAAGGCTTAGAGGAGGTGAAATTCTTAAAATGTATCCAGGAGAGCTTTTTAAGCCAGCGCGTAGAAAGTCCTACAAGAGAGGGGGCGGTGCTGGACCTAATTTTAGGGAACAGAGCCAGGCAGGTGGTAGAAGTGTCAGTAGGGGAGCAGTTTGGTGATAGTGACTATAACTCATTAAGGTTTAAGGTAATTATGGAAAAGGACAAAGATGGACCAGAAATACAGGTTCTGAATTGGGGGATGGCTGATTTTAATACGATAGGACAGGATCTGGCCAAAGTGGAATGGGAGCAGCTACTTGTAGGAAAATCTACATCAGAGCAGTTGGAGTCATTCAAAAAGCAAAAAGTGAGAGTGCAGAGCCAACATGTTTCTGTAAAGGTGAAGGGTGTGACCAACAAGTCCAGAAAACACTGGGTGTTGAGGAATGTACAGGATTGGGTAAGGAAATAAAGGGAAGCCTATGTTAGATACCGAGGGCTCAAAACAGAGGAAGCTGAGAAGAGTATAGAAAGTGCAGGGAGCTACTTAAAAAAGAAATTAGGAGAATGAAGAGGGGGCATGAAAAGACACCGGTGGGTAAAATAAAGGAAAATCCAAAGGTGTTTTATAAGTATATTAGGGGCAAGAGGATAACCAGGGAAAGAGTAGGACCCATTAAAGGCCAAAGTGGCAATTTGTGTGAGGAGTCGGAAGACATAGGTGAGGTTTTAAATGAGTTCTTTGCATCTGTATTCACTATAAAGGACAATGGAGATATAGAAATCAGGGAGGAGGACTGTGATTATTTTGAACAAATTAGCATTGAGAGGGAGGAGCTATCAGCAGTTTTAGCGGGCTTAAAACTGAATAAATTCACAGGCCCAGATGAAATGTGACCCAGACTGCTGTGGGAGGCAAGGGAGGAGATTGCAGGGGCCCTGACATTAATTTTCAAATCCTCCATGGCAACAGGAGAGGTGCCAGAGGACTGGAGGGCAGGTAATGTGGTACCATTATTCAAGAAGGGTGGTAGGGATAAACCAGGGTTAAACTATAGGCCAGTGAGTCTAACTTCAGTGGTAGGGAAACTTTTGGAAAAAAGGAGGGACAGAATTAATCTCCACTTGGAGAGGCAAGGATTAATGAAGGATAGTCAGCATGGCTTTGTCAGGGGGAGATCATGTCTAACAAATTTGATTGAATTTTTCAAGGAGGTGACTAGCTGAGTAGATGAGCGTAGTGCAGTTGATGTAGTCTACATGGACTGCAGTAAGGCTTTTGACAGGGTCACACATAGGAGACTGGTCAAGAAGGTAAGAGCCCATGGGATCCAAGGCAATTTGGCAAATTGGATCCAAAATTGGCTTAGTGGCAGGAGGCAGAAGGGTGATGGTCGAAGGTTGTTTTTGTGACTGGAAGCTTGTGTTCAGTGGCGAACCATAGGGTTTGGTGTTGGCTCCCTTGCTGTTTGTAGTGTACATTAATGATCTAGACATGAATGTAGGAGGTATGATCGCTAAATTTGTAGATGACATGAAAATTAGTGGCGTGGTAAATAGCAAGGAGGATAGTTTTAGGCCACAGGATGATATAGATGGGCTGGTCAGATGGGCAGAACAGTGGCAAATGGAATTTAATCCTGAAAAGTGTGAGGTAATGCATTTTGGGAGGGCTAACAAGGCAAGGGAGTACACAATGAATGGTAGGACCCTAGGAAGTACAGAGGATCAGAGGGACCTTGGTGTGCATGTCCATAGATCCTTGAAGGCAGCAGGACAGGTAGATAAGGTGGTTAAGAAGGCATATGGGATGCTTGCCTTTGTTAGTCGAGGCATTATGATGGAGCTGTATAAAACATTAGTTAGGCCACATCTGGTTGCTACACTACAGGAAGGATGTGATTGCACTAGAGAGGGTGCGGAGGAGATTTACCAGGTTGTTGCCTGGGCTGGAGCATTTCAGCTATGAAGAGTGACTAGATAGGCTGGGGATATTTTCCTTCAAGCAGAGAAGGCTGAGTGGGGACCTGATTAAGGTGTACAAAATTATGAGGGGCATATAGGGTAGATAGGAAGAAAACTTTTCCCCTTAGTGGAGGGGTCAATAAGCAGGGGGCATAGATTTAAGATAAGGGGCAGGAGGTTTAGAGGAGATTTGAGGAAAACATTTTTCACCCAGAGTGTATCTGGAACTCACTGTCTGAAAGGGTGGTAGAGGGGGGAACCCTCACAACATTTAAGAAGTGTTTAGATGAACACTTGAAACGCCATAACATACAAGGCTATGGGCCAAGTGCTGGAAAATAGGATTAGAGAGGATAGGGACTTGATGACTGGCGCAGACACACTGGGCCGAAAGGCCTCTTTCCGTAATGTAAAACTGTATGACACTGTTGTAATGTAGGAAACAACAATAGCCATTTTGTGCACAGCAAGCTCTAACAAAGAAAAATGGGATCGTGACCAGATCATCTCTTTTGGAGGTGTTGGTTGAGATATAAATACGAGGCAGCATTTCGTTGTATGGCTGGGGTCTAGATGGGGGTTTTGGGGATTTACTATTCTTCTAAAGTATGCTGCTCAAGTCTGTTGTTTCTCAAAGCCATTAATCTTTATTTATTGCAAATATTCACACATTTAGACCTCTACATAAGGCTGGAGTTTCTCTTCCTTTCGGATCTCTTTTTTTCTCAGTCATGTAATTTGACATCATTATTACATCAGCATCATGTGTGCTTCTGATGTTAACCCTTTACTCTGCATCTCCCCCCAAGTTTTCATCCCCATTATATTTATATCCTCCTACATCTCCTCCCAAAGTGTCAGGACTATTCTGAAGTGTCCTGACCATCTCCTTTATCTCGTTTTGATCTCCTTTTGAGGTCGAGGATGTTCTATACTCTCCCTTCAGTCAGTGTGTGTTCTTCTTCTAGGTGTCTGTAAAACTTGTATTAAATCTTTCATCATCAGGATTTGAGCAGTAAACCCAAGTATCTATTGGCTTTCTCTCCAAGGATATTAAGGCGCTGCAGTTTCTCCTTATTATACCTTGGTCTGACTCAATCTTGTACAATCTTGGTTGTGGAGTTTTTTTTAATGATTGCACCTTCCTTCTGTTGGTCTCAAACCCATACTTTGTACCTGGGCTTCCGCACTGGTAATTCACATGCTCTATGCCTGTGATTAAAGTTCCGAGCCTGGCTGCTTCTCTGTTTTTTTTCACCCTGTTTTACCCTGTCATGGTTATTTGTGGTGATATTGGGTTTGAGTTTTTGTTGTAGAGATGGAAGATGTGTTCTTAATCTCATACCTATTAGTGACTCTGATGGTGAGAAACCATTCAGTAGCAGTGAGGATCGATGATCAGAAGAGCTAGATTAAAGTCTTCATTTTTCTTCAATAAATCTTCGGTTCGTACCCCTCTCTCAGCTCCTTCATTCATTTGTGCATAGCAAGGTGAACTGGTTACATGAATGAAGCCATATTCATTTGTGAAATTGTGAAATAGCACATTAACAAATTGTGGCCCATTGGACACTATGATGTCCAGGATGTCATGTGTTGGCTAAGTTTTCTTGAGGGATTGGATGGCTGCTCCTACTGTGATGCTATGCAATCTGTTTACTTCAATCCATTGTGAGTAGTACTCAGTGATAATAAAGAAATTTTTCTCACCAAGGTCAAGTATGTCCATTGCCAAGTGCTCCCATGGCCTTGGTGGAGCAGCAGAAGGAAATACTGATTCTTTTTGTGCTGTTTACGGCACAAGTAAGACAGTTAGAAATCATTTCTTCTATAGAGTGAGTAATGATTGCAATGCTCTCGCCCAACATTTTGCTGTTCCTAGGTGACCTTGGTGAAGTCTTTGAAGAATATCAAGGCGAAGTGTTCTCAGTTTGGCTATCTTCTCATTAAAAATTAGGAAGTCATCAATGGCTGTGAGATGCTTGCACTTTCAAAATGCTGTCGTCGTATTGGATTAGTGGGGATATAGGCTGGCCATCTTTTCAATCAATAGTCTCAGAATTAGAGGCATTCTTCTTCCTGCTGCTGGGCTTGTTTTATTTCCTGCAATTGTTTCGCAGTGGCTGGTAAGTGCTGAGTGACTAAGGATATATGTGCTTTAACCTTCTCAATGAAGTACAGATCCTCTTGTTTGGTCCCTCTGATGGTATTCGTGACAGTGGTCTGAGGAGACATGTTTAAATCATTTTGTACTTTAAATCCCAAGGCCTTTTATACATATGTAAAAAGCAAGAGGGTAGCGAGGGAAAGGAGAGGCCCACTCAGGGACAGAGGTGGGAATCTGTGTGTGGAGCCAGAAGAAATGGGAGAGATACTAAATGAATACTTCTCATCAGTATTCACCAAAGAGAAGGACTTAGCGGTCGATTTGTCTAGGGAAGAGTGTGTAGATAGCCTGGATCATGTTGAGATCAAAAAAGAGGAGGTGTTAGGCGTCTTGAAGAATATTAAGGTGGATAAGTCCCCAGGGCCAGATGGGATCTACCCCAGAGTACTGAGGGATGCAAGGGAGGAGATTGCTGGGGCCTTGACAGAAATCTTTGTATCCTCACTGGTTACGGGTGAGGTCCCAGAGGACTGGAGAATGGCCAATGTTGTTCCATTGTTTAAGAAGGTTAGCAGGGATAATCCAGGAAATTACAAGCCGGTGAGCCTTACGTCAGTGATAGGGAAATTATTGGAGAAGATTCTTCGTGACAGGATTTACTACCATTTGGAATCAAATGGGCGTATTAGTGAGAGGCAGTCTGGTTTTGTGAAGGGGAAGTCGTGACTCACTAACTTAATCGAGTTTTTCGAGGAAGTGACAAAGATGATTTACGATGGAAGGGCAGTGGATGTTACATACATGGATTTCAGTAAGGCCTTTGACAAGGTCCCTCATGGCAGACTGGTACAGAAGGTAGTCACACGGGATCAGAGGTGAGCTGGCAAGATGGATACAGAATTGGCTTGGTCATAGAAGACAGAGGGTAACAGTGGAAGGGTGCTTTTCTGAATGGAGAGCTGTGACTAGTGGAGTTCCGCAGGGATCAGTGCCGGGACCTTTGCTGTTTGTAGTATACATAAATGATTTGGAGGAAAATGTAACTGGGCTAATTAGTAAGTTTGCAGACGACACTAAAGTTGGAGGAGTTGCAGATAGTGAAGAGGATTGTCAAAGGATACAACGGGATATAGATCGGTTGGAGACTTGGGCGGAGAAATGGCAGGTGGAGTTTAATCCGGACAAATGCAAGGTAATGCATTTTGGAAGGTCTAATACAGGCAGGAATTATACAGTAAATGGCAGAATCCTTAAGTGCATTGATGGACAGAGGGATCTGGGTGTACAGGTCCACAGGTCATTGAAAGTGGCAACGCAGGTGGATAAGGTAGTCAGGAAGGCATATGGCATGCTTGCCTTCATTGGCAGGGGTATTGAGGAAAAAAGCTGGGAAGTCATGATGCAGCTGTATAGAACATTGGTTAAGCCACACTTGGAATATTGCGTGCAATTCTGATCGCCACATTACCAGAAGGATATGGAGGCGTTGGAGAGGGTGCAGAGGAGGTTTACCAGGATGCTGCCTGGTCTGGGGGTTATTAGCTATGAGGAGAGGTTGGAGAAGCTCGGATTGTTCTCACTAGAGTGACGGAGATTGAGGGGCGACTTGATAGAAGTTTACAAAATTATGAGTGGCATGGACAGAGTAGATAGTCAGAAGCTTTTCCCAGGGTGGAAGAGTCAATTACTAGGGGACCTAGTTTTAAGGTGAGAGGAGAAAACTATAGAGGAGATGTGCGGGGCAAGTTTTTTATGCAGAGGGTAGTGAGAGTCTGGAAATCGCTGCCAGAGGAGGTGGTGGAAGCAGGTACGATAGTGGTGTTTAAGAGGCAGCTTGACAAATACATGAATAGGATGGGAATAGAGGGATACGGACCCCGGAAGTGCAAAATGTTTTAGTTGATGGGCAATATGATCGGTGCAGACTTGGAGGGCCAAAGGGTCTGTTCCTGTGCTGTACTTTTCTTTGTTCTTTGTTCTTTGAGAAGAGGCACCTGGGAGAAGGTCGAGGTGCCCCATCCCCATCTCACATAACCACAGCAAGCTATCACCCATGGTCAAAGCAATGGAGTATAGGGCTGCGCACATTTCCGACAAAAACTTGGTGTTCTGCTGGACGAAGTTCTCCATGTCATTCGCCATCCTCCTCTTGGAGACCTCCATGCACACACAGGTTCATCAGAGAGCAGGTGGGCGGACTTTTCCTTCTCATGTGCCGTTCTGAGGGCCTCTGTCACGTCTGCTTGATGTTCCCCTGCCTCTCACTGTATCTCCAGCATTTCATGCAGGGCTGATCCCAGAGGCTCGTTATCCAACTGAGATGTCACAGATGTCTGTTCCCCAACAGTCCTCTGAGTGTCGGTGAGCTTGGCTGACCCTGCCTCTTCCTGCTGCAGACATATCTCCTTGCGGTAACCACCAGAATGTGAGACCCTGCATGAACTAGATCTAGTATCCTCCGAGTTGTGTGTCTCTGGGCTGGTGGAAGGTGCAGGTGACTGTTGTTATGGCTTTACAAGTGCACTTTCTTCCTCCTCCCCAATGTCCTTGGTCCTCTGTGGGCTGGAGGTACTCCTGGACAGTGCTGCTTCTTCTGGCTTGCCCCTCTTCCTGCTGGCACCTGTAAGTAGGAGAGGAGAGAGCAAGTGACTGCATGAGTTGCCTCCAGCATGGAGGAACACATGACCCTTAGGTTTTTATGTCGCTATATCATGCATGAGTCCTTACTGGATGGAGGCCACTGTGACATCTCCATCTGCACAAGCTCAATTGGTTCCTCTGCTGCCAGCTTGGCTGCCCACTCCTCGAACTCTGTAAGTTATCACCCATGGTCAAAGCAATGGAGTATAGGGCTGCGCACTTTGGACGGGCCCCCTCCTGTCTTCTCCCTCTCTCTCTCTCCTGTTGTGCTGTAACTTTTCCTGAGCAAAGAGAGAAGATGGGGCTGAGACCAGTTGGGTTTCAGGTATCTTTCTCATGCATCCAGTCTTGCAAATCATCCACTGGATTGTGTGTCATGTGATTGAGGCACTGCAGGTTGTCCACAAGGGTTCTGGGACAGCACCCTCCAGAGTGGTGAGCCCATGCAGATAGAAGGACAAGACTCATAGAGGCATGTCATTAGTGGTGCTTGTTGGTGCCCTCAGCTCTGCAGTGGCCACTCCACCTGTAGTCAAGCTGGACTGCAGTGGGGCTATGAGACATCACCTTATCATGCTAGTAGCTCTTTTATGCATGGGCCACACAGATAGTGCCCTTGCCACTGAGGCCCATGTCCCCTCTACCATTCAGTGAGGTGAGTGTGAGCAGTTGGGGGTTCACTTACCCTGGCGGCACAGATGAGGTCATTCATCCATTTCTGGCACTGCAGGGCAGTCCTCCAGTCGAGGCCGTGGGTACTGACCACCCTGGCGGCTTTCACCCGTGCAGGGTTGGTCACACGGCTCAGCCTCCTCCTTCCATCCCTGGGGTACAGGATGCCCCTCCTGGCCTCCACTGCATTGAGCAGCACATCGAGGGTAGCGTCGCTGAATCTGGGGCTGGAGCTACCTGGGATCGCCGGACCATCTCCTCCTTCCACGGTGGGTTTGTGACAAAGAAGTTGATGTCCGGGTGCCTTTTAAATATGGCGCCTGGATATGATGGTGATGCGCACATCATCCAGCCCTCCCTGTCGTGCAATACATTAGGAAACCCCCGACTGCATGATTAATACATCCCAGCATCATGCGATTTGGTGCGAATTCCCACAGTGGTGGGAAATACTCCTGGTTCCCGTCCACACTATGGGACTTAGGCCCAGATTTGAAAATTCTGGCTTTACTCTTCATTTACAGCATTTGGCCTCTTCCCAACGTTCCTTCTTCTCCTTCCAGATCTCTCTGACTTCTCAGTCATGTGATCTGACATCATTATTACATCAGCTTCTGATGTTAACCATCAATAGCAAGAAATGATGTAGGGTCAGATGATGTAGAATCTGTGTGGGTAGAGTTGAGGAACCGCAAAGGTAAAAAAACCATAATGGGAGTTATGTACAGGCCTCCGAACAGTAGTCAGGATGTGGGGCACAAGATACACCAGGAGATAGAAAAGGTGTGAAAGGAAGGCAAGGTTACAGTGATCATGGGGGATTTCAATATGCAGGTAGACTGGGAAAATCAGGTTGGTAGTGGATCCCAAGAAAAGGAATTCGTGGAATGTCTACGAGATGGCTTTTTGGAGCAGCTTGTGGTGGAGCCCACTAGGGAACAGGCAATTCTAGATTTAGTGATGTGTAATGAGGCAGATTTGATAAGGGAGCTTAAGGTGAAGGAACCCTTAGGAGGAAGTGACCATAATATGATAGAATTTACCCTACAATTTGAGAGGAAAAAGCTGGAATCAGATGTAACGGTATTACAGTTGAATAAAGGCAACTACAGAGGCATGAGGGAGGAGCTGGCCAGAATTAACTGGGAGATGAGCCTAGCAGGAAAGACAGTGGAACAGGAATGGCAGGAGTTTCTGGGAGTAATTTGGGAGACACAGCAAAAATTCATCCCTAGGAAGAAGAAGCATACTAAAGGGAGGACGAGGCAACCATGGCTGACAAGGGAAGTCAGGGACAGCATAAAAGCTAAAGAAAAAGCATACAATGCAGCGAAGAGCAGTGGGAAACCAGGGGATTGGGAAGCCTACAAAGACCAACAGAGGACAACTAAAAAAGAAATAAGGAGGGAAAAGATTAAATATGAGGGTAAACTAGCCAGTAATATAAAAGAAGATTGCAAGAGTATTTTTAGAAATATAAAGGGTAAGAGAGAGGCAAAAGTGGACATTAGGCCGCTGCAAAATGATGCTGGAGAAGTAGTAGTGGGGAACAAAGAAATGGCGGAGGAACTGAATAGGTACTTTGCGTCAGTTTTCACAGTGGAAGACACGAGTGACATCCCCAAAGTTCAAGAGAGTCGGGGGGCAGAGGTGAGTATGGTGGCCATTACCAAGGAGAAGGTGCTAGGAAAACTGAAAGGTCTGAAGGTGGATAAATCACCTGGACCAGATGGATTACACCCCAGAGTTCTGAAGGAGATAGCTGAAGAGATAATGGAGGCGTTAGCGGTGATCTTTCAGGAATCACTCGAGTCAGGGAGGGTCCCAGAGGACTGGAAAATCGCTAATGTAACCCCCCTGTTTAAGAAGGGATTGAGGCAAAAGACGGGAAATTACAGGCCAATTAGCCTGACCTCGGTCGTTGGTAAGATTTTAGAGTCCATTATTAAGGATGAGATTTCAGAATACTTGGAAGTGCATGGTAAAATCGGGCAAAGTCAGCATGGTTTCATCAAGGGGAGGTCATGCCTGACAAATCTGTTAGAATTCTTTGAGGAGGTAATGAGTAGGTTAGACAAAGGAGAGCCAATGGATGTTATCTACTTGGACTTCCAGAAGGCCTTTGACAAGGTGCCGCACAGGAGGCTGCTCAGTAAGATAAGAGCCCATGGTGTTAGAGGCAAGGTACTAGCATGGATAGAAGATTGGCTGTCTGGCAGGAGGCAGAAAGTGGGGATAAGGGGGTCCTTCTCAGGATGGAGGCCGGCGACTAGTGGAGTTCCGCAGGCGTCAGTGTTGGGACCACAACTTTTCACTTTCTACATTAATGATCTAGATGAAGGAACTGAGGGCATCCTGGCTAAGTTTGCAGATGATACAAAGATAGGTGGAGGGACAGGTAGTATTGAGGAGGCAGGGAGGCTGCAGAAGGATTTGGACAGGTTAGGAGTATGGGCAAAGAAGTGGCAGATGGAATACAACGTGGGGAAGTGTAAGGTCATGCACTTTGGTAGGAAGAATAGAGGCATAGACTATTTTCTAAATGGGGAGAGAATTCAGAAATCTGGAGTGCAAAGGGACTTGGGAGTCCTAGTCCAGGATTCTCTTAAGGTTAACTTGCAGTTTGAGTCGGTAGTTAGGAAGGCAAATGCAATGTTGGTATTTATTTTGAGAGGACTAGAATATAAAAGCAAGGCTGTGCTGCTGAGGCTTTATAAGGCTCTGGTCAGACCACATTTAGAATATTGTGAGCAATTTTGGGCCCCGCATCTCAGGAAGGATGCGCTGGCCTTGAAGAGGGTCCAGAGGAAGTTCACGAGAATGATCCCAGGAATGAAAGGCTTAACATATGAGGAACGTTTGAGGACTCTGGGTCTATACTCGATGGAGTTTAGAAGGATGAGGGGGGATCTGTTGAAACTTACAGAATACTGAAAGGCCTGGATAGAGTGCATGTGGGGAAGATGTTTCCATTAGTAGGAGGGACTAGGACCCGAGGGCACAGCCTCAGAGTGAAGGGAAGACCTTTTAGAACAGAGATGAGGAGAAACTTCTTTAGCCAGAGAGTGGTGAATCTATGGAATTCATTGCCACAGAAGGCTGTGAAGGCCAGGTCATTGAGTGTATTTAAGACCGAGATAGATAGGTTCTTGATTGGTAAGGGGATCAAAGGTTACGGGGAGAAGGTGGGAGAATGGGGTTGAGTAACTTATCAGCCATGATTGAATGGCGGAGCAGACTCGATGGGCCGATTGGCCTAATTTCTGCTCCTATGTCTTATGGTCTTATGGTCTTAACCCTTTACTCTACAGACAAGACTCTGGGATGAACTCCCCTGCTATTCTTTTAACATTGTTCATCTGAGAGAGCAGATAGGCTTTGATTTAACATCGCATCAGAAATTTTGAAAAAATATGTCCCCTGGTTGGTGAAGATTCGACATAAAACTAACCTGAAGCTGGTATTAAAAGCATAAATACTGCAATTTTTTTAATGTAAAGAATTTGATGGAAGTGGAATGCTTTACCACAAGTGGCTATTGAAGCTGAATTAATCATGATATTTAGCAGGAATTAGATGAACACTTAAAGAAGAAAAGTAAAAGGTAAAAGCAACGAACTGGAACAGCTGCTGTCTTGAGCTAACACCAGCACAAGCACAGCAAGCTAAAAAAAATCTCTTCCTGAACAAATTTCTCTGAATTATTTGACTAGTACAGGCATGTGTGGATATTCATAAATTCTTCACAACATTGGGACTAATGACTTAGTTTACTTGTAATTTAAAACCTTAATGTTGTGACTTGATTGATCTGGCTTCAATTGTGATAAGGTATTTCATATTTTTCTCTGATTATAGCTCTAATGTTTTAAGTCAGTTATGATCACTATGTCCTTCTATCCTGTTGCACATATTCCATGGCTTTGATATTTTTTCTATCATAGATTACTCAAAATTGGATATTGTAACCCAATTATAGTCCAATTTGCACAGAATTAACATCTTTTTTATTTTTCAAAGTTTTTGTATGTTATATTCACATTCCTATTTGTCCATTTGATGCCTTTTCCAGCTGCAATCTAGCTTATTAAGATTTATTATGTGGATCCAAACACTCTTGCTTCCTCTACTCCATTGAGAATTTTACTAGCCAATGTGCATTTCCAATCTCTTTATTGTAAAATATACAACTGCACATTATTCTAGGTTGAATTACATTTGACACATATCTATCGATTGCCTAAACCTGCATATGTTCTCATGTAATCTCTTGCATTTTTCTTCACAGTTTTCATGCCTTATAACTTGGGACTGTCAGCAAATATTGATATCATTCCCTCTTTGTCCATCTCCAAATTAATAATACTTATAGAGATTCAAAGATATCCCAATGCATCTTCCTGCTGCTTGCCACTCAAACTCTTGTCAATCCAAGGATAATACATTCATGGTTACTCTCTGTTTTCTGTTCTTCAGCCATGATCTGCCATGCTCTATTCAGTGCAATGAAATTTATGGGAAGGGTTCTTAAACAGACATTAGGCTCCTCATTACCATTTAAAGGAATGCATACTCTGTTTAAGGCAGCTGCCAGGGCTGACTGTTACCTGGGCAAAAGTGGCATAACTTCTTTCCACAGCTGTTAAATGGCATGGAATACATAATGATAGCATAAAAAGTACTTCTGAAAAAATGGCATGGGTACAAAATATGCATGCATAAAAAGTGAAAAAATGCTGAAAAGTGAATGAAAGTATCTAAGTTGATATTTTTGAGAAGAAAGTCCAAATTCAAAATCTGAAGTGATTTCCTTGGAATAAAAGTATGAAAAGAAATAACCAGCAACTGATGAAAAGTTGAGGCTCGAATTGTTCAGATCTACTATTGATGGGCTGTCATAAACTGAACAGATCTGCTCTGTTTAAAGAGGGAGAGTTACATTGTTAATTGACGTGTTTGCATATCAAAGCAAATGGAAAATTACTTAAATTAAATATGCAGGGGACAGATTGTACCAAATCTTTTGAATTGCTGCCTTTCAAGTAACTTTCATATCCCATATGAAAGATCACACATTTGTTTAATTAAAAATTACAGGTAAGTTTATGAATGTAGGAAGTTAGAATCTTACCTGCATTACAAGCAATTATGAGCTAGTATGTATGTCAGCATTGCATAAGCACATTGAAATCGTTAAAGAATAATTCCATCATAAAATTAAACAAAATTTTATCCAATAAATTGTTGACATACAAGAGAAGAGTGACTGCAGAGGGTTCCTCTGACCCAGTGATAGGTCAACTGATTTGGGAACAGTTGATCTCCAGTAAACACATCACATTAAGCTCAGTTTTATATAGACTATATTGGCAACATATAGTGTTCTCCTTAGAAGGGCACATCTAGCAGGAAGTAGCCAAGAAGATTAACAGAATGCTTTATTGCATGCCCAGTGTTCAACAACCTCTTGCAATACGTCACTCTTTGTGTGTGAAAGGAACTGCTTGAGCTCCAAGTTGCTTTGTGACATAGTTATTGCTCAAAGCCCTCCCAGCAAAAGTGTTCCTAAAAGATTTACAGCAATGCCAAAAATAACTTGTATTATTGATAGTGTTTAGATCCTTGTTTTGAGTGAGTGTTGAACAGAGATTTGCTTGCTGTCTGATCCTTGCTATTTTATAAAGTTGATATTTTCAGCACTGTTGCAACAATTTTAAGTTTTGAAGGCATGTGCCTAATTGTTAGGAGCCAATAGCATTAATTTCATAACAATGGCCTATTTATGTTATTCCCAATACAGAATGGGAAACTTAAAATAACCCCACAATAATTGTTTGAAAAGAATAATTTTCTTTCGATAAAAATGGAAATAGATTAGTCACAGAATGACACAACAGTCAATGGTACTTATAAAAAGTTTGTAAATACATTATTTCACACATGGCAGAAGTGTGTCAGTTAAATGTATGAAAATAACTCATCTTCTATCATTCCATTTCTCAGTCACAAGTTAGTGAAAAAGCCATTAATATCCATAGGAAGGCTATTTAAAGTATAAGAGAGGGAACAATCCGTTGATGGAGGTTCAATATTCACCATCCTTCACTGATCACCCAATGTGCCAAAATATGTTTTAAAAATAGCAACCAGACATTTATTGGCTATCAAGCAAATAATAGTCTTTCGTATGAAAATGTTATTCATTGCGTAATTAAAGCCATTTTGTTCATTATCAAAAAGGCTTCCTTAAAATCAAAACAGTATTGAAATCTCATGCTGCTGTTGTCAGAATTTCCATTCTTTGCTAAACACCAAAAACATTAATACTCCACTCTGCTCATGGTCAGTAACATTAAATCAAAACCTGGTTAGAGCTCGTGATCAGATAAAGCCATTGTCTGGGTCTTCCGGTAATACTAACTCACATTCATCAGCTCAATCTCCAGTTAATTGGAGTCACTAACCATCTTCGACAAGCCTGTTTCTAGTCCAATTTGCAAGATTACAAGATACTAATAGATGGAAAAAAACACCCAGTCCATCTCAATTCATCAGTCCAGAGCACCCTCACTACTGTATCTGGTTGTTTCTTAAATGATCTGAGTTTTTACTTCTACCACTCTGGAAGTCAATTTCCAGTTCTAAAGTTACCTCATACTAGTTTCAACCTGAGAGTCTTTGTCCTACATCCACTATTTAAATTAAAATAGTATTCTGCAGTTTTGTTTCTTGCATCATTTACTATCTTATAATCATTCAGAAACTACCTTTCCAAGCTTATACAGTCATATGATCCTAAGAAAATTTGGTCATGGGTCGAGGGTGACCTTGTCCAGTAGTGCAGCATGGATAACCATAGTTTATTACTGATTCCTTAATTGTCTTAGGGAATTTTTCTTTTGATTCCATTAGGTTTTTTTTTAATTGGCCTGGTTATCTCCCCTCTGTTTATATTTCCCTGTAGTTTCCATTACTAATAGTTAAGGTGAATGATATTTAAGGTTGCACTATTTAACTGACAGATGGCTATGAGTAGCCTGATGGTCTTTATTTCACCTATTTTTACAGCCATTCTGGCAGAAATTTTTGAAGGTTCAAAAGGGTTAATTGACAGTTGGCATCTTTATTCAGTCACTTAAGGAATAAGGTCAGGTAGTCTTTCCATGCATGCCTCTGATTAAATGGTGCTGCACACAAAGGCAACTCAGCAACCTTTTTCTCAGGCTCTTCCACTCTTTAGTGCTTAAAATGGATAACTTCAGTTTCTCTTCCACACCTGCTCCATCCTTCGCCTATACACTCAACTCTCCTTAAGGTTCCTCCACCAGCCCGCCATCCTGCTATGCCAAATTACATCCCAAACACTAATTTATATAACCATGAACCCTGAGATTCCAAGAAAAACTTATGCTCATGATTCAGCTGATTAGTTCCAGAGACCCTGGTAAAATGTGAAAGTTCGCATTTAAAGTTTTCGTTAATTAAGTATGAGCAGCTTCACAATAAAGTAGGTCTTATTTCAAGTACTGATGGTTATCTAGAATAATTCAAAGAGTAAAATAGAAGCACTGTTAAAAGCACATAAAAAAGCTCGTAGCTTATGTCAATGTAACTGGGGAACCAATGACCCTGTAGACAGTATAAGGTTGCTTGAATAACCCAATCCAAATGAAACTAAAGGAGAATGTTTTGAGCCAAAAAGGTTACAGGGGAAGTATTTGAGTAATATATTACTTAATATTTCCTTGTAGAAAATAAATCCTACCTATCCTGCTATACATAAATATTTGTAATGTTCCAGACGTTTTACCTCACAATGCTGACAGTTTTTAAAAATTCATTTATAGGATGTGGGCATCGCTGGCTAGGTCAGCATTTATTGCCCATCCCTGGTTGCCCTTGAGAAGGTGGTGGTCAGCTGCCTCCTTAAACCGCTGTAGTCCATCTGGTGTAGGTACACCCACGGTGCTGTTAGGAAGCGAGTTCCAGGATTTTGACCCAACCACAGTGAAGGAACGGCGATATACTTCCAAGTCAGGATGGTGTTTGGCTTGGAGCGGAACTTCCAGGTGGTGGTGTTCCCATGTACCTGCTGCCCTTGGCCTTCTAGATGGCAGCAGATTGTGGGATTCGAAGGAGCTGTCTAAGGAGCCTTGGTGAGTTGCTGCAGTGCATCTTGTAGATGGTGCACACTGCTGTCACTGTGCATCGGTGATGGAGGGAGTGACTGGCACCCCATCCACAAACAATAAAGTGGGCTGCTTTGTCCTGGACAGTGTAAAGCTTCTTGAATGTTATTGGAGCTTCACTCACCCAGGCAAATGAGGAGTATTCCATCACACTTACAGCACTTTGTGCCTTGTAGATGGCAGACAGCCTTTGGGAAGTCAGGAGATGAGTTACTCACCACAGAATTCCCAGACTCTGACCTACTCTTGCACCCACAGTATTTATATGGCTAGTCCAGTTCTGTTTCTGGTCAGGATGTTGATAGTGAGGGATTCAGCGATGGTAATGCCATTGAATGTCAAGGGGCGATGGTTAGATTCTCTCTTGTTGGAGATGGTCATTACCTGGCACTTGTGTGACACGAGTGTTACTTGCCACTTATCAGCCCAAGCCTGGATATTGTCCAGTTCTTGGTGCATTTGGACATGGACTGCTTCAGTATCTGAGGAGCCACAAATGGTGAACATTGTGCAATCATCAGTGAACATCCCCACTTCTGACCTTATGATGGAAAGAAGGTCATTGATGAAGCAGCTGAAGATGTTTGGGTCTAGGATACTACCCTGAGGAACTCCTGCAGCGATGTCCTGGAGCTGAGATGATTGACCTCCAACAACCACAACCATCTTCCTTTGTGCTAAGTATGACTCCAACCAGTGGAGAGTTTTCCCCCGATTCCCATTTATTCCAGTTTTGCTAGGGCTCCTTGATGCCACACTCAGTCAAATGCTGCCTTGATGTCAAGGGCTGTCACACTCACCTCACCTCTGGAATTCAGCTCTTTTGTCCATGTTTGAACCAAGGCTGCAATGAGGTCAGGAGCTGAGTGGCCCTGGCAGAACCCCAGACTGAGCATTAGTGCACAGGTTATTGCTTAGCAATTGCCGCTTGATAGCAATGTTGATGACTTCACTTTACTGTTGATCGAGAGTAGACTGATAGGGCGGTAATTGGCTTAGTTGGATTTGTCCTGCTTTTTGTGTACAGGACATACCTGAGCAATTTTCCACATTGCCAGGTAGATGCCAGTGTTGTGTCTGTATTGGAACAGCTTGGCTCAGGGTGTGGCAAGTTCTGGAGCGCAAGTCTTCAGTACTATTGCCGAAATGTTGTCAGGGCTCATAACTTTTGCCTTATGCAGTGCCTTTAGCTGTTTCTTGATATCACGTGGAGTGAATCGAATCAGCTGAAGACTGGCATCTGTGATACTGGGTATGTCTGGAGGTGGCCAAGATGGGTCATCCACTTGGCACCTCTGGAAGGTTGTTGCAAATGCTTTGGCCTTATCTTTTGCCACAGTGGAGTGTTCAAGAGCAATGCAATCTTGTGGTCACCATCCTTTGAAGAAACTGAAGCCATGACTGTCTATGCTAGACTACTTTCCCTGAAGAAATGCATTCAGATGCCCTACTTTCCTCAGCACCTAAACACAAAACAAGATGTGACATCTCATAAAGCACCATAGTTAAATGTTCTCCCAATACACAAAACATTCAGCTTACTCACTTTTTGCCAATTACAGTGAACAAATTTGCTTTGTGTAGAATAAATGATGTTGTAAATCACTGGTTGGATTAAAAAAAAAAATTGCCTGGCAGAAGTCTCTAATATTCTTAGAAATATTTGCTATTTTAACCAACTTATACACTAGCGGGTAACATCAGTCTAGACTCTCACTTCAGGGCTGGTTGCAACTTTGAACAAAAATTGGTGGTGTAGGGGATTATGGCAGGTGACAAACTGTCCACTGCTTAGAGTGTGAGGTCTAGGAGATTTTAACTCCTGGGCTCCATTTACATCTGATTCTGGTCCCACATGAAGCTAGCAGGAATGAGGTCACAATTGGCAAGCAGGAATCCAAATGGTGGGAGCTCAGGCTACCATTAGATGAGAAGATAGCATAGTGGTAATATCAATGGACTAGTAATCCAGAGGCTAATGCTTTGGGGACATAGGTTCAAATCCCACCACAGCAGCTGGTGGAATTTCAATCCAATTTTTAAAAAAATGTGGAATTGAAATCTAATCAGTAATGGTGACTATGACAGCTCTCATTGATTGCCTTTAAAAAGGCAAGTGATTCATCAATGTCCTTTAGGGAAGGAAATCTTCCTTGCCTGGTCTGGCCTACATGTGACTCCTGACCCACAGCAATGTGGTTGGCTCTTAATTACCCTCTGAAATGGCCCAGCAAGCCACTCAGTTCAAGGGCAATTAGGGATGGGCAACAAATGCTGGCCTTGTCAGCAGTGTCCACATCCCTTGGAAAAAAAAAAGGGACCCCAACAAGCTAGGTAGGGAAAGTGGAGGAAAAGAAAATCAGTGTTCATGATTGGGTGGAGGGTAAACCCAGAGCGCAGAAGGGCCAAAGTAAGTGGGACCAGTATTCCTGGAATTTGAGGAACTTTCATATTTTATTCATTTTTTTTAAAAGACAATTTACCTGGGCCTGGGTTCTTGCTGCCAGCGTTTGTTTGTTGGCCCAGAAACCATGCAGGTACGCAATTAAAATAACATGCTTGCCTGGATGGTGACACGTCCATTTAAGCTAGGCTCCTGCTCCCCTGGGTCTGGTAGCCTTTCCATGTCCATGAAGATAGGCAAGTAACAAGGGGAGGAGGAGCTGTGTGGGAAACATGGCAGATACTCCCCTTACACTGTTCATGTTTGATAGAAGAGGTTAAAACTTAGAGCTCAACAGTGGCATCAACAACTTTGGTATCATGTGACATAATATATGGCAAACATTTTAAGGGATATACTGGTGAATCGCCAGATCACTACAAGTACCTGAATCTTTCAGCATGCTGTGGTCCAATTGATTGCTCTCCAAGAAGAACATTGTGTTTCGCTCAGACAAAAATTCAGGTATTACCTGAAGAAAATGCACATAGTTTGAATGATATAATGCTTCCTGCAGAAATCTGAAGTGAATCAGTAATTTGAGTCAAGGGTAATTGTCTCTTTTGCATCCGCTGATGAGACAAAGTATGGCTGCTATTTTTTTGCCGCTCAGGACAAACACCTTTCATTTTGAACTGATGTAATTGTCAGTGGCTTCTGCCCATAAACTCTGTTTCCTGGAAGAAAAAGAAAAATAATTCAGCAAAAGAAAACAGAGGGATTAAGCCATCAGTCAACACAAAGGAAAAGATATAGTAATGCAGATCAACAACACTGAACGTACACTCATTATCTTCGTCCTTTATCACAGCAAACCAGACTCAAAACTTCCGATGCCAATAATACGGAATCAAAATTAATGAATCATACTTTATAGGTAGTCAATGACCATATTTGTGATAATACTTTGGCATTAAAAAGATTATGTTCACAATGAAATTCTATCCTGCTGTGGACATGTTTTCATGCAGGGCAGATGCCTGCGGTGAAACTTTTGTTTAGTCAATGATACCTAGAGACTTTGGAATTGCCAAAATGATTCAAATTCTTTTTGATTTCCTGGCTGTGCTATGGTACAATGATCTGCTCTTTCAAAAATGCATTTATTACCTGAATGAAGTACACAGAAATGGAATGATCTCCTGCAGAAGTTGGAATTGAATCAATGGGCAGAATTGTCCCAGATTTGCACTAAGTGCAGTAGCGGACAGCTAAAACAACATTTTACCCACCGGCTGTGATGACGGGTTTTCACGCTGTATCACCCCAAACCTGCTACATTATTTATGCATTCCTGGGAAACACGCCGTTTTGATGGCGGCCGGGATCTCTTCACCCGCCCGCCATCACCTTGTCGCTTCATCACACCGGGCGCCATATTTTAACTCCAGTCAAGCGCACACATCTCAGTGCTTCCAGGCCACGACTACTGCAGGGAATATGTCAACAAAAGGCAAGAAGACGGCAGGCCCCAGGTTTAGCGATGCATCACTGGAACACCTTTTGGATGCCATGGAGGCACTCCGCGATGTCCTCTACCCCCGCTCTGGCCGCAGGATGGGCAGCAGCATTACCTACCAGGCTTGGGAGGTGGCGGCAGCAGTAGTCAGCTCCAATGCCCTGCAAAAGAGGACAGCCACCCAGTGCCACTACAGGATGAATGGCCTCATCCGTTCCGCCAGGGTAACTCACTCTTCTCATCGCTCTCAACTCTCATACTCACAAACCCATCACACATCCACAGGGATCTCACACCTCAAGGGACAACACCACTAACTCTTACACACACCCTCACATCTCCATCAGGCCCATATCCTCTTCAGCAATCCTCATTACTGTCCATGGCTCTGCTCACCACACACACATTCCATGCAGTGCCATGTGTCCTGTTCACACTCTCTCCATCTGTCTTCATGCAGGAGAAGCCTGCTCACATCAGCGGGTAGAGGTCCCAGACCAGGGGTGGAGTGGCCCACATTAGGCCCCTCACTCACTTTGAGGAGCGTGCCATCATTCTGACTGGTGAGAATGTGGACCCTGCCTGCGGCGATGGTGAAGTCAGGGGCAAGTCAGGGGCAATCACCCACCTGAGGATCCTGCACCACATCATCCCTCCCTCAACGCAACTGTGAGTGCTCTTGACTCTGCTGCCATGCACTACTTATCTCTACTTTGGTTCACAGGGAGCTCTACCAAGGGACCAACACCCTCAGCCAGCCAGTCCCTCAGTGTCATGAAGAGCTATTAATGTCTATAATGTTATTGGAAATTATTTTTAAATTGGAATTGTAGTCGGGTCCGGGTCTATGTGTGTGTCTTAACGTATCTAAATTGGATTAAAGCCAGCTAATCCAATTAGCTGAATAGTAGTAGGTTTGAGATGTTAATTAGGTAAATGCAAGGAAATTAAAAGGTAAAGTATAAATTTGCATTTGTTGAATAAACCATTCAAAAGAATGGATAAAATCTTGCATCTAGCTGGGAGGTGCCAAGCAATGTGTTTCTATAGGTAAGTTAGGAGAGGTAAAATTAAAACAACTAGTAATACAATGGAAAATTTACATTCGAAGGGGAAACTAGGTATAAACAGAAAGGAGTTTGTGTGTGTGCAGGTCAGAGGCATTTAAGATCTAACCAGCCTGTAAGCCTACAACTGTGTCTGCAAAGGAAGGAAATTGAAAGGAACCTCATTTTGAATTTGTAAGGTCAAATGTGCTTTGCCTGGTGTCTGTTTGAAGTCTATGGGTTATTGTTACCTTGGTGAAGATTTACCTCGGAGTGATTAATTTGAGGACTTGTTTAAAAGTTATTATGGTAGTAATTTGTAGACATGTGTATGTGTTTAATTTGTTGTTAAATTAATATATGTTTAATTTAGTTTTATATAAAAATCTTTTAGAGGCTCAGTGGTCTTATTCCTGAATTCAGAGCTGCATCTCAAACATACCAATTAAAAATATAGGTTATGACAGTTGTTCAAGTTTCCTCTGGGATTTAAACAGCCCAGCCTTTACCAACTGCTGCGTCATAACACTGAGCTCCATCCACGTCCTCATCTGCAGCCAAGAGGACCCCTCCTCCAGTGAAGAGGTAGAAATAAACAGCCTGGATGACCCATCACCACACAGGGAAAAGTGTGTGTAGCAGGACCTTTCAAAGCCTCATGCAAGCACTCTCCCATGCACACAGATCCTTCACATATCACACTCATCTCAATGTCCTGAGCATTTTGAATGCTGCTTGCTGGGGTTCACTTTCAGTTGTCCATCTGAGCTGACCTGCATCTCCTCCTGCCCACCCAACATTTCCATGCAGCACCTGATCTCACCTACCACAACTCTCATTTCACTTTTGATTTGGACAGCATGGTGCTAATTCGGTTTAATTTTCACTCCCCATCACATTTGACCACCGCCACCCGCCCCAGCATCAGATTCCACCTCCTCTCCGTTACCTACCAGCCCCAACCCTTTTCCTTCACGGATGTGCAGGTGAACATGCATGTTCCCTTCCTTACCGAAAAATACCACCCCCATCCACATTCACCCCCCACCCTCCCCGACCTCATCCTGCCCAATTCCAGCGTCGGTGTCTGCCTCCCAGGTCCCCACCAACCACCCTTGCCATTCCTTTTATTGTTACCATCGAACCCTCACCCTCCCACCCTACCATTCCACTTTGCCCTCGGTCATTCTCACCCTTTCTCCAAACCATGCCCACCCTCAGGAGGCAGATTTGGACCTATCCGACCCCTCCCATGCACATTCACCTGCGCATCCCCCCTTAACACCCCTTCCCCCACTTCGCACCCCTTACTCCCAGAACCCCTCTCCTCACCAGTTCTCCCACACCCCCGCTTCAACCTCCCCCTTCTTGCCTCCTTCCTCCACCCTTACCTCTTCCACCGTGCTTAGTCCCTGTCCCCTCCTGACTCCTTCCTCCAGCTTTATCTCTTCCTACAGCCTCATTTCTTCTACCATCCTTACTCCTATCTCCTTCCTGACTCCTTCCTGCACTCTTACTTTTTCCACTACCCTTATTCCCTCTGCTCTCTGCACCCCTTTCTATCCCTAGACACCATCCCCTCTCTGCGCCCCTTCCTCCCCCAGGACACCCTCCTCTCTCCATACCCCTTCCACCCTCCAGACACACTCCCCTCTCCGCAACCCCTTTCTCCTGGACACCCTCCCCTCTCTGCACTCCTTCTCTTGCAACTTCCACCCCCCTTACACCTACCTCCTCAGTTGCCGTCTTCTCTTCAATTACCCCCTTCTCCCCTGTTCTCCTCCCCCTCAAACCTCCCCCTGACACCTTCATTCCCCCTCCTGCCAACCTCACTTCATCCTGAACCTTCATTCCCCCCTCCCAACCTTACCACCACCCCCCAACATCTCTTCCTCTCCCAGCTGATCCTAGCCTTTCCTCTCCCACTTCATCGACCATCATCTGTTGTGAGCATCAAGGGTGACTATCCAACTTCCGTGCGCTGCTTCGCAGCAGAGCCATGACCATGAGAATCCACCCAGCATGCCATGGACGTTCCTTCAGTGTGTCATTGGTGTCGGGCCCCAGCATCTTCTGCTCCTCGGATTTCCACAATGTGAGCAAAGCCCTGGCGGGTAAGTCCCAACTTCTGCATGTCACAGTTGTCAGGATGCGTTCTACACCAGCTTGTTTTCCCACAGATGTGGGTGAATGATCCAGCGGTGGGGGGCGATTCTGGTGGGCAGGCCTAATGATGATATGCTGATGTATTACAATGAGGTTCCTGTTTTCCGATGGCAGAGAATGTGGCCCACCATCAGCGGACGATTGCAAACTGGTTTCATGCTGTTGTGAAACTCATCCCGCCATATTGTCTGCTCATGCCACCAAACACACCCGACGTCGCGTAGGCACGGAAAATCCAGGCCAATAAGCAAAACTCAAGGGTAATTGTCTCTTTTGCCTCCTCTGATGAGGCACAGCAATGGCTGTTGCTTGCTACTTAGAACAAACGTTTTACATAGCTCAGAAACTGTGGCCTGAATTTTTTGAATGGCGGGATTTCCCTTCCCACCATCCAAAGAGTCAGCAGGGAGTACACTTCAGCCAACTCCAAGTGCCCCGTAGCCATTTCACGCTCGAATGGGTGTCAATTGGCTGGTGGTGGGACTTCCGCCCCACATTCGGGAGGAAGTCTCGCCTTAGAGAGGTGCCGGCCAATCTGTTTCGCCAGCTGCTCTCCTGCGACGTAGAGCTGCAGTGCACTGAAGAGGAGTTTCAAAAAGATGCCAGAGCCTAAGTCCCAGCACCAGAGGACAAGGTAAGTTTAAGGGCAGCAAATGCATTCTCCATGTCAACACCTCTGCCAATCCGAGTCCACTTGTCAACCAATCAGCACTCTCTACTCATGCAGCAGAAATTGTTGTTCTCTTTACAATTGGTATTCTTGCAAATCTGTCCTGCTGAGTGCAAGATGCAAAGCTTTGACAGCATGTCTCCTTTTTCAGTGACTTTTTTTTCTCTCCATTAAAGTGAATGGTAAGGTGAGTATAGAGTCTGAAAACCTAGCTTATTTTTAAACAGCATAGTTGCTGGGGTACAATAATGCACTGTTTTACTTTTTGGAAATTTGAAAAGGATAAATGGAAGGAAAGAACTTGCATTTCTACAGTGCTTTTTATCACCTCCAGACTTCCCAAAGTGCTTTGCAGTCAAGACATTCCATTTTGAAGTGTAGCCACTGTAGTAATGTAGGGAAAGGCAGCAGCACACAGCAAGATCCCCCAAACAATAATGTGATCAGATAATCTATTTTTAGTGATGTTGATTGAAAGTATTGGTCTGGACACTAGAAGAACATCCCTGCTTATTGATGTGTGTCATGAGATATTTAACATCCATCCTGAAAGGGCACACAGAGTCTTGTTTTAATGTCTCACCTGAAAGACAGCATCTCTGATAGTGTAGCACTCCCTCAGTATTACACTGGAGTTTCAGCTTGGATTCAAGTCTCTGGAGTGGGGTTTGAACCCATGACTTTCTGACTCAGACGTAGGAATGTCACCCACTGAACCACAGCTGAGCATCTTTTTGAAGTTGGTAATAACTGAAAGAAAATCAACAGTCAGCCTGTATATGTCTGGCACACCTCTGAGTGGCCAATGTTAAAACAAAACTGCTGCAGACCTGGAAATATGTAATCAGACTGCCTTTTCAGTCAGTCAGAGTGTGCTGTGTGGATATGAAAATGCCAAACTAATGGGATATGAAGAGAGCGCATGAATGACACAACATTGTGCTTCTATGAACAATCCCAGAATTAAAGAGGAATTAATGTTAGATAACAGCAAAATTCAGTTAATTGCCAAAAATATATGTGGATTTGGATGTATTACTTACAAAGGTCAATGGTAGAGTTAGAAAAATGTTTTAACTTACAGGGTTTTATCAGAGCTGATCCTTAAAATTTATGTTCAAATTAATTTTGGAATATCCGTTTTCACAACTGCTGTAGCAGAACCTCTGTCATTCTATATCAACACTCTCTTCTAAAGCATTTGCTGAAGTCAGGGTTTCAGCGAGGCCAGCAATAATCAAGAATACTGTAATTAGTTCATAAACAGAGATTTTTGCATTTAAAATAAAATTATTTTAAAATACCCAATGAAGGCTTAAAAATATGGTTAGTTTCTGAAACTGAACTTGAAATAGAGGAACCAAAAAGCATCCACTATGAAATGAAACAATGACACTCACTCCACAGATGGCTCATGTAAGGCAGTGAATCACTGAGCCACGTAGCTCAAGAACATTCAATGCTGGCCTTTGCTGAGTTAGCTAATTTTAGCCAGGACAGGATTATCAACGGTAGGAGCCGAATAGCCGAGCTCAATATCTAGATGCACAGCCCTGGTAGGAATGGGAACTGTGGCTAATTTTCCCTTCCCTAACTCAGATTCCTTGGGTTTAGGATGGTTGGAGAATTAGGTCCGCAGCATCAGGAGCTGACCTGCCATTCCTAATTGGACAGTGGGCTTGCAGGCAGCCAATAAGGGACCACCTCTAGTAAACTTATGAAGCCAGTCCCACTGCTGGAAAGTGTGGGCTCGGAACCTGCTTTTCGCCCAGACATCGGGGTTCCAAAGCCCAGAGTAAAGCTTAGGCCAATGTCTCTTGATTATTAGTCCAGGCCTCTGGACTGTAGTCCAGTTACATAGGGGACTGAATTATATCAAGGCAGCAGAGATGGGTTTGAAGGTCACAACACAAGGTCCTTGAAGTGTTTCTGGCACCAGAACCAGGTCCTGCTCACCATGCTGTGGCTGCTGATCTCCCTGGAGATCTCAAGCATGCCTCCCTTATTTTCCTGGCAGGCCTCCTCCTTTCGCTCTCAGGAAACAAAACCTGGCACCTGGTTAACACCACCTCTATCATCCCTTCCAAGTCATTGGAGAACCTTAGGGCTGCTCTGGCATGGCTGACTGACACTTTTTTTTATTCATTCATGGGATGTGGGCGTCACTGGCTAGGCCAGCATTTATTGCCTATTCCTAATTGCCCTTGAAAAGGTGGTGGTGAGCTGCCTTCTTGAACTGCTGCAGTCCATATGGTGTAGTTACACCCACAGTACGTTAAGGATGGAGTTCCAGGACTTTGACCCAGTGACAGTCAGGATGGCGAGTGTCTTGGAGAGGAACTTCCAGGTGGTCGTGTTCCCATGTATCTGCTGCCCTTGTCCTTCTAGATGGTAGCGGCCGTGAGTTTGGAAGGTGCTGTCTGAGGAGCCTTGGTGAGTTGCTGCAGTGCATCTTGTAGATGGTACACACAATTGCCATTGTGCATCGGTGGCGGAGGGAGTGAATGTTTGTGGATTAGGTGCCAATCAAGCGGGCTGCTTTGTTCTGGATGGTGTCAAGTTTCTTGAGTGTTGCTGGAGCTGCACTCACCCAGGCAAGTAGAGAGTATTCCTTCACACTCCTGACTGTGCCTTGTAGATGATGGATAGGCTTTGGGGAGTCAGCAGGTGAGTTACTCATCAAATGATTCCCAGTTGCTTACCTGCTCTTGTAGCCACATTATTTATATGGCTAGTCCAGTTCAGTTTCTGGTCAATAGTAACCCCCAGGATTTTGATAGTTTTCTGGTGTACTGTCCACTCAGTGCTGCTTCTCTCCACCTGCATCCACTTATAATATTAACAACTGACATTTAAAAAGGACTCAGCACTTCCAGGCCATGTCTCATACTCATACCTGCCGCTCTTCATTAGATGGGTGCCATGGAGGCGATCCATTAATTGGGTGCCTACCACAAAATAGTGCTGATTGGTGCACTCCAACTTCCAGCGAGGTCGGATACAGGAAATGTTTCCGATGTTGGCATACTGCCAAGATTAGCACAATCCAGCCCAACTAGTTTGGATTAGTAGTCCAGTAGCATAACCACCATGCTACCATTCCCTAAATTACAACAGTGACTGCACTTCAAAACTACTTTATTGGTTGTAAAGCATTCTCGGACATCCTGAGGTAATGAAAGGCACTATAAATACAATTCTTTCTTTTCTCACCCGTTTTTATTATCTATTGTGGGGATGGGAGTAGGAGGTGGCAGGTTTCCAGTACCCTCTGTCGTGGTGGATAATTGAAGTTCTGATATAGTTCAGTTGTATTCCCTCTGCTTCATGATCAATTGTACAGACTAACAATAGTCTGTTAGGTATTTGTATTGACAACTATAATCCTTAAAAACAAAAAACTACTGCGGATGCTGGCAATCCAAAACAAAAACAGAATTACCTGGAAAAACTCAGCAGGTCTGGCAGCATCGGTGGAGAAGAAAAGAGTCGACGTTTCGGGTCCACATGACCCTTCAACAGAACTATAATCCTTCTCTGTTATTATAAATTTTAGTTAAAAAATTAGGGAAAACTTTGTGAAACTGACTTTAGTTTCCAATCATTGAAAAGTTACTGAGAGGTTGTATGCTTGGTGAATTTTGCAACAGTGAGGAGATTAAGCTGCTGTTCTACACCTCCCGTGAAAAGCAACATTTCTAGGAGCGATGAATATACATCATCTTCTCATTCACAATTGCTTTTCACATATGGTGCATCTAACACTAAAATATTTTGTCTGTAAAGGGACTACATTAGTGAACACAAGTACACCAGAAACTTGGGCAGTAGATAATTACAAGTATTTGCTATCATGCATTTATTCACATGAATAGAGCAAAAGTTGTTCAACCCATAAAATATTATCAATATAAAAATCTTCAGTTTTACAGTCTGCATTTCCGTTTTGATGATCATGAATTTGTGAAGATTAATTACAAGGTAGTAATGTAATGAACGGGATCAGATAACATCACAAACCGTGAGAGTGAAGTTTGATCTATTTGTGATTATCTTAACCTCATGATTAGATTTAATTTGCAGACATATTCTATGTCATTAGTCACCAGCTGTCTCTTTGCCATGATGCTGTCATGTTCAAGTTAAAAATACCTTTCAGTCACTGTACTGAAAGATTGGCAGAAGCTTTTTAATATAAAAAAATTGTTGGATCCTGTGTCGCTCTTAAATTTTTACTCTGTCACGGGACGTGGGCGTCACGGACGAGGCCAGCATTATTATTGCCCATATATAATTGCCCTTGAGAAGGTGGTGCTCAGCCACCTTCTTGAATCGTTGCAATCCATGTGGTGTAGATACACTCACAGTGCTGTTAGGGAGGGAGTTCCAGGAAGTGCGGAACAAAGGAAGTGATTATCAGTGTGTCAAGAGTTTTGGGCAGTGGGGGTAGCGTGATGGTTGCTGTGCAGTCAGGCTGATTTCCAAAGGCGAGTAAAATAAAGAAAAAGAAAATTAAACCCAGAAGGGGAGCATGGTAGCGGTGAAAGTGGGTATGGCATAGATCCTTTAATCAAATCCAAGGTTTGCAGAGTCCAAGAGGTCTCTACATAGCTGTACAGTAATTATAGATGCACCTTTGGGTTGCTAAATCCTTTACCATTTTGCTCATCAGCACATATGAGAAAGCAGTCACGTTAGACTTTACAACACTAAAACAACAACATCATCAACAATTTTACTCTCAGTTTGACTTTGGGTGGAAAGGTCATGTTTGTTCTTGGAAATTTTTCATTTTTCTACAAAGTGATTAGGAAGAAATGGATGTTAGGGAAAAATGTTTTGTATATATGACTTTTTTTTATTCATTCATGGGATGTGGGCTTCGTGGCTGAGTCTCATTGATTCCAGTTTTGCTAGGGCTTCTTGATGCCACATTTGGTCAAATGTGGCCTTGGTGTCAAGGGCAGCCACTCTCACCTCACCTCGGGAGTTCAGCTCTTTTGTCCATGTTTGAACCAAGGCTGTAATGAGGTCAGGAGCTGAGTGGCCCTGGCGGAACCCAAACTAAGTGTCAGTGGGCAGGTTATTGCTAAGAAAGTGCTGCTTAATAGCACTGTTGATGATTCCTTCCATTTCTTTACTGATGATCGAGAGTAGACTGATGGGGCGGTAATTGGCAGGATAGGTTGGTACTGCTTATTGTGCACAGGACATACCTGGGCAATTTTTCACATAGCTGGGTAGATGCTAGTTTTGGAGCTATATTGGAACAGTTTGGCTAGGGGTGCGGCAAGTTCTGGAACACAGGTCTTCAGTACTATTGCTGGAATATTGTCAGGGCCCATAGCCTTTGCACTATCTAGTACCTTCAGCCGTTTCTTGATATCACGTGGAGTGAATGAATTGGCTGAAGACTGGCATCTGTGATGCTGGGGACCTCCAGAGGAGGCCGAGCTGAATCACCCACTTGGCACTTCTGGCTGAAGATTGTAGCGAATGCTTCAACCTTATCTTTTGCACTGATGTGCTGGGCTCCTCCATCATTGAGGATGGGGATATTTGTGGAGCCTCCTCCTCCAGTGGGTTGTTTAATTGTCCACCACAATTCACAACTGGACATGGAAGGACTGCAGAGCTTAGATCTGATCCGTTGGTTGTGGAATCACTTAGCTCTGTCTATCACTTGCTGCTTATACCCAGTCTTGAGTCGCTAGATCTATTCGAAATCTCCCCCATTTAGCATGGTGGTAGTGCCACACAACACAATGGAGGGTATCCTCAATGTGAAGGTGAGACTTTGTCTCCAAAACGACTGTGCAGTGGTCACTCCTACCGATACTGTCTTGGACAGATGCATCTGCAGCAGACGGGTTGGTGAGGATGAGTGTGTTTTTCTCTCTTGTTGGTTCCCTCACCACATACCACAGACCCAGTCTAGCAGCTGTGTCTTTTAGGACTCGGCCAGCTCAGTCAGTAGTGGTGCTGCCAAGTCACTCTTGGTGATGGACATTGAAGTCCCCCACCCAGAGTGCATTCTGCACCCTTGCCACTCCCAGTGCTTCCTCCAAGTGGTGTTCAACATGGAGGAACACTGATTCATCAGCTGAAGGAGGGCAGTACGTGGTAATCAGCAGGAGGTTTCTTTGCCCGTGTTTGGCTTGATGCCATGAGACTTCATGGGGTCTGGAGTCGATGTTGAGGACTCCCAGGGCAAATCCCTCCTGACTGTATACCACTGTGCCACCACCTCTACTAGGTCTGTCCTGCCAGTGGGACAGGACATACCCAGCGATGGTGATGGTGGAGTCCAGGACTTTATCTGTAAGGTATTATTCCGTGAGGATGATTATGTCAGGCTGTTGCTTGACTCGTCTGTGAGACAGCTCTCCCAATTTTGACATTAGATGTTAGTAAGGAGCACTTTGCAGGGTTGACAGGGCTGAGATTGCCATTGTCGTTTCCAGTGCCTAACTTGATGCCAGGTGGTCCATCCATTTTCATTCCTTTTTTATGACTTTGTAGCAGTTTGATGCAACTGAGTGGTTTACTAGGCCATTTCAGAGGGCATTCAAGAGTCAACCACATTGCTGTGGGTCTGGAGTCACATGTAGGCTAGACCAGATAAGGATAGCAGATTCCCTTTCCTATAGAATATTAGTGAGCCAGATGGGTTTTCACAAAAATCGACAATGGTTTCGTGGCCATCATTAGACTTATAATTCCAGGTTTTTATTGAATTCGATTCCACCATCTGCCGATCCTGGGTGCCCAGAGCATTAACCTGGGCCTTTGGATTACTAGTCCAGTGACAATACCACTACACCATCGCCCTCCCTTAACTGGAAAATAATAAAACTGAAAATAACCAAAACAATCAATTAGATAAAAGGAAAGCACAGAGACCTTAAAATTACATTGTGGAATACTACTGTACAAACTCCTTTGTTATTTCAACAGAAACATTGGGCTGAATTTTCCGTGCCTACTGGCGTCGGGTGTCATAGCCGGCGTGAGCAGACAATGTGGCAGGAAGGGCAAAAGTTGGTTTCACAACGTCGTGAAACCAGTTTCAAATCATCAGCTCCACCCGTTAATGGCAGGCTGCGTTTCCCACCGCTGCACATCAGGAACTTCATTGTAATACATCTGCATACTATTATAAGCCCAGCTTGCCAGAGTCAACCCCATATCAAATTTACCGCCTATGTTGGTGGGAAAACACACCAGTGCAGAACATGTCTTGACAAGTGTGATGTGCAGAAGTCGGGACTTACCATCAGGGCCTTGCTCACATTGTGGACGTCCAATGAGCAGAAGATGCTGGAGCTCGACAGCAATGGGTCCCTGGAGGAACGTGCATTGCATGCTGGGTGGATTCTCATGGACAAGGTTCTGCCGCGAAGCAGCTCACAGAAGATGGCAGGTCCTGGTTGAGGGTGTGCTTCAGGACTCCAGTGTCTTGGCCGTGGTCTGCAATGGATGATCATCGAGGGCGTGGAGAGGAAGGTTTAGGTTTGACTGGGAGAGGAAGGTGTGCTCAAGCGGTGGGGGTGGGGGGTTTGGGGGGGGTGAGAGAGGATAGTCTAGATTTGACTGGGAGAGGGAGGTGTGTCGGGGTGCAGTTGAGGGTTTGGACAGGGATAACGAAAGTGCCAGAGAGGGTGAGGTTGCGGGGGGAATGAAGTGTGTCAGAGAGGTGAGGTTGCGGGGGGAATGAAGGTATCAGAGAGGTGAGGTTGAAACAGGGGGAATGAAGGTGCTGGAGAATGAGGTTGTGACTAGGGGAAGGAAATACTTGGGAAGAGGGTGTAACGGGGAGAATACGGCAATAGGGGGGGTAAGTGTAAGGGGGGAGGAAGGTGTAGGGGAAGGAGTTCAGGTGGAGGAAGGAGTCCGGAGGGGGGAAGGAGTTCGGGTCAAAGAAGGAATTCGGAGTGGGGCAGGGGGTAGGAAGGAGCCTGGAGGAGGGCAGGGTTTCGGGGGGAGGAAGGACTTTGGGGTGGAAGGAGTTCCAAGGGGGGAAGGAATCCGGGAGGAGGAATGAGTCCGGGGGTGGAAAGAGTAAGGGTGGAGGAAGGAGTAAGGGTAGAGGAAAGAGTAAGGGTGGAGGAAGGAGTAAGGAGGGGGGGAGGAGTAAGGGTAGAGGAAGGAGTAAGGGTGGAGGAAGGAGTCCGGAGGAGGGAAGGAGTCTGGAGGGAGGGACGAAGGAGTCTGGAGGAAGGGAGGAATCCAGAGGGGGGATGGAATCTGGAGGGGGGAAGGAATCCGGAGAGAGGGAGGAATCCAGTGGGAGGAAGCAAAGGAGTCCGGCAGGAGGAAGGAGTCCGGAGGGAGGAAGGGAAGGAGTCCGGAGGGAGGAAGGGAAGGAGTCTGGAGGGAGGGAAAAAGGAGTCCATCGGGAGGAAGGGAAGGAGTCCGGCGGGAGGAAGGAGTCTGGGGGGAGGGAGGGAAGGAGTCCGGAGGGAGGGAAGAAGGAGTCCAGCAGGAGGAAGGGAAGGAGTCCGGCGGGAGGAAGGAGTCTGGAGGGAGGGAGGGAAGGAGTCCGGAGGGAGGAAGGGAAGGAGTCCGGTGGGAGGAAGTGAAGGAGTCTGGAGGGAGGAGGGAGGAAGGAGTCTGGCGGGAGGAAGGGAAGGAGTCTGGAAGGAGGAAGGAGTCCGGCAGGAGGAAGGTGTCCGGAGGGGGAAAGGAGTCGGGGGAAGAAAGAGCCCGGCAGGAGGAAGGGATGGAGTCATAGAGTCATAGAGGTCTACAGCACAGAAAAGCCCTTCGGCCCATCGAATCTGCGCCGGTCAAACAAGTACCTAGCTATTCTAATCCCATTTTCCAGCATTAGGCCCATAGCCTTGTATGCCAATGCATCGCAAGTGTACATCCAAATACTTCTTAAATGTTATGAGGGTATCCACCTCTACCCCCCTTTCAGGCAATGAGTTCCAGATTGCCACCACCCTCTGGGTGAAAAAATTCCTCCTCACATCCCCTCTAAACCTCCTGCCCCTTACCTTAAATCTATGCCTCCTGGTTATTGATCCCTCTAACAAGGGGAAAAGTTCATTTCTGTCTACCCTCTCTATGCCCCTCATAATTTTATACACCTCAATAATGTCCCCCTTCAATCTCCTCTGCTCCAGGGAAAATAACCCAGTCTATCCAATCTCTCCTCATAACTAAAACTCTCCAGCCCAGGCAACATCTCGGTAAATCTCCTCTACACTCTATTGCAATCGCATCCTTCCTATAATGCAGATTCCAGAACTGCATGCAATAGTCTAGCTGTGGCCTAACCAGCATTTTATACAGTTCCAGCATAGCCTCCCTGCTCTTATATTCTATGCCTCGGCTAATAAAGGCAAGTATCCCATATGCCTTCTTAACAGCCTTATCTACCTGTCCCGCTACCTTAAGGGACCAGTGGGCATGTACACCAAGGTCCCTCTGTACTTCCTCGGTACTTCCCAGGGTCCTACAGTCCCGAGGGAGGAAGGAGTCCGGAGGGGAGGAACGAGTCCAGGGGGAGGAATGAGTCCAGGGGGAGGAACGAGTCTGGGGGGAGGAACAAGTCTGGGGGGAGGAAGGGGTAAGGTGGGGGGAAGGAGTAAGGGGGGGCATGTCCAGGTGAGCATACCAGGGAGGGGTCTGTGGAGTCAATGACTGCCTCCTGGGGAGCGAAATGGGTGTTGTAGGAGGTAATGGTGAGAATGAGGGAGGGCAGATAAGCCCGTGGAGTGGGAGGGTGAGGTTGTGATGGTATTGGTAGAATGGATGGCAAGGGTGGTTGTTGGGGTTTCGGAGGCAGACATGGACACTGGGGATGGGAAGGAGGAGGTCAGGGAGGTCAATGTGGTTGGGGGCGCGAAGTTAGGGAACGTGCACGTTCACCTGGACATCCCCGAAAGAAAAGGTTTCTGGCTGGTAGGTGACGGTGAGAAGGTGGAGGGTGATGCCAGGGGGATCAACAGTGATGGGCGAAAGGACGTGTGTGACTGGGGGAGAGGAACGGATGGGGGAGTTAAAGACAAATATTACACACCCCATGCTCCTAAAATTGAAAGTGAAAGGCGGGAACAGGTGCTGCATGGGAGTGGGATCAGTGGATGGGTGGAGATGCAGATCAGCTCAGATGGACAACTGAAAGAGAACCTCAGCAAGCGGCACTGAAAATGCTCAGGACATTGAGATGAGTGTGATAGAGGAAGAATCTTGTGAGTGAGTGCTTGCACAAGGCTCCGAAAGACCCTGCCACACATAGACTTCTCCTTCCAGAATCACTCGTGGGCTGGCTGGGTGCAGCTGAACTGCTTGTGTTGGGGGGAGAGGGTGGGGCAGTGTAGGGTGGAGAGGGTGATTCGGTGGGAGGACACGTGAAGCCGGTCAATGAAGTTGAAAGACACCATTACACATTATTCAGTGAAAGAGAATATATTTTCAGATTATAAAGTGATAAAATGTGTTCACCCATGCAACCGCTTATAATCAGAATTTCTTAACTTTTCTAGGCCTAACACTTCTAGGTGCTGCCCTGACATCTGCAGCAGGGGTGGAGACAGCCTGTGCAATGGTTGGCCCTGTTGCCTCTGATGACTTCAGCATAGGTCCTCTGGAGAGCCAAGGCCTTGGGAACGGGAAGGAGGAGGTCGGGGAGGTCAATGTGGATGGGGGTGGGAAGGTAGGGAATGCACATGCAAAAGTTGGAAGCGTGCCCGCCAAAAGAAATATTATGCAAGTGTGCAATGACGTTGGAACACTCGTCTCAATTTTATGCCCGTTTGGGTCGGGCACATGCCCACCTGCGGGACGTAAAATTCTGCCCATGAGTTGGAAAAGTGAAAGGGGGAATATAAAAACACCCTACATTTTGTAACCTGATCATTGTCCTGATGGAAGTGTGTGGGTGGGAACATTGGGTGGAGCTTGGCGGGGATGGTCTCTCCAGCGGAATAACTAGCTGTCAGTTATTTTCTAGGCTTGCAGATGATGAATGGTCACTCAGGATAAGATGCCAAAGGGCAATCAATGCCCAAAGCTATACTGCAACATAGAGCCAGCAGCTTCATGCATTAAGCTAAATAATTAACTGATGCTGATTATACCTTGCTCAAAAATTAGCAGGAAGTTTCCTTGCCCATGTTTGACCTGATTTCACAGGGTTCGGAGTCACTGTTGAGGGCCACTCCTTCCCAACTAGGTGAATTGCTCCTTCAGAGAGCCAGTACAGTACAGACACAATGGCCTCCTTCTGTGCTGTAACTATTCTGTGATTCAATGATTGTATGAAAAACACTGAATCTCTCATTCACTTGAATGGGTCTTGCATACTTTCTGAGTTTGAATAAATGCAAGCAGTTTGGGGAGAAAACAAAAAGGTTGAGAGAACCCTGCATCAGCCAGATTTGTATTTGGAAACCACTTTGGAACTCGACCTTACTATGACATAATTCTTTTTGAGCTCTCTAATTGTAACACATGCACCTGTCACTGCTACACATCAACAATGCTATCTGATTACTAAAACCTCAAGTGCAATCCTCTTTGTAGACACTGGCTTGTGTCTTCCCAGAAACCATCAGTTTCTGCTGCATTGAAACGGGATGGTCCCATTCATTTGCAGAGGTTTTTAAACCTGTTCATTTCTCAGTGTATAATTATTTTGAAGACACTTGATAAGCAAGGTCAAAGGCGACCTGAAGTCTATTTTCATGCTATGATGCATACTGGGCAAATATCTGTCATAGCTCAATTGCAGCCACTAGGTCTGTATCTTAAAAGACTGTTCTGTCACATCTATCCTGATACTGTCAAAATGAACACCACTTAGTTTGACAAATGGCACAAGTTTTCTTAGTTAAGTTTAGGGAACAGGTGCATCAAGCGTTGAAAAATCTCAACTGCAGGTTTATGGAATAGGTTACAGTGAAGTGGCCCCAGTTGGTTGAATATCAAACTAACACATGCACGCCTTCTTAATTACCTGTATATATGGCACACTGCAGGTGCACAATCTACAGTTGCCTGATAATCTGACTGCTAAATTTGTAGAAGCCCTTTTCCTTCAAACATTTTGCTGATTATCACTATTCTACTGAGGACATCATGCCATATTTTTAACCATATGGAGATTAGCATAATTTGCACAGTCCTCCTGTTATGGCAAATAAATTTAGTCATGCATAGAAACATTTCTCAAATATGTTTGGTTCCTCCCATGTGGAGATTTATTTTAATCCTTTCCAATTTTTTTGGCCTTTCCTGATGACATTGGCTGTTACCGGAGTGCAGTTCCATAGGTTCCCTTCTGTACCTCGCCCAGACGCATAAGTCTGGACAGTGAAGGTTTGCAGATGATTCCATTCCACCCACATGTGTGTACTTTTCAGCAGGGGTGGCTGGACAGTGATCAAGAGCAGAAACTTTGGCTGGATTTTCCCCTTTGCCTATTGGTGCTGAGGTTAATTGTGGAGCTACCACTGCAGCTTCTTACAACAGTGACTACAATTCATTGGCTGTAAAATGTTTTGGGATGACCTGAGGTCATGAAAGGTGCTGTAGAAATGCAAGTCTTTGACATTTCACATGAGATTATCTAATTTGTTTGGTCCAGTCCTTTATCCTTAAAATATGCATTCAGTCTAATATGAACACACATGAACGTCAAATTACAAACTTTGTAAAAAAATCTCTTCTATATCAGTTTCCAGTTATTTCAAACTTGGAACAAAATGTACAAATATGTATAAAAATATTATCTTAACTTCTTTTATTTGGTTCAATAAATTCTGTTTCTCCCTGTCCCTTTATCAGACTATGACATATTTGAAGTAATTACATTTGAACTTGCCTATGGTTTGGGCAAAAGATTATGACAACTTTTGCAACAACATTGATATGTGCAGAGTATGTGTCACCAACCAATCACATGTACTATCTGCGTGACTCAGATTTAGGCCCCATAATTATTTTTGTAAATCAGTGTTGCAATGGCAGTCAACAGGTGGAACTGTCACATTCGCATCACGCCAATAACGTCACCAAGGTATGATGGGAATGGTGCATCTGCTAGAACAAGTGTTGAGGTTGGATGACAGTTTATTGATGTAACAAGAGTCCTGTAACACAGTTCAGAACAATAAAGCAGCCAATGTACATGGGCCACTGTAAACTATGCAGCCTTCATGGCGCAGAGTAAATGTGCGAAGTTCAGAGCTTAAGGGGTTAGCATGTGGTGCTGACCAAGAATCTTTTTCAGCATAAGTTATTTAAAGGGGGATTGTCATCCTTTTATCTCCTTAGTAGTGTCCATAAAATGAAGAAAGTTACATTGGTTTATTGAACACTGTCAAATTATTTAATATAGCAGAGTTTTTAGAGCGAACCTCATGTACATTTGTCTAAATATTTGATTGTCATCTGCCACTATCAGTGCATTACACTAAAGCAAAAATAACAGAAATCTAAGGAGTAGAACTCTAGTTTCTGTGCGGGAGAATGAAATGAATTAAAGAATGGTTCAGACAAGCTTCATCTTGAGAGGGAGTTAAAAAAAAAGACATGTAAGTCCTTCTACACGATATGAGTGCAGCTGACGATATGTGCACCAGTCTTCTGTCAGCTGTTTGAACAGATAATGAATTAGATTCCTGTGGTAGAAGTAGATGATTCTTTTCAGTGTGGCAAAGACATTCAGTCAGCATCAGTCCCATGATTTATTTGGTACTTTGCGTTACTTCCCTTTAACACATCCAATAACTTCTCACTAAATAAAGTTCAGTACTCTTTTATTTTTATTCTTTCATAGGATGTGGGCATCATTAGCTAGGCCAGCATTTATTGCCCATCCCTAATTGTCCTTGAAGGTGGTGGTGAGCTGCGATCTTGATACCCTACAGTCCATGAGATGTAGGAACACCCACAGTGCTGTTAGGAAGGATGTTCCAGGATTTTGGCCAAGTGACAGTGAAGGAACAGCGATATAGTTCCCAGTCAGGATGGTGTGTGGCTTGGAGGGGAGCTTGAAGGTGATGGTGTTCCCATGCATCTCCTGTCCTTGTCCTTCTAAGGTGGCAGAGGCCACGGGTTTGGAAGGTACTGACCTAATGCCATGAGACTTCAAGGGTTCTGTAGTCAATGTTTCTGACTCCCAGGGATACTCCCTCCCGTCTGTATACCATGGTGCCATGGCGGGACAAGAGACACCTGAGGATGGTGATAGTGGTGTCTGGGGCACTATCTGTAAGGTATGATTCCGTGACTATGACTACATCAGGCTATTGCTTGACTAGTTTGTGGGACAGCTCTCCCAATTTTGGCACAAGCCCTCATGTTAGTTAGAAGGACTTTTCAGGGTTGACAGGGCTTGGTGTGCCCTTGTTGTTTGCGATGCCTAGGTTGATGCCAGGTGGTCTGCCGGATTTCATTCCTTTTTTTAGACTTTGTAGTGGTGTGATACAACTGAGTGGCTTACTCAGTCATTTCAGAGGGCAGTTCTGAGTCAACCACATTGCTGTGGGTCTGGAGTCACATGTAGGCCAGACAAAGTAAGGATGGCAGATTTCTTTCCCTAAGGGACATTTGGACATTTACCTAATGGATTCAAATGAACGCCTCATTGTTAAGGTCTCTAGCTGCTTTGGAATGGCTTTCAATATAGAAACTGATACTAGAGTACATAAATCACATTTTCAATCAGTTAAAACTAAAAACTATGCATTTTCCTCAAGTAACAAGCTCAATGATTGATCTAAAAGTATCAATTTATTTCCCCAATTATATATACTTGCATTCCTGGAATTCAGGGCCTGCGCATTGCTGAGTCATCTAAATTGTTATATCCTCCCTCCACGTTTTTCAACAATTTTTTAACATTAATTCACGGAATCTGGGCTTCACTGGCTAGGCCAGCATTTATTGCCCATCTCTAGTTGCCCTTGAGAAGGAGGTGGTGAGCTGCCTTCTTGAAGTGCTGCAGTCCATGTGGTGTAGGTACATCCACAGTGCTATTAGGAAGGGAGTTCCAGGATTTTGACCCAGCGACAGTGAAGGAACGGCGATATATTTCCAAGTCAGGATGGTGATTGACTTGGAGGGGAACTTCCAGGTGGTGGTGTTCCCATCTATCTGCTGCCCTTGTCCTTCTAGATGGTAGTGTTCGTGGGTTTGGAAGGTGCTGTCTAAGGACTCTTGGTGAATTCCTGCACTGCATCTTGTAGATGGTACACACTGCTGCTACTGTGCATCAGCAGTGGAGGGAGTGAATGTTTGTGGATGTGGTGCCAATCAAACGGGCTGCTTTGTCTTGGATGGTGTCAAGCTTCTTGAGTGTTGTGGGAGCTGCACTCATCCAAGCAAGTGGGGAGGATTCCATCACAATCCTAACTTGTGCCTTGTAGATGGTGGACAGGCTTTGGGGAGTCAGGAGGTGAGTTACATATCGCAGGATTCCTAGCCTCTGACCTGCTCTTATAGCCACAGTATTTATATGGCTAGTCCAGTTCAGTTTCTGGTCAATGGTAAGCCCCTGGATGTTGATAGTGGGGGATTGAATGATGGTAATGCCATTGAACATCGAGGGCGGTGGTTAGATTCTCTATTGTTGGAGATGGTCAATTCCTGGCACTTTTGTGGCACGAATGTTACTTGCCACTTGTCAGCCCAAGCCTGGATATTGTCCTGGTCTTGCTGCATTTGGACACGGAGTGTTTCAGTATCTGAGGAATCGTGAATGGTGCTGATCATTGTGCAATCATCAGCGACATCCCCACTTCTGACCTTATGACGGAAGGAAGGTCATTGATGAACCAGCTGAAGATGGTTGGGCCGAGGACACTACTCTGAGGAACTCCTGCAGTGATGTCCTGGAACTGAGATGATTGACCTCTAACAACCACAGCCATCTTCCTTTGTGCTAGGTATGATGCCAACCAGCGGAGAGTTTCCCCCCGATTCTCACTGACTCCAGTTTTGCTAGGGCTCGTTGATGCCATACTTGGTCAAATGCGGCCTTGATGTCAAGGGCAGTCGCTCTCACCTCAAGCCTGGAGTTCAGCTGTTTTGTCCATGTTTGAATGAAGTCTGTAATGAGGTCAGGAGCTGAGTGGCCCTGGCAGAACCCAAACTAGGTGTCAATGAGCAGGTTATTGCTAAGCAAGTGCCGCTTGATCGCACTGTTGATGACCCTTTCCATCACTTTACCGCTGGTCCATTGCTAGACCACCATAGCCTGCGACAGCTGTAATTGACTGAATTATTCTAACAAGACTATTTTCCGAAATGAGCCAGGTGCATTGTGGAAAGACTCAGTGCCACAAAGGATCACGATTTCCAAAAGCCTTCAATGAAAATGTTTTTACTTGGTTTGTCCCAATTTACCTTCACCACTCATTTCTCTCCCCAATATCCTTTTAAAGTATATAAATGTAAAACTTAACATTAGTGCAATAATTGAAATTGAAAAGCAAACTCAAGACTTTCAATAGATTATCTTATTTTCCTGGGAGGCACAATGATATGAATGTTATAAAAGAGATGGAAATTATCTATTTCAGTCTGCTAGACCACTGGTTATTTTCATCTTTTTGTTCCTCATCACGATTAATCAACTAATTCAAGGAATCCTCACACTTCAAGAACTCTGCAATTGTTTTAAACAGTTTGGTTTCCCACCTATTGATTGGAAACAGATTCTGCAATTGAAGGAATGATGCTTCAGTGAATAATACAGAGATTTCTGCCACCACAGTTCACTCTTATCCTTCTCTTATCTGACCAGGTTTGCTCCCATTTCTGTTCTGTTTGCTTGTCCTTATAGTCTTAGCCACCACCCCTTTCCAACTTTACATTTAATTGTTTCTCTCCCTTTTTAAAAAATCTTTGTATGTCAACTTGAATTTCATGCTGCTACTGCTAGTTTTCAACCAGGAAGAAATCATGCTTCTTGATCTCAATTCAGGCTGCAGTGTATGTAAGAGTAGCACTCTGAGTGGGGGATGGTGGGGTGTGTGGTGGAGAATTGAACGGAACAGATTCACCAGTCATTCTGGACTCCTTTCACCACAAATAAACTGGTGTTGATTTCCTATCGGAGCTCCAGCTGGAATATACATTCATAGTTGTCTGCTTATCTGAGACATAACTGTACAGTCAGACCTCATTATACCAAGAAGCTCAGGATGATTTTGTGTGATTTAATGGGAGTATCATTGTAATGAGATATAACTGAGCTTGCAATAAAGCTAAAACTGATCCAGGGTAGTCTGAGTGTATCCATATTATGGTTTCTTAGGCCTGAATGGCTGCCTGCACCATGATGCTGTGGTTAGTTTGGTCATCATCCCTGAAATCCCTGGTCTCATCCACACAAGCTTCAAGAACATAGAACCTGTTGGACAATTGCAAGGACTGAGGCTCCTCCATTGCTATCTTCTGGATCCAGATTCCTGACTTTCTTACAGTCACATCCTGCTGTCCCTGACCACAGACCAAATCTGAAGTACCTAGCCTAAGGAGTGTACCTGTCTCTTGGAACAAAGTGTCCATGTAACATTCCCCACCACTGATGCATCGCAGTGTCTAAAGCTCAGTCTCCATGTCATCAACACCGAGCTGAAGTTGCTCCAGCCATAGACACTTACTACAAATATGGTTGCTGTGGATCACACATCCTGGGGGTTACCGGTGACCAGAAACTCAACTGGCAAATGGGACTCAAGGGACAGGACAGCCCTTGAGATTACTGAGTTGGTGACCCAGGGGGTGTCCAGCTGCCGCTCCTCCTCTCTTCAGGTGCCTGAGGGCCCTGGCCTGTCTCCATGAGGGGAAGGAAAACCTGGAGGGATGTCAAGGTGCTCCATTTCCCTCTCGTGTTGCCACTGCAGGAACTCACCCATAGCTCCCAAGATGGAGTGCAGGTCTGTATACATCTCCGTATTATTCAGGACCAGTGCCTCCATAGCGTTTGCCATCCTCCTTATGGACACCACTTCATCAGAGAGCAGGTGGACGCATTACTCGACTTGCGTACCGCTCTGTTGAGGGCTTCCAACAGTTCTGTGAGGTTCCCACGCCTTCTGCCAACTCTCCAGGATGAGTTGGAAGGTCAAATCAAGAGGTTCGTCATCTGACCCGGACCTCACAGGTTCCTCTTTCTGAGCAGTCCTCCAAGTGCCAGGGAGGTTGACTGAACCTCCTCCTGCTGCGGACATGTGTCCTTGCAGTGAGCACCATATTGTGAACCCAAGCCTGCTCTAGATCTAGGTCTCACTGAGGTGTGTGTCTGTGCTGGTGGAGGTTGTGTGTAAGCGCTGTGATGGGTCTTCCAGGCTGCTTATTTCCACCTCCTCAATGGTTGCTTGGCAGAGCTCCCTGTGAACTAAAGTAGAGATAATTAGTGCATAGCAGCAGAGTCAAAAGCAGGAGAGAGAGCACTTACATTTGCGTTGAAAGAGGGATGATGTAGTGCAGGATCCTCACAAGGGTGTTCATCGCTGGCCTCACTGTCACCACAGGTACGATTCATGTCCTCAACAGTCAGCACGATGGCATGCTCCTCAAAGTGAGTGAGGGGCCTAATGTGGGCCATTCCACTCCTGGTCTGGGACCTCTCCCCCCTGATGTGAGTAGGCTGCCCTTTATGGAAACAGATGGAGAGAGTATGAGCAGGACACATGGCACTGTATGGAATATTTGTGTGGTGAGCAGAGCCATGGACAGAATGAAGATTCAAACTCCAGAGGATATGGACCTGATGGAGATGTGAGGGTGTGTGTGCGAGTTAGTGTGTTGTCCATTGAGGTGGAGATCCCTGTGGATGTGTGATGGGTTTGTGAGTGTGTGAATAGAGAGCGGTGGGAAGGAGTGACTTACCCGACAAAACGGATAAGACCATTCATCCTGTCATGACACTGGGGTGCTGTCCTCTTTTGCAGGGCATTGGTGCTAACCACCACCTCCCATGCTGTATTGGTGACGCTACTGCCCCTCCTGCAGCCAGAACGGGGGTAGAGGACATCACGGCGGGCCTCCACGGCGTCCAAAGGCACTCAAGGTATGCATCACTAAACCGGGGATCTGCAGTCTTTTTGCCTTTCGGGCCGCCCTGTCTTCTGTGCAGCAGCCCTGGCTGTAAGCACTGAGAGGTGTGCGTGTGACTGTATTTTAAACGTGGCACCTGGTATAATGAAGAGGCGAGGTGATGGCATGGCGGGAAATGACAGCCTGCCCATCATCGAAATGGCGTGTTTTTTGGGAATGCATAATTAATGTGGCCGGTTTGGGATGATGCAGCGTGAGAAGCCGCCATTGCGGCCAGCGGGTAAAACGCTGTTTTCCACGCCCACTACCGCACTTAGTGCAAATCTGGGACGATTCCGCCCATTGTTTTTTATTCCTTAAATTCCACGGAGTTAGACATTGTGGATTGTTTCTGATGGTTTTGTTATTTTTGGAGAGGGATGAATTTTTCAGTCTTTAAATCTCCAGAATTTACAGTGTGTCAACTTCGGGCATCCAAGATCAGGTATAGCATAAATTGAATGAGGTGCAGAGCTTCTTACTGTTAACCTTAATTATGTGTTTTAATCTAATTTCAAGAGGAAGCCACACCACACCCTCCCACCACCCCCACCCCACACCAGATACCCTTATAACCTCTTTGGATGTGATTGGCATTTTATGCGAAACTCTGGCCATAATGCAGCAATTACAGGAGCTGGAATAAATAAGACTGCCCAATCTCAGTACAGAGAGAGGATACCACGAGAGCATTTTTAGTAGCATTAATGATACTTAATCTCCTTAATTGGATTTGGAAATGTTCTTCTCATTATCTTTCTTTTTATTCAAAGTAATTTGAAGCTGCAAGAGTGCTGATGATATTACTGAGCTACCACTAACACAAAGCTCTTGCTCATCTGGTTTCAGGCGAACATGTGTTGTTTAAAAAAAAGCACAGATATAATCCCACAACACAATAAGCCAATGATGACATGTGCAACTTTGATTTTATAAACTGTGCGGACTGCTTTACTCCTGCTGATTATATTCTTTAAAATTGATCTTGACTTTGTCTCAAAAAATACATATTGCTCAAGGATCTCCTGACTTTCTGCCCTGTGCAACTTTGCTCACGCATGAAAGGTCCTAACTGGATTACGTCAATGTGTTTGATCATACAGAATATCAAATCGTTTGTGAAGTGCACACTGTAGGAGATAAACTTTGGAGAAAGGTGGATGTTGCTGCCGTTACATTTAAGGAACAGTGGCTGTCATCTGCACATGAAGCTTCCTTTGGAAAAGTCTTTGAACCTTTCAAGCTTGTTATTTCCTTCCCAGTTTCAATCTGCTCATCCAGTTCTCTGCCAGCACAAATCTTAACCACTAAAAAGTCGAACAGACATTCTGGTAACTTCAGAACAGGGTATCTGAATGACAATGACAGTGGGGTAAATATGGCATGAAACAGATGGCTTCTGAAGATCAAAAGGATCAAAGATTTAACACTCACTGCAAAATTACCTTGTTTAGCTGTACACCTTGCACTTAACTGATGTCAGTTCCAGTGGTGAGAGTTCTGGCATGTAAGAATCAAACAGGTCAAGCAGTCTAATTTGGAGTCAATACACACCATAGTGAGTAAAAATAACACTCTGCAGTTTATACCGTCGTTGGTAAGCATATTTTCAACTTTGAGAGCTATGCAAATCCATTGGTGTTGAAATTACAACAGTGACTTCATTGTGCACCCTTGCAGTTAAGGAAGATGCATTACAGTGATTGAACAATGATAGGGATAAAAGTCAAAACAGGAAAAATAAGGTCCCCAAATAAATCTCTGAAGGCTGGTTTGCATCTTCAGTTGAATTGACAAGTCACACTGATTAAAAGTACTTTAATTTTATTGTTTTTATGGTGGTTTCTAATGTGGGCGATGTTATCCTGCTGCCAATCAGAACACAGCACAAGTGGCTATAACATCTTTTAGGTTGCACTTTTGTTGTGAGCTGCTGAAAAAACATTAGGTCCTGACCCTGTCCATTTAGCCAATCTACGCACTAAAGAACAACAATGAGTTAATGAATGGCATTCCTTCCCCCAAAACCGTGATTGTTAGGAAAATAAACACTGACGGTACACAATTCAAAGGTTAATCAATTGATCCCATTTCTAGAATGATTATTCAGTTCTGTTTGCTTAGGTTGACCTTTGTTACATACTAGGATAACCCAAACTAAGTACCTTCACAGAGAAGGTAGAAAAAAAACGGAACCAAGTAGCTTTGCAGTATGAGAGGCAGGAGAAGACAGCCATTCTTTACAAACAGGATGGACAGAAAAAACAATGCTGTTGTCCAATATTTTGAATGTGAATATCCACAGTATTGACAGATGAGTGTTCAACAAGACCAATTGTTCACCATCTAGATTAGCGTCTTCTCATATATGATGTTAAACCAAATCTTGATTTGCAGATTTGATTGCAAATATTACATATGAAGCCACTGTTGGAGAGGTGGATGAAGGCACTGGCTTTGCAGCATGCTCGCTTGTCCTGTAGGGACCTGACCCAATCTCCTCAAACACTGAGATTGCTTGATGACAAAGACTTCTCCATTTGGATCTGTCAAAGTTGCTTTTCTGTTGTATACCTTTAAGGATATGAATATATATCTGTAGACATCTGCAAAAAAAAAATTATTCAGTGCATCATGTGGTTCAATCTTAGTCTCACCCTCTGTATGCAGTGAGCTAACCACAGCTCAGACAGGTTTCCAAGCTCTGCAATATCTATCTGACCCTTAATAAATAACCTACAATAATGCGTTAACCAATCCCTTATGCGTGGTTGGTGCCTTGATGTTTATGTAGCAAATTTCTTTTTATTCATTTATGGAATGTGGACATCGCTGGCTAGGCCAGCATTTATTGCCCATCCCTAGTTGCCCTTGAGAAGGTGGTGGTGAGCTGCCTTCTTGAACCGCTGCAGTCCAAGTGCTGTAGGTACACCCACAGTGCTGTTAGGGAGGGAGTACCAGGATTTTGGCCCAGCAACAGTGAAGGAATGGTGATATATTTCCAAGTCAGGATGGCGAATGGCTTGGAGGAGAAGCTCAAGGACTTACTTTTTAAGTACATGACATGTTAGCAGCGGTAGGATTTTTTAAAGGGCTCCACGTGGTAGCAGCGTAAAAGAGATCTTAAAATGCAGCATGGTGACTGCAGTGAAAAGCTTTGAAAACACAGCCTCATGCCAGTGCTGAGATAATAAGCTGGTAAGCAGACAGCTTTGGAGTTTGTAGCAGCGCTTAGTCAATGCTGGATGTGTGATCTCTAGCTGGGGATTGCAGTGCATAGTCTGTCAGTTCCACAAGTGAGACAGTGCATCGAGAGGCCAGAACTGGGCTTTGCTCAGTCAAGAAAGGCGAGTGGCCGGGGCATGGACTAGATCGACCATGGGCAAGGGAGAGCCAAAAACCATTGTGGAAATCAGGCTGAGTAAGGTTGTGATAATTGCAGGCAAAATCGGGAGTTGCTGAAAAAGTAAAGCAACAATACCTTTATTTTGTGGTGTGTTCCCGGCACAACTCTTCTTCACGGGCAGAGCTTCAGAAAAGCACACAAAAGCAACAACAGTGGCACTCATCGCAGGTTAGAGCAGTAGTGGAACGTGCCATGGTGAGGCACATGCTGATAGGCAGCTATTTATTTAAAGCATTCACGGTCCTCAGTTCATACAACTGCAACAGCAACTATTTGTTTAAATAGTATAACAGAAGAAAGGTTCAGGGAATATTGCAAAAATGTCTACAAAATTCCCAAGCTTAAATTGGAATGCAGCTGACCCATTATCTGAGTTCAGAATGTTTAAACAGCATTCAGAGCTGTTTTCTTGACTTGGTGTGTCTGAACCATACAAGCAATCCCTAAAGGTTCATCCATCAGTTGGAAATGAAGGTCTACATAGGCTAAACTTATCTGGGCTAATGGAAGAACAAAAAGATCCCAAAAAGATTTGAATAATTTTGAAAGAGCGGTTCAGAGTCAGAATAGATTTCCATATCTGAACCATCAACAGCCTAAGTAATCTGCAAGTCATTTCGCCAGGCAATGCAGAGAAAAGAGTGCTTACTGTGATTACTGAGAAGCAAAGCTGGCAGAGAGAATTGCTGAGTTGGTGATTGCATCCACTTCAATGGAAGTGTTTTAGAAAGATTTGCTGGACAAACCCAAAAGGCACAGCATCAATGAGCAACTCAAGGATGGACGAAAGTATGAGATGATCATCGCAGGTCAGAAAAGCTTACAGGTCTTATGTACAACCCCAACTATTGATGCAGTCACTAGAATACCCAAACCTGGGAAGGCATGTGGAAGATGTGGACTTCTACATACAACAAAGAAATGCCAAACATTTCATGCTTTCTGCAAGGCATGTGGCAGAAAAGGTCACTGGCAGTGGCAGTGTAACAGAGCAAAGGCTGAAAGAGCTACAAAGATTCATGCAAAGACTCAAAGAGATCACAAACTGCAACACCAACAATAAGCATACGTTTCCCGTGAGAAATACATATGAGGTGGTTGATGAACTAGACGATAACAATGATGTGCAAGACGATGCGAAGCGCTGTGAGTACACATTTCACACCATCTATCTCACAGAACATTTAGATGCCATCACACCGTCAGGAGTGTTTGCCAAGATTCAGATCATCTGTCCTCAGAAAGTCGGTAACTATTCACTATTGGCAAAGATAGACACAGGGGCAACTACCTCTGAGAATTTTTACAAGACATGTAAGGAGAGAAATGGAGGGGAGACATGGCGAAACCTACTACTGTGAAACTTTCAGCATAGTTTGGCTTAGTAATTCCATATGCAGGATCCATCACGCTAATGTGCATGTACAACCATTCGTCATGGGTGTCACAAATATTCTACATCATAGAAACCAAAGGCCCAGTGATTTCATGTCTACCGGTAAGTCAGAATCTCACATTGGCAACCACTCATGGAATCAGCCAGGTATCACAAGGCAGGTCAACATTAGAAGTTATATCTATCACTTCAATTCGTGATCTGACATTGCAACATCCAGAATGTTTCGATAGGATTGGCAGTTTTCAGGGAGATGCATCACTACACTTTCTGGAGGATGCAATTTCATTAATTTACCCAACACACAAATGCAGCATCCACATACAAGCTAAGTTGAAGGACAAAATGGAAATGGATGGAATCATCAGAAACGTACAAGAGCATTTTTGCAGCTTGACCATGTGTGTCATAAAGAAGGACAGGTTATTGTGAGTATGCCTTGATCCAAGATATTTGAATACAGTTTTGAAGCGTTGTCCACACAAAACACCTACATTGGAAGAGCTAGGTCCAAAATTCGTGGGGCAAAGTTCTTTTCAAAACTCAGTGCCAAACATGGCTATTGGTCAGTGCATCTAGTGGAGAATTCCCAAGAAGTGACTATATTTCATACCCCATTCAAACGACATTGCTTCCAATGATTTCCTTTTGGCCTGTTGGCCAGGATCTCTTTCAAGCGCATATGGATTGCATTACATGCAACACACCAAGATGCATATGTATCGCAGATGATATAACTATCATGGGAAGAACAAAGCAAGAACATGACCATAATTTACTCCTACTGATACAAGCAGCACACTAAGAAGGACTAATGTTCAACTGGTCTGGTCTTAAATGTGACATCAACATGCTGCAAATTAATTTCTTTGGCTCTATTTATTCAAGTGCCGGTATATGTCCTGATCCGAGTAAACTAGAGGATGTTCATGCCATGCAAACACTCCAGATTAGGAAGATCTTAGAAAATGCTTAAGTCTCTTTAATTTCTTATATCCTTACATACCCAATTTTGTACAAAAATCATTATATTTAAGGGAATTGCTAAGGAAGTGCCTTTTCTGTGGCCACCATGAAGACCACCAACGTCTCTTCAAAGAACAGAAACAGTCATTAACAGAAGCATTGGTATTGCAATTTTACAATCCTAGGGAGATAGCCACCCTAGAAGTAGACGCATTGCAAAAAATAGTTTAGAAGCATACATCCGACCAAAGGTCAATGCATTGCTTTTGATTCAAAATTCCTATCTGTGGCACAGTATAATTACTCTAATGTTGAGTGGGAACATTTAGTGATTCAAGAAGGCAGCTCACCACTTCCTTTTCAAGGGCAATTGGGATGGGCAATAAATGCTGGCCTAGCTAGCGATGCCCACATTCCTTGAAAGAATAAAGAAATAGCCTTGGTGTTTGGAATTATGCATTTTCACACACTACTTATTTGGCAAAAGATTTGTGGTAGAAACCAACTACAAGCCATGGAAGATGTTTGGAGAAAATCACTGACCAGCATATCACTGAGGTTGCAACATCTCTTGATGAAGATCCAAGGTTACAACTGCAAGATTAGGTACAAACCTGGTAACTTGATGGTCATATACGGAGATACAAATTAGGAGCAGGAGTGGGACACTCAGCCCCTCAAACATTCTCCGCTATTTAATATGATCATGGCTGATCTGATTGTAACCTCAACTTCACATTCCTACCTATCCCCTATAACCTATCACCACCTTGCTTATCAAGAATCTATCTACCTCTGTCTTAAAAATATTCAAAGACTTTCCTTCCACCGCTTTTTGAGGAAGAGAGTTCCAAAGACTCATGAACCACTGAGAGAAAAAATTTCTCCAAATCTCTGTCTGAAATGGGCGACCCCTTATTTTTAAGCACTGAGCCCTAATTCTACATTCTCCCTCAAGAGGAAACATCCTTTCCACATCCACCCTGTCAAGACCCCAAAGGATCTTTTATGTTTTAATCAAGTCGCCTCTTACTCTTTTAAACTCCAGTGGATACAAGCCTAGCCGGTCTAACCTTTCCTCATAAGACAATCCACCCATTCCAGGCATTAGTCTAGTAAACCTTCTCTGAACTGCATCCAACCTATTTACATCCTTCCTTAAATAAGGAGACCAAAATTGTACACAGTACTCCAGACGTGGTCTCACCAATGCCTTATATAACTGAAGCATAACCTCCCTACTTTTGTATTCAATTCCCCTCGCAATAAACGATAACATTCTATTAACTTTCCTAATTACTGCAGAGTCTTTGAATATTTTTAAGGCAGAGGTAGATAGGTTCTGCATACTAATCCTTTGCAACTCATGCACTAGGATACCTAGATCCCTCTGCATCTCAGAGCTCTGCAATCTCTCACCATTTAGATAATATGCTTCTTTTTTTTTTCTTGCCAAAATGGATAATTTTACGTTTTCCCACATCGTACTCCACTTGCTAGATCTTTTCCAACTCTCTTAACCTATCTATATCCCTTTGTAGCCTCACGTCCTCTTCACACCTCACTTTCCTACTTATCTTTGCGTCATTAGCAAATTCGGCAACCATACCTTTGGTCCCATCACCCAAGTCATTTATATAAATTGTAAAAGATTGAGGCTCTAGCGTTGATCACTGTGGCACACTACTCATTACATCTTGCCAACAAGAAAAAAGATGCTTTTATGCTTACTCCCTGTTTCCTGTTCACAGAATCACAGAATCACACAGTGCAGAAGAGGCCCTTCAGCCCATCAAGTCTGCACCGACACGTGAGAAACATCTGACCTACCTACCTAATCCCATTTACCAGCACTTGGTCCATAGCCTTGAATGTTATGACGTGCCAAGTGCTCATCCAGATACTTTTTAAAGGATGTGAGGCAACCCGCCTCCACCACCCTCCCAGGAAGCGTATGTTAGCTAGCCAATCTTCCATCCATGCCAATACGTTACCCACTGCACCATGAGCTTTTATTTTTCACAATAACCTTTGATGTGGCATCTTATGAAATGAACATGCCCTCACTATACTGTCCCTTACTAAGTGAGGAACCCATTTTTGGAAAATTTGAAGGACATTGAATTTTGGACATTCTTCCTCCTAAATTATTTTTAAAAGTTTGCAGTAATAATTCGGGGCTGTGAAAATGCCATTCTTCAAGGAACCATGGGTCAAGGTAAATGTCCAGCAGGGAACAGCTGGAGCGGGAAGAGATACTTTGTATATCCAAGTCAACAAAGAACTGCTATTGCCAGTGCAAAGACTCTTGTTGATTGGTTAAAAGCACCTGGCCTAAGAGAGATATTCTTTGAACACCTTAGTCTTTAAAACTCTCAAGCAGAGTGATTGTGTGTGTGTGCCTTAGAAGCAGGCTGCAAGAAAAAGATCTCTCTTTCCTTCTCTCTCTGTCCCACTCTTGCGTTAAACTTTCCTCATGAACATCTCATCAGGATCAATCATCTGTTTTTTGAGAGTTCACAAAGTTGTGATAAGTAAGAGTCATCAATGACAGTTTCACCAAATCTGTCTGAAGGAGCTTCCAGACCTATTGTAACCAAATTCTGTTAGATCAACAGCATTGAGGTCTCTTCAAATTTTATCCTTTTAAAATAAATGTTCCCATCCTCCAGCCTCTGCAGGGGACTGCATTGGTTTTGTTCTGTTTTGTGTAGTGAGTATATGAGGTTTCAAATATCTTTTTTTTTTTAAAAAGGGGGAAAAAATCATTAGACTTCTAAAGTACAACTTGTATGTTAACCAGTTTATTAACTTGTGTTAAAAATTAGTTTATTTTATAATAAATTTAAAAACTTTTGTGTTTACTGAAAGCAGCCTGGTTAGAGCCTTTTTACGCTGGGAATAACTCTATCAAAGGTAAACAATTGGCCAGTTTTGTGGCAAATTAAACAGTGAAACTATTATTACAACCTGTGGAGAAGTGGGGCTAGAATTAACTGTGCACTCTTTCCATCTTGGTCCGTAACACTACTGCTACATTCCTATTTGCTCCCCCCACTTGAATAGCTTCCTGTACCACAATGCCATGGTCAGTCAGCTCACCAACCCTGTAGCCCTCACTTTCATCCAAACAAGCTGAGAGGACCTCAAACGATTGGACAATTACAAAGGCCGAGGCTCCTGCACTCCTGCCCTCTGAGTCCCCTTACCTGCCTCACTCCCAGTCACACCCTCCTGTCCCTGACCACTGACCTCAGGGGTGTGACTGCCCGGCACAAAGCATCCAGGCAACTTTTCCCTCTCTGTAACAAAAACAGAAAATGCTGGAAAAACTCAGCAGGTCTGACAGCATCTGTGGAGAGAGAAAGAGAGTTATTGTTTCAAGTCCGTATTACTCTTCTTCAGAGCCCCTCTCTGTGTTGCTGTGTCTGTGGTTCAGCCTCCAGCTTAATGACCCTGAGTCAAAGTTCCTTGAGCCGCAAACACTTACTGCAGATGTGTTTGTCCTGGATCACACAGGCATCTAGGAATCCCACATGCTGCAGCCATGACACATCACCTGTCCTGCCATCCTAAATGTTTTAATTAACTACTTGATTATATTATTCAATTCTTTATTTTCTTTTGTAAAAAATATATTTTATTAACCTTACTACCAGTTCCTGTAATATTTTAAACCTTTGGAATAGAATAGACCTTAACCACTTACCAGATACTCACCAAACAGCTAACTTCATTCCATGTAGTAGAGTAAGAACCAATTCTTACAGGGTGAATAAGTTAGAAAAAGCAACAGCAAAAGGAAAGGAACACCTCCTTGCCCTCCTCACCTAACTCCTCTACTCACCAAACTCCCAGGTACACATTCAGTTCCAAACTGCACTTGCAATTACAAGGCTGCACTAAGGAGCTCTGAATTTATATTAAACTGAACTGAAGTAACAGGAAACAGATTAAAGCATTTAGCTAATTAACTATTCAGCCCTCTCAGTACAGTGTGTTTTCCCTGCCTAAGACTGACAGAAACTTACTCCACTTACTTACACAGTACTTTCCAGTTACTGTAATTATAGAACTATTTCAAGAACAAGATTAACACTTAAACTCCCTTTGTCACCAAACTCCGAGGTATATACTCAGTTCCAAGCTGCATGAGTTTGCAAGCACATTGCCTAACAGATTGCCTAATCTAACAAAGACAGCAGATCTACAGATTGATTGATCGGCATTGAACTTGAAGATGTTCTGCAATTGACCTGGTGCATTTTGCACAATGCAAATGCCAGCACCTACAAGAGGAAATATAAAAAGATTATATGCTACGAGAACTCTGGAAAACCATCACTGAAGGCATGTCCATGAGTACGTGAGACTATTTTTGCCATATCAGGACGAGCTAAGCATCTCCCAGGGAGTCATTTTTAAAAACAAGCTGGTCATCAGACAGGAATCTTTGCAGCACAACATACTACAACAACTTCATCGCTTGCATGTGGGCATGGATCAGATGGGTAGACTCGCAAAAGAAACAGTCTATTGGTCAGGGATGAACAATGACGCTGAAGATATCATTAAGAAGTGCATGGCATGCCAAGAGAATATGCCAAGCCTGCACAAGGAAATACTTCTACCACATGAAGTTCTCACTCACCTTTGTTCCAAGGTTGCTTCTAACCTTTTCCAAGTCTATGACACTGATTACTTAGGGTATTTGAAAAAGTAGGCAGTGGCGATTATCATCTGTCAATTGTACAATACGTCAAATGCAACTTAGAACATATTCTAAGTGATATTTTCAGTTTATTTGGCATAGCCAGAGGGGCCATCTTGGAAAATCATCCTCAATTTATTGGTAAGCCATAAGACCATAGGACCATAAGACATAGGAGCAGAAATTAGACCATTCGGCCCATCGAGTCTGCACCGCCATTCAATCATGGCTGATAAGTTTCTCAACCCCATTCTCCCGCCTTCTCCCCGTAACCTTTGATCCTCTTACCGATCAAGAACCTATCTATCTCGGTCTTAAATACACTCAATGACCTGGCCTCCACAGCCTTCTGTGGCAATGATTTCCATAGATTCACCACTCTCTGGCTAAAGAAGTTTCTCCTCATCTCTGTTCTAAAAGGTCTTCCCTTTACTCTGAGGCTGTGCCCTCGGGTCCTAGTCTCTCCTACTAATGGAAACATCTTCCCCACGTCCACTCTATCCAGGCCTTTCGGTATTCTGTAAGTTTCAATCAGATCCCCCCCTCATCCTTCTAAACTCCATCGCGTATAGACCCAGAGTCCTCAAACGTTCCTCATATGTTAAGCCTTTCATTCCTGGGATCGTTCTCGTGAACCTCCTCTGGATCTTCTCCAGGGCCAGCACATCCTTCCTGAGGTACGGGGCCCAAAATTGCTCACAATATTCTAAATGTGGTCTGACCGGAGCCTTATAAAGCCTCAGCAGCACATCCCTGCTTTTATATTCTAGTCCTCTCGAAATAAGTGCCAACATTGCATTTGCCTTCCTAACTACCAACTCAACCTGCAAGTTAACCTTAAGAGAATCCTGGACTAGGACTCCCAAGTCCCTTTGCACTCCAGATTTCTGAATTCTCTCCCCATTTAGAAAATAGTCTATGCCTCTATTCTTCCTACCAAAGTGCATGACTTCACATCCCCCCACGTTGTATTCCATCTGCCACTTCTTTGCCCATTCTCCTAACCTGTCCAAATCCTTCTGTAGCCTCCATGCCTCCTCAATACTACCTGTCCCTCCACCTATCTTTGTATCATCTGCAAACTTAGCCAGGATTCTGTCAGTTCCTTCATCTAGACCATTAATGTATAAAGTGAAAAGTTGTGGTCCCAACACTGACCCCTGCGGAACTCCACTAGTCACCGGCCACCATCCTGAGAAGGACCCCCTTATCCCCACTCTCTGCCTCCTGCCAGACAGCCAATCTTCTATCCATGCTAGTACCTTGCCTCTAACACCATGGGCTCTTATCTTACTGAGCAGCCTCCTGTGCGGCACCTTGTCAAAGGCCTTCTGAAAGTCCAAGTAGATAACATCCATTGGCTCTCCTTTGTCTAACCTACTCATTACCTCCTCAAAGAATTCTAACAGATTTGTCAGGCATGACCTCCCCTTGATGAAACCATGCTGACTTTGCCCGATTTTATCATGCAATTCCAAGTATTCTGAAGTCTCATCCTTAATAATGGACTCTAAAATCTTACCAACGACCGAGGTCAGGCTAATCAGCCTGTAATTTCCTGTCTTTTGTCTCACTCCCTTCTTAAACATTAGCGATTTTCCAGTCCTCTGGGACCCTCCCTGACTCGAGTGATTCCTGAAAGATCACCGCTAACGCCTCCACTATCTCTTCAGTTATCTCCTTCAGAACTCTGGGGTGTAATCCATCTGGCCCAGGTGATTTATCCACCTTCAGACCTTTCAGTTTTCCTAGCACCCTCTCCTTGGTAATGGCCACCATACTCACCTCTGCCCCCCGACTCTCTTGAACTTTGGGGATGTTACTCGTGTCTTCCACTGTGAAGACTGACGCAAAGTACCTATTCAGTTCCTCCGCCATTTCTTTGTTCCCAATTACTACTTCTCCAGCGTCATTTTCCAGCGGCCCAATGTCCACTTTTGCCTCTCTCTTACCCTTTATATATCTAAAAAACTCTTGCAATCTTCTTTTATATTACTGGCTAGTTTACCCTCATATTTAATCTTTTCCCTCCTTATTTCTTTTTTAGATGTCCTCTGTTGGTCCTTGTAGGCTTCCCAATCCCCTGGTTTCCCACTGTTCTTCGCCGCATTGTATGCTTTTTCTTTAGCTTTTATGCTGTCCCTGACTTCCCTTGTCAGCCATGGTTGCCTCGTCCTCCCTTTAGTATGCTTCTTCTTCCTAGGGATGAAATTTTGCTGTGTCTCTCAAATTGCTCCCAGAAACTCCTGCCATTGCTGTTCCACTGTCTTTCCTGCTAGGCTCATCTCCCAGTCAATTCTGGCCAGCTCCTCCCTCATGCCTCTGTAGTTGCCTTTATTCAACTGTAATACCATTACATCTGATTCCAGCTTTTTCCACTCAAATTGCAGGGTAAATTCTATCATATTACGGTCACCTCCTCCTAAGGGTTCCTTCACCTTAAGCTCCCTTATCAAATCTGCCTCATTATACATCACTAAATCTAGAATTGCCTGTTCCCTAGTGGGCTCCACCACAAGCTGCTCCAAAAAGCCATCTCGTAGACATTCTACAAATTCCTTTTCTTGGGATCCACTACCAACCTGATTTTCCCAGTCTACCTGCATATTGAAATCCCCCATGATTACTGTAACCTTGCCTTTCTTACACGCCTTTTCTATCTCCTGGTGTATCTTGTGCCCCACATCCTGACTACTGTTCTGAGGCCTGTACATAACTCCCATTATGGTTTTTTTACCTTTGCGGTTCCTCAACTCTACCCACACAGATTCTACATCATCTGACCCTACGTCATTTCTTGCTATCAATTTAATTTCATTTCTTACTAACAAAGCATCCCCACCCCCTCTGCCAACCTGCCTATCTTTTCAATAGGATGTATATCCTTGGATATTTAGCTCCCAGTCCTGATCCCCTTGCAGCCATGTCTCCGTGATGCCCACCACATCCTACCTGCCAATTTCAATCTGCGCCAGACGCTCATTTACCTTATTTCGTATACTGCGTGCATTCAGATACAACACCTTCAGTCCTGTATTTCCCGTCCCCTTTCTCATTGTCGTCCCTTTATCTGATGTGCTTGAAGTTAGATTCCTAGCCCTTTCCAAACACTCTGTCCTATTTTGTGTTCTGGGGACTTCAATAGCCTCTCCTGGGCTCTCCTTTCTTTTCAGTTTTTTCATAATTTTCCATGAAGTTGAATCCACCCCCCCACACGCTAACCTGCTGCTTTGTTTCCCATTAGTCATACTTCTTGGAGTTTTACCCTTCCCTCCCCCCCAAATTTCTAGTTTAAAATCCTATTGACCACCCTATTTACCCTTTTTGCTAGAACATTGATCCCAGATCGGTTCAGGTGGAGACCATCCCAATAGTACAGATCCCTCCTGTTCCAATACTGATGCCAGTGCCCCACGAAATGGAACCCCTCTTTCCCGCACCACTCCTTTAGCCACGTGTTTACTTCCCTTATTCTCGCGTCCCTATGCCAATTTGCACGTGGCTCGGGTAGTAATCCGGAGATTATAACCCTTGAGGACCTGTTCTTTAATTTAGTTCCTAGTTCCTGATAACCCCCAAACAGGTCCTCTTTCCTAGTCTTACCTATATTATTTGTCCCGACATGGACCACAACAACTGGATCCTCCCCCTCCCTCTCCAATATCCTTTCAAGCCGGTCAGAGATGTCCCTCACCCTGGCACCGGGCAGGCAACATACCATGCGGGACTCTCGATCCTGCTTAGAAAGGATGCTATCAATTCCCCTAATTATAGAATCCCCTACTACTACCACTTGTCTTTTTGCTCCCCCCTCTTGAATGGCCTCCTGTGCCACGGGCCATGGTCAGCTGGCTCATCCTCCCTACAGCCCTGTTCCTCATCCACACAGGGAGCAAGTACCTCGTACCTGTTGGACAAGGTCAAGAGCTGAGGCACTTCTGTTCCTGAACACAGGATCCCTCTACCTGCCTCACTTGCAGTCACACCCTGCTGACCCTGACCACTGACCGAACTTGAGGTACTTAATCTACTGGGTGTGACTGCCTCCTGAAACAAAGCATCCAGGTAACTATCCCCCTCCCGGATGTGCCGCAGCGTCCGGAGCTCGGACTCCAGCTCATCAATTCTGATCCGGAGTTCCTCCAGCAACCAACACTTGCTGCAGATGTGGTCACTGTGGCTCGCAATGGGATCTGCCAGCTCCCACATCATACAGCTACAGCACATCACCTGCCCAGCCATCTCGACTTAGATAATTAATTTATTAATTAGCTTTGCAGTGATTTTTTTTTCAAATTTGGTGCAGATTTCCTACCAACCAATCAGGTCACAGCTTTCCTGTGATGTCACTTTTTCAGTTTTGGCTTCAGTTACTCTGTGCCCCAAGGTCACCTCTCTGGTGCTCCTCCCTCCGAGTCTGCTCCCAGGATTTACTCACCAATCAGCTGCTTTTTCTTTAAAATCTACTTTCAGAAGAGTGTCCCTCACAGGTCTGGTGCATTCCTGAAGGCACTGCCTCTTCCTCTCTTTTTTTTTAGGTTTGAGGAGGCGGGAGGGATGGAAACACTACAGAAATGTAATGTTTGGGGCTATTCCGTTCTTTGACAGTGGGTCCTCCTCAATTCCCGGTGTCTGCGGTGACTTCTCCCAGAATGCTTCAGTCACTTCTCAACAGTGCCCTCTGTTGGATGCTCTTCCTCCTGTTGAGTGCAAGAGTCCTTCTCCTCGATTACCTCCTGAATCGCAGTGGCTGCGGTGACTTCTCCCAGAATGCTTCAGTCACTTCTCACCAGCACTCTCTGTTGGATGCTCTTCCTCCTGTTGAGTGCCTGTTAAGAAATAATTGTAGGGGAAACATTTTATCAACATCTACTAACAGATATATTAAAAGCCTAAAAGTACCACCGCACTTGTCTAAGAACAGTAAAAGGGACTGCTTAGTCCATGGACATTCCTCCTGAATCGCAGTGGCTGCGGTGACTTCTCCCAGAATGCTTCAGTCACTTCTCACCAGCGCCCTCTGTTGGATGCCCTTCCTCCTGTTGAGTGCAAGAGTCCTTCTCCTCCTGAATCGCGGTGGCTGCGGTGACTTCTCCCAGAATGCTTCAGTCACTTCTCACCAGCGCCCTCTGCTGGACCATTCCAGGATATGCATGAGAAGTGGAATATCGATCACACTACTTCTTCCCCTCACTACCCTAGATCTAACAGCCTGGCCAAAAGAATGATTTGTATGGTGAAATCCCTAATTCTCAAATGTAGACAAACCAAACATGATCTACACATTCCACTGTTACACCTGAGAGCAACACCTCCAAGTGCAACCATTCCATCACCAGCGGAACTTATGTTTGGCAGACCAGTGTGAACCAATCTACCTAGTCTTACCTACTCTACTCCCCCAGAAGCTAGAGAGCAGCTTTGAAAAACAGGGGAGGGTGATGGACATGCACAACAGGAAGGTAGGTGCAAAACTGCCAAGTTTAAGCTGGGCCAACAAGTTCGACAGAAGGTGTGTGGCAACCAGCTGAAGTGACAAAGATGTTTGGAACCGATGTTCTTTGAAGTCATCACACACAAAAGTGTAATGGTAGGCGTAACCAAAGAAAAATTAGAAACATGTCAACTCCTCAACCACTGTGCAATCCTACTGCATCCAGAACTGGGTCCCAAACACAATCAGTAACAATAGCTGAATGACAAGAACACAGCTCATCAGAACAAGGATCCACAGGCAGAGAGACATTCTTAGGAGTTTATTGACAATAGTGAGCAGTATGTACAAGTGATCAAAACGCTTGGCCAGGCTGTGCAACTACTTTTACTTAACTTTCCTAGCCATGCTCTTGGTGCTCCCTGGACATCCACAGCAGAGCTGGAGGCAGCCTGCTGACTGTGATGCCCTGTCTGTGGTGACTTTGGCGGGCATCTCTGGAGGACCGAGACTTGGAGGGCCCCGGCCTGCTTTCGGGGTCCTGCTGAGTGGCAGTGGCACCCTCCTCAACCTGTGAAGCTGGAGCTGCGGAGGTCACAGGAAGAGGGGATTCGGATGGACTGGTCACTCCCAGAGTCACCTGGCTAGATGGCCCTAGAGTGTGCACCTGCTGATCCTCCTCCCTATGGGTGCCCAAGGGCCCCTGGCTGACTCCGTGAGCGGAAGGGGTAGCTGGAGTGAGATCGAGCTGCCCAGCACCCGTCTCACATACACACTGTTGGAGACTAACTCTGGCATCAGCGATGGAGTTAAGCCCGCGCAGCAGTGCAGGAGTGACGTCCTGGACCAAGGTCTCCATGGCAGCCGCTATCCTGCCAGTGTTGACCTCAGTGAGTTGCAATGCCAGTGCTATCACCTCAACCTGAAGGCGGACAGACTCCCCCATCGTGCCTTGCAATCTGAGGAGTGCAGCGGACATCCCTTCCTAATGTTCCTGAGTTTGCCTTTGCAGCTCCAGCAACTGTTACATGACCGAGTTCAGAGGCTCATCATCTGACTCGGACTTAGCAACGTTCTGACCTCCAGCAGTCCTCCAAGTGCTGGGGACTTGGGAAGTCCCTGCTGCCGCCTGCTGTGGATCAGGAAGTGCGTCGTGCTCACCAGATTGTGAACCCGACGTTACTCTAAAGCTAGATCCCACCGAGGTGTGTGTCTCTGCACTGGTGGACGGTGTGGGTGAGCGCTGTGATGGGTCTTTAGAGAGGGTGCATTCAGATTCCTCTTCAGAGGTTTCTTCGGGGCTTGATTGGAGGCCCTGGGTCATGGACTCTGTCGACTGTTTGGCAGATGTGCCTGCGAAAGCAAGGGGAGATAATTAGTGCATGGCAGTGGCCTGTGAAAGAGGACACATCACTCAGGGCATGGTTGTCTGATGGATGTTGCATTGCTGGATCCTCACTTGGTAGAGAAGCGCTGACCTCACCATCAGCCCAGGACCGGTCCCAGTCATCGCCGGCCAGCTGGATGGCTCTGTTTTCAAATTCTGTCAGAACTTTGATCTCTGGCATCCCTCCACCTGTCTGCGACCTTTCCCTCCTGTTGTGTGCCAGTTTGTCCTGCATGGATAGAGATGGGGAGAGTGTATCAGGATGCCTGCTGGCCAGGTGATAAGTATACCTGGCCTGTGCGGGTGGTGAGTGGTCCCATGAACAGGATGAGGACAATGATGGTGTATATGAAAGAGTGAATGGTGATGTCCCTTGCACTGGCAGTGAATGAGGGCCCTTAGGATGTGTGATGGGTTTGAGAGTGTGAGAGTTGAGAGTGATGAAAGGAGTGACTTACCCTGGCGGAACAGAGGAGATCATTCATCCTTTTGTGTCACTGGGTGCCTGTCTTCCTCTGCAGGGCATTTGCGCTGACCACCGCCTCCCAAGCCAGGTTGGTGGATTATTGCTGCCCATCCTGCAGCCAAAGCAGGCATAGAGTACATCCCGCCAGGCCTCCATGGCATCCAGCAGTCGCTCGAGTCGCTCCATTGAAGTGGGTGGCTGCAGTCTTTTTTCCTTTGCTGGACATGTCTCCCGGGCAGCAGTGGTGAGCTGGTGACGATGATCACTTTGCTGGCGGCTGCCTTTTAAAGATGGCGGCTGGCGTGATGCAACAGCAGGGTGCTGGTGGGCGGGCAAATGAGAGCTCACTCACCATGGAAATGGCGTGTTTTGCGGGAGTGAATAAATAATGTGGCGGGCTTGGGACAATACAGCATGAAAATCTGCCATTTTTGTCGGCAGGTAGGACCCTGTTTTAACCGCACTTAGTGCAATTCTGGGAAAATTCCGCCCTATGTGAGTTGTTCAGATCACAAATCAGCAAAGTACAAATAATCATACACATGTATTATAAATAGTTAGTTATTTGGAAGGGATGAGAATCTTTAAAAATAACAAAGGAGTAAGTTGTGGTATACCTTTAAGGATATATGTATCTGTATACATTACCAGAAGGGAAATGATGCAAGTGATTCAGTCTTTGTCTCACTTTGTATGCAGTGAGCAAAGCACAGCTCAGACATGTTTCCAAGCTCTGCAGCAATTTAAGACTACTATCATCTCTCTGACCCTTAATAAATGAATCTATGAATAATATGTTAACCAATCCCTCATGCGTGGTTGGTAAAATAAGCTCAAGGACTTACTTCATAAGAACACGAGAGGGTCCAATTTATAGGCTCTGCACTTGGCTTTCAGAATGTTTTTGTATCTGAGGTTGGGAACGTCCTATGGTACATGTTCTTATATTCAGCTGGCTGTAGAATACTGGCTTTGGTATGTTGGAATCCTCCTTTTGAACCACATGGCCGACTCTGCAAAACTGAGCTCTGATAAGCATGTTCTCGATACCATGCATACGGCAGCATGAAATAACTTTGCTGTTCGGGATTTTTCCTGCCACTTGATATTGCAGGTGGATCTTAAGTGGTGATAGTGGAATGCATGTAATTGCTTTAGGTGATTGCTTTATATAAACCATCCCAATTACCTTGTTTACCATTTCAATCTCTCAATTTCCAGGTAATTCTGCACCTTCCAGCAAAAAGATGCAGATTAACTTGCTGAGTATTTCCAGCATTTTACGTTTTTAATTCTACACCTGGTTATGTGAGTTCTATTTCTTCAGATTGACAGAAGCTGGTCTTTTTCATGTCTGCCACCTTTCAATGCCAGGCCCATTTTCAGAAATTTAAGAGACGCAGATGGTCGAAGCTAAGGACCACTGCACCTGTTGTTGAGGGTTCTACAGGGTACCTAGTACACAATGGTAAATGAATGAAAAGAGAGTCTTGATTTGAGCAAATTGTTTTAAAGTTATCTTTCTGCATTCTTTGGATAAATAAAGTCCATTAATTGAATATTTTTTTTCTGGAATTCTTTTTATCTTCAAAGATTTTGCAAAAAATTCAGGTGAAAGAACTAAAGGAAGATATGCTGAAAGAAAATTCTACAATATCTACTAGACCGCTGCCTATATGTGCAGCCAATATGAAAAATTCAGCAATGTGTCAGCATTATAATGACACAGTCCATGCATCATTAATCAAATTACATATATCTTTGACTATAATTCTCCCCCAATGTAATATGTACTCTACCCATCAGCACAGACCATGAATTTTAGGAAATATTTTAGTATTTTAGTATGGATATATGAAATGTGATTTATTTTAAATTTTTTGAGTGGGGTAAAATGTACAATGTACTCAAATATTTATGCTGTTTACTAATTTTTCCCATTTCAATTAATTATCTACCCTATGATGTAAAAAGAACACACAATAAGTAACCTTGAAATAGCATCCATGTCCCAGTTATGCTGGCTCTCATAATACACTCCATTGTCAGATCACCCCATTTACAGAATACTAATTAGCCCATGGTTCATGATCTTCAACTTGTACCAGGAGTGACTGTGTTATTTCCAGTATGATTTTTCATATCTCAAGGCGATTACTAATTACTATATTAAGTTGCTTTGAAAATTAATGCAAAGGAATTATTTATAAGGTACCTGTTCAAAAGCCACACCTTGAAATTAGTACATGCCAAATGCAAAATAATAGTCACTTAAAAAAAATACCAATTCCATTTTATTGTATAGTACATAGAGAATACATTATAAAAATCCTTGGGATATGATTTAAATCCTACTTCAGATACTGACCATAGGCCTATTCAGAGGGTCACTTCTGAATTATTGAGTCAGATCCCTTAAGTCATGTCCCATGGGTCATCATTATGTATCCTGTGAGGTATGGGGTTTAGATCAAGACCACAGCTGTGTCCTTTCATGCTTTATCCAGAAACACTGCCTTTAGTCAGTCAATGGTCCCTTTCTTCCATTCCATTTCCCAAGAATATCCTTCTTCCACTGAATTGTACCAAATTTATTTTTAATACTTCAGTCTAGGAGGAGAATGAAATGACCAAATGTTTAATTTACAGCAAACAATCAGCATTTCATTCTAGTTATTCTTACGTTCCTGAACAAATCCATTTAATTTCAAGCCCATTTCATCAGAGGAATAATACTAAAATCTTTTCAAAGACTATTTTCTGTAAATATTCTGATCTTTAAGCAAATGATTTATAAATCCTCAAATGTAACAGTTAGAACCCCAGCATGAATCCAATAGTAATACACCAATCTTCCTTCTAAGCTATGCAGCTGAATCCAAAAGTTCTAGTACAGGCTATGCAGAGATTGGCCCCTTTAAGTTACCACCCGCTGCACAAAAAAATTTCAAGGGCCTGTTCACTTAAAGAAATCACCTTAGTACTACAGGAAAAAACAGAAGGTATGTTGCATAATGCGACTTCAATACTTACTCCAAGCTTCACCATTGATAATGGTTCAGAAAGACCAGAGTAAAGCCGAATCATTGGTTATGGCCAAACACAAGAGCTAATGACCTCAGCTAATGCACTTGACTGCTATTTCACAGTAATTTTCAATTCTATGATTTCTTTGACCTTCATCCATTTCTTTTTTCCTCCCTGAATCCCATCTGTTTCCTTCAAATTTCTAACTGTTATTAACCATGGTAATTATTGTCACCACAATTGTAAGCAACTTAAAACACCAAAGTAGGATTTTGGAGATCTACTTCTCAAATTGGAAGAGAGGTTAAGGACAACCCATTGCCTTGCAATGCCTAATTTAACAGCTATTTAACCTACTTTCAGAGAAAATGTCAAATGTCAGACCTTCTGTTGGCACTGCTTTTATCTGGTGACCTTGGAGCAAATGTTAAATAAACAGGGAATATACATTTAGGCATGCATCGTTCATTCTTTTTCTTCATCCATAAATATTAATGAAGATACTCACATTTTAATCAATTTTATAAGTGGGGGTTTTTGTACAAAACATGTTTCCAGATTAATTGTTTGATCCACTTGTTGTCTTATTCAATGCTTTCAACTGAATTCAAAGTAATAACAATTTCCAAAAGAGCTTGTAACCATGAAAGTTTTGAGCAGTTCCCATCAGGGAGACTGGCAGAGACCCCTTCAGAAATGGCAGAAACCGGTTTATGTCAATTCACCCCTTACACAGCAAATGACAGGCTATCATGTCTTAATTGTGATAAGACAACTGTCTTACTGCAACTTATATAAACAAAGCCTCATGCTACATTCCCACACACCCTTTGAACAGATGGAAAAATATTACATACAGGCAGAGACTTGATAGGCTAAAACAGTTTATCAAATGTCTATACGAGATCACAAGGCCTGGATTAACGATCTGGAGACATGAGTTCAAATCCTGCTTTGGCAGCTGGAGAATTTAAGCTCAATTAATTAAATGACATTTGCAATAAAAAGCTAGCATCAGTAATGGTGACCATGAAATTACCTGATTGTCAAAAAAGTCCATTTTATTCATTATTGTTCTTTAGGGAAGGAATCTGCCATTCTTACCCGATCTGGCCTATGTGTGACTCTGGACCCACAGCAATGTGGTTGACTCTTAACAACCCTCTAAAATGGCCCAGCAAGCCAATCAGTTGTAATCAAGAAGGCAGCTCATGATCACCTTCTCAAGGATAAAAGGGATGGGCAATAAACAGTGTCCTTACCGGTGATGCTTAAATCCTGTGAATGAATAAAACACGAAGGTGCATTATAAAATACAATGCATCAGAACAATATCAGAATAAAGGACTGTGATTTGTAACACAGTTCATCAATCACTTCAGGAGTTATGAAAATCTCTTCAAATTAAAGCAGGCCAAATCTTTGGTACTGTACAGCTGAAAATAACTTTTAGGCTTCTTGCAGCTCTTGCCTTATATACAACTTCATGTAAAAAGTTTCACAAGGAATATTAAAGCTAACTGGTAAAAATCTCTTTTGTCTGAACACTCTCCAGAATTAATCAAGGAATGAGAGAAATTCTGCTTGACCTTGATTTTAATTGCTTAATTGTTTGAAAAGGGAAAGCAGATGAATCTTACAGGTATCAAACAAAAATAGTTTGTTATCTGAAGACAGTTCACGGCAATTTCCATGAATCTCAGTTGGCCAGTTTTAATGTTCAAACACAATGGGTGGAACTTTCCGTCCCCATTGGCATCGGGTATCATGGCAGGCATGAGCAGACAATACGGCAGGAAGGCCAAAAATTGGTTTCACACTGTTGTGAAACCAATTTGCGATTGTCGGCTTTGCCGGTCAATGGCGGGCCGCCTTTCCCACCGCCGCAAGTCGGGAACATCATTTTAATACATCTGAATATCATTATAGGCCCTGCTTCCCAGAATCATCTCCCACGTCAAATTTACCAGCCACATCAGCGGGAAAACACAACAGGAGAGGATGGTCTAGGTTTGACTGGGAGAGGAAGACCGGGACGGGTGAGGTTGGGAGGGGGGGAACAATGATGTAGGAAGGGGAGAGTTGGGAGGGGTGGGAATGATCATGCCAGGGGTGTATGAGGTTGGGAGGGGAGGAATGATGGTGCCAGGGGTTGCGAGGATGAGGGGGGCAGGGAGTATAGGGGGAGGAGGGTGTAATGGGGGAGAATGCGGCAACTGAGAAGATAGGTGTAATGGGGGAGGAAGGTGTAAGAGAAGGAGTTTGGAGGGGGGAAAGAGTTTTGAGGGAAGGACCTTGTATAGAGGACATCGCGGCAGGCCTCCACTGAATTCAGTAGGTGCTCGAGGGAGGCGACGCTAATTTTGGGGGCAGCATGTTCCTTCCTTTGGAAACCATCAGTTTGCAGCAACTTCCTACCTATTGAAGAGCTTTTAATTATGGCACACGGTTTACTGAAGGACTGAGGTGATGGTGGGGTGGGCGAATCAGAGGATGCCCTGCCAGCGACATGGCGTGTTTCCCAGGAATGCATGCTTAATGAGGCGGGATTGGGATGATACAGTGTGAAAACCCGCCATTGCGGCCAGCGGATAAAACATCCTTTTTCCCCACTGCTACCGCACTTAGTGCAAATCTGGGACGATTCCACCCAATGAAAGCACAATTAAAGGTGGAATGTACTTGTTGAATTTTACACTTTAGTTGATCTATTTTTGATGAAATTGTTACTTTTCAGCACAAATAATATTCCTTTAGATTTATGAAAGAACATGGTAATGCAATTAATAACCTATGTTTCATCACTTGACCAAACTCAACTGTGCTTTTCTACTATGTTAGGAACTTCCATTGGGTTATCAAAATAAATAAAACTGTTGGCTGTGCAGCATCAATGTTCAACATTCCAGAGGTATATATTCAGGGAGGAAGTCAACATGTGCAGGAAGTACTGCTTTGAAGTTTGGTACTTGATAGTGATAGAATTTCAAACATCAACCAGCAAAGTTTGGCAGAAGGTATCAAGGTTACAACATAGTACTGCAACTTTTGTAATACACATCATAAATACATTAACATTAAGGCTTCTATTTACTGATTAAAAACATAAAACCTAAAACAAAAAATATAAAAGATAAAGATCTTTCTTGTAATAAATTGTAGATTTTTGTGTACCTGCAGTATTGAGGTCAGAAACCATTAAAACTCATTGCAATGACATTACATATCAATCCAATAGGGCACACTGTCAGCCTGTGTGCATCCCTTCTGATGTGCAAATTATGGTAATCAATTCCCTTTATGATGGCAGAGCTTGAATAAAAGCTGCATTAAGATAGGGCAGAATTTTTCGCTGAGTGGTCGAGGGCGCGCCCGACCTGCTCGAGCGTAAAATAGTGCATGATGACGTTGGGCAAGCAACCCGACGACATCGCGTACTCGTGCAATATTTCGGTAGGCAGGCGCATGCAGGAGTCAGAGCCATGCCTGCCATCAATTATGAGGCCAGCTAAGGCCATTAAAAAGGCAATTAAGCTGGATTTTACGCTGCCCATGCGATTTCATGCTCGTTGCACGTGCAAAATGGTCAGGCAGGCAGCTGACAATTTGCTAAACCTCATCCAGGGGCAGGATAAAAAGGGTCAGCAGCATTGCCAGTGTGAGTAGTGAAGAGTTTTAGAGATAGTATGCTGTTGGTTGCTTGTTGGGACTTGGCAGCTTCATCTCTGCTCGGGGCTTCATTGTTAGTATTTCCAGGCTTTATCTCAGGACTTATTGGTGTCTCCAAAGCCCCCAGAGGATTCAGACCATGTGGACCCTTCCAGGTATCAGGCAGCCTTCTGTTACCCTGGTAATGGTCTCCGCTGGTGGCACCTCCTCTGAGAAGGAAGGAAGGGGCAGAAGGGGGAGGAGGCCATGTGTCCCAATGCAGCTTCCAGGGGAGGGACCTGTGGGTGGAGAGGCGCAGGCACAAGGGGCACAGAAGTGCAAAGAAGTGCAGAAAGAAGTGCAAGGCGGAAGGGGCTGCAGAAGACGCTACTACCCTGCTGCCAGGGTTTACAGGTGGCAATGCAGCTACCTCAATATGTCTGAGGTGTAATGCTGAAGGAGGCTCCGCCTCTCAAGGGAGAGCGTGACCTCCATTTGGCAGATGGGATCAGCTCCAACTGTGTGGGTGGACACCCCATGCCAGTGGCTCTGAAGGTCACAGCGGCCCTCAACTTCTATGCTCCAGCTCTTTCCAGGGGTCAGTGGGGGATCTGTGTGGAGTCTCCCATTCAGCTGTCCACAGTTGTGTGAAGCTGGTTACAGAAGCTCTGTTCAGGTGGGTACTGACCTTTGATTCTTTACCGCACGGACAAGGCCAGCCAGGCTGAGCGAGCCAGAGGCTTTTCAGCGATTGCTGGGTTCCCCTACATCCAGGGTGCCATTGACTGCACACATGTAGCCATCAAGGCACCAGCGGGTCAGCCCAGTACCTTTGTGAACAGGAAGGGATTCCACTCCATGAACGTGCAGATAGTGTGTGACCGTAGGATGCAGATTCTTTGAGTCTGTGCAAGGTACCGTGGCAGCTCCTATGATGCTTACATCCTGAGGCATTCCCAAGTGCCGAGGCTATTCAGTGTATCAGCCAGACTGGTTGGATGGCTGCTGGGTGACAAGGACTATCCGTTGAAAACATGGCTCATGACCCCTCTCCGCCACCCAAGAGCAGAGGCAGAACAGCATTACAATAGGAGTCATGCCTCCACAATGGCGGTTGTAGAGAGGACCATAGGTCTTCTCAAGATGCCCTTCTGATGCCTGGACCGTTCAGGGGGTGCATTACAATACCCCCCACAGGGGGTGTCACTGATAATGGTTGCATGCTGCACTCTCCACAATCTGCCACTTGCAAGGTGGGGGACCACCAGAGGGAGAGGATTTTGACGCAGCTGCACAGGCCACAGATGATGAATCCAGTAGTGAGTCAGAAGAGGAGCACAGTGAGGAGAACGCTGAGGGCCTGGAGGCAGACCTCGGTAACCTTCTGGGAGGCAGGGACACCTGGGACACATTGGTCCAATGCTCTTTCAGCTAGCTTACCAAAGACCTGCTTCCACCTCATGCCACAGCTACTGCCTCCATCCTGGATGTCAGAAATTACCCTTTCTTTTGCACGCAAAGTCCACTCAATGACTGTGCAAAGTATCTAGCCACTCACGCCCAGCATTACATACAGGCATACCATGCATCAGAAAGAAAAAAGGTGAAACATACTCAGGCCATCAGAACCAAAGCAAGTTTAATGTTACTGTCACATTGAAAGCATAATGACATTACCATTACTGGTGTTGATGTCCACACTAGCAGGCATATAAACCAAACATAAATGAACAGAAAATCACCCATGAACTGTCCCTCTTGTGCTCATGGTGCCTTTAACTTACGTTTCCGAGTGCTACATTCTGGTGCTCCCACTCGCTGGCACCGGCATTGGAGACAGCCTGCTAACATTGCTGTCTTGTTGGCCTTGATGACCTTGGCAGTCATCCTCTGGTCAGTAGAGCCTGTGCTGGCCCCGCCTGGGAGGGATCAAACAGTGCTACGGCCAGCATCTCCTCAGTCATTGCAGCCTCATCAGATGTGACAGTCATAGACGGAGGGCCGGAGGAGCTGCTGCTTTCATCCAGAACGCCCTGAGAGGAGTCCGCCGAGACAACAGGCAGCTCGTGCATCAACATGACGTGGCTCTGGACCTCCCTGCTCGCTATTGATGGACGGGCACCTAGCTGGGATACTGGGTGTCTCATCCATCTCCCACACTGGCACTGAACACCTGAGGTCATTGCCTGTGTGAGGGCTTACAGGTCCAAACGCAACCCCAGAAACCTGATTCCGTACCTGGAGCTGCCTCTCCATGAGAGTCACCACTTTTTTAATGGAGCAGGCAGTGCGCTTGGCCATAAGGGCCAATGCAGTGCTGATGCTCCGCATGGACTCCTCCACCATGAGACCATGGCACGCAGACCCTCATGGACATCCAGCATCTGCCATCTAATGGATGACTCCAGAAGTTCATCACCTGCCTTCGACTGAGCATTGTCCTGGTCTCCAGCAGTCCTCCAACTGCCAGCACCCTGGGCATTCTCTGCCTCCACCTGCACCTGAAGCGAGTGTGAAGTGCCCTCACGAATGTGCACCGACTTTCTTGCTGTCAATCTAATGCCCACCAAGGTTCTGATATCTGCGCCGGTGCCTGCTTCAGTGAGCGGGTGCAAATGAAGCCCCATGATCCTCCAGCACCATGGGTGGCCCTTCGGGGTCTGGAGAGCAACTGTGTGCTGGCGATTCTAAAAGGGAGAACAAGGACGTGTCATTATTTAAAGTCATCACACTGTCACTGTGCATGTCGGAAACCCTACTGAGACAATGGAAGTCTGCATCATGGTGCCATCGTCTTTCAATGATCAATGGAGACTCCAGGTTCGAGGCTCCCATCAATGAAGAGACTACACTAGAATGGTTGCACAATCCAAAACTCTCACCCCTGTGCACTGCGCTCTTACCTTCGTCTGGCACCCCCCAGCTCTCCACACCCAGTTGCACATGGAGTGTGCCGGCTCTCCAGCTCAAGGGCATCCTGCTCGAACCTGGTCAGCAGCCGCAGGTTGGGCAGACCTCCGCCTGCATGTGACTTCTCTGATTGGTTATGGCATGTCTTCTCCTGAAATGACGGAGGAGCATTGATTAGTCCACTCTCTACCTGCAGGACAATTCCAGCCTGGCCAACCCCAGCTGAGGAACACCTTGCAGGGCACATCGGAGTCGTGGCCCTTGAGCTGCAAGGCACTTAGTCCATGCAACCAGGATTCACCCTCTTAGCCAGCTCTGGCGTCATTGACATTTGGCACTCAGACTGTAGCAATCCTGAGATCCAAGGGGGGAAGGCCACACCTTAACACTACAGCACGCTAACCCATGCCAACACAGTACTCACCCTTCCTGAGCATAGAAGGTCATTGAACATCTTCTGGCACTGCACCCATATGTGCCACACCACATCATGGCTGCTAACCAGCACTGCAACCTCCTCCCATGCCCTCTTTGTGAGGTGTGGTGGCCTCCTTCTCCGATCTCTGGGGACAAGGGTGTCCCTCCTGGCAGCCACCTCCTCCAGGAGGACCTGCCCTCCCACCTAGTGTCTCCAGCCACATTCGACGTTATCACTTGAGTTTGCTAATGCAAAACATTTGTTCTTCCATGGCAGCCTTCCAGGGGCTGCCTGTACTGTCTTTAAACCGGCCAACGAGCCCATCCGCCCCCACTCAGCCCTTCCCAACCAATGAGGAGCCATGTTTCAAGCTGAGCGGGGCTCAATTGGCCCGCTAGCGTGAAATCACGGTCAGTGGGCAGCGGCCCGTTTCCTGGCCGATCATGGGCCTGCTGACCACGCCCATCCACTGAACTCAGCATTCTGCCCATAGTCTTAACCAATATAGTTGCTCATGGGCATAAACCCTCAGTACACAATTATCCATATTTGGAGAATAATTGCCTGTTTTTCATCATGAATACCTGGACCTAGAAACTAGTTTTGTCCAGTTTTGAAACAGGAGCTGAGGAGCAGGGAACAAGGTTCAATTTCTACCCCATGGTGTGAGAAATGGACATGTTGCTTCGGGTGCAAAAGGCCAGTGTAGAGGTACATTTTTGAGATAACAGAGTGGAAGTTTACACTGTATCAAAATACTAACAATCCTGAATGGCAAGTACTTGATATTCTTTAGCAATGAGATTCCTCATCTTGACCATCACACAGTTCAAACTCAACAGACAGAAAAAAACTATGGGGGAAAAGCCTTTATTTAAATTGAAAGTGTGCATATTATAGAACATAAAATAGCTTTTGAGGAATGATGTCAAGACTTGAAACATAAAGGTTCAGAAAACAGTTATAGGTTGCTAAGATTTTGAACAGTCTAGTGCAATAAAAATGTTTTTATATCTTAATGAGTTTTGAAAGCAATTTCATGGGAAGGTGGATAAGGTAAGCTGACCAATCACATTTAGCCCTCTATATTGGCTGCAGGAAATTTAATATTATGGGAATAAAAAGATTATTGTGGAAGCAGCAAATGTACTAAGAAACAGAGAGGTGGGAATTCAAAAAAGAAATACACAACCTTTATTTGGTATCTTTCGAGTAATAACAATTCCAGTCCATGATTTGTGGGGGAGGAAATAGTGGGGGGGGGGCCAACTGACCCTCTGACCCCGAGCAAAACCTAGATCTAGAATTAGTGATGGAGGAAATAATCTTCCCTTTCCCATAATATACTGCTGAATCGGAGTGCAGTGCTGTCCATCCCTGTTTTGAAAGATGCAGGTTTCCTGTACAAACTGTAATCTGACCTAGAAAGGATTTCCGAGTTTGATAACCTTTGTGATTGTTGCTTTTGGCCACAATTGTTCCTGTGCACAGTGGAGCATGCTTCTAATCGCTCAGTGAACAGTATTAAAGAGTTTATTATGCCTGTGACATCCGAGTTGATTTTGTCAAATGAATGGCTAGGTTAGTAAGAGAATCATAATTTAGTCATCAGTCTGTCAAACTGTTGGAGTGTCTGTGTTAAAAATACTAATTACACAGTAATGGATCATTCTGATGTCTCTAACCATCTCGGGTAGATAAGGAAATCATGTTGTTGAAAAGTGACTACTGAATTGCCAGTTCTTGATTGCTCTCCCTCGAATGGTCAAACCCTTCCTGATTGCTATGCACTCCATTTCCCAATAGTCTGCACCCCCTCCCCACCCACCACAATCATTTTTCCCCTTCCCCTCTCATATAAGCCAGCTGTGGCTCAGTTGGTAACACTCTCATCTCTGATTCACAAGGTTCTGGGAGCAAGCCACTCTTTGGAAGTGCCATTTTTTGGATGAGATATTCAACTAAGGCCTCTGTTAGAACCAGATCTTCATGAATTACATTTGCTTTGAAAATTTGGAAGGACATTGCATTATTTGGACACTTGGGAGCTGACCTGGATACTTTTTAAAAAGTCATAAATTTACCTTGGCTCTCAGCACGCATGCCTTTTCTAAGAAATCACATGACTTCAGCTAATTGACCAGCGTAGCCTTTGAGGAGGAGAGCTATTTGTTTATTTGAACTGAAATTATTTTAATTGATGGAAAAAAAACTGCTTTAAAGACAAAGGCCCTACAGATTTACTGGAAATCACCTGACAGAGATAAGCTCCGTTTAAACTTGTTTTCTTGAACCCAGGTGGGAATGAACTGAGAAGGGAAAAAGCTGCCCAGCTCGTGCTCTCCTTGCCTTGCTTGAAATACAGTGTGGTTATAGGAATCCAGCTAGGAATCCTCATCTCACTGGAACTTGTCTGTATTTGGAAACCCAAGAGGCTGAGATGAGAAGGATTGATCTGGCTCTATTCTCCTCCATCCTGGAGCTCTGTCGGTGAGAACTTCCAGACATCTACTAGGACTAGTGACCCATCCTCACATGTGGGAGCAGCATCAAAACCCTATAAACTTTATCCTTTCTGTAAAGTTTTTCTTCAACCGCCCATCTCTGCAGAGACCCTATTTGTTTGTTCTCTGTTGCTGTGTGTGTGTGATAGATAGTTACACTTTCAGATTACAAATTGTGTGTTAACCAGTTCTTGCAACTTGTTTTTAAGAAAAGTTTTGTTTTATAATAAATCAATAATTCCGAGATTATTGAAAGAGGCCTGGTTAATGTCTCTTTTATTCTGGATCTAAAAGTAATGAAGGTAACTAATAAACCATTTTGATAAGTCAATTAAACATTTATACTGATGGTACAACCTGTGGAGTAGTGGTGCTAGATAAATTGTGCACTCCTCCCATTCTGGTCATAACACCCCATCTGGTCTCTAAGGTGGATGTAAAAGATCCTATTGCACTAGATTGAAGAGGAGCAGGGTGTTTATCCCCAGTATTCGGAACAATATTTTATCCATAATCAAAACTGGATTATCCAGTCACTATCACATTACATACCATCTCAAATTTCTATAAACAGTAACGGAGGCGATGGGGGTCTCGTCCACCAACTGGAGATCCAACGAGTGCCCTACTTCACCTCCTTTCGGGAAGGCCCACTGAATTAAATGCCAATCAGGCATTTAACTTGGAAATGGCGGGCTGCCTTCTCCTGAATTAATAACCCCAGGGGCAGAAATCATGCCCCCTGGAGAGCTGCTGGCCAATCTGAAGCTCCAGTGGAAGCTCAGTCATTGAGCATGTTAAAGACATAAATCAATAGATTTGTGGATAGCATTGACATCAAGGAATATGGGGATAGTGTGGGAAAGTGGCATTGAGGTTGTATGGTGGAGCAGACCCGATGGGTTGAATGGCCTACTCCTGCGTCTATGTTCCTAGTGTAGTATAAGGATATTCGGGGAGAACGAGGGTTAATATGGGACTGGGGAAAACAGTGGCCCCCCATGGCATGATGTAGAGAGTCACATGACAGTAAACTGCATGGAGTAGTTTAGCAGAGGCCAGCATGGAGACAGAACCAATGCAGTGCTGAACCTTGGAGATGTATATAGTTATGAGTTGTTAATAAACAGTATATGTACAATCTTACAAGACTCCAGATCTCTTAGTGAGACACCAAGGAGCGTTACAACATGGTGGCAGTGAAGGATGTACCCCGAAAGATCGAAAGCATGAATAAGTAAAGAAACAGCAGTCTGACCTGCAAGAAGTGTGCCTAAATTGAAGACACAGTTGGAGATCACCTAAAAAAGCTCCATTGCCAGAACTGAATGAACAAAGAGTCAAGGGACCTTGCCAGATCACAAAAAGCTGAGCAAAATTCAAAAAAAAGGAAAAAAGGTGACAGACAGAAGAATAATCCACTATGCCGATGAAAAGAAGAACCTGAGTCAATGCAGAGTCAAGGGACCTGGTCATATCACAAAAAGGGTGAGCAAATAGAGTAAAAAGGCAAAATTTACCTTTTAAAATCAGCAGCAATCAGCAGTAGCATACCAGACAGCAGCTGGAAGAAAGCTGCAGCAGGGTCCACAGCTGAAGCCATAACATGTGGCTGCTGAGGTCCATTGAGGAAAAAAAATCTTAAAACAGCAGGCAGAGCTAAAACAACTCATTCAGTTACATTCTCTAAGCTTAAAAAAACCAAGTACCTTGCCCAAACAACTTGTTTGAGGATTTCCTGAGGAACCAATTGTTTTGAAGAGTCAGGCCTGCAATCACTGTGGGAGCCCGCCAAGGTCCGATGGGTGTGGGAATAAGTGAAAGGGCAATTACGGCGGTGCCATCTTGGAAGAGAGATAGAAAAATTAAAATCTATACATCCCTCTTATGGAAAACTGCCATGGGTAGTAAATTAAAACTACCAGACCAAATTGAGCTCATGCAAGGGTCAAACCAGATGGAAAATTGGGCAACATGGAGAAAATTTTTTTAGATTACAGGAGTACATAAAGATTAGGTACGAAGTCAGAAGAAGTATAAGTTAAGACCATAAGACATAGGAGCAGAAATTAGGCCATTCGGCCCATCGAGTCTGCTCCGCTGTTCGATCATGGCTGATAAGTTTCTCAACCCCGTTCTCCCGCCTTCTCCCCGTAACCTTTGATCCCCTTACCAATCAAGAACCTATCTATCTCGGTCTTAAATACACTCAATGACCTGGCCTCCACAGCCTTCTGTGGCAATGATTTCCATAGATTCACCACTCTCTGGCTAAAGAAGTTTCTCCTCACCTCTGTTCTAAAAGGTCTTCCCTTTACTCTGAGGCTGTGCCCTCAGGTCCGAGTCTCTCCTACTAATGGAAACACCTTCCCCACGTCCACTCTATCCAGGCCTTTCAGTATTCTGTAAGTTTCAATCAGATCCCCCCTCATCCTTCTAAACTCCATCGAGTATAGACCCAGAGTCCTCAAACGCTCTTCATATGTTAAGCAATGTTAATATATTTTTATACTCATTTGGTGTATTTGTGGATGAAGTAATGCTAATGTAAGGCATTGAGGAATCCTCAACCAGCTTTGATGAGATGTTACAAGCCTTTGACAAGTGTCTTAACCTTCAAATTATGGAGTGCGCAGAGCTTAAAAAAGAGGAATAGGAAACCCCCAGCGAAGCAATGAAAGGGCAAAAGACAATCCCCAAGCAAACCACACAGTGGTGGCAGAGAACCATCCAGAGGTCTTAAAAGTATATCCTTTTGAAAATCCCAAGACATTATCCGAACTGCATTAGCAGGCGACAGTGTGGAGCAAAAGCTGGCTGTGAATGAAGGAAAGATATCTGATGGAACCCAAAAGAAACAAGTCCTGCAAAAGGAAAATGATATAAGATAGGAAAATGTTCATATCAAAACTGAATTGGAAGCTTGAAACACAAGATTCAAGCAGAGTATGTATCTTTGAAAATGTGTGATTAACTAAAATCTTCAAAGAACCAAACTGGTCAAGATCTGAACAAACAAATTTCTGAGTTGTCACAAAGGTGCAAAGAGGCTTTGAAAGAAACAGAAATATTGAATGTTGAGAAAATGCAATAAGTGAAAATTTGAACCATGTGCAGACTCAGTTCATATCTCCAGAAAAGCACAAGCAGGAAATAACAACTCTGAATTCCATTGCTGGCAAATCAAAGCAGGAGTTGGAAGAACTCAACCAGAAGTACAGCCAGGCACAACAGCAGGCAGAAGAGGTACTCAAAGAAGTCACTACTCTGAAAGACTCTTTGAAGAATCAATATACAGCCCTGGAAAAACAAAGAGTGAAAAAAGGTGTTGAATACTACTTCAGAAAAAAACTGTGTTGGAACTATCAATAGTGACAAAGCATTGCACTGAAGGGCAGTGTGAGTTGGCAAGAGGTCACAAGAAAATAAACAGTTAAACGAATAGCTAATCATCCTTCAAGATCAAATGCAAAAGAAGTACATTACCCCTCAGTAACATAAAGAAATGAAGACTGTCTTGAACAGCAGAATTAAAGAACAGCAGAACAAAGCCAAAGAGACTCTGCTAAGTTACAAGGAAATGCAAGATAAAGCAATTGAGTTTCGCAAAGAAAAGGAAAATCTGTTGAAGGACCTTCATATGCTACAAGGATCCCTCAGGTCAAAGTTTGTTCCTCTGGAAAATTACAAACCAAAGAAAAATAAATTTAATGTCACTCTGAATGAACTGAAGAACTAGTTGGCAAAGAAGACTCAGCAATGTTCAACATTCCAGGAGGAAGGCAAGAGGTACAAGAAAGAGACCGAAGAGCTGAAGAACTATCTGAATGGAAAAGAGGAATCACTGAAAGGAAAAGCTGAAGATCTTTCCAAGCTACCAGCAAATAATGAAGGCATAAGTAGCATAATTATAGAATGAGAACAAGTTAAGACTTTGCCGGAGGCAGACCTGGCCAACAGTGAAACCAAAATAAAGGACAAGGACAAAGCTCTGCTGCAGGCAGAGAAAGAAAAGACAGAAAAAAATCAGAAAATGTAAATCCAACACTGAAGCTCAAGGAACTAAAAGGATAAGCGCTAGATGCCTCAAGCTTACTGAGAACCATTGGGTTGTCGAAAAATTATATGGTTGCAATTAAAGTCAAGAACCTAGAATGCCAAGAAAAGGTTGAACAGTTGCAAGAGAAAGTAAAAGTTCTCACAAAGGAGCGTGAAGAGTCTCAGAAACAAATAGCAGAAGTGAAATTAAAGAATATGAGCTTGAAGGATAGCACACAGGAATTAGGCTCTACTAAGGAAAGACTATTCAGTGTAGGGAAACAACTTTCACGTACAAAAGATGAGTTTGCTAATGAAAAATTAGAACTTGATAAACTTGATGTACCTAAAGCAAATAAAATTAAAATACAAATTTTGCACATGAATTAAAAACATGTGCCTGCTTCGGGGACATGTTTAATGACATTTTTATTTTCTTCATTAGTTTTTTTAAATAGTGGTTCATCTCCCTGAGGCAGCTCTGTGCCTCAGGGAGATTGAAGCGCTCTTTCGCGTGCACATGCGAAGTTCGCACTAGGCCCGCTCGCCCTCCTCTCCTTGCCCGCACAGGCAGTGCTGAGCGCTACTGCTCGTATTCCATGCTGGGCGGGCCTTAATTGGCCCGCCCATGTAAAATCGCAGTACGGTGCCGATCACAGGTGGTGGTCAGCTTCCCAACCATCCCCACCCACCCCCACCGAGCACCCCTGCCAAGGGCAAAATTCTGCCCTATGTGTTATTGTTGTCTTAGTGGAGATTTACCTGGGGGTGATTAATTTGGGGATTTGTTAAAAGTTATTATAGTAGTAATTTGTGGCCATGTGTATGTGTTTAATTTGTTGTTAAATTAATAAATGTTTAATTTAGTTTTATATAAAAACCACGAAACTCGGAGGTCTTATCCCTGTTGAATTCAAAGTCTGCATCCCGAAATTACAAATTGCAAAAAAGTGGATTATGACAGTTGTTTCAAGTTTCCCTCTGGGATTTGAACAACTCAGCATTTACCATCGGCTGTGTCATAATAGTCTCACCTCTCGCCTCTTGCCAGTCACTCTTTTTCTTCTCCCAATTGTCCCATTCCTCACAGGACCTACTTAGGAGCGGCTATTGATGCAGAGGCCTGAAACTGCAATGTCTTTGCCGGCAAAATGCTTTGTGATGACCAGCAACAAGCCTGCAGCTTGCTACAATATTGGATTCTGGGACAGGGATCGATCCCAGGGCCTAATTTGTGCCAGGATTCCAATGCAGAACAATTTCTGAACCAACATGTTTAAGAACATGTAATTATACTGGGCTGAGCTGATCAATAGATGGGTGTAAAAGATCAAGGAAATCCTGGTATAGCCTTATTGCATGCATAATATAATCAGGCATACGTTTCCTTGATCTTTTACACTGGGTATTCATGCTGCACAGTGATTATATGTCCTTCTATGTACCAATATAGACAAAATCCCACCTCATTCTTTCTATTGCTATGTATTAATACAAATATTTTCTGCAATGTTATATCTTTGGGTAGCTGATGTTATCTTTCATACTGTAAGACAGGTAATACGTCAATATTTGCAGGTAGATCTGCTAGTTCTTTAATATTTGCAAGTGTGTTCCTTGGAGCATGTCAATATTCTCAGGAGGAGCTGGAGTGTGCAAACATTTGCTGGAGATTTCTTGTACAGAAATGTTTAAAATCAGTACACAGCTATGATCCAAGATTCAAATTTAGAATCCTGGGTAGGGATCAAGATTGCAATTTAAAATAGAAAGACATGGATGGTTGGTTAATCCACAGGGACCAAACAGTGCATACATGTGTGCAACTACATTTCTCATTATGGGAGGCAGAGGAAGCATTTGTTTCTTGTGGAATCTTTACATTTAATTTCTGGATTATAGTCCATCCTGACTCTTCATATCCATCTTCTCCCCACAATCATTAGGAATTTGTAAATTTACAAATTGACAGTGAAGTTAACTGAAGTTAAGTTTATTGTGTGTGATTTTTTCTTTTAAGTTTGGAGAAAGAGAAAAGTGCAATATACATTATTTTTCTTTTCAATCCTGTTTACCAGCAATATCCAAGAACACTTGCCATTGAGGTTCCAGATTCTGTTGCATCTGTTTTTTTTATTCCTAATTTGCTGTTGCTGTGACAAGAAAATCACAATCATCAGTCCAGCAGCCCATGTAACCAGCAGGGCTCACCAGGAGAGAAAGTCACAAAAAAGAGGCAAATCCCAAGCTTGGTCCAGTTGATCTCTTCAAAACAAAACTACATTGAAATAAAATAAATTTAAGATTGCAAGGCTACAAGAGCAGGTCAGAGGCTGGGAATTCTGCAGAGAGGAACTCTCCTCCTGATTCCCCAAAGCCTGTCCACCATCTACAAAGCATAAGTCGGAGTGTGATGGAATACTCTCCACTTGCCTGGATAAGTACAGCTCCAACAACACTCAGGAAGCTTGACATCTAGGACAAAGCAGCCAGCTTGATTGGCACCACATCCACCACAATAAACATTCACTCCCTCCACCACTGACGCACAGTAGCAGCAGTGTGTACCATCTACAAGATGCACTGCAGCAACACACGAAAGCTCCTTCGGCAGTAACTTCCAAACCTGCGACCTCTACCACCTACAAGGACAAGGGCAGCAGAGGCATGGGAACACCACCACCTGGAAGATCCCCCCAAGACACACACCATCCTGACTTGGAACTAAATTGCCGTTCCTTCACTTTCACTGAGTCAATATCCTGGAACTCCCTCCCTAACAGCACTGTAGGCGTTCCTACAAGACATGGACTGTGGTGGTTCAAGAAGGCAGCACACCATCACCTCCTCAAGGGCAATTAGGGATGGGCAATAAATGCTGGCCTAGTCAGTGACATCCACATCCCATGAACGAATATTTAAAAAATGGAATGTCCCAGAGTTTTCAATGTGACGTTTATAGTTTCATATGGTGAATAATTGAACTGGAAAACTTTGTAAGGCTATGGTGAAAGGAAAGTGGATTGGAACTAACTGGATAGCTCTATCAAACAGCTGGCAGATGCATGATGGGCTGAATAACCTTCTGTGCAGTATCATTCCATGATTCTGCTCCTATCTAGATATACTGATAATTAATGTGCCTTCATCATGCTTTTTCCAGTTCAATTTGATAAGTATATTAGTACAGAATCTATAGGTTAACCTTTATTTCCCCTCCAGCAGTGTTCCTTTTTTTTCTCCTTTTTTGCACATTTCAGAATGACTTCAGGGTCTCCAATAAGCACTTCAATTGCATTTTAAATGGAATTTGGTCAATAAAAAAGAACAATTTTTTCAAAGAAACAAGTTTCATTTAAATGGCTGTGTAATCATTCAAAAGATAACCAGACAAGCAAAGTTCTGTTGAAGGGTCATGAGGACTCGAAACGTCAACTTTGCTCTTCTCCGCCGATGCTGCCAGACCTGCTGAGTTTTTCCACGTATTTCTGTTTCTGTTTTGGATTTCCAGCATCCACAGTTTTTTGTTTTTATTTAAGCAAAGCTTATGCCTTGAGGTTGAAGTGACATTAAGAAACTACTCAAGCTTCATTTTTACAATTTTAGCCCTAATGACTACCCTTCGTGTATTGCAACAAACCTTAGGTACTATGTTAAACGCAAAAAACTACGGATGCTGGAAATCCAAAACAAATCAAAAATACCTGGAAAAAATTAGCAGGTCTGACAGCATCTGCGGAGAGGAACACAGCCAACGTTTCGAGTGCGTATGACTCTTCTGTTAAAGGATGTGAGGCAACCCGCCTCCACCACCCAAAGGGCCTCTTCTGCACTGTGTGATTCTGTGATTCTGTGAATGGTAATCTGTACAATTTAACCATCAAAATGTGGTTGGAATATTATAAATACTGAAGCCAAAAATAATCATAATAATTTATGTACAAATTACATAATTTGTAATAACACAAAATAACATTGTTTCTGGGCGGGCAGGGGTGTGGTGGTGCTCTCCAAAGGGGAATTTAATAGGAGGTACCACAACACCCAAACCTGCAGGGAGGCCACCAGAGTATTACATGTGGCGTACATTCCCCTGTTGCTGGTAGAATGCCAGCAGCGGCAGGATGAGGCCCATACGTGGCCATTAACTAGCCACTTCAGGGCCTCAATTGGCCTCGGGTCTGAAAGACTGCCCTCTACCTTCCACGCACCTGACTTTATGGTAGGAGTTGGCAAGGCGACGGGCTGTTCATCTTGCACTTTCCCACCCGATTATATAGCCCCTCAGCCACCTCACGGCCCTCTCCTGGAGTGGGTGGGGTGTGCTAAATTGCACCCTTGTGAAGCTACAAAGTCTTTCTCTTCTTTTTCCTATAATTTGAACCTGGTGCTCTCTTGTGGCTTTGGCAGAGCTAGATGCAGGCTGATCATTACCCTGTTCTTTTTTTGTTATTCGCCCTTGGGATGTGGGCATTGCTGGCAAGGCCAGCATTTATTCCCAGTCTTAATTGCCCTTGAGAAGATGAAGGTGTCCTGCCTTCTTGAACTGCTGCAGTCCTTGTGTTGTAGGAACACCCACAGTCCATTAGTGAAGGAGTTCCAGGATTTTGACCCAGTGGTGATGAAGGAACGGCAATATAGTTCCAAGTCAGGATGGTATGTGGCTTGGAGGGGAACCTCCAGGTGGTGGTGTTCCCATGCACCTGCTGTCCTTATCCTTCTTGGGTAGCAGTAGTTGTGGTTTTGGGAGGTGCTGTTGAAGGAGCCTTGGTGAGTTGCTGCAGTGCATCTTGTAGATGGTACACACTGCTGCCAGTGGTGGAGGGAGTGAATATTAAGGTGGTGGATGGGGTGCCAATCATGGGGGCTGCTTTATCCTGGATGGTGCTGAGCTTCTTGAGTGTTGATGGAGCCATACACAACTTGGAAAATGGAGAGTATTCTATTAAGCTGCTGACTTGTGCCTTGTAGATGGTGGACAGGCTTGGGAATTGGAAAGTGAGTTACTCACTGCGGAACCCTCAGCTGCTGACCTGCTCCTGTAGCCACAGTAATTATATGGTTGTTTCTGTTATGTTTCTGATAAATAATAACCCCCCTGGATGTTGGTGGGGGTGGGTTTGGCGATGTTACCAGCATTGAATGTCAAGGGGAAATTATTAGATTCTGTCCTGTTGGAGATGAACATTGCCTGGCATTTGTGTGGCACAAATGTCACTTGCCACTTAGCAGTCCAAGCCTGAATGTTGTCCTAGTTGTGCTGCATGCAGGCATGGACTACTTCAGTATTTGAGGAAGGTACTGAACACTGTGCAATCATCAGTGAATATCCCCTCTACTGATTTTATGTCGGAGGGAAGGTCACTATTGAAGCAGAAGAGGGTTGAGCCTCAGACATTACCCTGAGGAACTCCTGTACAATGTCCTGGGGCTGAGATCATTGGTGTTCAACAATCACACCCATCTTCCTCCATGCTCGGTATGACTCCAACTGGTGAAGAGTTTTCACCCTGTTACCAATGACTTCAATTTTGACATTTGAAATGCTCATTGCTGATGTCCTTTGGGTTTGGAGCCTGTGAGAACCATACCATAAGACTGCCCTCATCTGCACCTCTGCAGGGCCAGGCTCGGCTATTGGTCAAGAGTCAGCAGCTGGTATTCTGACTAGAGGGGTGGGGGGGTGGCAAAGGGGAAGGATTTTCACATGGGTGATTCCTTAATTGGCATGGAGACAGGTACCTTGTTTGATTAAGGCTGGCGGGTGGGCTCTCAAAACTGGAGAGCTGATATCAAAAACGGAAAGCCGGCATACCAACCTCTCTCAATTTTCAGGCCCCATGTGTCTCTGTTTCCATTGTCAGCAGGGCCCAAAACTTCAACCATGGAATTAGAACTGACAAGAGGAAAGGGTTCAAAGTCATCATTGTGTGGATGAAGCTTGAAGAGTCCAGTGTGGATCGTGATCCCGCCTGTCCTCTACAATTGGTCAAGAAACCCAGAAATGGAATGCTGATGCCGCGGTTGAGTTTAAAAGCCAAGGTTAAGCCTGTTCCACTAACTTTTGGGTTCCTGATCTGCTGCCTCCTTTCACCACTGTGTGCAGGGCTAACTGTTAAAATTCTGCTTTAGTCTCCATCTAACTCTCAGTAATATTTAATCTTTTGCAAAGGATGCTTGGATAAGACAGGCAAAACCCAATCACAGGCACAATAAATATGCAGGCAGGAAACCAAGTTTTTGGGGAAGGAGAGGTGCAACATTCAAACATCCTGTCCGTTGTTACTGCTAGTGGTGGCAATCCTAGGGTCAACGGCACAGTTCTGCCACTCAGTGCCCGGTGATTTAGAGTAACTACAGAGCTCGACTTGCAATTCCAGGTAGTTATGCCTCTGGTATGTACGGTGTGAGGGTACCTCTGATTTGGTACAACTTTACCTGCTTGACACCTTTTCTCCTCCTTGTCATGCTCCAAAAAACATTAACAAAAAAGTGGGAATTTCTACACAGCATTGTGCTAATATTACAGGCTTTGCAAGAGAAACTGGAATGTCAAAAGGCTGCACACAAAAGCCTATGCAGCAACAAAGTGCTGACAGGGAATAGAAATGGGAAAAAAAGGCTGACATAGCATGCATTTAATAGGCCTCTTTTAATGCATTTCCTGATACAACACAATCCCAGCAACCCTGGACAGAAATGATTGTCCACATGAGATCTAATCCTACTAATTCAGACAATTATGAGGGTATCAATGTAATAAAATCAGGGATGTGTAATTTTCCAGCCTCTTACCAGATGTGAAATTAGATTTAAACTGTTTAATCTGAAGAGGAAAACGATTAATCTGAACAGGAAACTGAGGGGGCTAAAATGTATAGCCCCTGAAAGTAGGCACAGAGTTTAGGATTCTTGATTAACCAGTGCCTGTTCATTGCAATGCAGGCAGTATCACCTGAGTTATATTGCTATTTTTCTCCTCAGTGTAGGGTCTAAAACCATTTCATGTTAATACAAAGTCCGTATCCTTAAAAGTTAAAATATAGATAGAAAAAGGTTATTTTTAAGTCACATATAAATAGAAACACTATTCTTTAATATCCTTGAGTTTTTATGTCCCATACCTGTTTTTGTAACGGGTGGAATAGTCCATAAAAATGAAGAAGATTAAACTCTAATGCTAAAGGTAAAATACTACAGATTCTGGAAATCTGAAATATGAACAGAAAATGTTGGAAATTTTCATAAGGTCTAACAGCATACGTGGAGCGAGTAACAGAGTTAAAATTTCAGGTTGACCACTTTTTGTCAGAAGATTAAAATTTAGCCTGAGACAGGTCAATATATTTGGAGATGTAGGATGAGATGTTCAGCACACAATACAACAGAGTTCAACACCTAATTGACCTCATAATGCAATAATTTAGTACATATAAATCATACAGCAGAGATTCCTGGAAAAACTCAGCAAGTCTGACAGCATCTGCAGAGAGGAACACAGTTAACGTTTCGAGTCCGTATGACTCTTCAACAGAACTAAGGAAAAATAGAAAAGAGGTGAAATATAAGATGTTTAAGGGGGGGTGGGACAGGTAGAGCTGGATAGAGGGCCAGTGATAAGTGGAGATAACCAAAAGATGTCATAGACAAAAGGACAATGAGGCGTTGAAGGTGGTGATATTATCTAAGGAATGTGATAATAGGTGACATTAAGGGTAGAAAGCAGGACGAGCAAGGTACAGATAGCCCTAGTGGGGGTGGGGTGGGGGGAAGGGATCGAAATAGGCTAAAAGGTAGAGATAAAACAATGGATGGAAATACATTTAAAAATAATGGAAATAGGTGGGAAAAGAAAAATCTATATAAATTATTGGAAAAAAGGGGGATCAGAAAGGGGGTGGGGATGGAGGAGAGTTCATGATCTAAAATTGTTGAATTCAATATTCAGTCCGGAAGGCTGTAAAGTGCCTAGTCGGAAGATGAGGTGCTGTTCCTCCAGTTTGCGTTGAACTTCACTGGAACAATGCAGCAGGCCAAGGACAGACATGTGGGCATGAGAACAGGGTGGAGTGTTGAAATGGCAAGTGACAGGGAGGTCTGGGTCATGCTTGCGGACAGACCGAAGGTGTTCGGCAAAGCAGTCACCCAGTCTGTGTTTGGTCTCTCCAATGTAGAGGAAACCGCATTGGGAGCAGTGAATGCAGTAGACTAAATTGAGGGAAGTGCAAGTGAAATGCTGCTTCACTTGAAAGGAGTGTTTGGGCCCTTGGACGGTAAGGAGGGGGGAAGTAAAGGGGCAGGTTCTGCGGTTGCATGGGAAGGTGCCGTAAGAGGGGGTTGAGGTGTAGGAGGTGATGGAGGAGTGGACCAGGGTGTCCCGGAGGGAATGATCCCTGCGGAATGCTGCCAGGGGGGTGAAGGGAAGATGTGTTTGGTGGTGGCATCATGCTGGAGTTGGCAGAAATGGCGGAGGATGATCCTTTGAATGCGGAGGCTGGTGGGGTGATAAGTGAGGACAAGGGGGACCCTATCATGGTTCTGGGAGGGAGAGGAAGGTGTGAGGGCGGATGCGCGGGAGATGGGCCGGACACGGTTGAGGGCCCTGTCAACCACCGTGGGCGGAAAACCTCGGTTAAGGAAGAAGGAAGACATGTCAGAGGAACTGTTTTTGAAAGTGGCATCATCAGAACAGATGCGACGGAGGCGAAGGAACTGAGAGAATGGGATGGAGTCCTTACAGGAAGCGAGGTGTGAGGAGCTGTAGTCGAGGTAGCTGTGGGAGTCAGTAGGTTTATAATGAATATTGGTGGACAGTCTATCACCAGAAATTGAGACAGAGAGGTCAAGAAGGGAAGGGAAGTGTCAGAGATGGACCATGTGAAAATGATGGAGGGGTGGAAATTGGAAGCAAAATTAATAAAGTTTTCCAGGTCCAGACGAGAGCGTGAAGCAGCACCGAAGCAATCATCGATGTACCGGAGAAAGAGTTGTGGGAGGGGGCCGGAGTAGGTCTGGAACACGAAATGTTCCACATACCCCATAAAGAGACAGGCATAACTGGGACCTGTGCAGGTACCCATAGCCACACCTTTTATTTGGAGGAAGTGAGAGGAGTTTAAGGAGAAATTGTTCAGTGAGAGAACAAGTTCAGCCAGACGGAGGAGAGTAGTGGTGGATGGGGATTGTTCGGGCCTCTGTTCGAAGAAGAAGCGGAGAGCCATCAGACCATCCTGGTGGAGGATGGAGGTGTAGAGGGATTAGACGTCCATGGTGAAGAGGAGGCGGTTGGGGCCAGGGAACTGGAAATTGTTGATATGATGTAGCGTGTCAGAGGAATCACGGATGTAGGTGGGAAGGGATTGGACAAGGGGAGAGAGAATGGAGTCAAGATAGCAAGAAATGAGTTCCGTGGGGCAGGAGCAGGCTGACACGATCAATCTGCTGGTACAGTCCTGTTTGTGGATTTTGGGTAGGAGGTAGAAGCGGGCCGTCCGAGGTTGGGAGACTATGAGGTTGGAAGCTGTGGAAGGAAGATCTCCAGAGGAGATGAGGTCAGTAACAGTCCTGGAAACAATGGCTTGATGTTCAGTGGTGGGGTCATGGTCCCGCTTCACCATGGACGTCCAATCCCTCTATACTTCCATCCCCCAACAGGATGGTCTGATGGCTCTCCGCTTCTTCCTCAAACAGAGGCCCGAACAATCCCCATCCACCACTACTCTCCTCCGTCTGGCTGAACTTGTTCTCTCACTGAACAATTTCTCCTTTAACTCCTCTCACTTCCTCCAAATAAAAGGTGTAGCTATGGGTACCCGCACAGGTCCCAGTTATGCCTGTCTCTTTATGGGGTATGTGGAACATTCCTTGTTCCAGTCCTACTCCGGCCCCCTCCCACAACTCTTTCTCCAGTACATCAATGATTGCTTTGGTGCTGCTTCATGCTCTCGTCTGGACTTGGAAAAATTTATTAATTTTGCTTCCAATTTCCACTCCTCCATCATTTTCACATGGTCCATCTCTGACACTTCCCTTCCCTTCCTTGACCTCTCTGTCTCAATTTCTGGTGATAGACTGTCCACCAATATTCATTACAAACCTACCGACTCCCACAGCTACCTCGACTACAGCTCCTCACACCCCGCTTCCTGTAAGGACTCCATCCCATTCTCTCAGTTCCTTCGCCTCCGTCGCATCTGTTCTGATGATGCCGCTTTCAAAAACAGTTCCTCTGACATGTCTTCCTTCTTCCTTAGCCGAGGTTTTCCACAGCCATGTTCGGCCCATCTCCCGCGCATCCGCCCTCACACCTTCCTCTCCCTCCCAGAACCATGATAGGGTCCTCCTTGTCCTCACTTATCACCCCACCAGCCTCCACATTCAAAGGATCATCCTCCGCCATTTCCGCCAACTCCAGCATGATGCCACCACCAAACACATCTTCCCTTCACCCCCCCCCGGCGGCATTCCGCAGGGATCGGTCCAGTCCTCCATCACCCACTACACCTCAACCCCCTCCCACGGCACCTTCCCATGCAACCGCAGAAGGTGCAACACCTGCCCCTTTACTTCCCCTCTCCTCACCGTCCAAGGGCCCAAACACTCCTTTCAAGTGAAGCAGCATTTCACTTGCACTTCCCTCAATTTAGTCTACTGCATTCACTGCTCCCAATGCGGTTTCCTCTACATTGGAGAGACCAAATGTAGACTGGATGACCGCTTTGCCGAACACCTTCGGTCTGTCCGCAAGCATGACCCAGACCTCCCTGTCACTTGCCATTTCAACACTCCAACCTGCTCTCACGCCCACATGTCCGTCCTTGGCCTGCTGCATTGTTCCAGTGAAGTTCAACGCAAACTGGAGGAACAGCACCTCATCTTCCGACTAGGCACGTTACAGCCTAGTGAATACTGAGTTCAACAATTTTAGATCATGAACTCTTTCCTCCATCCCCACCCTCTTTCTGATCCCCCTTTTTTCCAATAATTTATATAGATTTTTCTTTACCCACCTATTTCCATTATTTTTAAATGTATTTCCATCCATTGTTTTATCTCTACCTTTTAGCCTATTTCGATCCCTTCCCCCCCACCCCACCCCCACTAGGGCTATCTGTACCTTGCTCGTCCTGCTTTCTACCCTTAATGTCACCTATTATCACATTCCTTAGATAATATCACCACCTTCAATGCCTCATTGTCCTTTTGTCTATGACATCTTTTGGTTATCTCCACTTATCACTGGCCCTCTATCCAGCTCTACCTGTCCCACCCCCCTTAAACATCTTATATTTCACCTCTTTTCTATTTTTCCTTAGTTCTGTTGAAGAGTCATATGGACTCGAAACGTTAACTGTGTTCCTCTCCGCAGATGCTGTCAGACCTGCGGAGTTTTTCCAAGTATTTTTGTTTTTGTTTTGGATTTCAAGCATCTGCAGTTTTTTGCTTTTATACAGCAGAGATTCTTCAGTTCTCCCTAAATTTTATTTAAGGACAAGAAAGAGTAAAAGATTAGCAGCAATTATCAGTTTCCTGTTTATTTAGCCTAGTATTTATTATTCTCAGCAAAAAATAGGAAATGATATTCAAACAGTTTAGATGTTTAAAATTTACTCTTTCTCCCCTCATAAATACTCCCAACCTTTTGTACCTTCCAAAAACACTATTAGTACCCCAAAGGAAAGCAGTTCAAAAAATATTTTTTAACTAATACATGGTCGCAGAAATTATAAATTATTGAAACTGTACTCACTATGTGTAGTATGCTCAATAGAAATGCTATGATCTTCCAAATCCAGCAGTCCCTTCATAAGTCTCCTAATGTCATTGAGTCCCAGTTTGAATGCCTAGGACATAGAAGTGTGAACTTTAAGAATCATTCTCAATTTGTAGTGTTTGAATATCAAATTATGGAAGTTAGCAGGGTCAGGAGAGAGGTTCACAAGGGAAGCCTTAATTTCTACCTATTTTGAGATGCTAACAGCTTTTCCATAAAAAAGACCTGGTAGGGGAAGTGCTGTTAACCCAGATATTAATCTCATTTTCTATCTCCTTTCTTTCAATTTATTTGTTACTGTACAGTGCAAATATTCATTCCCCAGCATCTCTCTACAATAGGATTTAAGCTGCTTTAAAACAATTCCAACTCCATCTGTACAAACGTAAAAAGGATTAGACAAGCACAAGGCTGTCTAATAGAAGCAGGCAAAGGATGCGAACATTGTATGGAGTAGCATCAACTGGGCCAGCTCTGGCCATGCATTTGGGTCTTATTTTAAAGTCTGTGCTTTAATTAGTTATAAGCCTAAGCAGAGAAAGGAGGAAACTGCTTAAGTGATTTACTCCATGCCTTCAAACTGTTTTGTGTGTATATTCTGTACTAAGCCTGCAGAGAAGTTGAAGTAAAGTGAAAAATGTTTAAACTTGCAAATATCCATTAGGTTTAAAGTGACCCATATTAATTGTGCGTTCGAATTACAGCAGGTGGCAAGCTATTCTCTGTATTACTGTTAATGGCACCAGCAATACATTGTTCTCTTAAATCTTTACATTTTGAATGAAGACAATTGTAAAGCAATGGCAACATAATGTAATAAAAACAAAAAAATAGAAAGTGCTGCTCAGCAGTTTTGGCAGTGAAGAAAGGAACAGAGTTAACCTTTGGAGTCGAATATGACTCTTCAAAAAGATAATGCAAGATAATGTAAACAACTTACATAATGTAGGGAATATTTGCTTTGTCCACTCAACAACAACAACTTGCATTTATATAACACCTTTAATGTAGTAAAACAACTCAAGGCGCTTCACAGGAGCATTAACAATCAGAATTTCAGTGGGAATTAAGAGAGTAAGTAGTTAAAATAAAGTGGCTCCATTTCCAGCCAATCTCTAATTTAAACGCCATTGGTTTTGGCAGCAGATGAGATGCCGGCTGCCCTCAGGCAGGAGAAGAGCCTCATGAATTAACACTAATCAAAGTTCTATAACATCATTAGTCCCCCAATGGCATTTTAACAAGGGGCCTGAGCTGGGAATACAACTGAATGTTGTGAAAGATTATTGTAAAAATATTTCCGATTTGGGTCACTTAACAAGGCGCTCTTTGTGCCTGGGAAGATAGAATGAATAACCAGGTGCTATTTTGTGTAGCGCAGTTTGAGCTGAGCAATTGGGAAAATGTTGAGATTACTTAAAGATGCATGCATCTTTTTAAATCATAATTTTAATGTCATACATTTAGGTAAGAGCAGAGCTGAGATTCAGTAACAGCCAACTAGCATTGCTCAGTGGAGAGAGAAAAAAATATAAGTTCTACATTTCCATTATTTCACATTGGATCATTTTCCCCATGCTGTTGTACTAATTCTGTTTCCTAATGTTAAAACAATTTTAGTTGCTCATGACTCAGGAACTTGGGATAAAAAAGGAGTTTTGGTTGTGATAACAAACCTAAAAGCTATTCATAAATTGGAGGATCTCTTTAGTAGCACGACACAATAGGCACTATAAATTCTATACATCCTGTCAGTTTCATTTCCCAGTATCATTGCAGCAAAACATGCTACTGTTTCATTGGCCCTTCCTGTCACAGGACATAAGATACCAGAGGACTTTTAACGGTGTCTTCGTGATATCCTCTCATCTGTCCAAGTGGTATCTCCATCACTGTTTTCTGGAGATTGTCATGGCAGACATTTATGAACAATTTGGCAGATGGTGCAACAAAGACAACTTAAAGAACTACTTGCCTTTGGATAGCTCAAGCTATTTAATATTCAGTAAATTACTTTTTTGTACAATTATTGTTCTTATGTAATAATAAAATGCACAGCAAAATGCCATAAACAGTAGTAAAATGAATGACCAGTTAAGGTACTTCAGCTTTATGGATTGAAGGTGGAATACTGGTCAGAAGCACGAAGAACTCCCTGCTCCACAAAAATTCTCATAACCGCTTTAACAAATACCTGAACAGACAGCTGAGGCTTTGTTTAAATGTCACATTTGAAGAATGGCACTGTAACAAAAAAATGAAGTATTTTTGTCCAGTTTTGGGTTGGTGGTTGCCCTTTTAAATCCAGTTACAACGCCCAAGAAGGTAAAAAGCCAGAAGCAATTAAATTCCATCTCCTAGTTCATATCAATTTATAAGTTGAGGACAGTTTGGTCTAGTTTTGAACTGTCAATTTTAGTAAATGAACCAAACCAAAATTCAAACAAATAGATACCACAGCATTTACTTACAAATACGACTGCAGCTATTTTTGAAACTTGCTGTTCAAGTACACAACGTATGGGGAGAACATAAGTGTAGCTGAGTTGAGGTGAATGGGATTTAGTTGAGAAAATCTATTTGAAACTAACAAGAATTAAGTCAGAAAATGCTGGAAAAGCTCAGCAGGTCTGATAGTATCTGTGGAGAGAGAAACAGAGTTGACGTTTCGAGTCTGTATGACCCAAGAGTCACAAGAGACCCAAGAGTCATATGGACTCAAAACGTCAACTTGTTTCTCGCTCCACAGATGCTGTCAGGCCTGCTGAGTTTTTCCAGCATTTTCTGTTTTTGTTTCAGATTTCCAGCATCCACAGTATTTTGCTTTTATATAAGAATTAAGGCAGGTTAGTTCAGCTTCCAGGATGATGAAAATATAAGAAAAGAATCATCGTGCAGATAAAATATTTAATTTAAAAGAACAGTAATTTAGTTTTGGGATTGTGGCTTATTCTTGTTTTCCTTTAGGGGGGCTAGATAGGAGTAACTGGTACAATAAATACTTTTACATGATATTGCTGTTATTTCTTTGTTCACCTTTTTTTCATGAAATTTACTTGATACCCTAACTCTAAAAGGAGATCTAACATTATCGTGCTCTATTCTATTTATCAGAGGCAGAGGGCTGAATCATCCCAGATTTGCACTAAGTGCGGTAGCAGGCAGGGAAAGGACTTTTTACCTGCCGGCCACAATAGTAGCTTTTCGCGCCATTTCCTTCTCGGCATGTCCCACCTCATTAATAATGCATTACTGGGAAACATGCCAAGTTGCTGGAGGGGTGGCCTCTGATTTGTCTGCCCAGCTGACACCTCAGGCCTTCAGTAAACCCGGCACCATATTTAAAGGCCACCCCTGCACAGAGCTACTACTCTTCAACGGTTAGGAAGCTGCTGGAAACTGATGGCTGCCAAAGGGAGGAAATATGCTGCCCACAAATTTAGCGACGCCTCCCTCGTGCATTAGAAGCAGTGGGGGCCCGCCGTGAAGCCCTCCACCCCAGCTCTGGGCGAAGACCAGCAAGCAAGATCACCAATCCAGCATGGGAGGTGGTGGCAACAGTGGTTAGTGCCAATGCCCTGCAAAAGACGACAGCCAACCAGTGGTGAAAGAAGATGAATGATCTCTTCCGTTCCACCAGGGTAAGTCACTCTTCTCATCACTCTCAACTCACGCACTCACAAGCCCATCACACATCCACAGGCATCTCACTCACTGCCAGTTCAAGGGACATCACCATTCACTATCTCAAACACACACCTTCATCTGCCCTGAGGATCGTGTCCTCATCCCGTCCATGGCACCACTCACCACCTAAATATGCCAGGCATCCTTATTATCTGGCCTGGCAGGCATTCTGCTTACACTTTCTCCATCTGTATTCATGCAGGACAAACTGGCAACAACAACAGGGAGGGGTCACAGACTGCTGTAGGAATGCCTTACTTCAAGGTCCTAACAGACTTTGAAAATAGAGTCATCTAGCTGGCCGGCGATGATCTGGACTGTCCTGTGCTGACGGTGAGGTCGGCAGTGCTCAACCAAGTGAGGATCCAGCAGTATAACATCCATCAGGCAACTATTCTGTGAGTCAGTTCCCCTGTTCCGCAGTCCCCTGCCATGCATTAATTATCTCTCCTTGCTTTCGCAGGCACATCTGGGAAGCTGCCAAAGGGGTCCACGATGCAGGTCCTCAACTCAAGCCCCGAGGACACCTTGGAAGTACAATCTGATGACAACCTCATTGAAGAACGGCCACAGTGCGCAATCCTCGGTGGAACTTTGCTCTAGAGTAACCTCGGGGTCATAATTTGATGAGCACATTGCACTGTCTGATCCACAGCAGGCGGCGGATGGGACTTCCCAGGTTTCTGGCACTCAGAGGACTGCTAGAGGGCAGAAATCTGCTGAGTCCGAGTCAGATGAGGAGCCTCTGGACTCGGTCATACCTCAGTTGCTGGAGCTGCAAAGTCAAGCTCGGGAACATCAGGAAGGGATGTCCGCTGCACTCTTCAGATTGCAAGGCACAATAGAGGAATCTGTCCACCTTCAGTCTGAGGTGATAGCGCCAGCATGCCAACACACAAAGGTTAACATTGGTAGGATGCAGCCACCATGGAGACCTTGGTCCAGGACATCAGTCCTGCACTGATGTGCAGGCTGAACTCCATTGCTGACGTCATAGTTGGCCTCCAACAGTGTCAACATGAGAGGGGTGCAGAGCAGCTCAATCTCACTCCAGCTTCCCCTTCTCCTCAAGGAGTCAGCCAGGGGCTCTTGGGCACCCATAGGGTGGAGGGTCAGCAGGTGCAAATCCTGGGGCCATCCACCCAGGTGACTCTGGGAGTGTCCAGCCCTTCTGAATCCCCTTTTCCTGTGACCAAGTAGCTCCAGCTCCACAGGCCAAGGAGGGTGCCACTTCCACAGAGCAGGGTCCCAAAAGCAGGCCGGGGTCCTCCAGGTCTTGGTCCTACAGAGGACGCCCGTCAAGGTCATCACAAATAGGGTGTAGCAGTCAGCAGGCTACATTCTCTGCTGTGGATGTTGGGGGAGCACCAAGGTGCAGCGGCATGGTTAGAAAGTTAATGTAGTTTCACTGTGTGGGCACAGGCATTAATCACTTGTACATAATGTTGACTATTGTAAACAAACTCTCAACAATGTCACCATGTCTATGGCTCCTTGTGTAGTGTTCGTGTCAGTCTGAAGTGAAAGCTTGGGTCCTGCACAAGGTTAAGACAGGTGTCTCAGTCCAGGGCCTCACTCCTGTGCTTTGTGCAACCTTCCCAGCACACTGATAGTGCACCATCACAGTCACTTGACACATCAGCCATGCCTGCACATTGATGGGGTTTATTATCGCTGCCAGAATGTCCTGGGTCATGGCACAGAGTTCCATCATTCTCTCTGTGTACTCTCAGCACTTTTGTGGTGCGGCTGGCCTCCCCACTTCATCAGCATTTGTGTCCTGTGACAGTGTGGTCATGAAGGGTTGAGCTCACAAAGGATGCTATAGGATCAGGAGAAATTAAAGTTTCCACAATGCATCTCCATGACATGCCCCTGTTCACAGAGCACAAGCGAGCTGCCATCAATCAGACAGGAGTCAGACATTCACATAAGCCATGTGAGGATCTATGGAGAGTCCCCACTGCATGTTGTCATCATCCTCCATGAAGCTAGCAGCTATGTGGGCCTCCTGAGTGCACCTACCTCATCTAGACAATGCAATGGCCTCGTCGCCATCATCTCACTTTCGAGGACCTTATCACCCTCATCCCCATCAAAGTCCTCCTCATTGGTGGAGACATGCAGCTCCTCCATCTCTGGCTCAGGCAGCTCCTTTCCCCGTTGTAGCGCCAAGTTGTGAAGGGCGCAGCAGGCGACGACGATGCATGACACCCTCTGTAGACTGTATTGCAGGGCTCCACCAGACCAGTCCAGGCACCAGTCCGGTCCAGAACTTCATGTTCAACGTACCAATGGTTTACTCCATCAAAATGCGAGTTGCAGCAAGGGCCTCATTGTACCTTCTCTCTGCTGTACTCTGATGCCGCCGCACAGACATTATCAGCCATCTCTTCTGCGGGTAGCCCTTGCACCCGAGGAGCCAACCCTCCAGCCACTGTGGACCATGGAAGACATCGGTAATCTGAGACCTACTGAGAATGCAGGAGCCATGGACACTTCCAGGGAATTGTGTGCAGATCTGCAGGATGTGTTGCTGTGGTCGCAGGCCAGCTGCACATTCAGCGAATGGAAGCCCTTGCGGTTGATGTAGCTGACTGCTTGCTGCCATGGAGATCTAAGCGCCACGTGAGTGCACCCTGCACCTGTGGAAAACCTGAGATCTGCACAAATCCTGGTGCTTTTGCTTCCTAGCTTGCCTGATCCTGGGCGAAATGCAAAAAGTTGTGTGCCTTCGTGAATATGGCGTTTGTGCCCACCTGGATGCATTTGTCTGTGGAGGCTTACAAGATCCCACAGAGGTCACCTGTGGAGACCTCGAAGGAGCTACTGGCGTAAAAATTGAGCACTGGGGTCATTCCCCACGGCCACTGGCAGTGGATGACCTCCAGGTCACTGTGGCACCAAATCCTGCAGCGCGTGGCATATGTGACTGACCAGTTCCCTAGGCATGCGCAGTCTTCAGTGACACTATTTCTCGGTCATCTGCAGGAGTGACCAGCACCATCTGTAGAGCTTGGGTCTAGCTAGGCACCAACCCGTGATGACCCGCTGTGGCTCTTCAGTAGTTTGCGCAGCAGCCCCACCTGCTCCTTCATCATGAGGGTACTGCTCCCACCTCTGCACAGCCAGGTTCCTCTGTCATTCTCTTCTCCCTCACCTCCGCTCCCTGTAAGCCATGAAGCATACAGCAAAATCACCAAGATCCATGCTCCTGATGTACTCCTCCTGCAGGATGAAAGAGAGAGAGACTCATGGGTTAGCATGGGTGCACTAAGAACCTCTCTTGGTTAAGTCTGAAGGCCCCTTAACATGTGCTGCAGAGTGCTGGTCAGCACTTGGGTGGCCAGAGATTAATGCGCTGCATGGCTGCCTGAAACCCCACCCACCTCCGCCCCACTCCACCTGACCGATTGGCGGCAGCTTTGCCCACTAGACTGCATGCTGTGCTCTCAGCTCAGGTGCAGGCATTCTCCTAACCCACACTGCAAGGCTGCACTGTTAGCTTGAACCATGAGGGAGGCTGGTCCAAACTGGGTTGAAGACATTGCAAGGGGCTGTGAGCATCCCCACCAGTGACTGCTCCATGGCCAGCTTTAGCAAGGAAATCGTACAACTTACCCAGTCATCCAATTATTCTGCAGCCCCCTAAAATGCTCATTAGTTTGCAGCCTGTGCCCAAGGGGTGAAATGTTCAGAAATATTTTGTGGCACTTTCATGCCTCTGCTTTGCTTGAGTGGGCACACAAGCTAGAGGCCTGACTCCAAGTATGTCAATGTAGCAGCAGCTGAACGGTCTCAGCTGCGAAGAATGCTCATTCAATACAAGGTTTCCCTAA